>NC_064632.1:602963956-603629789 GCF_023864275.1 Schistocerca cancellata | reverse complement strand
CCGTATGGGCAGGGGAAGGCTGGCCGTGGGACAATCCGCCACTCTTCAACTGAGTGACATTGCAGTTAATAAAGGCAATAGAAAGGGGAACATAAGAACATAGTAAGGGGCGACGATGGAGGTTAAAATATACACTTACACAGATACATTCACTGGGGTAAAAATAAAAACACATTTGGCGATATGTGTAGCATATAAAATACACCAAAGCCACACGCACAAGAGAAAAGTCTGCCACAGTATTAAAAACTACTCCAGAACCACGGTACTTTAAAACCACTGCATGAGACAGAGCACACACGACAAGAATTAAAAACTGACGGGAATATCCTGCCGAGTGAGGGGAGGCCTGAGAGGGAGAGAGGGGAGAGTTGGGGAAAGTGGGGGAGGGGATGCTGGAGAGCGTGGAATGAAAAAAAAGGGGGTCATGCGGCGCATCAAGGCGCAGGAGACGGGCAGGGTGGGAGAAGGAGAGGGAAGGCAAATCGGGAGTGCAGAGACATGGAAAGGGTGCTCTGGAAAGGGAGGGTGCATAGGAGGGAGGAAAACACCACTCAGGGGTAGGGGAATGGAGGGGAGAGAAAGCTGGAGATGGGGAATGGTGGGGTTAGAGTTGGTAGAGAGGGTGCATATCAGGCTGAAGCTCATCATCTGGGAAGGGTAAGCACACTGCAAAGTACTGGGTAAAAGAGGTGGGTGGCGTGGAGATGGAGAGAGGGCGGGAGGTAACGGTGGAGGCGCAGCGTCTGGCTGGAGGTAGAGAGGATGGGAGACACAAGGGGGTGGGGGGATCGAGTCTGCGGACGATGTACAGGGTGCGGATGTGTTTGCGGAAATGGAGAAGGTTTGGGAAGGGGATGAGCTCATACAGGATCCTTGAGGGAGAAGGGAGGCAGACATGGAAAGGGAGACAGAGTGCACGGCGTTCGAGGATTTGGAGAGCTTTATAGAATGTGAGTGGGTAGGAAATCCAGGCGACGCTAGCATAACAAAGGATGGGACCAACCGAGGATTTGTAGATGTGATGGATGGTGGAACGATCCAGTCCTCATGTCCAGCCACGCAGGAGTTTCAGGAGGCGGAGTCTATTGCCACTGTGCCTGTAACATCCTGCCCCTATATACCCGACTCCTGTAGCAACATCGTTTGGAAATGAAAGACACTTGTACCTATTTACAAGTTGCAAGTCGCATCGAAGCCAAAAGATCATGGGAAATATATCCTATAGTATTTTTTTACGAATGTAGTGCTTATTCTCTTACCTCAATACAGTGTGTCAAGACGAAAAAGAAAATTGACCAGTCGTTTCTAGTCTAGTCAAACACCATCTACCGGCCGTATTATGTACCTGAAGAGCGACAGCCATAAGGCTTTACTTGTGGCCACTGACTACGGCACATAGCAGCGTGTCTCGGACTAACAGCGATCCCACCCCCAGGATAGACTTTTCAGTTTATAAAATCCGAAAAGGGATATTTTACCAACAGACTTCGAATTTCTCTCTTGAAATATAGATTCCTCCCTTTTATACGAGTTATTTTCGAAGATGGAAGAAATTGGACCATACACTCATTTTCACATCCATAAAGTATTGGTACTTGTTGTGAAAATAATATACAACACTGCGCCACCACCCCTCCTATGTTACCATCCATAATGCCAATTCCCACACCTTCTACCCCTCTGCCGGTGTGCCCCAGGGCTCTGTCCTCTCCCCTCTCCTCTACCTCCTGTACACGGCAGATATGCCCCAGCCCCCCCCCCCCTCCAGTACACCTCTTGCAATATGCTGATGACACCGCATTCCTCGCCCTCGCTCCTACCCTCCAACGGTCCCAACGCCTTCTCCAGAATCACTTTGACCTTTTTGCTGCATGGTGTAACCAGTGGCTCCTGAAACTCAATCCTTCCAAGACCCAGGCAATCATCGTAGGTCGTACCACTCGCTCCTTCCGGCTGCTGGATTTCTCCCTTACTGTCTGTGCACGTCCTGTCCGCCTCACCCCCACCCTCACCTACCTTGGCCTCACCATTGACCGTCACCTCACCTGGATCCCTCATCTCCGCTCCATCCAATCCAAAGCCCACAACTGCCTCCGACTCCTCAAACTCCTCTCTGGCCGGACGTGGGGGTTGCACCCCTCTACCATCCTCCACACCTACAAATCCTTAATCTGTCCCATCCTCTGTTATGCCAGTTCTGCCTGGATATCTGCCCCCCCCCCCAAATTCTATAAGTCCCTCCAAATCCTTGAGCGTCATGCACTCCGCCTCGCCTTCTGTATATGCCTCCTGTCCCCCATGCGGATCGTCTATGATCTCATTCCTTTCCCCCATCTGCTCCTATTCCTCGAACATATCCGCATCCTCTACACCTCCCGCCATCTTGAACCCCCTCACCCCCTGGTTTCTCCTCTCCTCTCCCATCCCTGCCCCCTGCCACGTCTTCACCGTTGTGTCCCCCCTACCCTCCATCTCTACACCCTACGTCTCCTTTCCCAAGGTGGCTTCCATCAACTCCCCCTCCCGGATGATGCCCTCTCTCCCTCCATTTATCCCTCCTATCAACTCTGATCCTCACTCCCCCTCCTTTCCTCTGTCCTTTTTCCGGGCTCCCTCTCCCCCCTTCCATCCTCTTTCTTCCCCACCTCCCCTCTCTTTGCCCCCTTCTCTCCCCCGCGTCCTTTTACATTTCCCTCCTCTGCCTCCTCTCATTCCCTCTCGCGTCTGCCCTTCTCCCCCTTTATTAGTCCTCTCCCTCCTTGGTTTCCCCTCCTTTTCGTTTTTTCCTCTCCTCCCTCCTTGTTTTTCCCCCTACTCCAGGTCCCCCCCCCCCATCTGCCTTGGGTCGGGAGTGCCATCTTTGTGCTGCCTTTTTCGTGCAGTGTTTTACAGTGTGTTTTTCCAGTGCGTGCTCCGTGTTGTGTCTTTTGGGAAGTGTAGCGAACAGCCATCATACTGCCGCTGGGTGTGCTTTTTCTTACTTGCGAACAGAAACCAGACTGTCACCATGTTATTTAATTGTGTGTCTACTGCGTTACTTGTCGGATTCCTGTGTCTTTTATCTACATTGCCAACCCCCTTTGCTTTCTGTTTTAACTTTCCGCAATTTTACGCCATTTTTCACTTGAAATCGCCATTTTATCGCCTATTTTTCCTTGTTTCTTTCTTCTTCCTTTATTTACAAAAAGTCTGTAGGCTGTAGAGCAGCGTAGCAAGCTGCTGCCGGCCCGCCCCCTTCGGGGGGAATTGAAAATCAATGAAGAAAAGAAAAATACAACACTGCGCCGTAGGGTATATGTCCTGTAAGTGTTCCCTCATCAGATAGAAAAACCTGTTCTTATCAGCTTAATGTCAGCCACGTCCTGTATCACAGAATTAGAATATTAACCTCATTTTTGGCTCATGACGGAGCGCTAAGACCATGCTCTACCTCTGTCACAAGATGCCTTCTCCCTTTTGAACTCTCATGAAGTAAACGAAGGTCTCGTCACATACGAAGTCTCGCAAGGTAAGAGCACAGACAAGTTGCAAATATCAGGATTATACGGAGTACCACTTTATAAATTCGATAATGTAACTAATTTTGTTACGATGATCATCTCCCCTGTGTAAGTCTGAGATCGAAATTCCGTTAAAAGATCTCACCACAACGAAAAACGGGTGATCACCGATCCACCTCTTGTGTCACATCCGTGGTACTCTCGTTCTCGCTTCCACTTGCCTAGCGGCACAGCATTGATATCAAATTTATAGGCTAATTAATTAAATTGATTATGAGAACCCCTTTGCACGGTGAGTGAATTAATTTTTTTCGGCAATCGGATTGCACTCGCCAGGTAATCGTTACAGACCTGTCGGTATAGGGGGCGTTCAAAAATGGCTCTGAGCACTATGGGACTCAACATCTTAGGTCATAAGTCCCCTAGAACTTAGAACTACTTAAATCTAACTAACCTAAGGACATCACACACACCCATGTCCGAGGCAGGATTCGAACCTGCGACCCTAGCAGCCCCGCGATTCCGGACTGCAGCGCCAGAACCGCTAGACCACCGCGGCCGGCATAGGGGGCGTGTAGGATGTTGCACTCTCTTCTCCACTCCCACGACGCCTCTGCCACCAGGTCGCAAGTGAACAGCTGCCAACAAGTCAACGCTGCCAACTCGCATTTCAGGGCTGTAGTGCTCTCGGCCGACAAACCATGCCAGACAGATGTTAATGATTCCAGACGCAAAAGTTGTCCTGTCTTTTTCAAAAAGACTAGGTGCTTAAATGTCGCTGGGTTAAGTACCAGGATGTAGAATTATATGCTTACCCTCATACCTCCTCCAAACCGAATCGTCTTGAGATGTATTTTCGAAATATCCCGGAAACGCTGATAATAACAAAATATCTGTCTACTTATCACCACAGCCCAAACGTGTACACATCTGAAGCCCTTAGTTTCCCTCGGAATACAGTCCTAGAGAAGTGTTTCTATTGGCTCCCGCCAAATTAGTCGGCGGATGCTTCAGGAACTGAAATGGGGTTCCCTGGAGGGAAGATGACGCCCTTTTCGAGGAACTCTACTGAGAACCTACGTCTGAAGCTGACCGCAGAAGAATTCTACCACTGTCAACGTGCATTTCGCATAACGACCGTGAAGATACGATCACAGAGATAAACGCTCCTAGGGAGGCTCTGTTTGAAATCGGAATAGGAAATGAAATGACTCTTTGTGGTATGGGGTGTTCTCCGCCACACACCGTACGATGGCTTCTGAAGTAGGCATACAGATGTAAATGTAAATTTAGTCTACCTATTAAGATATCAGTCCATCCATTCATAGGCACACAAAACTCACAGAAGAATAATATCTCTTATTTATTGAGAAACCAAAAGGCGGAACTTCTGCTGCTGATTGTCTCTCGGTAAATACATTCATATTAGCCCATAATTTTGTCATTGCAGTTACTTCGCGAGATGTGTGAGAGATGTTGTAATATGTTTGCCCACGATACTTAGAAGAAACGTTATTGAGCTCACCTCTCAACTCGCCTTTCCTCAGGGTACTGCATACATACTGTATTCTCACGAATCTTCCAGTCTTCAATTTATATAATTTGAATTAACCTGATTACGACTAGTAAGAATTATCCCCGCCAACTTACAGACAGCTGCTAATTCTCTTGAAAATCCATCACATTCCGGAAGCACTGTTCCACAGTTAGAAGGCTCACAGGTAGAGAGGTATAACAATGAGAAAAATACCACATTAACACACAGGAGGAAATTCGCAACCATGTAGAGTAGGCTAAGACTGCACAAAGAAATTCAGAAACATAACACCTACAATTCATCGACGTCAAATGATGGTCTATAGCTATCACACTGTACATATCCTAATCTCCTTAATCGTTTTCCTATGATTCCCACGGCAACGTCCTTGAGGCAGTGGATACGCCAATTCCTGTCAGATCACCAAAGTTAAGCACTGTGAGGGGTGACCGGAACTTGGTTGGATGACCATCCGGGCCGCCATCCACTGTTGCCGTTTTTCGGGGTGAACTCAGCCTCGTGATGTCAATTGAGGAGCTACTCGACCGAATAGTAGCGGCTCCGGCCACAGAAAGCCATCATAACGGCTGGGAGAGCGGTGTGCTGACCACACGCCCCTCTTATCTGCATCCTCGCCTGAGGATGACACGGCGGTCGGATGGTCCCGATGGGCCACTTGTGACCTGCAGACGGAGTGCATGATTCCCATGCTAGAAATACGAAGGTGTAATAGTGACTGAGTCTTCGTTGACAGCATATTCTCTCTCTCTCAAAGGACAAAAACTACGAACTATATAAAAGCTTCGCTAAGTCAATAAAATTTTACCACGTCACTCTCTCCAATATCTCGAGAAACGAATACCGTCCGCGTGTTGACAACGACCACATGCGGTGATCCCACTAAACACTCATGTACTGGTCCACTGGAGCACGCGACCAGTGATCCAAGTCGCTCCCACGAACCTGTCTACAGTTTTGTTGCCTGTACCGGAGGAAGACCATATCGACTATCAGTCACAAGGAGAGAGTTCTTGTGTTGCCGTTTCATAAGCAATTTGATAGATTGTTCTTTGCTGTAACACACGGAAGCAGTGTATGACTACAGCCATGTACGCAGCCATATATTCCCGGACTGTAATCCAACTTGCAGTTCGTAAACAGCAGGTGTCATACACCTCTGGAAACCTATGTAATGTTTGTGTTACAAAGAAACGATATTTTCTTTGGTGTGCAAGGTAGTTGTTTTATCACCTTGCAGTCTGTCACCATAGTTTGTCAGAGAGAAACTTGCACGGAGAATGTATGTCACGCGTTGGAAACATATTTCCTACATGGGGATATTAACAGTGTTGTATTCGTCATAACTACTAGATCAGCAACTGCACAGCTCTAGCATCATAATGTGCTTCAGTGCAGAACCTTGTAGCCCTTGCAATGTGTTTATGTTCTATGATCTTTTCTCTCTCTTTCTAATATCTTCTTAGTATGGACACCGAACACTGGAACAATACTCTAGAGTTGTTATCACAAGCGATTTATGTAAAATGTTTCAAACTCGTTTTCTAAGCCACTGACAAAAGTTTGTGAGGTACAGAAAACCCTGTGTGTATACATTTGCATTATAGTTGTCCTGTTTACGGAGTTAGTGCTGCTTGGTGCGTAATTTCGTATATCAGACACCGTTGCAATATTGGACTGATGTGAGTGTTGCATAATTTCTGAACCATAACTGGATGTGACCACTGGGCACTATACATTTCTGGAAAGTACACTCCTGGAAATTGAAATAAGAACACCGTGAATTCATTGTCCCAGGAAGGGGAAACTTTATTGACACATTCCTGGGGTCAGATACATCACATGATCACACTGACAGAACCACAGGAACATAGACACAGGCAACAGAGCATGCACAATGTCGGCACTAGTACAGTGTATATCCACCTTTCGCAGCAATGCAGGCTGCTATTCTCCCATGGAGACGATCGTAGAGATGCTGGATGTCGTCCTGTGGAACGGCTTGCCATGCCATTTCCACCTGGCGCCTCAGTTGGACCAGCGTTCGTGCTGGACGTGCAGACCGCGTGAGACGACGCTTCATCCAGTCCCAAACATGCTCAATGGGGGACAGATCCGGAGATCTTGCTGGCCAGGGTAGTTGACTTACACCTTCTAGAGCACGTTGGGTGGCACGGGATACATGCGGACGTGCATTGTCCTGTTGGAACAGCAAGTTCCCTTGCCGGTCTAGGAATGGTAGAACGATGGGTTCGATGACGGTTTGGATGTACCGTGCACTATTCAGTGTCCCCTCGACGATCACCAGTGTAGGAGATCGCTCCCCACACCATGATGCCGGGTGTTGGCCTTGTGTGCCTCGGTCGTATGCAGTCCTGATTGTGGCGCTCACCTGCACGGCGCCAAACACGCATACGACCATCATTGGCACCAAGGCAGAAGCGACTCTCATCGCTGAAGACGACACGTCTCCATTCGTCCCTCCATTCACGCCTGTCGCGACACCACTGGAGGCGGGCTGCACGATGTTGGGGCGTGAGCGGAAGACGGCCTAACGGTGTGCGGGACCGTAGCCCAGCTTCATGGAGACGGTTGCGAATGGTCCTCGCCGATACCCCAGGAGCAACAGTGTCCCTAATTTGCTGGGAAGTGGCGGTGCGGTCCCCTACGGCACTGCGTAGGATCCTACGGTCTTGGCGTGCATCCGTGCGTCGCTGCGGTCCGGTCCCAGGTCGACGGGCACGTGCACCTTCCGCCGACCACTGGCGACAACATCGATGTACTGTGGAGACCTCACGCCCCACGTGTTGAGCAATTCGGCGGTACGTCCACCCGGCCTCCCGCATGCCCACTATACGCCCTCGCTCAAAGTCCGTCAACTGCACATACGGTTCACGTCCACGCTGTCGCGGCATGCTACCAGTGTTAAAGACTGCGATGGAGCTCCGTATGCCCCGGCAAACTGGCTGACACTGACGGCGGCGGTGCACAAATGGTGCGCAGCTAGCGCCATTCGACGGCCAACACCGCGGTTCCTGGTGTGTCCGCTGTGCCGTGCGTGTGATCATTGCTTGTACAGCCCTCTCGCAGTGTCCGGAGCAAGTATGGTGGGTCTGACACACCGGTGTCAATGTGTTCTTTTTTCCATTTCCAGGAGTGTATATTATGCATATATCACAAAGAAACTATGTCTTCCTTCAGTGTAGAAGGGAGTAGTTTTATCATCTTAAAGTTTGTCGCCATTGTGAGTGGGATAGAAAACTTGCAGGTTGAATGTTTGTCAGATGTTTGCCATATATGTCCTGCTTTAGAGTATTACGAGCGTTGCATTCTGCATGACTGATATTTTGGAAACTGCACGGCTTTAACATTACAGTGTGTATGAGTGCAGAATCGTCAAGTCTTAGGAGTGTGTGTGTTTATGTTCTACGATCATTTCTCTGTAGCCAATACCTTCTTATTACTGACCACAGACACTAAAACAATACACTACTTCAGAATTGATAGCACATTTGATTTACGTAAAATGCTTCAAACTCTATCTGTCTGGAGCTCCAACATGCACAAACCACAATTTTCTTCTTAACCATCTGTTAGATCACCACAACACTCTCACATTTACTGTAAGCTGATAAGGATTGCTAACTTCCTTGACATGCATGCATCTGAAGAGATCTTGTGCACCTGGATGCGTGCCATAAGTAGGATTGGTGCAGAACAGTCTTTGCTTAACAGCAGTTATGGAGTCAGCTCGCACTTGCGACACATCGGCAGAGCGTGGGGATGGGGGTGGAAAAGAGAGTGAAACATCCTACAGCCCTCCCCCCCCCCCCCTTAGACCTATAGGTCACAGCAGGGTTAGTTTGGGAACAGTGTATTGGAACTGTTAGTGACTTACTTCCACCAGCATGACACAATGAAAAGACAGAACACAGTAAGAGTTGGTTGTCTTCAACTATTTGTTGACAGTTACCACCCCTTATGGTGCCAGAGGAAGTGAGTACCTAGCTTGTGGGGAGCCCACAGAGACGTTACAGAAAAGTCTGTAACATTTACATGGCGAGTGCAATCTTATTGCCAGAAAAAAAATACTCGCCATGCAAAGGGACTCTCATGATCAATAAAATTAATTAGCCTATCAATTTGATACCAATGATATGGAGCCAGGGAGGTGGTAGTGAGGGCAAGATAATCGAATTTATAAAGTGATACATAGAATAAATCCAATATTTACAAATTATCTGGGCTGTTAACTTGAGAGACTTCGTAAGTGACAAGACATTTATTTACTTGAAGAGAGTTTGAAAGTCAGAAGGCATTCTGTGACAGTGCCCTCTGGTGATGGTGTTGTGAACTGGGTCAGTTGGTCTTCGGATCTCAAGGTGAACGCTCAAAATTTGATATTTCCGCCAATCAGTTTGAATTTCCCGCCATTTCAATATTCCACTGTTTCCAGGGGAAGGGGTATGGAAGGGATGGAAGGAGAATGGCAAGGGACAGGAACAGGGACAGGGACCCAGATGCTGGCTGGCGAGAACCCATGCCGTCATCAGTGGGTGGGGGTAATTAATTCAGCTATTAATTAATTTGCATAATTAATTTGATATCAAATTGATATCAAAAGTACACCAGAAACTACTTTACCCTACTATTGTAGCATGTACTACAAACACTAAAATAATTATTGCAGGCCTCAATGCACAGATTGCTAAAGAAGAACATTACCTCCCAGCAATAGGAAAGCACAGCCTCCATGAACACACAAATGACAATGGCCACTGAGTCATTCAGTTTGCATTGTCACATAACATGGCTGTAAGTAGCGCTTGTTTGCACGCAAAAGGATTCATAAAGGAACATGGTGTAGTCCTTATCAGCATACCTTCAGCCAAATTGATCACGTGGGAAATTATCCCAATTACCATATCTCAACGATCGCTTATTTCAGCGACCAAATGGATGGCGAGAACCGGCTTCCCACTTGAGTCACTAAGGCAACACTAATTGCATAAACGCAAGGCTGAAAATATCCTTGTTTCACAGCTCTCTAAAACTGTTATCATCCACGCCATCCGACACAAACGGACTTCAAGCCGCTAATGACAGACAATTTAGTAATCGCTGAAGTATAACCTTCATGGACTTCAACGCCTATTGCTTCGGCCTTAACATACGTGGTAAATATCAGTAATAGCTTCCTATAGTTCAAAAAACCTGGCATGAGAACCACCAACGTCAACCTGTAGCTTCGCTAATGAACTCAAAAACTGATACCTTGAGATGCACAACACTTAAATTCGCATTAATAAATAACAAGCAAAATTTGCAGCAACATTAGTCATGCAAACAGCTGCCTGACTAACCTGTGCAGAGCTTTAAACCCACGAAAATTCAATCAACAAACGTAACAACATAAATAATTTTAATAGTTGCTCATCTGATCTGTGCAGCATCTAAAACCGTATTATGTCTTCCTTTGCACGCCGTGTGGTTCTTTACTTGGTGCAGGAGCGAGGAAAAGACGCTTTTCATGAACAGTGAATACAGAAATTAATTTATTCTGCGTCTAATGACATATAGTAAAAATAATACATCACTTTGTTGCTGTAATTTTCAGCGTCATTTGCTAATTGCAGATTTGAGTGTAGAAATATACACAAATACATAATATTTATAAATCTGTCACTCTTCAATACAATGTGTATCGAGACATCTTCCTCTAGTAGTATTGGGGCAAGGCCACTCCGACGCCAAAGTACCGTTATCCAAGACGGCGGCGATGACGTCATCCAAGATGGCGGCGATGATTTCATCTGCTGACGTCAACAAGATGGCGGATTTTGGCAGGAAGTTTGAATTTTTGTGGGAAGAAGGTCAATTGGGGCACCTTCACTAACCTAATCCTTCCCCTCCCCTCCCCCAGAAAAATGGCGCGAAATTTAAATTCTATCAGGATAACGCATCACACCCCGGTTATCTCCACTAAGCAAAGAAAATTACGGGGATAGGTCACTTGGGCTAACGTACGTTACCTGACCGCTACTTCCTCCTAAGTAGTGGCGCAAAGTTTGAATTTTGGCGGGAAGGTAGGTCGCTTGGGGCTTTGCTGCAGGCACGAAAGAAACGACACTTATATTAAGGCGACGTCCTCCTAAGGATTTGTGGGGAAAAGGACATGTCTTTATTATTTAACCAATTTCAACTAGGTGCAATCGCCAGATGGCTTAGTTCATATTGTCGCCACCAGAGAGCATTACCGCGACATCAGGTGATGATGCAAGTACCGTTATCCAAGATGGCTGCACCCAGTGCATCCACCACGAGCTCCAGACCCCAACTAGCTTAGTTCATATCGTCGCCACCAGAGGGTGCCAACAGCCACTGCACGGCCCCAAGATTGTCTGCCCTCTCTCTCTCTCTCGCACGTTCATAACGGCATACGCTTCGTGTCAGCGGCCCTTGAGCGTGCGACCCCTGACGTCACAGCCTACAGCCTGCACCTTCATACTCGTGCTGGAGATAGTCTTCTGTAAATATCCTAACTAAAGTAACATCCACACCGCTCATCTAACCCATCAATTACCTAATTACTTAATTCCATTTCAATTTTAATGTACCACTTCGGTATTCAATTAACAAATGACAAATTTCACATTTTCCCACTAGGGACGCGGTGTTTCTTCATGATGTAGCACCCCCCACCCCTCGAATGCTGCTCTTCTATTGGCTACTGCATTAATCACTTGACTCTACATCATAGAACCTATAGATACCAAACCACAACCCAACTCACCATCACTCAGCTCCTATACTTCGTTCAATACGTGTGTGTGACGACGTCAGTGTACATTCATTCAATATGAAGTGTACAGGCAGCACCAGCAACAGTGCCAGTGGCAGGAGCAGCAGCAAACGATCCTGTGTAGAGGAAGTTCCATTACCCGGTAAGTACATTTTCAGTGCTCCTATATCTGCATCCTTTATGTGTGTGTGTGTGTGTGTGTGTGTGTGTGTGTGTCTGTGTGTGTGTGTGCGTCTGTGTGTTCTGTGTCTCTATGTTTTGGACCGCTGACTACTGCACCCTTTAAGTGTTTGCGCTTGTTCTACAGAGATTTTCTTACATCTTTCTAGATTACATACCAGAAATACTAGAACAGCTTAATCAGCAGATGAAGTTTGACAGGGCTCAAGCACAGCTCACATGTAAGTACATTTGTAATAAAAACGTAGTTCTTACACGAAATAACTTCCTATAATATATATACTCGTTTTCCAAGTGTCTAGATTGAGCTTTCTCAGACATATTTTTTCTTTTCCTTCTAGATGATGATCATTCCACCCATAGGGAGGCGTGCACCGAGGACGGCATGTAAGGTGGGGGTGAAGTGGCAGCCGCTGCAGAAAGGCGCCAAGTTATCGATCTTTCAGAGCAGGAGCTCGATCTGCCTGAGTGGGTGGGAGACCTGACTGAATCTGCCAATGAGCTGCTCGAACTATGGAGCCAGAGCAGAGAAGGCGAATAGTTTTGAACATTACCATTACAGCAAATAATTAGCATTATTTATTCTTATTATTTATTGCTCTTTCAAATCTACATCATTAAATTTACTTTTTTTCTTTTTTATTTTACAGGTATATCACACGGCGGGTGCCGGATACCTAGAGCGGTGGTTGCGGGGGCGGGAATCGGGGGCAAACAGCCATAGAGACGTGCTCCGCCTTGTGTAAGCCCCATCGCAGTTGCACAAGGCAGCAGCCGCAGTGCCTCTCCCCGCACCACCCCTAATCCCTCTGGCACCCACGAGCATGCAGTCGGCCAGCCATGAAGGAGAACGACAGCAGGTGCAACCGCCTCCCACCCACCGGCCGGCAGTGGGAGTACCGCAGCCTAGGGGCCGTCGCCGCAGCCCGGTTGCTCCAGCCGGCCGTCACCGCCTCCTCCTCAACCAGTTCAACCCCACCGCCAACGCCCGCATACCCCTACCTATAGATGACGCTCCATTGCCAATCCCATCTCCGACCAGTTGGGCCCCTAGTTGTAGCACCAATAGTAATGGTGCTTATCCTGTGGCTAGTGGTAGTGCTCTCCCCCGTCCTATTGATAGTGAATTGGATCACAATAATTTGCGCAATGACCCCCCATAGAATAGTCAGCAGTTGCTAGGGCTTTTGAGGGGCGCATCTCATTCACTAGGATTGAGAATCTGGGAGAGAGGTACCGCGACCCTGTCGGGTTTTTAGAGGTGTGCCTCCCTGTCTTGGAGACCGAACTCCTCAAAGTCCTAGAAGTGCAATGCAGTATTATGCTATGAACTGAGTCACACTCCTAAACATCAAGGTGATGCTGAGATAACAACTCTGCACTATAATGGGATGATAATGACGTTACTTCTCGGAGCACATCCATTGCTGAGCGGTATCGAGAATCTACCTTGAGCGCTATTATGGCCCAATTTTCCGAGATGGAAGTACACGGGTCCACTAAAGCGCTCAGCTGTATGCCACACCTCGACATTCATATACATGTCTATGATCCAATACATGGAGGGTCCAGTTATATTAAACTCCCTGAGGATATTAAGAACAAGAATGCATGTATCAATGTTGAAAATACAAAATATCAGACTTGTTTTGCACGGTCAGTCCTGGCTACTGAAAGAAATTACAATTACAAAGATCACCCACAGCGTCCGAGGAATTACAAAGTCAAAGATATTAGGAAACTGTATGACTTTGATGGTATCGTTTTCCCTGCAAAGATCCAGCACATACATAAGTTTGAGCCGTAGAATACTGGAATATTGGTTCACATTTATGGCCTGGAGAAGAAGAAGAGGTACAAGTCAGATGAACAAGACAAGCACACTGTAGTCGGCCCCCTCCATTTCTCAAAATTTGCAGGTGAGCGAGAGTTGCATGCTAACATGCTGCTCTTCTCTGAAAGTGATATTTATCACTAAGTCTGGATCAAAGACGTGTCCCGACTCCTCAACTCCCAGTTAACAAAAAACCAGCACATATAGCATATTTGTTTAAGGTGTTTGAATTATTTTTCATCTGAAGAGTAATTAGCGATACATCTATTAAATTGTGCTTCCAAGGACGCGGTACGTGTGATTATGCCCTCTCACAAAAATAACTTCATTAAATTTCAAAATGCTCACCTCCAGCAGCGATGTCCTTTTGTAGTGTACGCCGACTTTGAATGCTTGCTGGTTTCTATTACTCATTGTGAAGGGAATCCCTCAGCCTCACACACAAACTTCACACAAAAACACGTACCTTATGCGGCAGCATTCCAAGTTGTATGTGGATACGATTCTAAACTTACCACTACCAGTCTTATGTAGGGAACGATCCTGCGGGGTGGCTTCTCACTGAGCTTGAAAAACTTTCATGGGAACTTGATAGGTTCTACAGCACCAACATTCCCATGACCAAATCAAAGCAAGATGATGAAATGTATGAAGAGGTGGTTAGTTGTCATGTTTGTGGCCAGCCTTAGATAGAAAAGTGGAAACTGCTCGTAGAGACCACTGTCATCTTATGGGCAAGTTCCGCAGTGCAGCTCACAACGGATGCAATTTGAAGTATAAGTTGTGCATTTTCAACTTATCGCGGCGTAATGAATAATCCATTAAATTTCGGGCATGCAGCCGCGCAAATAAAATTTCTTCTACTGATATTTCGGCCGCGTATCGTCCGGCCATCTTCAGAGCGAGTCACAAGACTGACGACAAGATGGCAAGCGCGGCCTTATATGTTCCACCGCGGCGGTGCTGCGTATACGGGTCACAGATGCTGGTCGGCGGCAGAGACATACGCTTGTTAGGAAAATGTAGTCACCACATTCGTAATTCTATGGATTTTATTCGGAGACTTAGCAATGTCAGGCTTAATAGTATGGATGTGCTTGTTATTTTTGACGTGATATCATTATACACCAAGGTATCTTTAAAGGACTCTTTATCTCTTATCAGCCAACAAATGCTCCTCTGAACAGTGTATCTGTAAACTCGTGTAATTTAAAATCTGAAAAACGTATCTGCAAACAGCAGAACGTTGATATTTTTCGTCAAAAAATGTAAATCTCAATCATTTATGTGTAAACTGATATAATGTGAAAACTGAATCATGTACCTGTAAACTCATATTTTGCAAGCAATCTTGAAAAATCTGACTTTAATAGTAAATTCACTATATCTAAAAATGTCGAATGTTATTATTTCAACCTTCGGTCATCATTCTTTTTATTAAAACATCATAAATCTATTTGAGTACAAGGGGTGGTTGCATCCACATTGCACAGCACATGTCTGTAAGGTGTGTTGCTTTAAAACAATGTTTGAACGGGAGTTGTGAACGGCAGGCGCTGGGCCGCCTCCGGCGGCAGCGACCACGCGCACGCCGCTGGTACGTGGCGCGCAGCCCTGAGCGGCTTCCACGCAGGTGAGGTGAAAGCGCGTCTATGAATGACGCAGGCAGCGTTACTCGTCAGGTGAAACCGCGCTCAAAGGCTCAGGCAGTTCCAGTGGAATGTGCTTCAGGTACAGTATCACCGATAAACTTACTTGCTGCGGACGTGGGTGTCAAAGAAAGTAAGAAAACGAGCATTGTTATGGAACAATAGAATTATTTATTTCTCATCCAACTTAAAAGTAATTTTACAATCTCATATGCAGATACAACAGCACTTTTCTGATGAATGTTCTTGAGTCGATTGATAGATGGACAGCTGTAGAATTCCAGGTCTTGAATAGAAGGAAATTTCAATATTCGTCGCATCCAGGAGATTTTTTACTTTCCTTCATGTAGACAATGGTGTCCGTGTGATCGAATAATTTAAGCGCAATCACCATATGTTTATAGGGTATGCCAGGATCATCCCAATGAATTCCATGGTAGAAATGAGTTAACCACATTGCGCTCTTCCTCGTTTTGGCACACATAACTTGCTTAAAGAGTCTTGGTGATGAGATATTTGCAGCGAGTGTCTCTATTATTCCAGTGTGTGTGCTACAAACGCAACATCTTTAAATACGAACTGTCGACACTCACAGTCATAGAACCCTTGAGCGTCCGCAGTGATGTTCACTCGGTGACAAGCCATCATCAAATGAGCTATGTACGGGGCAGTACCTATTCATTTATACAACTCGCTGCACAACGCCTGTGAGCGGACAGTAGCTGATTACACGATCATGAAGAACTAAAGCATACGCGGCAGTGTGTTCTGGGAAATTTGCCGATGAATCAAATTCAGATTTATAGGTGCAGATTTAATTATCTCATTCTGTTTAAAGCAGTTTATTACAACGATCAGAGAAAGCTCCTTGAACTTACGTGGACTGAGTAGACATCCCCCTCCCTCCCTTTCAGCAATTTCATAGTAATAAGGAAGAACCTTGCATACATGTCTTATGGTAGGCTATATACATTTTGATTCCACTGCAGATGTAGATTGTCATGTGGGTAGAACTCTGAATTGAGGTAGACTTTGGCATTAGTTAACTTGCAGTTATCGAACACGGTCGAATCATTTGCTGTATTACCTCTTCTATCAGTCTGCAACGCGAGTATGATGAATGTGGGGGTGTCTCTAGATGGCTGGAGGTCTTAATAGCCCATGTTCGTCTGCTCGCTGTCGGTGGCGCTGGGTACTCGAAAATCTCCCATGAGCGGAATGTCAGTGACAGAAATGTACCTGAGCGTTTGAAGCTTTTAAAAGTCTTGAATACTTTTAAAAGCTTCAAACGCTCCTCGTTGGATACACTTATGTGAGGCATTTTCAATATTATCTTGTTGATTGTGATTGTATTCTCTTCTTGAGCTCCTTGAATGTATGAGTTATTGTCCGTCGCACTCCGCACCAGAATGAGTCTTTGTTTAGCGTTCATAATAATCTGCCTCATATCCTCAAAGTATCCCATAAGCATTTTTAGAGGCATGCATGCAGTAAATCGCTTGTACTCTTCAGCTGCTCTATCCTCTGGCTCGTCTATGAACCATCCTGCATTTCCTAAGCTATGCACATCTGCTGGTGATGCCGAGACGTATGTTTTAATGGTTGATGTTAAGCCTACATTGCGTGAACGGTTGATCTCAGAGCCATAGAGTTCATAGTGTATCTCTTGGAAGAGGAATACTAAAGCGTTACGTGTCACCTTGGATCCCACTGTATTGCTGCCGTCAGTTTTCTTGACTGGCCCCTCTACATATATGAAACTCTTGCACGGAAGCATGAGTGCGTCTCGGTGCTGGATGACAATCCGGATTTCATCATTCTTGTTAAACGTGGTTGAATTGTAAGCTTTATGAGAGAAATATTCTTGACGTATAATTGTCTCTCTACTGGACTGGTTATATTGATTGATGATGTCATTTCGCGACTTCAGGCCAACCGATTTAAGAAACTCGTAGTTCGCAGGTGCTATCACTTTGCTGCTCGGTAGCGAAGTGGCGCGCTATGGATTGCGTATACTTGGTATATACCGTACGCACATCCTCTCTTAGATGTAATCGTACAATGATTTCCTCTCCGCGAAAGTCAACAAGTTGATTATTCTGGTCCACAATACGCAGCTCCAAATAGTCCGATGTCTGAGCTGACACCGGAAGGTATATTGCATTGGCAGGGGTATCAACAATTTTATACCACGTTGCAACCGAGGGGAAGAATCCATAAATAGAGTGAATGAGACTATCGTTGAGATAGGAGTTCGTTGCAATGTTACACTCGACACGTATTGTGCTGACTAGGAGTATGTCCACAGTCTGATTCGACTTGTAAAATTAACTTGGATCTTTCTTCAAAATCTGCCCTTTTGTGATTCCCGGCGGGCGTCCTATTGAACTTTTCTGGTTAAAGTCAATCGTTGCATTTACAGTTCTTATTTCACATTTTAGTATATTGATGTTTGCACGTAGTTCAATACCTTTTCCAGACTGTTTTAAGACTTCATTTAAATTGTCGATATCGTATGCACCAGGTCCTATTTCCAGAATATCGATTTCACCATTAATATCGAGATGCAGTTTATTGTTAATCTCGGTGATATTCGGGATGCTGTTGTACGTCTCCAGTCCAATCAATGAAACACTCCTTTGACCAGCACTCAAATCAATTGGCGGGAAGTAATTTGCACGCAATACAGATGATCGTCCTTTTAAGGTCGAAGTGTACGACATTGCATCTGAATCTCAACTGATCAATGAATGCTTAAACCTCCTCCTTATATGACGTGCTTCTTCTTCTTCGTGAACTTGAAGAGAAACATGATGCATACATGTCCGCAGACGTGTCACCCAATGAGACGAAATAGTAGACGGTATCCGCGTCTTTCTTAACGTACGCCACCCAGTGGGTGCCAGGGCCTCCAGCAACATCTAAATTCACAATACTGCATTCACCAGTTGTCCACATAGTCTTCGGTAATGTATCCCGCATTAACACACCACGGAATCTTGGTATCTTGAATTTATCTCTAACGAACTTCAGAAGGTCTGTATTTGTGAGTGGTCGATCTGGTTGGACCGCTAACGGGCTTTTTTTAATTTATGAATAGACCCAGGCCCTTCCTGTACAGTTTCAAGCATAGTCCTGCAGCTTCCATCATGCGGTTATGTCTACTCGCCTCTTCTAACTGCGCTTGGGGGTTTTGGCGCGTTCCTGACCGTTCGAGCAACAGCTGCGGCACCACCGGCGAGGGAGCCTGTCGCGGAGAGGGCCGGGACGAGAAAAGGAATAAAACCGCCGGATGTCTCGGGTATTGGTAGAACACGAGGTGCTTCAACAGATCCTCTTCTTCTTGTTCTGGAATGTTTCTGCTTCATTGCGTTTTTAGCTGCATACATCGATGTCAGGATACAATTCTTCAAACAACGCTTCTTGTTCTATTTCTTATTGTTTAGTGCGCAACGTGCAGCGTTCATAACTTGCTTGAAATTCATCACTCCTAAACCCAACTTGATTTTTCCATGTATTGTTATATGAACTGTATTAAGCTTTAAGATCTTTGTTTTTTGAATGAAGTTGTGGTATTATGTGGCGTGTTACTTTGGGTTGGAACTGTATAGTGTTACTAGTTTTTTGAGATATGGTTAAACAAGAACGATTGTTTATGATTGATTATTCACTGTGCCTACTATCTATGATTTTGGTTGCGGACGCAAAGTATAATTCTTATTCGTGTTTATTTAATTCAATTAAAGTGAAGATTTGTATATTGCATCAGTAAGAGGGCAAATGTCCGAATTGAACTTTATAATAAAGTCCATTTTGAGTCAAATTAAAATTGTAAAACAATCACAAGCTTGTCCATCACCAGTTATCCCGGGCTTCCTGTTTCCTTCAAACAACTGTGGTGTGATTGTAATTTTTGATTTTCTAAAGAATTGAGTAGTACCACGGTTGAAACACGTTAAGAACATCTTCCTGAAAGTGGCGCTACAAGGACCACACAGGGATGATGAGTCTTCTCGCTGGAGTGAGGAGCCATACGTCAGGGATCTGTGGCCTACGTGAAGTTGAGTAAGAACAACCTCATCCCCTTTTTTTGGCTGAAAGGAAGTCCGCCACAGCCGGCCGCTGTGGCCGAGCGGTTCTAGGCGCTTCAGTCTGGAACCGCGCTGCTGCTACGGTCGCAGGTTCGAATCCTGCCTGGGGCATGGATGTGTGTGATGTCCTTAGGTTAGTTAGGTTTAAGTAGTTCTAAGTTCTAGGGGACTGATGACCTCAGCTGTTAAGTCCTATAGTGCTCAGAGCAATTTGAACCGTTTTTTGAAGTCCGCCACAGCCGCATGGCATGTTTTAGGCGCAGTTTATTATCTGCCACTTCCAGCCACTTATGTCCCTATCGACACATGACGCTGAACTTCGTCAGTGACGTGACAGCATGCAAAAGCATGGCATACCGAAACAACTTTAGGATCACAACACACCTCCTTGGCTGTTAAATCCGCCCTTTCGTTCCCTGCAATATCCACGCGCCCTTGTACTCAGCAGAAAGATAACTCCTTGACCACCCGTTGTAGCTGGAGGAGGGTGCCCTGGATATTCTGGACTCCTTTATCTGCCGGGAAAGAGCGTTGTAGAGAGTAAAGGGCACTCAGAGAATCGGAGCAGACAAGGAATTTAGCACTCGAAGCGCGTCTCATCTCCTCCAGTGTCCGCAAGTTCGCACATAATTACCCATCGAGGGACAGTGAAGTCTCGAGGCAGCCGACCTTGAGGACATATTTAGGAAAAACCATAGAGCAACAAACGGAGTCCCCTGTTTCAACCCATCTTTAAAGGCAGCTGTACGTTTGTGGCGCTTAGTTAAAATGTCATGAAGTAATGTATTAGAAATATATGCAGGAGTGAAATTTCTCCTGTACTGTATTACATCTAAAGTTACTCTGGGTCTCTGCAGTAACTAGGGTGGCAGGCAGTTCAAATCCTGTGCTTGCTCCACAGCAAGTGACTCCGCACATGCTGTACACGAATCCCATATGGCGCTGCTGCTTATGGACGATTGGAGAAAAGGTGTTCCAGAGGTGGACGAGCAACAGTATGGTATGCAGGTGAAGTCGGAGTTGTGGAGATCGCACATGCCTGACACACCATTAGGAGCAGCAACATATGGTGAGTGGTGGTTCCCCAGCCGCAGCGCAGAGACTGGGTATAGGACTGGTCCTGTTAAGTGCCCGTGGCCAAGACTGACAGCGTAAATGATCTCCAGATAAGAAGGCCTCGGTGACCTGTACATTGTGCACCCATAGTCTAGGGACGTAGGCACGAAACCCTTATAAAACTGGATCAGACGAGTCCTGTCTGCTCCCAAAGATCTGTAGCTAAGCCACTATATGATATACGGTGCCTTGAGGGTTCTGACATTCAGGTCTCGCAGGTTAGGTAACCACGACATTTTGGAGTAAAAAATGAGGCCCAGACATCTCACTGAATCTTTAAGATGTAGTATAGTATTCCTCATATGCAAGACAGGTAAATCAAATATACGACAAGAAGGATTAAAATGATCACAAACAAAATTATCTGCAGCCCACTCCTCTACCCTATGTGCTGCAAGTTGCAACTGAGGACTTTCTGTTGCAACACTGAAGGACGAACAGAAAATGCCAAAATCGTCCACAAATATGGAGCATTGACAGGACTCCACATCGTAGACGTTGTTCTGTACGATTTCTTACACAACATTAAGTGTAGGTCAACTTCAGTGTTGTGCAGCAACTCTTGTTGTAGGGAACCTGGAGTGGAACAGAAATCATAAGCGATCATGTCAAAGCAACAAAATAAGATTTACTCAGTTTGTATCTCTCCAATCCTCATTACAGATAAGGTAGCAAACGTTGGAGTCCAGCAATCTCAATGTCAACTACGATGAGGCTCCCTGAAGTAAGCACAGCAATATGTTTGTGGCGCTTAGTTAAAATGTGAAGGCGCTCCACGTGCAAGTGGACTGAGAGGTAGCTGCCGGCCATAATATATCGTGGAGACAGATGGCTCTCATAGTCCACAGGTATGGTCCAGCGGGCGTACCCTATTGGGTCCGCCAGATCCCTCACGTCCACAATGGGCGTCACATGGAAACTTGCAGTTCCATTCCCAGCTGTAGAACGTGAGTCAGACAGTAATGATCTGTGATAAGACAGTAGTGATACAGGCACCACAAATGTGATGAAGTTCATTCCTATGGCAAAGAGAGAAACATTTAAAACACTGCCCTGAGGAACCCACTCATGCAAATAACGATCTGACAGCGTGTCATCGAGACCTAAAAAGTCGCGTACACAGGAAAGACCGTGTGGAGATGGGGAGTTTGCGATGAAACCCCATCGATGAAGTTGGAAGAGAATACATTGTCTCCAAGTGATGCCAAAGAATATAACAAGACAGTGATGTTTACGTAGGAAAGCTCGCTGGAAAATCACCTCCAGTGGGGTCAGGTTGTCTACAGTGGACCGAAATCGCTGGTTTACACATTGAGAATGGCTAAGGAGTTGCCTGTCTCTAACAACTGGATCAAACAACGATTAACCGTTCGCACCAGGGTCTTTCTTACACAACTCCCTAAGGCGACACGCCAGTAACTATTGGGACATAAGTGGTCCTGCCTTGGTTTGAGGAGGGGTATCAGTATTGCCTCTCTCTGTGAGTTGAAAAAGTGACTTGTCTGCCATATCAAATGAATGCATCCGAGGAGAATTTTCTTTGACGCTTCTGGCAAATATCGAAGCATGCAGTACCGGATTTTGTTGCAGTAACTTACGGGAATGCACAAAGGTGACATCGTCGACATCCAACGTCAGATAGTGCCGGTTCCAGCTCCCGCATGGAGAAAGGGCGTCTGTAAGACTCAAAATTTTGGAATTTAAAGTCTAACTTGCCGCTCTACAGCGGCATGTTTGTGGCAAAACGCCGAATTATGCCTGACATTGGCGGTAGTCATTAGAAAATGCTCTGCCATCGTCTTAGCAATGCCTCCAGGCGCTTTTTATAGCCAGCCCTGTTTCAGCACTGCTGCTATTGGTAAACGACCCTGTTTGCTGGCGATCCTCCAGAGGGGTTCCTATACGTTTTCAGAACAAGTGAAACGGTTGATGAAGACCAGAAGCTCTTGCTATGTCCTTTCCTTGCCTTCCTTAATTACTTCGCTCTAGCGACTTGAAAGGTTGTGAGGCTGTCTGCTGTAGGTCGGTATGTAAAACATCGAAGAGCTGCATGCCTGCGCCGAATTGCTCAGCAGTACTCACGAGTCCAGCAAGGTACACGTTGCCTCATAATATAACCGGAAGACTTTCAGATGGACAAAATAGTGGCATGATGAGCACTCGTGTGATGTAGGCCGCCGTTTCCTGGACGCTACTGCGGAGTCCAAACAAAGCTGTACAGCGTCCAGTTAGCCTTGCTGACCATCCATTCCAGTTAGCCTTCCTTCAAGTAATGCTCCTCCCAGTAGGTGTATCCACAGTGGGAAGTGGTTACTAGGCTGAAGGTCATGAGTTGCTTCCCACTTTGTTGACGCTGCAGGGCTGGAGAGCAGAAAGACATGTCTACAGCTGAGGACGAGAGCAGTCGAGAAATGAGTGGTACTGCCCATATTGAGGATCCAGAGCTCCCCAGACATCGTGGAGTCCTGCAGGACTCGGCCGCAGTGCCAAGTATAGTTTGAGCCTCATAATGTATTATGGACACTGAAATCACACAGTAGGAGAAATGGATAGGTGAGATGTTCAGTAAGGCCTGTGAGAGCTTCAGAATTTATTGCATTCTGCAGGGGTAAGTACAGGGACAGATAGTGATATCCTGATCCACATAAACTGCAAAGGTGTTGTTTGTAGGTCAGTCACCAAAAAGAGAGCACAGGAATGATGGAATGGTGTGCATTGTTGACAAACACAGCCCTTCCACCACTTGTCATTTCGGTGGAGGGTACAGCTCTAGATCACATAGGCATCAGTGGCTTTAAAATGCGTTTCTTGTAAACAGGCACAGGGGTTGTGCCTGTACCACGAGTTTCCATTCCTCCACATGATTCCTGAACTCATTTGTGTTTCATTGTAGTATGGCAGCCATTTATCACTGGGTTTCACTTTCACCCGGTCCTACAATCAGGTTGAGGAGCCTGACACAGGTGGAGGTTCAGCCTTGGGGCAAGATAGTTGGCCCAGGCAGACACCGCATCCTATTGGCTCTGAAGCAGAAGCAGAAGAAGCGTCATATCGAATGACAGCGACGTGGCCTGGAGGTCTACCACCCGTTTTCGCGTGGAAGCTTCAGGTGGAAGGTCTTTGTACTCGTAGGAACTACTGCAGCAGCAGTGGAAGTAACGCTGGATCTTCTGCCAGACTCTGCCTTTGGAGATACTGGGAGCTCCGCAGTGGTCGCATCCCTGGCTTTAACTCATGTTCTCGGTAGGACTATGGGCTCTGAAACGTCTGCGACTTGACAAGTGCTCTGACAAACGCCTACATTAGTAACTTCCGTTTGTGTAGAAACATTGACTGTCGAAATAGGCTTTTTAGAGGCCGGAGCCAATGATGTAGTGAATGTCGGAGGCTGCACGGTCTTACAGATGTTCTTGGCTTCGCCGTATGGGATGCATTTCGATGTTTTAATCTTCTGTATCTTTCCATCTTCAAGGAAAACACTGCAGTCCCTACTCCACACAGAGCGATCCCCAGAGCAGTTTACATATTTCAGACGACGGGAGCAGCCAACTCTGTCACGATCAGCCTTTCCACATTTTCCACAACTAGCTTCACACTTGCATCCTGAGGTGGTGTGCCCCAAGACGCTGTTATTTAAAACAGCGCATTGGGTTGGAGATGTAGGGCCACACACTTAGGCAAAGGAAACCTGCCTCGATATGCTCTGGGAGTTTCATGTTATCGAAAGTAAGGCTGAAGGAATCAAATTTTACTAGTCCCTATCCACCCTTTTCAGTACATTTTGCGCATTAATGGTCCCTTTTTGAATCAACTCATCTTTCAGTTACTCCTAGAGAATGTCGACCAGATCTCTACATGACAACACCTCTGCTGTAGTTCAAGGTGCTGTGGAACTCCATTTCTATGGCATATTCTCTAAGGAATTTAGCTTTCCAGAGGTTTGCTGGTTGTCGGTGACTAGCAGTTTCAGCCAACAGTGTTCCATTACGCAATCTATTGACTGATTTCAATGTACCTGCGGTGCCATCTAAACCTTTTTCGATATAAATGCGTGACATCTCCTCAAAGTTGCCCTATTTCAGTTCCACACTCATAAACACATTCTGGTCAGCAGCATGCGTTCTGTTACTATTCGATGAAGAATTTAGTGTAATGCTTGAGTCTGGAGGACTGGCTACACGAACCCTCTTGATAGACTGGGTGTGGCCTACCCATTCCGCTGGGAGGAAGAAGAGGGAATTTAGAGGCTTTCATCTTGGTCCCACGAGTACCTAAAGAAATAAAAGTCCCCCCTAGACAGAGCCCCACCTGACTGTGTACAACTGAGGTGTGGCAGGTCTCCAGAGGCTGCCCGCTATCGACTGTTCCACATCGAGTCTCATCAGCGCGCACCACACCTAGCTATCGATAGATTTTTACCGCCTTCGTGATCAGGGCGTTCGAGCGAAGATCCCCGTTCCCTGTGATACACGACGTTCCACAGCCGCGAAGCACAGTGGTCGCTGAGGCACGGCCAGAGCTTAACAGCAGCGACGGAGGACCGGCGGCGCGTAACACTGCCCAGCTCAGGAACAGCCGCCTCGTCAAGCGCGTGTCCAGTAAACGAATGCTGGGCCAATAAGGGCGCAATTATTCGAATAATTAATGTTATCATCATCTATACTGCTGGTCCACGCTTCAAGACACTCAGCTAACATAATTCTTTTTATGCACATAATACTATTTGCGTTTATTTCATAACTTTATTTCAGGCTTAAAATAGGGGAGGTTGGTGACGAATTGGTGGACGGCAAACGATCGAACACCAGTAGCGTTCTTTCGTGTCGTATTTCTTCAAATGTAACTAAAGTGTCCCAGAGATACTTCGTACCCTTTCAGTTTTCAGTAGCTTAAGTGAGATTCTTGTAAGACGTGCACTAAGTCGATCGGTCGCCCGCAGTTTAACGAGTGCGTTAACCAATTTTCTCGCTGCTCTGATACGAAATCAGAGAAAGAAGGTGTCTTTGAGGTAAAAAAGTTACTAAATGAATGTTAACTACCTCTTTCTCACTGAACTGTAAGGTGTATTAAATTATATTTCGAGTCCCCATCTTCGTGAAGTTTGCTTCTCCGTAAATGACGCTTCAGTGGTTCCGTTGCCAAATGCAAAAATTTCTCCATGAAGGCACCTGCAGTCTTGTCTCACAGTGGGATAAATGTAGTGACATTAATGGCGGGCATCGTAGGGCCACCATTATGTGTGGCTAATCAACGTGTTTTCTGTTTCATGTTTAAACAACGGTTTAAACAACGGTCAGTAAAAGAAAGAATTGGCACTTATAAACGGGGATAATAATACAACAGATGTAACTTGATGATACTGAAAAACTGTGAACATCAAATTAGACGACAGGTATGGTTACATTGTTTTATTGCTTGCATTTGGCTTATTGCAACTTCTCAGGGCGTGTGCCGAATAGTTTACGACTCAAATTCAGACACTCCGTTTTTTAAATGACAAGATTTAAGACCTTTAATTTTCATTTTTGTGACAAGTCGTGATTAAGGTGGACACTTCCGATAGCGCGAACGCAAGATGGAACTCGTTTTCAGTCTGCTATTTTAATTTAAGGTATCCATCTTGCGTTGTTGCTTGTAGAATAGTTTTGCAACGCACAAAGAAGACAAATCAATTATTGTGCATTGTAAAATTATTAATTTTATTTCATACTATGTTTCATGCTTAAAATTGGAAAAATAGTGAAACTGGATTCGGTAAACGCGAAAATATTGAATTTTATGTCGGTGACAGCAATAACGCCGATCTTATTCAATGCTGGTTCCCATGCCTTGCTGAGGATGAAGCCGCAATCTCGGTTGATAGGCCCATCCCTGGTACGAATTTCGATAGCCTCTCTAACGACGCTGTCTGTGCCAAGACCCTGGTATGTTGGTAGTCCATTTCGTGATTTTCGGACAGACAGTGCTCTGCGACCGCCGAGTTGTTGGGGTACCCAAGTCGAGTGTGCCTCTGATGTTCTCGGCAACGATCTTCGATGGTGTGCACTGTTTGTCCAATGTAAGTCTTCCCACATTGATTCCGTGTCCATGTGTCAGTTTACCTTACAGCCGGCGGCCCACCGAACGTTGGCTGGGGTGAGGAAGCACGCTTCTGACGTTTGAGCCGAGTACAGCTGTTGACACGGTACACACGTGCCGTTTATTTTGCATTTTATGCGAGTCTTTTGCCCTTTTGGCCGTTCTGTATTAATGTTGGACCATGCCTCTTTAAGCATTTTGTAGTTTTAGTGTGTTCCGAAGGCTTGGCTATCCGCGCCGAAACCCAGGTTTGCTAACTGGTTTCTACACTCCTGGAAATTGAAATAAGAACACCGTGAATTCATTGTCCCAGGAAGGGGAAACTTTATTGACACATTCCTGGGGTCAGATACATCACATGATCACACTGACAGAACCACAGGCACATAGACACAGGCAACAGAGCATGCACAATGTCGGCACTAGTACAGTGTATATCCACCTTTCGCAGCAATGCAGGCTGCTATTCTCCCATGGAGACGATCGTAGAGATGCTGGATGTAGTCCTGTGGAACGGCTTGCCATGCCATTTCCACCTGGCGCCTCGGTTGGACCAGCGTTCGTGCTGGACGTGCAGACCGCGTGAGACGACGCTTCATCCAGTCCCAAACATGCTCAATGGGGGACAGATCCGGAGATCTTGCTGGCCAGGGTAGTTGACTTACACCTTCTAGAGCACGTTGGGTGGCACGGGATACATGCGGACGTGCATTGTTCTGTTGGAACAGCAAGTTCCCTTGCCGGTCTAGGAATGGTAGAACGATGGGTTCGATGACGGTTTGGATGTACCGTGCACTATTCAGTGTCCCCTCGACTATCACCAGTGGTGTACGGCCAGTGTAGGAGATCGCTCCCTACACCATGATGCCGGGTGTTGGCCCTGTGTGCCTCGGTCGTATGCAGTCCTGATTGTGGCGCTCACCTGCACGGCGCCAAACACGCATACGACCATCATTGGCACCAAGGCAGAAGCGACTCTCATCGCTGAAGACGACACGTCTCCATTCGTCCCTCCATTCACGCCTCTCGTGACACCACTGGAGGCGGGCTGCACGATGTTGGGGCGTGAGCGGAAGACGGCCTAACGGTGTGCGGGACCGTAGCCCAGCTTCATGGAGACGGTTGCGAATGGTCCTCGCCGATACCCGAGGAGCAACAGTGTCCCTAATTTGCTGGGAAGTGGCGGTGCGGTCCCCTACGGCACTGCGTAGGATCCTACGGTCTTGGCGTGCATCCGTGCGTCGCTGCGGTCCGGTCCCAGGTCGACGGGCACGTGCACCTTCCGCCGACCACTGGCGACAACATCGATGTACTGTGGAGACCTCACGCCCCACGTGTTGAGCAATTCGGCGGTACGTCCACCCGGCCTCCCGCATGCCCACTCTACGTCCTCGCTCAAAGTCCGTCAACTGCACATACGGTTCACGTCCACGCTGTCGTGGCATGCTACCAGTGTTAAAGACTGCGATGGAGCTCCGTATGCCACGGCAAACTGGCTGACACTGACGGCGGCGGTGCACAAATGCTGCGCAGCTAGCGCCATTCGACGGCCAACACCGCGGTTCCTGGTGTGTCCGCTGTGCCGTGCGTGTGATCATTGCTTGTACAGCCCTCTCGCAGTGTCCGGAGCAAGTATGGTGGGTCTGACACACCGGTGTCAATGTGTTCTTTTTTCCATTTCCAGGAGTGTATTTGCAATCGAGGCGGATTCTTTATAATCATTAAGTTATTCAGGATTGCTGACGCACTGCAATGTTAAAAGTTCTCAAGTTCCTATCAGCCGATTTGTATGTATGACATAAAATGAGATTATCCATGGTCTAGACTATAAAGAACAATAATTTCTGTTTGGAAACTAAGCTATATGCAGTAATACCTTTCTTCTCTTTGTACAGATATCTACGTTTTACTGTGTTCAGATTAAGCTAAGTTTAAAATACGTAGTCTCCACTCACGGGATGCTAATTATTAATGTTTACAAATGACTAAAATATGGTGAAAGACTATAGAGATAATTAGTTATAATTTTCACACAAGTTCTTTGCGAACAAATTGTAGCGGCAAGTGATATCAGTGGACATACGCAGCAGTGATATGTTGCAGTGTGTTTTATCTTTAAATGGGTACTCCTTTGTAGCAGGTGAATAAGACTGCTAACCAGTTGTAATAAATTGTGGTTTTCTATTAACCTTAACCATGGTTTCAACGGATTTAAACCTGTCTTCTTCAAAAGGACAAGAAACAAACTGTACAGATCTATGCCGACACATTTCATGTGGAGATGTTAGATCGCTTTGCTAACTGGCTGTCTGCTAATGTGAAGTTTGTTCCTTGTCCTTCTGAAGAAAACTGGTCTAAATCCATTGAAACCACGGTTAAGGTTAACTGAACACCACCATCTGCTGCAGCTGGTTGGCTGTCTTATTGACCTGATATTCTGTAACCGTGCAGCCATGCTCAAAACATTATATTTGTTTGTTCTATTGTTCTGGTGTTCGCTCTCGATATGTTTTGGCGCTAATTCACCGTGTTTGCAATTTATACTGGAGTGTAAATATGTTGTTCTCTTGCGAGTGTGGAACTTGTTGTTTCTCGCCATCAATTCTGTGCTCTTAAGGTAGACAGCTAAAATGGCCACGCCACCGAAGAACTAGAATCAAGATTAACAATGCGGACGGTTATACAGTCAAGTTAGAGCAAGAGCAGCAATTTCGAAATGCGCCACAGCAGAGGCGAGCTGCTCAAACGGACCTGCAGTGTCTACAGTTCAGGGTAGGAAGGTTTGAAGTGTTAAACTTCCCACCATCTGGACGAAGCGATCGCACCTATGGTTCAGACAGGTAGAGAACATATTTTTATAACATGGCGTCCTGGCTTTACTTGACGGGTGTCATTGTGTGGTGGCACATTTGGATGAAGACAAATTACGCAATCAGAGGACTTTTTAAGTTGAGAGAGTTATGAGATTGTAAAAGCGGGTTTAATCAAAGAATATTCCTTAAACTTGGAGAGCAGATTGCGTTAACTGTACAGGAGACGACAAGAGGTGACACGTCGCAGAAACAAATGTTGGCACAACAAAAATCGCTAGCTGGCAGTGATTTGTTGCCCGAAACTTCGCCTCGGTTCTTATGGCTTGGGCAGCTACCACCAACAATCACCGCTGTCTTGGCAGCAAACACCGAACTACCCTTGGCAGTCTTGGCCGACAAACCCGAGAAGATGGCTAAATATTCAGACTGTAAAGGATGTAATACTATCGAAGAGACCGGCACGGTGGGATGCCCCGAGCCGAGCATTACCAGCAAATACGGTCATGGCCGCCCTGACTTTGGTATAGTGCCAGCAACGTCCCTAAACAAAGTAGAACGACTGGCGGAATGTGTGAGGGAATTACAAGTCACTGTGGCGGCTCTGAAACACGACGAATAGCGACTTCGGAAACAAAAGTAAACAGAGATAAACAAAAACTATGAGCCCAGACTTTGTGGTGTTGGCTCCAGCGGTATTTCGGGAGAAATTCACGCCATTGCATCTGTCCGTGCAGCTTCCCAAACTAGTTCGACGACCCCGGAAAGGCGTAGGTTGTCATCGAACAAAATTATTGCCCTACTGGTAGGTAGGTGGACTAGACATTTATTTGCGGATAGTTTCAGAACGAGTGGAAATTTGATGTTACGAGAGCGAAGCAGTCGCGTGTGACATCTGTGGAGTAGTCGGCTTACTGCAGTGACAGCAGCACCTCTCTGGACTTAAGCGTACCTACAGCTCAGTTGTAGAGCGGAGAGCAGTCGAGTGTTAGACGTGGAGTAAGCTGGCAGAACTTATGGCGTAGTGCATATTGGAGGAGAATTTTGGTGAAGAAAACTGTTAAGGATTATTAATCTGATAGGACATAAGGATGCTGCATTTATGGAACAGAGTGAATGGATTTTGCATTTTTAAGGTAATATGTTTTGATGGTGTGTACTGATAATTTTAGCGACTCTTGCAATAGAACACTCCACATCCCCACCTCTGTTTAGGTTATTTCAGTTTAGTTCATTTCAATTTGCATAATTGTCAAATCAGTGTCTTTTAAGACTTTCGTCAAGCAAGTACATTTTTTGTCTTTTTTTGTGAGTTTTTGAGTAATTTCCTGCACATTGAAAGCCATTTAGTTTTGTCTTTACGTCAACGTGTGAACTGAGAAATGCAGTTAGGAATAGTAATTTCAGTTGAACCTTTTATAACACGGGATAGTACATTCAATTTTGAGTGAAAAGCAGGCAGATATTTTAATGCTCATGAACGAACGAACGAACGAACGAGTGAGAGCAAATAACATTCAATACTACTTCGTTTTCTCTTCCAGGGTTACAAGAGTCGATTTGCTTTATAGATTTGTTTTTAAGGCAGTAACTTTGGCTAATGTGTGCTGACAACTTTAGTGATTCTAGCAACAGAACAGTCCACCTCCCCACCTCAGTATAGATCATTTCAGTTTACGTAGGCAACGTAGGGTACACCGGGTGTTGCAGTTCGCCTGAAAATGCTGCGAGACGAGGAAGCCTTTTGGGTGCACTTTTGATAACTTTTCTTATGTCTTGACCACACTTCTACTTTTCAACAACGTTACGCAAAATCGACTTTACGTCATTTCGAAAGACCATGTTATTTCAGTCATAAAAAACTGTTCATTAGATACATTACATCACGTCATCATTCGACGTGATACAATGTATCTAATAAACAATTTTATTTGACTGAAATAGCACTGCCTTGGCAATGACGTAAAGTCAAAATGCGTAATGTTGTTGAAAAAATAAAAGTGTGATCGAGACATAAGGTTATCAAAAATAAGCGTCAGTCAACAGGTCACTTACCTCTCATGTGTAACGGGCCGCATGGCACTGTTCTTAAGCCGACAGAACGCGTTGACTACTATTCAACGCAGAGACCTACAAGAAAAAATTGCACAACATTTATGGGGAGAGGGGCTCGAAAACTGTAGTTTTGAGGAGCTGCAGCTAGTGGATAGGATGCAACTGACAAAACGGTTTGGCCTTGCGTGCGCAAACGAGAAGCTGTCTCGCCGGTTATTTATGACGGACAACACGTCTGGAACACGGGTTCTGACTGCAGCGTCTTACCGGCTGGATGTTTCACAAGTCGTGGTTCCGAGGTTGCGGTAACTCTTACTCTTTCTTGAGTCATCAGTCTTCTGACTAGTTGATGCGGCCCGCCACGAATTCTTCTCCTGTGTCCTCCTGCGGCAACCTCTTCATCTCAGAGTAGCACTTACAACCTACGTCCTGAATCATTTGCTGGATGTATTCCAATCTATGTCTTCCTCTTCAGTTTTTGCCGTCTACAGCGCCCCCTAGTGCTGTGGAAGTTATTCCCTGATGTTTTAACAGATGTCCTGTCAACCTGTCCCTTTCCACATATTCCTTTCCTCTCCGGTTCTGCACAGAATCTCCTCAATCCTTACCGTATCAGCCCACCTAACTTTCAACGTTCGTCTGTAACACCACATCTCAAATGATTCCATTATCTTCTGTTCCCGTTTTCCCACAGGCCATGTTTCACTACAATACCATGCTGTTCTCCGAACGTACATTCTGAAAATTTATGGCTCAAATTGAGGCCTATTTTTGATACTTCTCTTGCCCAGCAATACCTTTCTTGGCGGTGCTAATCTGCTCCTTGCTCCATCCCTCATTGATTATTTTGCTGCTTAGGTGGCAGAATTCTTTAACTAGAACTACTTCGTGACCATCAATCCTAATGTTCAGTTTATCGCTCTTCTTATTTCCGCTACTTCTCATTACTTTCGTTTTTCTTCGATTTACTCTCAGTCCGTATTCTGTATTCATTAGACTGTTCATTCCATTCAGGGCATCATGGAATTCTTCATTTTCTCTCAGGATAGGAATGTCATCAGCGGATCGTATCATTGATGTCCTTTAACCTTGGATTTTAATCCCACTCCTGAACCTTCCCTTATTTCCATCATTGCTTCTTCGACATGCAGATTGAACAGTAGGGAAGACTACATCCCCGTCTTACACCTTTTTTAATCAAAGCACTTCATTCTTGGTCGTTCACTCTTTTTATTCCCTCTTGGCTCTTGTCCATATTGTATATTAGCTGTCTCTCCCTATAGTTTGCACCTACTTTTCTCAGAATTTCGGACATCTTACACCATTTTACATTGTCGAACGCTTTTTCCAAGTCGACAAATCCTATGAACGTATGTTGATTTTTCTTTACTCTTGCTTCCATTATGAATACCGTCAGAATTGCCTCTCAGGTGCCAAACTGGTCGTCATATAACTCATCTTCAGTTTTCTTTTCCATTCTCCTGTATATTACTCTTGTCCGCAACTTGGATTCATGTGCCGATAAGCTGACTGCGCAATAATTGTCGCACTTATCAGCTCTTGCAGTCTTGAGAACTGTGTGGATGATATTCCTGCGGAAGTCAGATGATACGACGCCAGACTCATACATTCTACACATCAACATGGCTTGTTTTTTTGTCACTCCCCCCCAACGATTTTAGACGTTCTGATTGAATGTTATCTATCCCTTCTGACTTATTTTATCTTAAGTCCTCCAAAACTCTCTTAAATTCTGATTCTATTACTGGATTCCCTATCTCTCCTAAATCGACTGCTGTTCATTCTTCTATCACATTAGACAAATTTTCCCTCTCATAGAGGCCTCCAGTTTGCTCTTTCCACCTATCTGTTGTCTCCTCTGCTTTTAACAGTGGAATTCCCGTTACAGTGTTAATGTTACCACCCTTGCCTTTAAGGTCACCGAAGGGTGTTTTGACTTTCCTGTATAGGCGTACTGAGTCAGTTCTTCCGACTATCGTTTCTTTTTTCGATTTTTTCACATTTTCTATGCAGTCATTTCGTCTTAGCTTCCCTTCACTTGCTATTTATTTCATTCCTCATCGATTTTTACTCCCGTATTCCCGAATTTCCCTGAACATTTTTGTACTTCCTTGTTTCATCGATCAACTGAATTATTTCTTCTCTTACCCATCGTTTCTTCGCGTTTACCTTCTGTGTATCTATGTTTTTCTTTCCAATTTCTGTAAGTGTCATTTGTAAAGACATCGATACCTCTTCAACGGTACTGCCTACTAAACTATTCCCTATTGCTGTATCTACAGCCTTAGAGAACTTCAAACGTATATCTTCATTCCTTAGGACCTTCGTATCCCACTTCTTTGCGTATGGGTTCTTCCTGACTAATCTCTTAAACTTCAACCTGCTCTTCATCACTGCTACTCTGTGATCTGAGTCTATATCTGCTCATGGGTACGCCTTACAATCTATTATCTGATTTTCCAATCTCTGTGTTACTACGATGTAATCTAACTGAAATCTTCCCATATCACGCGGCCTTTTCCAATTATACCTCGTCCTCTTGTGATTCTTCAACAGAGTATTCGTTATTACTAGCTGAAATTTATAACAGAACTCAATTAGCCTCACTCCTCCCTGATTCCTTGTCCCAAGCCCCCGTTCTCCCATAGCTATTTCTTCTGCTCCTTCTCCTACATATGCACTGTAGTCCCCATGACTATCAGATTTTCATCTCTGTTTACGTACTGTATTACCCTTTTAGTCTCCTCGTTTTCTTTATCTATCTCTTCGTCTTCAGCTTGCGACATCTGCTTGTGTACCTGAACCATCGTTGTCAGTGTTGGTTTACTGTCTATTCTGATAAGAACAACCCTATCACTGATGTGTTCACAATAACTCATTCTCTGGATTACGTTCCTATTCGTAACAAACCCTACTCCTGTTATACTATTTTCTACGGCTGTTGATGCTACCCTACACTCATCTGACCAGAAATCTTTGTTTCCATTTCACTTCGCTGGCCCCTATCATATCTAGGTTGAGCCTTTGCATTTCAATTTTCCGATTTTCTAGCTTCCCTACTATGTTCAAGCTTCTGATATTGCACGCCCGACTCGTAGAACGTTGTCCTTTTGTTGGTTATTCAATCTCTTTCTCCTGCTCACATACCACTCGGCAGTCCCCTCCCGGAGATCCGAATGGGGGACTATTCCAGAATCCTTTGACAATGGAGAGATCATGATGACACCTTCAGTTTCAGGCCACATGTCCTGTCCATACACGTTACGTGTCTTTAATGCAGCGATTGCCTTCTGCATCCACATGCCGTTGATTATTGCTTCAGGGGTAGTTTTCCACCCAAGGGGCAAGAAAATGCGCTGAACCTCTGTCCGCTCCTCCGCCCTCTTCGACAAGGCGGCTGGCAGAATGAGGGTGACTTCTTATGCCGCAAGTGTTTGGCCGCCAATGCTGATTATTAATCAAAAGTTAAGCAGTGGCGTGTTTCTAACTTTATCGGCGACAAACAATTCTAGGACTGAGATCGCAGGAAGAAAAGTTCTGAAATACAGTCTTGGGCTACAACACACCATCATCTGCCTGGCTAATCTGTGCAGCACTTGAAACCACTCGTAAATTTAAACTGAGGACTGCAACAAAGCTAACGAACGCAATAACTGCGCTCCAGATCCTTGATGCACTTAAAACCGCATAAACATATGGACACAAGTCCAGCGCCACTCAGTCCCACCGTCAAAGAACTCCCTTCAGTGTACAGAAAAGCCAGCAGGAGGAACTCGGGGTGGGCGCAGCACCGCCCACTGAGGCACCCTCGAGAACCACCTCCCACCCACCGTGCCGCCGCCGGAGCCCCCTCCCCTCCACACGCCCCCTGCTTGCTTACCCGGCACGCGACAGATCGAACCAGTGGGTCTTTCAGACTAAACCTCCAGCCTGACAGAGCCGAAAGGCGCGAGATACGCTCGCAGTAAGTGCCATACAGCAAACACGTGACATATGTAAACCAAGTAGAGGTTGGAACGTAATAAAATAACGTGACTGTAAATCATGCGTGCCTACTCATTGTAAAAATGTAAATAACTAGACATTCACGTTTCGTAATTAGTTGAGCTGAAGAGAAAACAAAATTGTTTCTTGAACTACTTATTATGAATGAAGTATGTTCTCATGATTTTCTTCTTAGTAAAACGCGAGCATAAACAGAAATTTAAAAGGCAAGCCTTAATTTAAAACAGTTCTTTAGTTAGGCTGAAATAAACAAGTTAAATTCAAATCGGCTGAAGGCCGAAGACTTAAAGAATCAAAAACTTTTTAAAATGCCAAAACGCTTACGTGAAACAGTACTTTAAACTACGCTGAAGGCCTTAAGAGTGAAACAACTCTAGTTTAAAACACAAAACCGGCTAGAAGCCATACAAGTACCAACAACAAGAGCAAATTTAAAAAAAAGGACAGTACACACAAGGGCGCCCAGATGTTCGAGGATCGGCCTGGAATTCACACACTACCCTCGCTTAGGTGAGGCAGGCAGTCGGGCCAACCGTTCACGATCCGACGACAACCCAACCGACCGACAGTCAGAGGACCCACCGACAAGGTAACTCCCACTTCACCCGACCAGGGCACAACGGGGAGTTCAACTAAACAACGTAGAAGATATTGCCGCTCACAACCAGTCATACACAGAGCTGTCAAACTACACACTGTGCCGGACAGCAACAACACGATGAGGAAACTACACTGCCTGAAATTTACGTTAACGCCCAGAGCAGGTAATCGGAACGTTAACGGCCATAAGGCAGAAGATTCCGCTGGTGCGCTTCAATTCAAATAAGCAAATACAGTGAAACTCCATCGGAGCGTGGCTAGAACTTTCCCAACTTGAAAACCACGCCGTTACTCGCGGGAATATCCCAACAGCCGACAACGAACTCCAAACGACACAATGTGAACAGCTTTGTCTTGCTGGTAGGTAGGGTAAATCAAAACTCAACTTTGGTGTCCAGTGTCGGTGAGCCACGGGCCTCGTAGCAACGGTTACAACGCCAAACACTCCGACACTGCGTAGTGACCGCCAGCGGGCCCCAGCCAAACGACGGCCCGCCGAGAATTCCTCACTGCTCCACGCCAACTGCGGTAGCGTTCTCGCTTCCCACACCCGGGTTCCCGGGTTCGATTCCCGGCGGGGTCAGGGATTTTCTCTGCCTCGTGATGACTGGGTGTTGTGTGATGTCCTTAGGTTAGTTGGGTTTAAGTAGTTCTAAGTTCTAGGGGACTGATGACCATAGATGTTAAGTCCCATAGTGCTCAGAGCCATTTGAACCATTTCCACGCCAACTGACAGGCTGCTCAGAGCCAGTACGCCGACAACATTTAAAATAACTTGCCAATCAACATCACAGTTTCACGAACACTTGCACGAAGAACCAGAAAGTGTTAACGGCAGTGACTGTACAATCATAGGGACGTATCACGAGTCGGCACTCACACCAACCCATACGCGATCGCCGGCCAAATACACGTCGTCCGGCAAGACGACCCACCGACGACCAACCAAAGTCGTCGCCACTCCAGTCACGTGTGCCGGCAACCGTCGGCCGAGTCACAGCGGTCCGGACTTCACTGCTGCCGCGCCCCGACTCAACTTGTGCCGGGTGCCAACTCAAACACTGCCAGTTCAGAAGTAACTGCTAGCGCCTCCGAACTGACTGGCGGATCCGAACTAACATCGAACACATGACAACCGGGAAGTTATAGTAGTCAGAAGAGATAATACGGCACGGCCAGGCAAGGCGGCAACTCAGTGACTCCAGTAATTGAAATTAAGATAAGGAGGTGGTAGTACAGTGTAAACAGGACGTCAAATGAGATACGGCGCGAACACGACCCATGCATGTGCAAACACAATATTGTAAAAACTAAATGCGTCATTCCACTTCTCTGATCTAAGAAACTTATTTACGATGCAGGGGACACTGAAACTCTCTCTCGTTGAGAACAGCGCCTGGTCTGCCCCCCGCTGTGGAGGTAGAAGAGCCGGGGAAGAGGCGCCGCCTGCTTCCCCTCACGATGACGAACAGGCATCGCAGGAGCAAGACCCGACCTGTGCCTGCCGCTCCCAGACGAGCGCAGTGTGCCGCCCTTCCTCAAGGAGATTGCGGCGTCCGTGAGGGATGGTACGTACGCACACTGGGACCACCCTTACTCCTTCACGCCACCGGACATCCCTAGGCCTCCCCTTCCCCACCACCTGTGCGACCTCCGCCACACCCGTGGCCTGTTGCACGAAGTGGTGTCTCGGAAGGAGCTGCGAGCGATTAACGCCCACGCCACCTTCACCCCCCGCGATTGGGAGCACGTTCACCTAGCCGCACAGAAGTGGGTGAAGGAGGAGTGGCGTCCCAGCCCACCCCTGAGGACCTCGTAGCAGTAGCCTACTCCCAAAATCTGCGGAAGTAGCATTATGACAGCTCCAACGAGAGGCAACTCTACCACCAGGGGGGCCAGCGGGGGATCAGCAGCTACGCTGCTTAGCCTCCTTCGACACCGGTCTCGACGACCAGTCCGTGAGCCGCGGCGGATTGGAAGACTGGTCGTGTCTTAGTGTAATATTACGGCCTATATTTACGACCAAATAGCCGACAGAGTAAAACTCTGAGGGTCTGTTACAAACCAGAAAATAATGATGGCAGGTAGACAGTGACACAAATCACCGCGAGGACTGCAGAATGTTACTCCCCTTTATCAGCAAGCAGATCCATGGATCCACAGTGCATCACAGCAGGTACTGTGTGGTGCCGATGAAAGCCAGGTAGAAGAGGGCGGCCAGGCCACGAGCGGTGGTCCGACACGAATATTGCCAGCCAACCTGCTGCTCGTAGTCGACGCTGACCCCGGTGAAGCACTCTGCTCTGCGCAGGCCCTCCTTGCGCGGCTCGTGCTTTCGGCCGCTCGGATCTCGTGGCCACCTCTAGTCAGGACGCTACCGCCAATCCCCAAAGTTCGTGCCTCCCTCACGTCAAAGTCAACCCCATATATACGGGGTGGTCCATTGATCGTGACCGGGCCAAATATCTCACGAAATAAGCGTTAAACGAAAAAACTACAAAGAACGAAACTCGCCTAGCTTGAAGGGGCAAACCAGATGGCGCTATGGTTGACCCGCTAGATGGCGCTGCCATACGTCAAACGGATATCAACTGCGTTTTTTTAATATTACATATTCGTGTAGTATGTAAAGAAATATGAAGTTTTAGTTGGACCACTTTTTTGGCTTTGTGATAGACGGCACTGTAATAGTCACAAACTTATGGCTCACAATTTGAGACCAACAGCTCGTAACAGGTAGGTTTTTTAAATTAAAATACAGAACGTAGCTACGTTAAAACATTTTATTTCGATTATTCCAATGAGATAGACGTACCTTTGTGAGCTTATCATTACTGCGAAATCATGCTGTTACAGCGTGATTACCCGTAAATACCACATTAATGCAATAAATGCTTAAAATGATGTCCGTCGACCTCAATGCATTTGGAATTCCTCTCAACAGTTTGTTGTTCGCCTTCCGTAATGTTTGCACATGCATTGACAATGCGCTGACGCATGTTGTCAGGCGTTGTCGGTTGATCACGATAGCAAATATCTTTCAACTTTCCCCACTGAAAGAAATCGGGGGACGTCAGATCCGGTGAACGTGCGGGCCATGGTATGGTGCTTCGACGACCAATCCACCTCTCATGAAATGTGCTATTCAATACCGCTTCAACCGCACGTGAACTATGTGCCGGACATCTATCATGTTGGGAGCACATCGCCATTGTGTCATGTAGTGAAACATCTTGTAGTTCAAAAATGGCTCTGAGCACTATGGGACTTAACATCTGTGGTCATCAGTCCCCTAGAACTTAGAACTACTTAAACCTAACTAACCTAAGGACATTACACACATCCATGCCCGAGGCAGGATTCGAACCTGCGACCGTAGCGGTCACGCGGTTCCACACTGAAGCGCCTAGAACCGCACAGCCACACCGGCCGGCCATCTTGCAGTAACATCGGTAGAACATTACGTAGGAAATCAGCATACATTGCACCATTTAGATTAACATCGATAAAATTGGGGCCAATTATCCTTCCTCCCATAATGCCGCACCATACATTAACCCGCCAAGGTTGCTGATGTTCCACTTGTCGCACCCATCGTGGATTTTCCGTTGCCCAATACTGCATATTATGCCGGTTTACGTTACCGCTGTTGGTGAATGACGCTTCGTCGCTAAATTTCTCTTGTGCCCAGTGGCAGAACTGTACACGACGTTAAAGTCGTCGCAATGCAATTCCTGGTGCCTAGAAATATGGTACGGGTGCAATCGATGTTGATGTAGCATTCTCAACACGGACGTTTTTGAGATTCCCGATTCTCGCGCAGTTTGTCTGCTACTGATGTACGGATTAGCTGCGGCAGCAGCTAAAACACCTACCTGGGCATCATCATTTGTTGCAGGTCGTGGTTGACGTTTCACACGTGGCTGAACACTTGCTGTTTCCTTAAATAACGTAACTATCCGGCGAACGATCCGGACACTTGTATGGTGTCGTCGAGGATACCGAGCAGCTTACATAGCACACGCCCGTTGGGCATTTTGATCACAGCAGCCACACATCAACACGATATCGACGTTTTCCGCAATTGGTAAACGGTCCATTTTAACACGGGTAATGTATCACGAAGCAAATACCGTCCGCACTGGCGGAATGTTACGTGATACCACGTACTTACACGTTTCTTACTATTACGGCGCCATCTATCACAAAGCGAAAGAAGTGGTCCAACTAAAACATTCATATTTCTTTAGGTGCTACACGAATATGTAATAAAATGGAGGTTCCTATTAAAAAAAGCCGTTGATATCCGTTTGACCTATGGCAACGCCATCTAGGGGACCAACCATAGCGCCATCTGGTTTGCCCCTTAAAGCTAGACGAGTTTCGTTCTTTTTAGTTTTTTCGTTTGATGCTTATTTCGTGAGATATTTGGCCCGGTCACTATCAATGGAGCCGGCCGGAGTGGCCGAGCGGTTAAAGGCGCTACAGTCTGGAACCGCACGACCGCTACGGTCGCAGGTTCGAATCCTGCCTCGGGCATGGATGTGTGTGATGTCCTTAGGTTAGTTCGGTTTAAGTAGTTCTAAGTTCTAGGGAACTTATGACCACAGCAGTTGAGTCACATAGTGCTCAGAGCCATTTGAACCATTTTTGAACTATCAATGGACCACCCTGTATATTGGCAAACAAAGACCTTCTGAGGACAACCCCCAGATACCAACTCTTCCTCATAGATATTGGCAGTGGGACCGCGAGACGGATAGTCGATACTACACCTGAGCCAGTGGCGGCAGACAGAACAGTCTACTAACTGAATGGTGCCTCCACCTATCAAACCTCAACCGGCCTCCCCCGGGGCTAAGAACCCATCTCTCCGCTGGAATGTTTAATCTGACTGAGATGAACCCTTGTGAGCTTCCCCTTTCCTGGGTCCCTGACCAAAAGATTGACCGGGATTAAAACTTTGACAATGGAATATGGATCTAGGAAGGCGGGGGGGGGGGGGGGGGAGGGCAAACTTCCTTAAGCTTTTATCGCGGGAAGTCCGCCCAGGAACGTTCCTGATGCAGACAAGATCCCCTGTCTTCCCTTGAAAGGGGCGCTTGTACTACCGAGCGAGGTGGACCGTAAGGAGAAGTTTGGTCGATCAAGCGTGCCGCCTAATCGTCACGTGATCAGAGCGACAGCAACGCCGGACTAGCACGGTAACGAGGTTTGTCTACTGGCGGGAGCCATCTTACAGCGCCGAACTGCACTCGCGCACACGTCAAGGAATCCCGCCCCGGCGAAGGCCGATTAAAGTTCCACGATGTGGATTCCTTGTTCTCTTAAGAACAAACAACAATCAAAATGTTTTATAGGAACTTCCAGGCGTTATTCAAAAGCCATGACTTAATTCCGGCTAAATAACTCAATCACCAAAGTACATATAGTGCCTTCGCCAAGCCTTTCGGGCGTTGTTAAAAGACAATATTACATATTCGATTAGTTACAAACTTACATCTGAGAATGCAGTTTATTTTAATGGGCTCGTTTTTCCCGTCAGCCGTGCCCCAATGGGAAGTGAAATAACGTTAAAATGTCGCTCTGAATGAGCAGTGTAATCAAACATCATAATCAATTCCCGTTAGGCAACCAAAACATTTGATACATATGTTGTCTGAGCTCTAAAATGGTCATAAACGTAATCATTCACGCAGAAACTTGAGGCAGATCAGTTATAACTGAATTCATTTACTTTGCAATCTAATAAACGTTTGACAAAACTTAATGTATGTTTGGTGAGTTAAAACAAACATTAAGCTCATCCTCTCCGCAGTTGAATACTTGTAGGATGTACTACTACTGTAATAAGTCCATGCATTCAACGAAGCGATTAAACATCGCCATTACAATAAATTGAAATTTGTATCCACGCATAACTTCAATGATACATTTTTTTAAGATTTTTCCTCGTTGATGAAAAGAGAAGTTTGTATCATCTATATCGACTGATATTGGTGTATGATATACGTGTTAGCTTTGTAAATGCTCATCGCGGAAAGAAGATGAAGATCCTCTCTTCTACTGTGTAAGTTTCATCTCTCTTGTTTCTTAACTTGTATAAACAACATGTACGTTAAAATCTCTGTATCCTAATTAGGGGAGTAATTGTTATCATCAACTAACCTATCAACAGTCCTTTTCATGTACTGACATGCTCAAAAGTGTCCGAACAAACCTGAAATGTGTTTCACCTGATTTTCATGCAGCCCACGTAACGTGTTTTGCAGATCCTTTAATCTCGTTTCGGTACAGTCACTTGACTATGCAAAACGATTATTACAGGTGAGCACTAGAAAACAACGCCTGGTGTAAATTCATACCACGATACTACAAATATCATGGAACACCTGAGCCAATCCTAAACGCTTATAAACTCAAATTTATTATAGTAAGAGACAATTCTGAACTATTACCACTCTCATTATTACCCAACACCAATAATGCTGGCAACTCTTCACATACAAGTTATTCCGTTATCCTTACTCAAAATTACATTTTATTGCGAACAAAAGATTTTCAAGAATGAATGGACTCCAGAATCTCTTGCTTGGGTATTCGGACTCCCTGAAAGGCTTTCCACCCACCTATTCATCGTCTTTCGCTACACGAATGCTTTTGTATAAGCTGAACTAGTCACAAAAACCATGATTACCACCATCAACATACCGCTAATAATTTCACTGTCTCCATGATGGCATGTTCATCTATGTATAGTTCAAAAAGTTACACATGGCACATGTTACCTGAGACAAAGTGACATTAAAAATGAGAATTATTACTGAGCAGGTAGCGGTGCAATTATCTGAACTTTAAATGACCGGATGAACTGTTTTGTTCTGGATCTGGATTGAGACCCAATACTAGCAAAGCAATATATTCGTGCCTGACCGAGATTCGACCACAGCGCTGACTGTCTTTGCTGACTAGCCTTAGAGAGACGTAATGTAATACGTTTTCAGCCAGTGTCAGTTAGCAAATCTGAACTTTAAATTACATGAGGAAAATTTTTGTACTGTATCGGGACAACCTTCCAGAAACAGTTGCCTTTATTAACTAACCATAAAATATTTTAAATATGGTTTCATTTCGAAGTACCAAACTTGAAATGACGTAATGTATGTGTTGGATAACACATTGTTTTGTAAGCCCAGACAAGGGCCAGATATCGAATTTTCTCAGCAGCAGAGAGATGATTGGAGCTGCAGTGACTAAAAAATCAGTAATCTGATTTGCCGGAATTCGAACCTGGCAACTAATTACGTTGTTTTCTACCCACTAATGGACATTAAATATAGATTTATTTCACCAGAAGCGAGATGCGCGCATGTTTAAGCTAGACGCGAAGTGACAACTACATTGATGACAGAGAATCGAATCCCGCAAATACTGTTGTTGAATACACATGAAGACACATTAAGTATTGAATTCTCTTTCACCAGCAGCTAGCAGGGACATTTTTGATCTTGAAATGATGCGAAGAAAATATCTGTGTCTCTCTGGGAGTCGAAACCGTCACATATCGTTATTGACAATGAAGGAAGAGATGTTAAAAATCAAAACGAATTTTCGTAAACAAGTGTTCTCATACTAGACCCTGGTAGGAATTACGAAAATTTTTGTGTAGAGGGAGGAACCGAACGCGCCTTACGTAGAGAACTTGAGGAGTCTTGAACACTGAGAAAATAACGAACTGATGGCACTATGTGATCATAGAGGGACCAAATCCCATGGATCCGACCAGTATATTGAACACCTCAAGGTGAAATAAAATATAGAATAAATGTCCAGTGACCTTACATGGTGTTTGGTTCTTGAACTAAAATAAAACTGCTTATGTCACAAAGGATACTAGTGACAGAGTTTCGACGTACTGTCACTTACGCTTCTGTCATTGGCCAACCAAGCTTGTAGCTGGTACCGAAGTAACATCACGTTTAATGTGGATCTGGAACCACGGAAAAATCCTATGTTCTTCATTTGGCGTAATCAGGGTTAAATAGGATGTACCAGTGCCTCTGAAAAACTCTCTCAAGACTGGGAATTGAACCTGGACCCTACAGACAGTAACCTAGCAGCAAGCTTCCAGACTACATAACTACACCAATAGCTAGGTCACGATTTTGTCGTAGCACTGGTGCGTCACACCGGATGACAATTCTGATTTCCTGACTCCCTGGAGTGGGCCGCAGTCTGTTCAATACAGTCGTTTCTTGCTCGATCGAATCGCCATTAACCAGCTGCCTCAATTACCCAGTGCGTACATTAAACTTGGTTCTGTAATCACAAAAATAAAATCACATATTGGCGACCTACACTAACTGTCAACACTACAGGATGCGGGAGTTTCCACAGGAAGTGTTACTTTCACTTAAGCTACTCTCCAGGGTGAAGGTCCCATAGTGTAAAAGAAAAACTGATTTATTGAACTTGATTCTTCCGTAATTTAGTAAGCTACAACTCGTCGGTCTGTTAATAGTGTCAATTTTTTGGAAGCTCCGAAAAAAATTACTTCATTTTATTACCCGCCAGTAACAGCAAAACCTCGTCAACACGTTTCCGCGAAGAGCTCGTGGCTGCCCGCCCTGGTCATAACGGTTTGACCTCCCCCCTCCCCCCACCCCCTTATAACCGCCTGAGGCTACCCGGGGTCAGGCCAAGGAATGGCGACGTTTGATCGTTCATATTGGCAACCATAATATTGTTTAATATTGTAGTTTACGTCTTTAGCGTGAAATATTTTCTACAGACAGTGTATACACCATGCAGTAACAAAAACGTTGTAACCGGCGTTCCCGTAGTGTACGACGTGATAGATAAGTATGTAAAGTACCACTGCCGGTGAAACTTTCCAGGCGAAAGGAGATCGGAGCACAGGTTCGTGATGACTGGATTTAATAGAAAGGGCGAGGCAGGAAGCTCGAATATGTGAGCCCTGTACGGGGTGAGTGTTATCGAAGAAATGAAGACGAAGGATAGCTTTTTCGTGTCACGTAAGATGAATATGTGAATTATTTGCCACATTCAGCAAGGCAAGCCGCTGTAGGTCTATCGCACAGAAGTTAAAATTTTAGTCTCCTGTAAAATTATAACCTAGAACGAATGGTACTTCGGTTTCGGTAGGCGACATCTATTCGACTGAGCTAGCTAATACTGCAGTGTTTATTCCTGTCTCTAAGTGCCAGTAAGAGCTAAGATAGGTAACTGGCCATGAATTTAATTATTGTTTCTGCGTGGAATGAGCTTCCTGGGCTAAAAATGTACGTTTGATCTTTAGATGACACACCATAAGTGAAAATCGTTCAGAATATTTAATTGAAATACGGAGAAAATATCAAGGGAATGTAGCAGAACAATTCAGTGTCACTGCAGGAAGAATGTAGACTATCACAGGGTTTCCAGACTTAATCTGGAACGTTGTTCAAATGGTTCAATTGGCTCTGAGCACTATGGGACTTGACACCTGAGGTCATCAGTCCCCTAGAACGTAGAACTACTTAAACGTAACTAACCTAAGGACATCACACACATCCATGCCCAAGGCAGGATTCGAACCTGCCACCGTAGCAGTCACTCGGTTCTGGACTGAAGCGCCTAGAACCGCTCGGCCACCGCGGCTGGCTTGCAACGTTGTCAAGTCCCAATCATCCTCGCAGAAGGAAGGAGTACCTTTCCACAGCCGATGAGTTTCTTGAGCAGGCTAGCAATCCAAGAGTGAAGCGTGTTCTTCAAAGACGCAGTGGAACCATTTCGCAAACTGACAGGTACCTGAAATACGAAAGGCGTAATCAAATGTACGTAACTCATCAGAAACAACGTATACTAAGAGCAGTAAAATGAAATGGATCTACCTCCTCTTGATGCCTACCATAATTTTATTTCTGTTTTAGTCTATATGTTATCCGAATATTCAACAGAATTATTGAAGAATAATTGTTAGAATCGACTGCTAAATTAAGTTTACATAGGAAAATAATTCCTGTTCTTTCTCATGAAGGGCTCAGTAATAGCAAGTCCTTACATGAAAAGGAAATTAAATAAGTAGCCTCGAATGGCGTTTACAATCAACGACACGACCAACAGCAATCTCTGGGGATAGGAATGCGACGGTAGAGATGGTCAGACGGTGCTGGAATCTGTACAGACCACCCAGGCACTGCTGATTCACTAAAGCAGATTACCAAGGTTCTTTAGCTGTGGCGTTTGTAAACTATGTTATAACCTAAACTTAAATTCCGCTGTTGAAAGAGTTGGCGACAGTGTATGAACAGCACCAACACCATTGTAGCCAACAGACAACACAGTCCTCTCACATAATAGTTAATTACAGCAAACGAGCGCTATGCTTATATCTTTCTGTAGAGGATTTAATTTTTTCGTAGCAGAATTTTGGAGCCGATAAAGAAAAGTAACAAACTGGTTCATTGGTTGGTTGATTTGGGAGAAAGGGGACCAAACAGTGAGGTCACCAGTCCCATCAGATTAGAAAAGGAAGTCTGCTGTGCCCTTTCAAAGGAACCATCTTGGCATTTGCCTGAAGCGATTCACGGAAATCACGGGAAACCCAAATCGGGATGGTCGGACGCGTATTTGAACAGTCTTCTTCCCGAATGCGAGTCCAGTGTGCTAACCACTGCGTCACCTCGCTCCGTGAGTAACGGTCTAACAATATCATGCATCTCATACATCCCCACTATGCTGCCCAGCCCAGCCTCCAAACTTAAGAAAGTTTTGTTGTCTTCCCACAGTCGAAATGAAATTAGAAATTCCAACGGATCTTATATTTCTGTCTTACGCAATTTGTGTAAGTTACCATGTCCTGGGTCCCTTTGTGCGCTAGGATTCTAATCTATCCTTGCCGAGGTAAACCACATGCTCCTTGATTCCGCAAGTTCAAAACGGCAAGAATTTTCACGAATCAGAACTGTAGGTACAGTATTATCGGCTTTTGTATCGCCGTGGAGACTTTCCCCTTAAAAGCACTGCTTTATAGAGTAACTTTCCCACCACGAAGTCTCAATTGTTTATCAAAAACCATCATATCACTTAGAGAACAGGCGACAAATGTAGCATCTTATCATTAATGGCAGTATACAAATGAATGCATTCATATTGCGTACCCTGAGCTCCTAGCTCGATTACGTCACTGAAGCTCTCGCAGCTCGTCCCGTTGTTACGTGTAATCACATTTTAACTATGAATAATAAACAAATCGAGAAGAACTTCTTCTCCACCATCTTGTTGCTATGTAGATGAAATTTTAGGAAGTAGCACGGTATTCTCAAAGCAGTCAACTATGGCTTCTCACACAACAATCTGAATCACGGTTCGCCGGGGGTCTGTGATTTGATTTCGGTATAATACGTCACACCAGTAACTATTAGCCAATAGCTCCCGGAGTTCGCAGCTCGTGGTCGTGCGGTAGCGTTCTCACTTCCCACGCCCGGGTTCCCGGGTTCGATTCCCGGCGGGGTCAGGGATTTTCTCTGCCTCGTGATGACTGGGTGTTGTGTGACGTCCTTAGATTGGTTAGGTTTAAGTAGTTCTAAGTTCTAGGGGACTGATAACCATAGATGTTAAGTCCCACAGTGCTCAGAGCCATTTGAACCAGCTCCCGGATTTTGACCCAAAAGCCAGAACAACGCAGTATTTGAACGTTTTCATATTTCGTTACAAATGCGTCAGAATCTCCATTGCCTGAAAACTTGTCTGCCATTTTCAATTAATCCAATGGAGCCAAAAGATGAAACAACAGAAAATATTTCTAAGCTTATCAGGACCACGCATTCGTAGCTTTCTAGTGATTACAGCTGATTTACTCGTTGTATAACGGGGGAACATGCTCCGACAGGAATTACTTTGTCGCAACAGAGATAAACCACGGTAAATGGTCGTAGATTTATACCTATAGATAGGCTCGTTGTTGTCAGCTTTCATGACTGAGTGTTCTCTTTTTACTCTGAAAAATTAAGTGAGCAGCGAAGGTAAAGGAGAATATCGCAGGGGGTGAACATCAAATGCTTTGATCTTTCCAATTGAGTATTTGAAAAATAGCGAAAATAAGCGACATAAGACTTTCTAAGAAGGAACAAATAACATCTGTGATACTATTATAAACAAACAAACAAACAGGTGCTAACTGGCCACCCCGTCATCCTCAGCCCAGAGGCGTCACTGACTGTGGATAGGGAGGGCCGTGTGGTCAGCACGCCGCCCTCCCGGCGCCGCGCCGCTACTTCTCGACCGAGCAGTTCCTCAACTGACCGCACGATGGCTGATGCACCCCTCTTGGCAACAGAACCCGACAGCACTCAACTTCGGCGATCTGACGGGAACCGGCGTTACCACTGCCGCAAAGTCGTTGCCAATAGTAATGTTATAGCAATAATTAATTATGTTTCACATATTCCAGCATTCAGCTGATGACTATAAAAAGTTGCCTGTTCAGTCTACACAAAAATGCAGTGCGATTTTCTTGATATTGCGTTAATGAATTTAATTCTGGTTCTTTTCAGCTACATTAGAGAAAGGAAAATACAATTGACTTAACATACACCCCTTTTTCAGCGATGCCCCACCCTTTGGTAGAAGATATATTCGCATCAACATGAAAGGTACGCTGGTGGGGACTGTTTAAATGATTCATTGTGTTGGCATAATTTTAGTGTTCTAACAACATTTATTTTTTCTAAAAGAAAAATCACACATAAATGATTCTAAAAAAAGTTATTTATTAAACACTGTAAAGAAATAACAGGTGATTTAAGACTACACTGGACGAGGATCCTGGGTTGGCAAAGACGGCTTAACTCTGGCCCTAAAGATGTGAATAACGCAATCTGAATTGATCTGACGCTGAGCAGACTTTCATTGGTGAAATCTACTGAAGTTTCTCTATATAGGTGCAGCTGAGAGCAAGTGGCGATTGAGATCTGTACGCCCTGACAATGCCGCAGCGGCAGTGCGTTACCCTGTTTGCTTCATGCAGAGATGTAAATTGCAGCTGGCGAGATGTGTATGGCGAAGGTGAGACGTGGAAGCGGCACCTGTGAATCGATAGCGGCCACGAAAGAAATGCAAAAATCTCACGGTCTAGCGAGCAGGCAGATGTATCGCAATTTACTCTCTACCAGAGTCCTGAAATCACGGTAGATTTCAGTGTGTAACACACGCATTCACTGCTAGTATCATGGGCCAATTTGGCTCAGTTATACGAGTGCACAAGGATACCAAACGTCAAGACTGGTAAACCAAAAACGAATAAGTGTGCCCTCGGCGAACGAGCAATCCGAGACTTTTCAAGTAAATTAAGTAAGTCGGTACGGTAAGAACTTCGCCACAAGCTCCCCAGCCTAAGCTACTCGCAAATGAAGCCAGTCTCAGGATGGTCCCAAGTACCAACCACACATACATAAGCCTCGACGAGATGTGCTTCCCAGGCCAAAGTCCCACGCCCGAGTGCTTCGCACCTCTAAAAGTTCCGTTTTCCCACAAAGTGAACGAACGACACAACCTTCGCCCCATCTTGAGCCAGTCACAGGGCTCTAGAGGCGCTAAATCTCCCCTCCCACACGACAGATCAAACTCATGTCGAACCAGGGCAAGAGTTAAGAAACCCGCATCTCTGAAAAATAAGAAGCTGCCAATTACAGGATTTTTAAGGTTTCACAGAGTGGGGAGAGCAGATTTTTTCCAAAAAAATCATGTCATTACCCCCAGCAACAAGCAAACAGAACAATCTTAAAGATCTTTATTCAAATCAAGTGCGCCTTGGAGCTTATTAGTCCTAGCTATGACGTGTAACAAAAATTCTATCACTAAACGTTTCTCAGATGCTGGATTTTTCATATACAACTGAGGCCACCGGGGAAGTGGTTCACTGGCCTATTTGCATTTTCGGTGAACACAAAAACGTGTCACTTTTTATTATGTGTGGGTCTGCACCTACTGCGCAGTTTACGACTCCACTATGTAGATGCATTCCTTCAGACCATCTCCCCCACCCCAGGCTTCAGCTGACACCGCTGCAGGTATTGTGGCATTGTTCTGCTGGAGATGTGTCTCCATGAGGGGCTGCCCTATCTGCACTGTACGGCTGTGGATCTGTCTGGCAAGATTTACTATTGGATGAGCTCACTGCCAATTGCTTTAAACTCCCAACATGCCGTTTCTATGAGCTAAGAACCATAAACATACCTCGTGGTTTCAACACCCTACCAGGCTCCATCAACGTCTGCTCAGGCTTTCTAGAGTCCCGGTCAAAGTGCGTCAGGTTGTAATAAAATCTTTAATAATTTTCCGTATGCGGAAAATAGGTGAGAGAGTAACTTATCCTCTCTCAAACAAACAAATTGTAGCAATTTAGGAGTAAAGTGATTTTCTTGCAGTTACAAAATTAAATTTTCTCAGTGTCACTTATTACATTCAAGTTTCATCAAAATTATAAGAAAATTTCCAATGAATTTGGAAGGATATTTTGCTGTGGTTTCGAAAGTAAGTCGACGATCACGAAGTTACCAAACAGATCTTGTGATATTACCAAGTCTCAGTTCTTGCAACAGCAGGAAACTACTTTTGGTTGGTTCTCAAAATATCGCCCTTGTGCTGCTGTCCAACTTTTGCAATATTTCTGGGCTACCAGACATCAACTTGAGGGCAGGCATCATTCAAAACAAATACAGAGTGCATCACTCAGCTTACATCGATTGTACCTGATAATTACAATTACTTGAGTATGTATAATGCTACAGAAACATTACAAATCTATGTACTGTCGTGTAATTAATGTAATTATGTTGTTACACTGAAGCGCTTAAGAAACTTGATAAGCATGTATTCAAATACAGAGATATGTAAACAGGCAGAATACGTCGCTGCGGTCAAAACACCTGTATCAGATAACAAGTGTCTGGCGCAGTTGTTAGATCGGTTACTGCTGCTACAGTGACAGGTTATTAAGATTTAAGTCAGTTTGAACGTGATGTCGGCGCACGAGCAATGGGTCACAGCATCTCCGAGGTAGCGAAGAAGTGGGGATTTTCCTGTACGACCATTTCACGTGTGTACCGTGAATGCCAGGAATCCGGTAAAACACCGAATTTCTGACATCGCTGTGGCCGGAGAAAGATTCGGCAAGAACGGGACCAGCGGCGAGCGAAGAGTGCGCGGCTCGCGGCAGTCTGGCTTCAGCTGTCGCCGCGGTCGCACGCTCCTCACGTTTGCTCCGTGGACGTTCAGTGTTTACGCCAGTGTTTTCGTGTTTTCGTGGTTGTTTATAGGCGTTTTGCACGTGAATTCAGCGTTATACATTGAGCTATTGGTCTTCGTTCGTGTCGTATTTCTACGTAGTGCCGTTGGGATTTCGGCGTTGTCCGAAATGTCTTCGCTGCAGAACACCATGGCAAACTCCGTGAGAAAAAAACACCGTGATTTTCACCTTCGACAAGTACACCCGTCGAATACAGCACTCTGCACTTGAAATACGCGACTGGATTACCGAGGTAATTGGCCTTCATTCTGAATCTGTTCATACCATGCAGCTAGACTCTGATGAATACTGCATACTTGTAAAGTTTAACGATTCCGTGAGTGTAGACCGCTTTCTGGAAAAATTTGGTTATGAAACGGAATTTATACACCGTGATGGTACTAAAAGTACTGTAAAACTCCGGAATTCCGAGTCTGTAATTAGAAATGTTAGTGTTTTGAATATTCCCATAGAAGTAGACAACTCGAAAATTAAAGATGTCCTTTCCAAGTATGGGGTTGTCAGGAAAATAGCCAACGAAAAGTGGGCTTCGCATTTCAAGCTGCAGTGCTTTAACGGAATTCGCTCCGTGGAGATGGAAGTGAACATTCCCTCCCGCATCTTTGTTGACGGGCACAAGGCGCATGTTATTTACTCAGGGCAAACCCCTACATGTCATGTATGTAACGAGTCTGGTCACTTCCGTCAAGACTGCCCTCGCCGTGTTTTTGTGCTAAAAAATAACCTTACGCAACGCCGGAAATTAACACTCAACGATTTGTTGCCAGCCAGTAATACAAAAAAGCCGGCGGCTGTCGTGGATCCTGTTATTACCTTTGAAAATGTTGCACTTAATGTTAATGAATTTCCGTCTTTAAAACCTGCATTAACTGCTGAAATTCCGTCTCGTGACAGCGAGATTCCCACTAAAAAGCGTCCTCTAGAGGACACTGAAAAAGATGTTGATGAGGACTCTTCCTGTGAAACACCCGTTGCCAGGAAGCCGAAGCCAAGTCATGAAGATCTGTTGGAAGTGGAAAAAGGAGATGAAATGCAGGTCGATGTGGCTCCCACTTCCGCACAAGGACACGAACAGATAGTTACGCATCTGGTAGTGACCTCTCACGGAAATGTGACCCTGAGCCTGAGGTCAGAGCTGCAATAACCGCATCAAGTGTAGAGCCCATACAGTGCGAACAGTACGAGGAAGTACCAAGTAAACAACTTGCTGACTCCGAAGCGCAACACCGCGCCGAGGGAGGAAATAAACAAGCATCACCGCCTCGCCAGCAAGACAACACAACAGACAACACGCCGGAGCCAAATATTGACGAGTCGCACGCCACCGTCGGAGGCTGCGACCGCAACCAGGTCTTGCTGTCACGCGTCATCGAGCGAAAGCCACACCAGAGAAGAAAGACATCAAGAAAAAGAATATTAAATATGAAGTCATCAGGGCCAATACTGACGAGGAGAAAGAGAAAGACCACAGTGACTTATAGCAATGCATTGTCAGGATTTCAGGATAATTTTCTTCTCATGCACTTTGTTTAAAAGCAGAAAATTTTTTTCTCGGAAGTTAGTACATGTAATGGGCACAAAGCTTGTAAGGATCATGACTTGTAGAGAAGCACGTTGCTCCTATAATCATACCGATCCTCATCCCAATTAGCTTCTTCTGGTATGTCTGTGATGCATTACTACTATTAACATTAATAAAATACAGTCACGCTTGAAATTGGCAGCACTAAAAGAATTCTTGTACCAGTCTGCGACAGATATTGTGTTGCTACAAGAAGTTGCGATAGCGGAATTTCGGATCCCAGGCGTTTTTGAAATTGTTAATGTTTCTACGGAAGCCAATATCGGTACAGCCATTCTTATAAGGGAAGGCATTCCGGTGACTGAAATCGAACGACTAGAATCAGGAAGAGCCATAGGCATAAAAATTTTCGATGTGGCCGTGCTTAACCTTTACTCCCCATCAGGAAATGCCCATAAATTGGATCGTGCGATGTTTTTTCAAGATGAACTGATTTATTTATTGAGGAAAAATCCGTGTTCTCTTATACTAGGTGGAGATTTTAACTGTGTTTTAAACCAGAAGGATCACCAACCCTATTTCAACTACTCACCACAGTTAAAAAAGTTAGTAAGTGATCTACAACTTAAGGATGTGTGGGAACTTCAGCACCCGACGTCAGTCGGGTTCACGTATATCACCAGCCACTCCAGCAGCAGAATAGATAGAATTTACGTGTCACCAAATTTGCAAAATTTTTTATTAAACGTTGAAACTATTCCCGTGTATTTTAGCGATCACAGTACACTTTTAGCTTGCTTTAATTTAAATGTACAGCCAACCCGTCGATTGAGAAGCCAATGGAATTTGAATATCTCTGTTTTAACTGACGAAGAACTGGAACAGGAAATAAGAGTAGCGTGGACTATGTGCCTCCGCACAGCAGACAAGCACCCAACAGTCATTGACTGGTGGACTAGGAGGGCTAAACCAAGGCTGCGGAAAGTTGTCATGCAGTTTATTGCAGCGAGGCACAGGGAGTTGAGGAATACACTGGAGTTTTATTTTAAAGTTTTAAGAGACTTATATCAACAGGCGCATGATGACGTAATTCGTCTGAATGATATAAAAAAATAAAAGCAAAGTTATTAAGCATTAAACGGCAACAGATGGAGCGAATAAAAATTAAATCGAAAGCCACATCAGTCGTAGCAGATGAAGCAGCTTCTCTGTATCACTTGGTGCGGCATGCTAAAAACAGACGTCGAACTTTTATTGATGAAGTCCAGACGTATACTGGTACAATGCTCACATGCCAGAAAGAAATACTGGACGAAGTCCACAGGTACTATGAAACCTTATATGCTCCTACCACAGTGGAAGATGCAGCTCTCGAGGACTTTCTCACTATTTTAGGTCCACAATTGTCGGGAACAGACAACGCTGACATCCTGTCACCTATTACTAAAGATGAAGTGCATGAGGCAGTGCGTAACTCACCTCTCAAAAAATCTCCGAGAATTGATGGCCTCCCAGTGGAGTTTTATGCCCGCTACTGGTCTATAATTGGGGACAAGATCACTTCATGGCAAATGAGGTTCTGAACGGAAAACCGCTCCCTGCAGAGTTTAAGGAAAGTGAAATAGTACTGATTCCTAAGAGTAAAGGCAAAACCAACTTAAACAATTTTCGGCCTCTTTCGCTACTAAATTCTGATTACAAAATAGTTTCGCGTATTATCAACAAAAGACTCTCTGCCTTTTCCAACAAAATATTGAGTCATCACCAATCTTGTTCTCCGACCAGAACGATCTTCGAAAGTCTATCTGCATACAGAGACGTCATTGCAATTACCTCAGTGACAAGTATAAAATGTGCTTTAATCTTTATAGATTTCAACAAAGCTTTTGGCCGCGTTAGTCATAGATACATCTTTGCGACGCTGTCACGAATGGCTTTCCACCCTCAGATTGTCAATATGCTAAGAAATATTGCAACAGGTATAAATGCGAAAAAGTGGCCAAACATCTAAACCCATACAGATAAGGCGAGGGGTTCCACAGGGCAGTCCCTTATCAATGTTTTTATTTTCCGTATCTTTAGAGCCCTTTCTCCGCACTGTCCACGCAAGATTAACAGGCATAACATTGAGTGGTGAGAAAACTGTCATACGAGCTTATGCTGATGACATGGGTGTTGTAATAAGGAATAAGGAGGAGACAGTTATACTGCAAAGAGAAATCCAAAAGTATTGTCTAGCGTTGGGAGCGACAACAAATGAAAACAAAAGTAAAATATTAAATCTACGGGGCCTAGATCACTTCCGGCTGGCATGGGCAAAACAAGACAACAAACATAAAACTTTGGGAATAACCTTAATGGCATGTCCGATGAGGATGGCTACTTTTAACTGGACGGAAACTAGGAGGAAAGTTCATGGTGCTGTAATGGAGAACATGCATCGAACTATGGACCAGGTGCAAAAAGTAAGATTCATCAACTCCTGCGTTTTGTCTAAAGCGTATTTCACTGCGCAGGTATTTCCAATCCCTAAACTAGTAGCGAAAGGGATCATGTCCACTGTTACCAATTATTTATGGCGAGGAGACATATTCAGGTTGGTGCGACTACCGTCATACTGGATGTCAGAAACGGGGGCCTCGGTTTGGTGGATATTCGAAATAAAGCGTCTGCTCTGTTCCTCAAACGGACTTTTCTTATACTCAGAGAACTTCCACAATGTATAACCGCAAAGCTCTTTGAGGCTGTGACACCCCATAGCCTGCAAGCACCGATTGATGTGCGAAGGATTAATGCCCGTCTGCAGTATGTGAGAAATTTTTTCCTCGAAGCAACACATGTATCACAGCGCGCGACATCGTACTTGAAAGGAAGTTAAATGAGGGCAGAAACAAAATTGAAACGAAATTCCCTAATTGTGACTGGAAAGCTGTATGGCGGAACATCAACTATGCCGAGCTATCTACAGACGCTATTACCGCATGGTACAAAACAGTTAACAATGTCATCAGCACCAACGAGAGACTATATGGGATCGGTTTAAACCAGACACACCTTTGTAGAAAATGCAATCTGGTGCATACACTCATCCACAGATTCACCTGTGGCGGCAAAGTGAATAACTGGAACTGGATCAGGCAACAAATCGCCTTTCTCACCAGATCCTCGACAGAATATATAACGCCATCGCTCCTCCTGAGACCAGACATGACATACTTTCCGAAATTAAAAACCAACGCCATTAGCTAGCTACTGGGAAAATATGTTAGTTATGTCATCAACAAACTTGGGTCGGACAACGAGATAGAATTACGCGTTTACATGAAGTGTGAATATGCAAAAATCAGCACGTATCGCAACCACAAGAAGCACTACGGCAACATGCTGAAGATCATTTTTGAAAGAAGGGATGTCGGTTAAATATGTGGAACTACTACAACACCTTGAACGAGAACGAACAGAAGAAAATTAAAAGTCACTTGTGTTCTTATTATTAATTACTATTACCTTGCTTCCGGAACTTCTATGTTACACGAAGAGATTTTTTTTTTCAAAACATTTTGTTCACAATTACTTGTGTTTGACTTCCAAAGTATTTGTGTGATTCAAGAAGAAGAATTTTTAAGTTTTATCAGTGTTCAGTTTCTACTCAGAGAAGAGGTTTTTGTCTTTCTTACATCGGAGAATGGGAGTTTTGTGTTAAGATTTCTGCACACTTAGTGCTATGACCCAACAGGGGACATGAAAAAAGGGGTGGGAGGGGTTTGGGCCTCGACGCACTGGCAGTGCCGTGAAGAGACCCCACTGCTAGTGCGGCGGGTACCACTCCCTGACCATCCTAAAAAAAAAGGAACAATTACTGTATATATTAATTCGTTGTGTGATAGTGTACAATTTTCTGAATTAAAAAAAGAGGATGGATAGAGTGTAGATAAAAAAAAAACGTGGTCTTGCGGTAGCGTTCTCGCGTTCCCAACGCACGGGGTCCCGGTTCGATTCCCGGCGGGGCCAGGGATTTTTCTCTGCCTCGAGATGACTGGGTGTTGTGTGTCTTTCATCATCATTTCATCCTCATTCACTCGCAAGTCGCCGTAGTGGCGTTAAAGAACTTGTGGAGCGACGACCGAACCGCCCCGCGAGGGTCTCCCGGCCACCAATGCCATACGCTCGTTATCATTACGAGTGAAGAGAATCGTTCAAAGTGACAGAAGGCGTAAATGGTTCAAATGGCTCTGAGCACTATGGGACTCAACATCTGTGGTCATAAGTCCCCTAGAACTTAGAACTACACTACTGGCCATTAAAATTGCAACACCAAGAAGAAATGCAGATGATAAATGGGTATTCATTGGACAAATATATTATACTAGAGCTGGCATGTCATTACATTTACACGCAATTTGGATGCATAGATCCTGAGAAATCAGTACCCAGAACAACCACCTCTGGCCATAATAACGGCATTGATACGCCTGAGCATTGAGTCAAACAGAGCTTGGATGGCGTTTACAGGTACAGCTGACCATGCAGCTTCAATACGATGCGGCAGTTCATCAAGAGTAGTGACTGGCGTATTGTCACGAGCCAGTTGCTCGGCCATCATTGACAGGACGTTTTCAATTGGTGAGAGATCTGGAGAATGTGCTGGCCAGGGCAGCAGTCGAACATTGTCTGTATCCAGAAAGGCCCGTTCAGGACCTGCAACATGTGGTCGTGCGTTATCCTGCTCAAATGTAGGGTTTCGCAGGGATCGAATGAAGGGTAGAGCCACGGGTCGTAACACATCTGAAATGTAGCGTCCACTGTTCGAAGTGCCGTCTATGCGAACAAGATGTGACCGAGACGTGTAACCAAGGGCCCCCATACTATCACGCCAGGTGATACGCCAGTATGGCGATGACGAATACACGCTTCCAATGAGCGTTTATCGCGATGTCGCCAAACACGGATGCGAGCGTGACGATGCTGTAAACAGAACCTGGATTCATCCGAAAAACTGACGTTTTGCCATTCGTGCACCCAGGTTCGTCGTTGAGTACACCATCGCAGGCACTCCTGTCTGTGATGCAGCGTCAAGGGTAACCGCAGCCACGGTCTCCGAGCTGATAGGCCATGCTGCTGCAAACGTCGTCGAACTGTTCGTCAGATGGTTGTTGTCTTGCAAACGTCCCCATCTGTTGACTCAGGGATCGAGACGTGGCTGCACGATCCTTTAAGGCCGGTTCCCACTAGGGCTGCCGCGCGTCAAAACCGCGCGTCAGTGGCGTGGTTGCCATGGAAACGGCGTCAGCGGCAAGGCGCGGCGGGCTCTGCGTCGCGGTTTGACCATGTCGAACCGCTTCCGCTGCCGCGTGACGCGCCCCAGGAGCGCGCCGCCAATCACAGACCGCGCTGAGCGTGACGTCAGGTACGGAACCCCGGGCCACGCGAACTTTCGCTGAACCGCTGGCGCGGACGCGGCGGCAGCTATGAAATACTTATCATCCGATTCCAAGGAAACTATTCGGTAGAAAAATTTGATTCTTGGGCATGTTACAGCCTGATATCTTCTCTCGATAAAGGGCCGAATTTCTTTTCGATATTCGTCGTGGATACTTGCTGTATCGCATTTACGTAAACCTTTACACGAAATTTTATTGAGTGTGCAGAGGTAAAAACGCATTGCGTGGACTTTGCGTACAGTTCATTTTAGGTAATACATTATTGTGTATGAAATTTAGTCAACATATCGAAATTGCTTTTCAAGCCGAGAGCAGAACGATAGCTATCACCGTTCTCGAGATATTGAATGATACGTCGGCGGACAGGCTGTGCCGTGAACGCGCGCAGGTCGCTCGCGACGTGACCGATACTTCGTCCTGCTTGTTGTAAACCATGTGGTTGTATCAACCGCAAATTTCCTAAACGGTTCAAGAAATCTAAAAGCGTCTTTTTGCAAACGATAACATGTAAAAAGTCATGTATGTCGTCGCATGATAAATACCCAAAATCTGTTTATCTACCGAGATATGAAAGAAACTACAGTTTTTCAGAAGGGATAGATGAATTTTTTTAAACAGCATTTAATAGTGTGTGGAATGAGAAGTTAAACAGAAACTAATTTGCTGGTATGTCATAAGATGTAATTTGCTAAGTATCTACAGCTATTGATTATTTCCTTTGGTAAGTAACAAACGTTTCTTTCTTTATCGAATGTACTTTATTGGTTCAAGACGCGTTTCGCCTTTTACTTTAAGACAACTTCCGTGGAATCTAGAATGATTCCGTTTTGTTTTGATTTGTGATACTTGCAGATTATGAAACAGTTCACATCTTTTTTTACTTGAGTAACTGATTACTTACAGTGAATCGATTTATTGGCGGACATCTGCGTTTCCCGTCACCTGGTCACATGCTGGAGGTTGAACTAAAACTTAGATTATGGAACATAAGCACATTTCCATGTTTTTTTTTCTTCTGTCACTAGCTGTAGATATTTTACCGAAAACACTGATTTGAAGTCGTAACTACAGTGTGTTCACCTCATGTCCCTTCCTGTTTGGTTTGTTTATGTACATGTTGCCAACCTAAAGAATTATATGCTGAAAACTAATGTTTGTTTATTTCTGTTCTCCTTATATCTGTATGTGTGTGTGGCTATCCAGTGATAGTTATAGAAGGTTGAAAGTGAATGCAGTAGTTGTCAGACAGTGGTTGAAAGTTTGGTGTTCAGCTGATTTCAGTTTTGGTTTAAATGTTTTGTGGAGGAGTGCATGGAAGAGTAAATTCACTGCTTACATTAATAGATAAAACAGTAGAATAGCATTTCAACAGATGATTATTATCAGAATACTATCACTCAACCCCTTTGTCCTCGCTCTTTGACGCCTCCTGTCAACTTACCCCTGTTGTAGTCAAAGTTGTGCCATAATTTCCTCTTCCTCCTCTATTTAATTCCGTACTCTTCTTTAGTTACACGATCCTCATATCTAATCTTCAGCATTCTTATTGATCACCACGTTTTGAAAGCGTCCATTGTCTTCTTGACAGAACTGTTCATCGCCCACGTTTCACTTACATACAAGACTGTACTCCACACAAATACCGTACTCCACACAAATATCTTCGTAAAATAGTACCCAGTCATTAGAATTTATATTCGATGTGAACAAATTTTCTTTTTCAGAATGCTTTTGTTGTTATTAACAGTCTTCATTTTATATCTTCTCTACTTCTGCCTTCTCAATTACTGCTTCCCTTTCAAGTCATTGAAGTCTTAGAAATGCGGTTTGGTTTCTGTACAAGTTGTAGATAATCTTATGGCCCTGTGTTTTATCGATGACATCTCCAGAGTTTCAAAGAATGTTTTAATTAAGATTGTCAAAACCTTTCTCTAAACATGCAAATGCTATAAACACAGTTTTGCAGTTCTTCAGTGTGTCTACTTAGCTAAGTGGTAGGGTCAGTATTGCCTTGCGTGTTCAGACATCTCACAGGAATCTAACATTGTGCTTATGTTAGTTAGTACAACCCCTCCCCCTCTCCTCTCTACATATTCCTTCCACTTTCTAGCCTTCTCTCATTTGCTTAGTTCTGGCTTTGCCAAATAAGTTCTTGACAGTTGCTTCTCCTTTGAGCAAAGTTTTCTTTGTTCTTTCTCATTTTTCATTCCCATATGTTTTCCAAGAGCAAAATCGCATTCCAATTTTGGACTTTCTGTTAACGTCATATATAGACATTTCTATTTCCGATGGCCTACTTTATTTGCTACATTTTTATATTTTTCCCTCGTGTCAAATTTAATATATCACGTTTTATCTAACGATTTCTACTGTACCTTCTTCCCGTTCACGTACTCTCCTGCATTCACCACTTCTTCTCTCAAAGATATCCATTCGTATTCTAGCGGATTCCTTCCTCTGTTTCTGTCAGTCGTTGCATTACGGTAACTTTAAGGTTATCGAAAAACTGTGGGTCTTGACTTATTCAAGTTCCATTTCCTTAATTTGCTATCGTTTACTGTCTCTTTAGTTGTAAACTGCAGCTCGTAACCAATAAATTATTGTAGGTTTGCGTCAGCACCAGGAAATGTCTTATAATTTAAAATCTGGTTCGAAAACTTTGTTTCAAAAATATTTTATTCTTTCATGATTCTTAAGCAAGGTGCTTGCGATGATTACATTATGCTCTGTGCGAAATTCTATCAGGTGGCTTCCACTTTCATCCCTTCCCCCAAGCCTTTTCGTTCTTACTGTTTTCCTGTACATGCTACCGTAACACATTTTAAATTTTTGTCTCGCTTAACCATCTGAATAATCTCTTTTGTCGTACATTGTTTCAATGTATTAGGAGACAGTGAACAATCATGAACGGTAGTCACGAAATCTGTTTATGGTGAAATGAGAAAACATGAATAATGAAATATGTGAAAGAGTACATTGTACAGAAAATGAAAAATTGGTATGTCTTCACCCAACTTCGTCTTTCGTTCATGCAGGTGTAAGATATACACTCCTGGAAATTGAAATAAGAACACCGTGAATTCATTGTCCCAGGAAGGGGAAACTTTATTGACACATTCCTGGGATCAGATACATCACATGATCACACTGACAGAACCACAGGCACATAGACACAGGCAACAGAGCATGCACAATGTCGGCCCTAGTACAGTGTATATCCACCTTTCGCAGCAATGCAGGCTGCTATTCTCCCATGGAGACGATCGTAGAGATGCTGGATGTAGTCCTGTGGAACGGCTTGCCATGCCATTTCCACCTGGCGCCTCAGTTGGACCAGCGTTCGTGCTGGACGTGCAGACCACGTGAGACGACGCTTCATCCAGTCCCAAACATGCTCAATGGGGGACAGATCCGGAGATCTTGCTGGCCAGGGTAGTTGACTTACACCTTCTAGAGCACGTTGGGTGGCACAGGATACATGCGGACGTGCATTGTCCTGTTGGAACAGCAAGTTCCCTTGCCGGTCTAGGAATGGTAGAACGATGGGTTCGATGACGGTTTGGATGTACCGTGCACTATTCAGTGTCCCCTCGACGATCACCAGTGGTGTACGGCCAGTGTAGGAGATCGTTCCCCACACCATGATGCCGGGTGTTGGCCCTGTGCGCCTCGGTCGTATGCAGTCCTGATTGTGGCGCTCACCTGCACGGCGCCAAACACGCATACGACCATCATTGGCACCAAGGCAGAAGCGACTCTCATCGCTGAAGACGACACATCTCCATTCGTCCCTCCATTCACGCCTGTCGCGACACCACTGGAGGCGGGCTGCACGATGTTGTGGCGTGAGCGGAAGACGGCCTAACGGTGTGCGGGACCGTAGCCCAGCTTCATGGAGACGGTTGCGAATGGTCCTCGCCGATACCCCAGGAGCAACAGTGTCCCTAATTTGCTGGGAAGTGGCGGTGCGGTCCCCTACGGCACTGCATAGGATCCTACGGTCTTGGCGTGCATCCGTGCGTCGCTGCGGTCCGGTCCCAGGTCGACGGGCACGTGCACCTTCCGCCGACCACTGGCGACAACATCGATGTACTGTGGAGACCTCACGCCCCACGTGTTGAGCAATTCGGCGGTACGTCCACCCGGCCTCCCGCATGCCCACTATACGCCCTCGCTCAAAGTCCGTCAACTGCACATACGGTTCACGTCCACGCTGTCGCGGCATGCTACCAGTGTTAAAGACTGCGATGGAGCTCCGTATGCCACGGCAAACTGGCTGACACTGACGGCGGTGGTGCACAAATGCTGCGCAGCTAGCGCCATTCGACGGCCAACACCGCGGTTCCTGGTGTGTCCGCTGTGCCGTGCGTGTGATCATTGCTTGTACAGCCCTCTCGCAGTGCCCGGAGCAAGTATGGTGGGTCTGACACACCGGTGTCGATGTGTTCTTTTTTCCATTTCCAGGAGTGTAGTTATTCAATCACACCGGTCGTTTCGGTGGGTCCCAGCCCGTACCTCAGTGGCTGACCGTCATTGGCTACCGCTAGCGTCTGCCGCTTTCAGGAGGGAACGCCAATTCCGCGAGCCGCCGCGTCAACGCGGAAAACGCTTGCCGCTGCCGTTGCGGCACGCCGCGCGTCCGCGCTCTAGTGGGAACCGGCCTTTACAGCCACGCGGATAAGACGCCTGTCATCTCGTCTGCTAGTGATACGAGGCCGTTGGGATCCAGCACGGCGTTTCGTATTACCCTCGTGAACCCACCGATTCCATATTCTGCTAATAGACATTTGATCCCGACCAACGTGAGCAGCGATGTCTCGATACGATAAACCGCAATCGCGATAGGCTACAATCCGACCTTGATCAAAGTCGGAAATGTGATGGTACGCATTTCTCCTCCTTACACGAGGCATCACAACAACGTTACACCAGGCAACGTCGGTCAACTGCTGTTCATGTATGAGAAATCGGTTGGAAACTTTCCTCTTGTCAGCACGTTGTAGGTGTCGCCACCGGGGCCAACCTTGTGTGAATGCTCTGAAAAGCTAACCATTTGCATATCACAGCATCTTCTTCCTGTGTGTTAAATTTCGCGTCTGTAGCACGTCATCTTCATGTTGTAGCAATTTTAATGGCCAGTAGTGTACTTATACCTAACTAACCTAAGGACATCACATACATCCATGCCCGAGGCAGGATTCGAACCTGCGACCGTAGCGGTCTTGCGGTTCCAGACTGAAGCGCCTTTAACCGCACGGCCACACCGGCCGGAAGTGACTGAAGTACAACCTCTCCACGAACTACTGCAGATTTCAATGCTGAGCCATCAACAAGTGTCAGCGTGCGAACCATTCAACAAACCATCATCAGTATGGGCTTTCGAAGCCGAAGGCCCACTCGTGCACCATTAATGAATGCACAACACGAAGTTTTAGGCCTCGCCCGAGCCCCTCAGCACCGACGTTGGACTGTTGATGACTGAAAACATGTTCCCTGCTCGGACGAGTCTCGTTTTAAGTTATATCGAGCAGGTGGGCGGGTATGGAGACAACCTCACGAGTCCATGGACCATGCTAGTAAGCAGAGGACTGTTCAAGCTGGTGGTGGCTCTGTAATGGTGTGGTGACTATGCACTTGGAGTGATATGGGACCCGTGATACGTCTAGATACGGCTCTGACAGGTGACATGTACGTAAGGATCCTGGCTCACCGCTTGCATCCATTCATGTCCACTGTGCATTCAGACGGACTTGAGCAATTCCAGCACGACTATGCGAAACCCCACAAGTCCTGAATTGCTACACAGTGGCTCCAGGAACACGATTCTGAGTTTAGACACTACCGCCGGCCACCAATCCCTCCACACATGAACATTATTGAGCATATCTGGGATCCTTACAACGTGCTGCTCAGAAGAGATCTCCATGCTGTCGTACTCTTACGGATTTAAGGCCGCCGTGCAGGATCCATGATGTCAGTTCCCATCATCACTACGTCAGTGTGAGCGGCGGCGGGTGCTATTCTATTATTCTGTGCAACGGACTAATCTGAGATGTACCCTTTTCCCTATGGCTCCTGCAAGATGCAATTTATACCCCTACACTACTACAGAAGTCAGACAGACGCTCCTAACGTTCTAAAGAGAAATGCCTGAAAACCTTTCAGCAAAAAACATCTTGTGAGGTAGTCCGCTGTAAGGAAATGACAAAAAATTCACAAAATTTCTTACGTAACTAGTGGGGTACTTGGGTACTGGAGTAGTGCTAGTTAGTGTAGGAAAAACATGAAACTAACGAAAATTATTATTTATTTTTCTAAAAATTCTGAGGAATCACAATGGCACTTTTAGTTAAGAACTTAACACGTTATTTCCAGGTTCTTTTCGGAATGTGAAGTTACCTCTTAAGGATAGGATTCGCTAATGAAATTTCTATACAAAGTTTAAGATTGTTGTTGACGTGGCAGAATGGCTGAGAGCCGCGCCTACTCAACTTGAATAATTATCCGTTAGAATGTTGCTAGGTACGGTCGAGGCCGTCACGTGAGAAATACAGTGAAGTGTACTGTTGTGGAGGAAATATGGGGCTCGCAAGAGCTGTAGTGCACAATACCGTAAGCTGCGATGACTGTTGTCTGCGCCGCTCGCTGCTGACAAATAAGATAACTCTCGTTCTATCTGGACTGACCTTCGCCAATCAAATTCTCGTACGCCTTTGGCGTGGTACACCAGTAAGATAACCAGTCCACCGCAATGCCACTCAAAATTCGCTCGCAGGCGTTTAACTATAACTCTGTCCGTTGACACCGCACAATAAGTGTGGCGGCCAACACAATGAACAACGCTTAATCGCAAGGACTCAGTACAGAGTCACACTTCGATTCGCTCTCGACAGAGGTGCTCTCCCAGTGAAGTACTGAGGACAGACTTGTTCCTCGCTCTTTGAGTACATGTACGAGCGCGCACGCTCTCGTTACGTGTTCTCGCTTCAAGAGCGACAACGGAACGGCCCCTCTCCATGCTAGACGTGAAGAGGTGTATCTTTCGGTCTCTTCCATTAGTCCTTGAGCTCAAGGCGTCAGAAATATTGTCTGCCAATCAGCGTTGCTCTTCTAAAAACGGGAGAATGACGTTTCGTTTAAGGCGACCAATCCGGAAATCTGTAGTATCGGCGTTTGGCGTTTGCTGTCTCCCTGTGAAAATCTCTGAAACTGCATGCTGTGTGTAAGGAATGCGTAGGCTGGCCGCTCTCACACAATGTAGCGGAATTTGCTTTTAAGCTGAACATGGGGTCGTCCTTTCACTCGGGCAAACTCTGTCTGCTGTACGGGCGGTCACCGGCCGACGTAGATGGGTTGGGACTGGCCTCCTAACATGCGGTTGCCTCTCTCGAGATAAAAGCTCCTGTGAGGGTCGTGTCTGGAATGTATGTGTGTACGCCGGCCTCGAGTATTTCAACCACGGTGCGCACTTGCGATTTATTAGTTATTTGAATATCGTTTACATGAATTCATACAATATTGACTTCATCTTATCGAGTTTGGGTTCGAATGAAGCGTCTTGATGTGCGGAATGTGATTGTGAGGGCGGAATATGCAAGCAATGAAGGTCAGGAGAGCACGACGTCTTACATCCGATATTAGTGGAGTACACGTCACGTCGTGTTTGCGGCACTTCTGCATGCTCGCGGGGGTCCTACACGATATTAAGGAGGTGTGCCAGATTCTTTGGCTCTTCAGTTTATATGTTCGTATGTTTAATTGTGTAATGAAAATATACATGCGTCGTGACATCTGTTAAGATGAAAGCGTTACAAAAATTTTTTGTAATGAGCCATTTCTATGACAAGGATAGTTTAGTCATATTTCTGGCATTGCAAAACATCCTATGGCCAGCATCTCAACTTTTGGCAGTTTTGCTAAGTGGCACATCATGCAAGGTAGAGCCAGCAAGCAAGCGAGGCCCAGACGGAAAGGTATCTGAAGAATTGCATTATACTGTTGGAAAAGTTCATAGCGTATGAACTGATACTATAAAGTAAACACCAACATGGCAGTTACTGTAGACACGTTGGTACTCAAGAATTACTGGGAACCGATATCCACTGCCATCTTACTGCAGCAGACAAAAGTTCCTCACTTTATTGGAAGCGGATAGACTTGTCATCCGCCAAATGTCACGATTTTATCAGTTTTTGAGACAATACACTTAGGAGATGTATGTTGCCTGATTTTGTAAAAGACTGCTAGAACTGTAAATCGCAAGTTCCTTAATTTATTTATCTTTTAAGTCAAGATGATCGATTAGTAGTTTCGACCAGTTACATCACGTAACAGAAAGCGGTGTCTACGTCGACTACTGAAGCAAGACTCTTTGCCACAATCGTGTTTCGAATTGCAGAGTAAAAAATATAGTTCTGAGTTTTCCAGTTCGGAATTGTAAATATGTGCCAAATCGTCCTACTTTAGTAGTCATGTAGACACCGCTTTCTATTATGTGATCTGAAGATGGCCATTTTACTGGTTGAAACTTGATATCGTGTGTCCTACCTTGTGACCTTGGCAAATAAAAAGTTCAAATGGTTCAAATGGCTCTGAGCACTATGGGACTTAACATCTGAGTCATCAGTCCCATAGACTTAGAACTACTTAAACCTAAGTAACCTAAGGACATCATACACATCCATGCCCGAAGCAGGATTCGAACGTAGCAGAAGCGCGGTTCCCGACTGAAACGCCTAGAACCACTCGGCCACAACGGCCGGCAAATAAAAAGTCATCGTAAAGAAGACTACAACATTAGATTTAACAGACTTACCACAAAAATGAATTCTGTTGTAACTTTAAATACATTTACAGTACAACAATTGAGATTTACTGTCGCTAAGTCAGATTATTCAATTTGATGCTATCTTCAATTTACGGCCTTTGAAATTCACCTTTTGTGGTATTTTACAAACAGCGATAAAAGTCGTAATTCCAGTGTGATAAATATTTAATTGTCATTCATTATTCGAAATTATTGTTAATGACATAACGTGCACAATTAAATCGTTATTGATATGAAAAGCCATACTCTTGAGGTAAAGGTTGTCTCTTCGCAGGCTGTGTTCAATAGTATAAGCCGGCCGCTGTGGTCGAGCGGTTCTAGGCGGTTTAGTCCGGATTAGCGCTGCTACTACGGTCGCAGGTTCGAATCCTGCCTCGGGAATGGATGTGTGTGACGTCCTTAGGTTACTTGTAGTTAGATTTAAGTAGTTCTAAGTGTGTGGGACTGATGACCTCAGATGTTAAGTCCCATAGTGCTCAGAGCCATTTCAACCATTTTTGAATAGTATAGTTTGCAGGATGGTGCTTGCTTAATTCAAACTGAACAGCAACAAAGATCTGTCAGCATGCGGTACTGTTAAAAAATTTCGGAGGTCTGGCAACAATAAAGGGCGGCAGCACCTGGGTAGTCTCTTTACGCTGCAGCAGTGGGACGACACATACACCACGAGTCTGTCAACGCTCGCGACCGCGACCTCAAGCTTTCAAAGTAAGTCTCCAACAGAGACCAAGGGGCTGTGGGGACATTAGTTGGCATACGTATTTATCGTTCCGGTTTTGCCCTATTTGCGCGATCCCAATTTTTGCGTATAAACGACCTGAACAATAATATCAACATACTTTTTTACTAGTTACAAGTTACTAATTACTTGTTTTGAAATCAATCACTTTTGTTAATCTACCCGTGACCAGCCATATTTGCAAAAACTCTTCAACAAAGCTTAAAAGGGGAAAATATATTCACGTAACATAACAGTAATTTGTGTTCAGAATCTTAATATACGAGAAAAACACCGCCGAAATGTGAACGGGAGTAGTGGGGGTGCACAGTAATGTGACAACCTGATACTCTTATCAACTCCACAGGAAAGTGGCAATCTGCTGTGGAAGATGTAAAATCGTCTACAGAAAGGTGTGCTATTATGATTAAGAAGCCTCAGTTTCGGTTGGGAGATAAGCAAGCAGGAACCCTGAAACCAGTACATAAAATTAGTTTCTGTTCGCTTAATGCAGTCGATAACAACGACAGTGCACTCGTAAAAAATTTATCTGTTAACGAGTTTCGGGCATAGTCCGCCATCAGAAATTGATATAAAAGAACTTAATGCAGTGATTTCAGTCGTTGAGACTCTTGGCGCTCAGTTAAGACCGAAATGACAAGACACGAACCCATGGCTTGTAAGTCGGATGGAGCTTGTAATACTGAATCGCGACGCAATTCCTGTGTTCCCTCGACAATGAGAGGGTGAGAGGGTTACAGTAAACTGTCATCGGTGCATCGGAAACAAGCAACTTGACTCCCAGGGAAATGTCTGTACGGAGACCGTAGCCGCTTTAGTCGCTTTGAGAGAAGTCGGGTTGAGCTTGTAATATTCAATCCCGATGCAATTTGTGTGTTCCATCATCACTGTGAGAGTCCAAGCTTACAGTAAATTAGCAGTGCTGCATCAGAAACAAGCTACTTGACTCCCGGGCAATGTCCGAACAATGACCGTTGGCACGTTAGTCGCTTGGACAGAAGTCGTCTGGAGCTTCTCACATTCAGTTGCGACGCAATTTGTGTGTTCCATCGTCAATGTGAGGGTGCAAATGTCACACTATACTGGCAGTACTGCTTCAGAAAAAACAAGTTGACACCATACGGTGACCGCAGCCCTGATAGTCACTTCGAGACGAATCAGCTGAAGACTGTAATCTCGAATCACGACGCAATTTGTTTGTTCCATCGTCAATGTAAGACTGCGAGTGTTACAGCAAACTGTCAGTGGTGCATCGGAAACAAGCAACTGGACCCCTTGAGAACGTCCATACAGTGACAGAAATCGCATTACTCGCTCGTAGAGGAATCGCCTGGACCCAGTGAAAGACGTATACATTGCCGGCGATGGCGAGGCATGACAGAATCTCTGACCAGAGAGTAGTTTATCGTTAGCTGTTGCTAGTCTGCGCTTGACCGCGCGAGTCGCCAGTAGTAGTGGTCAGTCGACAGTAGTCGTCAGTCCGTGCTAGTCCGTGCTAGTCGACGGGAGTCGGCATGCGTCGGCTGTGTGCTCTGCTCGCGGCTCTTGTCAGGACTCTGGAGGATGAGTATTGTTGTAGAAGGTAAAGAAGCAGCCTTGCGCATATTTAATAATGTATGTTAATTGTAATTTAATTTGTTCAAAGAAATGCCCCAATAATAATTTTTATAATATAAAGCAACTCTTTTACAGAAAAGCATTCATTTCAATTTAAAGAATATTTCAAATGCGTGATCATTCCTTCCAATAATCAAAAAGATATACGCCAGCATTGCACGAAGCTGTGTCGAAAAATTCCAACTTAAGAGCAGATATAATTGCGGTTTTTATTGCGGTAAGAATTTTTGCTTTTTTTATTCAGAATACTGGGCCAAAGGGCAGCGCCGCTGTCCTCAAAAAATTTATCAGGTTACTAAACTTTTTTATTATTTTTGGTGTTTAGGAATTTTTCTATTCCGAACTTGACATTAAATGAGAAAAGAATTTTGCGGCAATATTAAGTGTGAATGCATTCTTTGTTCAGAGGTTACATTAAAATCAATTTTGTTCAGAGGTTACAATATTTAAAAATTCATTTAATTGTAAGTTATATTTTGTGGGAAGGTTACTCTTGGCACACATTTTCATTTTTACATTTTTTGCGGGAATGTTACACTTGGCGACATCCGGCCAGGATCGTATTTCTTTGCGAATCTTCTGATAAGTAGTCATATATCTGCTCCTATTTACTTAAACGTAGTTTGCATCTGGCGCAATGCATTTACTAATTTGTCACTCTTTCTTTCACAGATCATCGGCAATTTGTCGCTCTTTGTTATAATAGTGTTAGTTGCATTTTGCATTGTGCTTGTTTCATTTGTGAATAATTTTGATTTGTGAAAAATGCCGCGAAAAACTGTTAACAGTACATCGCGATGTGCAATGAATGAAATCGCCGACTCTAATAATTTAACCGATAATACTTGCAACACTCAGTGTAATGATGATAATCCCCTAATTGTAGACAATCAGCGCGTACCGACCACTAATGTTGATTTTGATCCTAATGATGAACAAACGAATTCAATTGTGTCCTTTGTTAATTTAACGACAATTGATGACGCGGGACGTTCTGTAACAATGAACGCTGCCCAGCTTGACACTCCCGGTTTGCAAAATTTACGTAATGAACAGACAAATTTTTGTAACGAAAATGAACAGTGTAATCTGAATACGAAAGATTTATTTGATTCCGAGGTAGTGACTAACAGTACACATCCGATTATCAAACATTTTCAAGAATCACAGAATGACCAAATGGTTACACAAAACGTGACAATTGCAGATATGCCATCAAACAACACAGAGATAGAGTAGGTAATATTGGCTTGGAACAAATTATGGCATTATTGCTACAAAATAATGAAAATGTCAAGCAACTTAAGAAAGAACAAGACAACAATCACAAACAATATACTGAAAATTTCAAACAACTTAATGAAAATAATGAAAATCTCATACAACAACTTAATGAAATATTAGACATCAATTCCAGACAGCTTAGCGAACAGATTACAGCCGTTGCCGTGCAGTGTCATGATACTAAAGAACAATTACGTGTGGAAATTGAGGCTTGTGCTAGGAAAAGTAGTGAAAAAATTAGGTCTGTTGCTCAAGAATTAAGGGATATGCAAACAGCTGCAACAGAATCAATTAGAGGCGAAATTAGTGCAGTCGGTAAACAATGCTCTGAAAAAAACAACACAATTACGCCATGAGTTTAAATTAATGACAGCAGAACTTTCGCACACACTGGATGCAAAAGTAGACGCAAAATTCGACCAACAGAACAGTCAAATTGACGAACGTTTTAATCATCCCCTGCAAAACAGTGAAACGCGTTTCCGTAAATTTATACAGGAACAGAATAAAGTAAAGCGACAAGTTATGGAAACAATTGAAACAATTACCGCACAGAGACAGGAAGATAAACGCAAATTGTTTACGAAAGCAAAAACATACGTAGACAACAATATTGCTACTGTATCAGACGAAATTAATACAATCAAACAGTTGAACACAGAATTGCGTGATGAAATTTCCGGACTTAAAACAAAAACAGATACACACACAGTAGACTTTCAGACAGTGACCGACAGACTCGAACAATTAGAACTAACACAGGATTCCGATGTTATCAAAGCTGACGTTAAAAAATTGAACGAAACCACACGTAAAATACAAAAACAAATTAATGCTTCTGACACTAAAAACGATGATCAGGTAAAAATACTGACTGAAAAATATGATGAATTGGCCAGTCGTATTGAAGTTATTGAAAGTAATAATGACAGCAAATCAGACGATGCTTCACCGATTTCGTTTAATCAAACACCTGAATTCCAAAATCTACAGCAGACGATCAGTGAGATAGATTCGTTCAATAATACATTACGTAGAAAATTGTCAACTTTACAGCAAGAAGTGACAGAGATAAAAAATATTTCAGTTAATAACACGTCACAACATTTCTCACACTCACACAGCCAGTATAATTTGGGTAATTTACACAGAGTACGTGACTTAGACTCCGAACAATCACAGACGAATAGATTCTCATACAATCCTGAACCTGTTCAGACATACAGAGACGATAATTTTGATTACAAACATTTTCTATCAGTGAGAAAATTTGAAGTATTTAGAAATGACAGAGCACAGGTACACGCTTTGAAATTGATACGACAATTTATTTTTAATTTTTACCAGCATTTCGGGTAATGCAGAAACTAGAATTTGGATGGATACAGCAATTTGCTTCTGAATTTTCAACGGCATTGCCTGTAACGCGAAAGCTAAAATTTATTTGCAGCGCGTAATTGACCTCAGGGGATTCATTACGCTCTAATGAATATGTGCTGTAGCGTGCACAGGGCCCCGACCGTAGTAGTGCTGTTTCATCTTTAGTTTTCTGCACTGCTGCCTTCTCTTCTACTATCCTTTATATCTATCAAAACAGCTCTTCAACTATTACTCTATCTAGGATTAAGAAACGTATAAAGAAAATCGGATATGACAAATTTTACCGAAAGTGACAATTTTCATTAGGCACTCCAGAACTACGGCCGTAATTTTAATAACAGGCAAAATTTTTGATCATCAGTATGTACATAAATTTTCAACAGCAACCACATTTTGGTAACAATAGACGTTTTTCACCGCAATAGCAACAAAACCAACTGGTTAGCATACCTAATCAACAATGTAATGTATAAGGTCAACCGAGCTTTAATGTTTCGCCGCGTGCACGTATAGCATCAGCTCCAACAAATAGTAACGCACAGCAACAAGGAAACCAGTACGTACAGAAAACACACTATTTCAATTCCTATCACAATGCGCCGTATAGAAATGACTATCATGACAGACGTAAAAATAATGAGCACAATTTTCAGCGTACATTTAATAACAGTCGATCTCATCAGCAGCAAGAACATCAGCAACAACATATTATCATGAATGAACCAGACAGTAGGTATCATCCAGAACGTAATACGTCAGGAAGAAATAACAGAACAGTACAAATAGTTGAAATGCCACAGCATCCTCCTGAAAATAATAACACGTCTGATAGAATTTGACTAGATACAGTACAGGTTGCATTTTCCAGTAACGCAAGCAATACTTTCGACACACAGAATCTTGTTCACGAGAATATTATTTGAAACATGCTTTGTTGAATGCACCACTTTTATCGCACCCAGATCTTACTAGAAATTTTTTCATTGCCACCGACAGTTCTAACACCGCTTTAGGCGTACATATTTTTCAGGAAATTGAAGAAGATGGTTCTACAGTAATTAAAAACATCGCTTTTGCAAGTCGCATTCTGTCACCTGCTGAACGAAATTATTCTGTTACAGAACTGGAAACATTATGTGTTGTTTGGGCTTTTACCAGATTTAGGCATTTTCTTTATGGAAGACATACCACCGTTTACACAGACCATAGAGCGATACAGTTTTTACTTTCGGCTAAATTTACACACGACAGATTAAGCAGATGGAAACTTTATTTGCAGGAATTTAATTTCACAATTGTTCACATTCCCGGGACACAAAATATTGTAGCAGACGCACTATCTCGTTCTCTCAGCAACAATCAGCAAGACATCGCAACCAACTTCTGCAAAGCAAATTTCAGCGTCATGTACATTCAACAAGTTGCATTTGAAAATTTCATTTCGTCGTCATTACAAGATATAGCACAGGAGCAGAGTAAAGACAACGTATGGAAAGAGATTAAACACCTTTGGCAAGATAGGAATAATGTTACCATTAGAAACCATTACACTGTACGCAATAATATTCTGTTTCGCCGCTCTCATCCTGACAGCAACAACTGGTTATTATGCATTCCTGATGAACTTGTTAACAAATTAATCTGGTATACTCATTTAAGTTACGCACATTACGGAGCCAGAAAATGTTTTTTAATACTGAGACAGAACTGTTATTTTACCAACATGGAGAAACGTATACGACGAGTTTTAGCGTCATGTAAAATCTGCCAGAAAGCTAAATCAGACACGACTTCACATGTTCCTCCATTACATCCCATTGTACCTGTTAAATTGAAACATATGGCCGCTGTAGACATTTTTGGTCCGATTCCCAGAACTAATAGAGGTTTTTGCTACATCTTTGTCGCTGTTGAACTCACTTGAAAATTTGTTACCTTCACTCCGTTACGCAAAGCTACCGCTAAAACTGTTTCGAAAGCTACTGTAAAACATTTTCTATTTCATGTAGGGCATGTGTTGAAAGTAATTTCCGACAATGGATCACAGTTTCGAACTGCTATATGGACACGTATGTTACGAGCTAGAAACATTTTTCCGATCTATATATCCAGGTACCATGCTTCTTCGAACTATTGTGAACGATTAATGAAAGAAATTGGTAAACTGTGTAGAATATACTGCCATAAAAAACATATTGATTGGGACACACACATACTCTCATTCCAGGATGTAATTAATTCCATACCAAATGAATTTACTATGCTATCTCCGTCTGTTATACTGAAAAATGTTAAACCACCTAACAAAATTAAAGAATTAGTAACCTTTCCTACATCGCGTCGACTACGACACCATGAAATAATTGATATTGCGCTGAACAACATCAAACGTGCCGCAGAGCCCCGGAGAAGACAGTAAAAACAGGTTTGTACACGTCGTGACTTTCACATTGGACAGAAGATATTAGTACGTACACACTATTTATCCAACAGAGGAAAGAGTAGATGCAGTAAGTTTGAGCTTCTATACGCAGGTCCATATCGGATTCGCAGCATTCCTCACCCCAATGTAGTACACGTCGAAACTTTGAGAACCAGAAAAACTAAAGGGAACCACCACGTGTCCAACATCAAACCTTTTATTGAGTGAACATACTTTATGATTTATCATACTGTAATGCCATTTCCTATTTTTTTTATGATCACTTATGCAATTATATTCACATGAACACTTACTGATGATTATCGTATTTTTTCTTGGCAAGTGCCCGGCAAGGTAAGGTTAGCAGGTCGCTCTTCTTGTCGTTACACATCTGACTGTGCACATTTTTCCAGATAAACTTACGTATCTTATGAATAATTATGCAATTTTATCTAGTGACATATTAATTTTGTTAAATTCTCTCTCCATCAAAGTCTTCAATTGTCGCCTTTATTAACTACACAACACACAAGCTGAACACAAAGAAGGTCACATTTCTTGTCATCATTTTTTATGTATGTATGATTGTTTTCCTGTTTTGTTTGTATGCACTATGGAATATTTAAGATATAACAAATACCAGTTGACTTTAACATTTTTGCCCTATGATATCTCCACATCGTGACAACTTTACTTTTTTTGCTGCTACATTGTGATACACTGTGTACATTTTTGCCTCTGAACACTGTCTATGTTTTTGACATATTACGTTTTCTGTCATGCTATGCTGTATGCTCAATTATGTTACTATAAACCAGTCTTTATTTAGTGGGTATGTGATTTAAATGCAAGACATTAATCTTTGTTCATCATCTTCAGAAAGCAATAACGTGTAAAATATATATATATATATAACCACGAACCTACTACGGTGTCGTAGCAGGCGGAGAGGTGATACTCCGACGTGGCGCGTCCCAGGTGGCGGATAGGGGGGTCCTCACCGGCTTGCCGGCGGACTTGAGCGAAATAAAATAGCTCTCGCGGACCAAACACACAACATCAAGAAATCCATTAGTGTCTGTTCTGGTATCCAGCGACTGTTTACCTAGTTGATGCGGCAGTGAAATATGGCTTGATCTCAACAATCAAGTCTGCAATTACCGTGATCTTGTTAAAGGTCACCACAACCAACTTCAACTTGAAGTAATCATGATGGAACAAATGGAAAGAAATCCGCTACCCCAGGCCCCAGTCAACGGACTGGACTTTCCTGGTCATCGGATTCTGGGGGACCAGGAACATCATGAGGAGAAGAGTCGGAGCTTCTCAAAACCTCTTCGCAAGCACTACCTTGGCACTCTCAATGCAAACACTCTGTTCAAACTTGGAAAACTAAAACAACTGACAGACATGCTAGATAAATTTCACATCAAAATTCTTGCCATTCAAGAGACGCGCTTCGTAGATGAAAACCATTTCGACACAGAACATTACAGGATTTACAAAGGTAAACCTGCTGTCAGAAGAGGAACACCATTATTGTTTGGTACAGGGTTTGCAGTACACAAATCAGTCATGGATAACATCATAGACTTCAATTCAATATCAGAACGTATCTCGACACTGTCCTTCAAATCAGGTAATAAAGCATACACAATTATCAACGCACATGCACCTACAAATGACCATAACAGAAAGAAGCCACAAGAAATTGAAGACTTCTGGGAAGACAAGGAGGAAGTAACTAACAACGTACCAGAAAGACATGTGAAAATTCTAATGGGTGATTTCAATGCGCAGCTTGGTAAGGAGAGAAAATTCAGAGAAATAACAGGCCCATACTCAGCACATATTCGCACGAACAGAAATGGGGAACACCTCATAAAATATTGTCAAAACTTTAACCTCAAAATCATGTCAACACAATTTCAAAAACCAAGACGAAAACTTACAACATGGAAAGCACCCAACACAGTGTGGGGAGAATTTCAGATTGATCATGTGGCCATATCCAAGAAAAATTCGCGGGAAATTCTAAATGTCAGAACACGTAAAGGAGTCTTCGAGTCTGATCATTATTTGCTACAAGTTCAGTCCCAAGACTGAAACAGACAGCGCAAAACAAAATAGTCAAACCTGATCCGGAATACTTGAAGATAAACAGGGATAAAATCGTTGAAGAAATTAATAGGCATTCAATAGACACATGGACAGGCATGACAAGGCAGTTCAGAAGACTATGTGCTGGGGACAACCACCTAGAAAACGCAAACATAGGTGGTGGAACGCAAATTGTGATGAAGCCATTGAGAGAAGAAAGCAAGCATGGGACAAGTTCAGTAGCTACAGAAATTCAGAAACATGGAAAGAATTTCACGAAGTTCAGAAACTAGCATCGAAGGAAATCAGAAGGGAAAAACGAGCATATGACATTAACAGACTAAAAGAAATTGAGGAAGATTTCAAAAGAAATAACACAAGAAATTTTTACAGAACTTTCAAAGAAAATATTAAGGGCTATCAACCCCCTAGCCTCTGCTTCCGAAGAACAGATGGATCCCTGGAAACAAACACAAAAGAAAACTGTAAAATTCTCAAACATTACTTTGATAAACTTCTTAATTGCAAAAAACCTACAGGAAAATTAACATTCCAAAAGACCACACCTAATGCCGATTCTGATCCACCCACAATAGAAGAGGTAGAGGAAATCATAAAACAAATGAAAAATAACAGAGCTGCCGGAGAAGATGGTATTATCGCCGAGATCTGGAAATTCCAAGATGAAAACATCACCAAAAAAATCCATAAGATTATCTCCGAAATTTGGATCACAGAGAAAGTGCCAGAGGAATGGAAATGTGCATTGATCCATCCATTACATAAAAAGGGTGATAAGTCAGATCCAAACAATTACAGAGGCATTTCGCTAGTACCAGTTACATACAAAATTTTCTCTAAGGTGCTATTAAACAGACTAGAACCACAAGCAGATCTGCAAATTGGGGAATACCAGGCAGGCTTCAGAAAAGGGAGAGCATGCATCGAACAGATCTGGAACTTGAGAACACTTTTGAAAGTCAGACAGGCAAGAAACACTGTAGTTACCTTTGTGGACTTTAAAAAAGCATATGATTCCATAGACAGACAGACACTCTTTGACGTGCTGGAAGAATATGGTATCGACAGAAAAACCAGGGCACTTATACAACAGACGCTTACAGACACTACCTCCAAGATTAAGTTCATGGGAGAAGTTTTGGAACCCTTCCACATACACACAGGTGTCCGACAAGGAGACGGGCTCTCACCAATCCTGTTCAACATGGTGTTAGACAAAATTATCAAGCAGTGGGAGGAACAAGTTGAAGGAATACAGCTGGGAAGAACACGTGAAACCAAAACAATCATAAAATGTCTGGCATTTGCTGATGATATAGCCATACTCAGCAATAATACACAGGAGGCAAAGGAAGCACTGGAATGCTTGCATGAAATAGCTGCCAAAACAGGTCTGCAGGTATCTTATGAGAAGACACAATATATGGAACGACAGACCAACAATGTACACACCATGCATACTGTATATGGATCCGTAGAAAGAGTCGAAAAATTTAAGTATTTAGGGGAGTACATACAAATGGGAGGATCAAACAAGGCGGCTAACATGGAACGAACGAAGAAACTCCAGAAGGCATACAAACTCACATGGTCACATTATAATAAGAAAAGCATATCGAGGCAGGCCAAACTTAGGCACTACAAAACAGTTGTATTACCAGAAGCATTGTACGCATCAGAAACAACCACAATTGGAGCATCAGGCATCATAGACACAGAAAAAATAGAACGCAAAATTCTCAGAAAAATATTTGGACCAATTCACAGAGATGGCATATGGATGAAGCGACCTACCAAAGAGCTGTACCAGCACACTGCGCGATCAGAAAACGCAGATTAACTTTCTATGGGCACATACAGAGAATGGACAACAACCGACTTACAAAGAAAATTTTTGATGTAGTAAACAGCTCAAGGAAGAAAACAAATTGGTATCATGAAATAGACGAAGACTTAAGGCAGATAGGGATCAACAGGCAAATGATAGGAGACAGGAAATACTTCAGAAACAAAGTTAGGAGTGCAAAATTTATTGTAAAGGAGAGAAAGAAGACAGGAACATTATGGACAGAGCAAAGGAAACAGGAGCACAGCCAAAGGATGAAGAGATTTTGGGAAGAGAAGAGGAAGAAAGGAAAGAAGTGAAAATTGTGTCATCATGTGATTTTCGAGTTCAAACACTGTCCATAAGGGCAACAATGAAATGAATGAATGAATGAATATATATATATATATATATAAATTAAACAGACATGGGAATTTCACCTTCGGAATGAACGAAAGAAGATGCTATACCTCGTGAGGAAGAGTAAATGGATCAGAATTAACAAGCATTAACAAGAATATACTATACACATCGTAGAATAGCAGTCTAACTAATTTTTTCTTTCAGAATACGAGGCGATTGATGCAGGCTGTCAGACAGAACTACACATCTTAGTTTTAGTGAGGAAATATGCTAGAAATAAGTAATAGTTGTATAATGAATAATGAAGTGACTTTTTTGCGGATGATAATGAATGGTGATGAATAATGATGAAGAATATGCTACTATGGATAATGAAGTTTTTTTTTACAGGTGATGATAATAAAGGAGTTATAATAATATGGATAATGAAGTTTTTTTCTTTACAGATGAGGATAATGTTGAAGTTTATGTATTTATGCTATGTAGTTATTTAAGTATTTGTTGCAGTTCTTTTTGACAGTATGTCTTATATCGCATAGTATGATGACTGAAGGTTTTGGAAAGGACAGCTAGAGAACACATATATTTTTAATACACATTTCACTACCTGTTAATTCGAAGTTCACTACTTTTCAGCATAATATTCGTTTCTTCTTTCAGTTTAATAATCCATTTTTGTATATTTTGCAGGAGGAATTATTCATGAAATTAATGTGCTATAAGTAGTTGTTCATTAAACCTATGTCATTTATGAATGTGATCACATATACTCTACTTGTTTCATAACCTTGCTACAGCTGACTCATGACGAATGACGTTACACATCTTCATTTGCAGCAATAACTCAAAAGCAAATATTGTTATTAATTATCGATCCCAATGCAATGCATTGCTAGCACAAAAAAAATTTTACTGTAATAAGATGACCCATGATGCCAATGTTTACTATAATTAGATTAATTATGTATAAATGCTATACCAATAATTAACTCATTTTGAATGATCAGTTCTGAATAATACACAAAAAAAATTGCTTTGTAACTGGCCAATGAATGCCACTGATTACTGTAATAACATGACCTATGATGCCAATGATTACTATAATTAAGTGAATTATGTTAATACTATGCCATTTATTAGCTCCTGTTTTGAATTATGACTTCTGACGGTTTGTAGCTGGGCAATGAGTGCCAATGTTCTCTGTAAACAAACGATTTATGAACATTATTCTGTAATACTACATACATGGTACAGAAATCTTCAGTAACTGGGTGATGAGTGCCACCAATTACTAACATCAGTTGTTAGACTAGTGTAATTCTCAATGAAGACTACTATGTGACTTAATGTCCTTCACCTTCTGACCTAATTACCATAAATTACTGCAATATCCATTTGTCCTGTCTATCCTCATGATCATGGAGCACTATATTTGGTGTTTGCACTAATTCTACGTTGGTGTACTCTACAAAAACGTGGTGTTGACACGACATGCTGTCCACCATCTTGAGCGATGGAGATGTTATAATAGTCCCACTGTTTGGTGTACCTAATGTACTACCAAAATGATAACATGAATATTACTACGACAGTTCAGTGTCTTGGCTACACTGATTAATACTTCAAGGAAAAGAACTTCAGATTGTCTCACTTGGTGTTGTGCTTCTATAGAAAGATATGGTCTTTCAGTGCAGCTGCGTGCAACCTAAAGTGCTACAACCATGACGCAATCCTTCCCATTCCTTTCCTAGTTCTTGTAAAATGGTAAACACTTATACAATGCGTTTAAATTCTTGTAAAATGATAAAGACTTATACAGTGTGTGTGCACTTTCTTTCACTCCTTGATATGTTTATTTGTTGTAAAAATGCTAAAGAGTACTACAGTGCATGTGCACTTTATTTCATTCCATGATATGTTATGTAAAAATGCTAAAGACTTCTACAATGCGTGTGCACTTTATTTCACTCCTTGATATGTTTATTTGTTGTAAAAATGCTAAAGAGTTTACAGTGTGTGTGCACTTTATGCCATTTGTACTCATTACGTATACATTTTGTAATTCCCAGATATGTTCTGTACTACAGTGCGTGTGCACTTTCGTCATTTCGTTAACATGATTCATTACGTATACATTTTGTGATTTGCTGATATGTTCTGAACTACAGTGCGTGTGCATTATCAATATGATTTGTACTCATTATTTTTATTTGTTGTAAAAATGCTAAAGAGTTCTACAGTGCGTGTGCACTTTATGCCATTTGTACTCATTACGTATATATTTTGTAATTCCCAGATATGTTGTGTACTACAGTGCGTGTGCACTTTCGTCATTTTGTTAACATGATTTGTATACATTACGTATACATTTTGTGATTTGCTGATATGTTCTGAACGACAGTGCGTGTGCACTTTTGTCAATATGATTTGTACTCATTATGGTTATTTGTTGTAAAAATGCTAAAGAGTTTTACAGTGCGTGTGCATTTTTGCCATTTGTTAATATGTTTTGTATTCATTGTGTAAGCATTTTGTCATTGCCTGATATGTTCTGTACTCAGTGCATGTGCACTATATTTTACTTTATGTTCTGCACTTATATATCTGTATATATTCCGTGATTGTAAAGTTAGATAATTAAGAAAAATTTGATGCTCATGGCAAGTCCAATTGACTCACCATCGCTGCCAAATTTTTGCCCCCCCCCCACCCCCCCTAGTGGAGGTTTATGAAAGACGTATACATTGCCGGCGATGGCGAGGCATGACAGAATCTCTGACCAGAGAGTAGTTTATCGTTAGCTGTTGCTAGTCTGCACTTGACCGCGCGAGTCGACAGTAGTAGTGGTCAGTCGACAGTAGTCGTCAGTCCGTGCTAGTCCGTGCTAGTCGACGGGAGTCGGCATGCGTCGGCTGTGTGCTCTGCTCGCGGCTCTTGTCAGGACTCTGGAGGATGAGTATTGTTGTAGAAGGTAAAGAAGCAGCCTTGCGCATATTTAATAATGTATGTTAATTGTAATTTAATTTGTTCAAAGAAATGCCCCAATAATAATTTTTATAATATAAAGCAACTCTTTTACAGAAAAGCATTCATTTCAATTTAAAGAATATTTCAAATGCGTGATCATTCCTTCCAATAATCAAAAAGATATACGCCAGCATTGCACGAAGCTGTGTCGAAAAATTCCAACTTAAGAGCAGATATAATTGCGGTTTTTATTGAGGTAAGAATTTTTGCTTTTTTATTCAGAATACTGGGCCAAAGGGCAGCGCCGCTGTCCTCAAAAAATTTATCAGGTTACTAAACTTTTTTATTATTTTTGGTGTTTAGGAATTTTTCTATTCCGAACTTGACATTAAATGAGAAAAGAATTTTGCGGGAATATTAAGTGTGAATGCATTCTTTGCACAGAGACTATAAATGGGAGCCAATTTTGTTCAGAGGTTACATTAAAATCAATTTTGTTCAGAGGTTACAGTATTTAAAAATTCATTTAATTGTAAGTTACTATATTTTGTGGGAAGGTTACTCTTGGCTCACATTTTCATTTTTCATTCACAATATTTTTGCGGGGAGGTTACACCAGTAATCTTGAATCGCGACGCAATTTGTGTGTTCCATCGTCAATGTTAGAGTGCGAGGGTTAAACTGGCTGTGTTGCATCGGAAACGAGCAAATTGACTCCTAGGGGAATGTCCGTACGCTGACCATAGCCGCGTTAGTCCCATACAGAGAAGTCGGCTGCAGCCAGTAATCTTGAATCGTGACGAAATTTGTGTGTTTCATCATCAATGTGAGAGTCTCAGGGTACAGTAAACTGGCAGTGGTGCATCAGAAAGAAACAACTTGACACCTAGGGGAATGTTCGTATGGACACCATAGCCACGTTATTTGCCTGGAGAGACGTTGTGTGGTGCCGGTAACCTTCAATTGTGACATAATTTTAGTGTTCCATCGTCAATGTAAGAGTACGAGAGTTACAGTTAACTGGCAGTGGTACATCGGATACAAGCAACTTGACTCTCAGGAGAATATCCGCACGCTGACCATAGCCATGTTGGTCGCTTGGAGAGAAGTCTGCTTGAGCTTGCAATATTCAGTCGCGATGCAGTTGGTTATAGTAAACCGTCAGTGGTGCATCCGAAACAAGCAACATGACTGCACGAGAACATCCATATGGTGAGCGTAACCATGTTAGTCGCTTGCAGAGAAGTCGGCTGGAGCTTGTAATAGTCAATCGCTACGTAATTTGTGTTCCATCGTCAATGTGAGGATGCGTGAGTTACAGTAAACCGTCAGTGGTGCATCAGAAACAAGCAACATGACTCCAGGGAAATGTCCACACAGTGACCGTAGCCGTGTTAGTCGCTTGGTGAGAAGTCAGCTGAAGCCTGTAATCTTGAATCCCGACTTAATTTCTGTGTTCCATCGTCGATGTGGGGTTGTGAGTGTTACAGTACACTGTTAGTGGTGCAACGGAAACAAGCTACTTGACTCCTCGAGAACGTGCATACGGTGACGTAGCCACGTTTGTCGCTGGCAGGGAAGTCAGCTGGAGCTTGTAATAATCAAACGCGACGGAATTTGTGTGCTCCATCGTCAGTTTCAGGATGCGTGGGTTACAGTAAACCCTCTGTGGTTCATCGGAATCTAGCGACTTGACTGCTGGAGAATGTGCATATGGTGACTGTAGCCATGTTAGTCGCTTGCAGGCAAGTCGGCTGGAGCCTGTAATATTGAATCGCGATGCAATTTGTGTGTTCCATCGTCAATGTGAGGTTGCGAGTGTTATAGTAAACTGCCAGTGTTGCATCCTAAACAACCAACTTCACTTAAGGAGAACGTCCATACGGCGATCCTAGCCACCTTTATCGCTTGGTGAGAAGTTGGCTGGAGCCTGTAATATTGAATCGCAACGCAATTTGTGCATTCCATCGTCAATGTGAGGGTGCGAGTGTTCGAGTAAACTGTCAGTGGAGCATCGAAAACAAGCAACTAGACTCCAGGAGAACGTCGTTACAGTCACCATAGCCACATTAGTCGCTTCCAGAGAAATTCGCTGGAGCCTGTAATCTTGAATCGCGAAGCAACTTGTGTGTTCCATCATCAATGTGAAGGTGGGTGGGTTACTGTAAACTGTCAGTGGTGCATCAGGAACATGTATCTTGATTCCAGGAGAACAACGTCCATATAGTGAAAGAAGGCACATTACTCTCTTGGAGAGAAATCGCCTGGAGCCAGTAATCTCTAATTGCGACGCTATCTGTGTGTTCTGTAGTCAATGTGAGGGTGTGAGTGTTACAGTAAACTGTCAGTGGTGCATCAGAAACAAGGAACTTGAATCCAGGAGGTTGTCCATACGGTGACCACGTTAGTCGTTTGGAGAGAAGTCTTATGGAGTCTGTAATCTTGAATCGCGACGCAATTTGTGTGTTCCACCGTCAACGTGAAGGTGCAAGTGTTACAGTATACAGTCAGTGGTGCATCTTAAACAAGCAACTTGACTCCAGGGGAACGTCCAGGGGACTCCAGGGGACCGTAGCCGTGTTTGTAGCTTGGATGGAAGTCGGCTGGAGCCCGTAATATTGAATCGCGATGGTGTTTGTGTGTTCCATCGTTAATGTGAAGGTACCAGTGTTATACTAATCTGTCTGTGGTGCATAGGAAACAAGCAAATAGATTCCAGGAGAATGTCCATACGGTGACCGTTGCAGCGAAAATCGTTTGGAGAGAATTCGACTGGAGCCATTAATCTTGAATCGTGACGTAATTTTTGTGTTCCATCGTCAATGTGTGGGTGCGAGGGTTACAGTTAAAGTGCCAGTGGTGCATCGGGAACATGCAACTTGGTTAAAGGAGAACGTTCATATGGTGACCGTTGCTGCGTTATTTGCTTGTAGAAATGTCTACTGCACCCTGTAGTCCTGAATCGCGATGCAATTTGTTTGTTTTGTAGTCAGTGTGAGGGTGCGATGGTTACAGCAAACTGTCGGTGGTGTATCGGGGAAAAGCAACTTGACTCCAGGAGGACGTCCGTACGCTGACCGCAGCCGCGTTAGTCGCTTGGAGAGAAGTTGGCTGTGGCCTGTAATCTTGAACCACGACTCAATTCACGTCTTCCATCTTCAATGTGGGGTTCGAGGGTTACAGTAAACAGTCAGAGGTGCAGCGGAAGCAAGCAACGTGGCTCCAGGAGAACGTCCATACAGTGACTGTAGCCGCGTTAGTCTCTTGGAGAGATTTTCGCTGGAGCCTGTAATCTTGAATCGCGACGCAATTCGTGTGTTCCGTCATCATTGTGAGGGTGCGAGTGTTACAGCATACTGTCAGTGGTGCTTCGGAAACAAGCAACTTGGCCTCCAGGAGAACGTCTATGCGGTGAACGTAGCCGCGTTTAAGAGAAGGGATACTCATTAATTGTAAGAGGCATACTGATATAAGAAAAAACTGTTCATTTTTACTAAAATAATCTTTTTCTGCTTCTGAACGTAATCCTCACCAATGTTAATACCCTTCTGCCAACAATGAACTTGTTTTGAATACATGATACAAATAAGCCTTTATCTTGTTGTTTGAGCCTCTTTCCCACAAGGCATTGTTCCATGATTTGTCTTTTGGACTCTGGTTCTAAATGGTTAACCGTAGTTTCATGACATGCTAAAATGTTGTTTACAAGAGTGTCACAATTCTTTCTACAGCGTTCTTTTAACACTGTACACTTTTAATCTTGATTCCTGGTGCTTCTCTTCTCTTTCTGTATTAGTCTTTTGTTACATTCTCATTTCTTGTTGATTAATACTGTTAATAATAGTAGTTACTTCCTTTGTAGAGTAAGTTTTTAATTATTGTAGTCAGGTTTTTAACATCTTCTTATTGTAGTAGCGAAACTTAGATAAAGTAGTTTTCTTGTTTCAATAAGTGTAAAATTTTACCATGAGTGAGAAGTGTGGGCTTTGCCGTGGGTTCGTGAGTACTGGATTGCGGTGTGAGACTTGTTCGAAGTATTTTCACTGGGGGGGAATGCAGTGCGGAAGCGAGTGGGCATTCTGGTGAGATCCTCTCCTGGAACTGCAGGTTATGTAGCAAGAGTAAGCTGATAGAGGAGCAGGAGCGTAAGATCTGTGCCCTACAGGTGCAGTTGAAAAACGCACAGGAGGAGATAGATAGGATGAGGAGGGAAAAGGGAGTTAGGGAATGGGAGCTGGCTGTTGGTAAGAGATCTGCTAGGAGAAGAAGATTTTCAGATAGTTTTACTATTGGCGTTTGCAATAGATATGACCAACTGTCAGAGTCTAGTGGAGAGGAATCTCTAGTAGCTGTAGATGTAGGAAGTATGCAGCAGACCTCAGCAGTTGCAAAGTCGAAGAGGAAGAAGAAGGTTTTGCTGTTAGGTAGTTCTCATGGCAGAGGTGTAGGCCAGCAGTTGCAGGAAGTGTTGGGGAGCGAGTACCAGGTCACCAGCATTGTGAGGCCCAATGCAGGATTGGCTCAGGTGACTGTTAACATAGGGGGGTTATGTAGGGATTTTACTAAAGAGGATCAGGTAGTGATTGTGGATGGGGCTGGTAATAGTATTGATAGGGATGGGGAGTATGACATAGATGGTGACCTGGAAAAGATAGCCACTCAGACTGCCAACACGAATGTGCATTTCGTGGAACTGTTTCAGCGTCACGATCGGCCTCATCTTGATACAGCCGTCAGGCGTAATAACATGAGACTTGGGGGTGCGCTGATGACAGAAAGCATGGGTCACATTTCAGTGGTGTCGGTGGAGTCTATCAGCAGGACGGGTTTCACTAGACATGGCCTGCACCTCAACAGGTATAGGAAGGGGAGGTTGGCAAAGCTTATAGGTGACAGCATAGGTGGGAATGGGGGGATCACTTATGGGATAATTCCTGCAGTAGTGGGTGTTAGAGCTGCATCTTTTCTAGATTGAAGTCAGCTGATAGGTATTCCTGCTTAAGGGAAGTCTCTCTAACAAAGGAAACACTTTTGACAAAGCTTAGGTATCCGAGTAATGAGGGAATTAGTATATTTCATCAAAATATACAAGGTATTAGAGATAAAGTTAGTGAACTGCTTATAGATGTTGACTCTGAAATTATAGGTATATCTGAACACTTCTTAAATAAGGAGACAATTCAGAGGCTTCCTTTACCAGGATACAGGTTGGCTGGCAGCTTTTCTAGGAGCTCTTTGCGGTGTGGGGGAGTAGCCATGTATGTGAAAAACGGCATCCCGTTTGAGTCAATTGATGTTTCAAAGTACTGCACTGAAAAGTTGTTTGAATGTTGTGCAGGTGTGGTTAAATTTAATGGAGCTAAACTTCTATCTGTTGTTATTTACAGATCCCCAGACATCCTTAATTCATATAATCTTATGCAAACCCTATTCTTTCCAACGACAGTGCAAGGGAACAGATAACATTTTTGTTCATTCCTCATTACTAGAAGGGAATTCTGTTAGCAAAAAGGTGAATGGGTTTTCAGATCATGAAGCACAAATTTTAACTCTAAAAGATTTTTGTGGTGCAACACGTGTTAAATATAGTTATCAACTGTGTAGGAAAGCTGATCCAGTCGCTGTAGAGAACTTTGTATACCTTATCAAGGAACGAGAGTGGCAAGATGTTTATAGCGCTGATACAGTAGACGATAAATACAATGCTTTTCTCAAGACTTTTCTCGTGCTCTTTGAAAGTTGCTTTCCGTTAGAACGTTCAAAACAGGGTACTAGGACAGACAGGCAGCCTGGGTGGCTGACTAGAGGGATAAGAATATCTTGTAGAACAAAGTGACAACTACATAAAAACGTTAGAAACAGTCAAAATATAAATGAAACAGCCCATTACAAACAGTATTGTAAGGTGCTTAAAAATGTTATTAGGAAGGCAAAAAGTAAGTAGTATGCAGATAGAATAGCTAAGTCTCAGGATAAAATTAAAACCATATGGTCAATCGTAAAGGAAGTGGTTGGTCTGTACAGACAGGTCGAGGATATAGAATCAGTGCGTAGTGGGAATGTTCGTGTTACTGATAAGACGCATATATGTACAGTATTTAATAATCACTTTCTGAATATAGCAGGTGAACTAAATAGAAACCTAGTCCCAACAAGGAACCATATAGCACTCTTAGAAGAAAGTGTTCCGAGACTGTTACCTGAAATGCTCCTCCATGATACTGACAAGAGGGAGATTGACTTAATAATTAAATCTCTAAAGACCAAGAACTCTCATGGATATGAAGGGGTATCTAGCAGAATACTGAAGTATTGTTCTGTGTATGTTAGCCCAGTACTTAGCCATATCTGTAACTTTTCCTTTAGGAGTGGTCGGTTTCCTGACTGATTAAAGTACTCTGTAGTGTAGCCACTTTATAAAAAGGGAGACAGGGATAATGTTGACAACTTTAGACCATTTCCATGCCATCGGTGTTTGCTAAAGTTATCGAGAAGGTTGTATATACAAGGTTACTGGAGCATTTAAATTCACATAATTTGCTGTCAAATGTACAGTTTGGTTTTAGGAATGGATTAACAACTGAAAATGCTATATTCTCTTTTCTCTGTGAGGTTTTGGACGGATTAAATAAAAGGTTGCGAACGCTAGGTGTTTTCTTTGATTTAACGAAGGCTTTTGACTGTGTTGACCACAAAATATTACTGCAGAAGTTGGACCATTATGGAGTAAGGGGAGTAGTTTACAATTGGTTCGCCTCCTACTTTAAGAACAGAAAGCAGAAGGTAATTCTCCGCAATATTGAGAGTGGTAGTGATGTTCAGTTGCAATGGGGCACTGTTAAGTGGGGCGTTCCCCAAGGGTCGATGCTGGGGCCACTGCTGTTTCTTATTTATATAAATGATATGCAGTCTAGTATTAGAGGTGATTCAAAAATATTTCTGTTTGCTGATGACACCTTGGTAGTGAAGGATCTTGTGTGTAATATTGAAACAGTAACAAATAATGTAGTTCATGAAATAAGTTCGTGGCTTGTGAAAAACAATTTGATGCTAAATCACAGTAAGACTCAGTTTTTACAGTTTCTAACTCACAATTCAATAAGAACCGATATTTTGATCAGACAGAATGGGCATATTATAAGCGAGACGGAACAGTTCAAGTTCCTAGGCGTTCGGATAGATAGTAAGCTGTTGTGGAAAGCCCATGTCCAGGATCTTGTTCAGAAACTAAATGCTGCTTTATTTACCTTTAGAACAGTATGTGAAATAAGTGACAGTTCAACACGAAAAGTAGTCTGCTTCGCATATTTTCATACGCTTATGTCGTATGGTATTATTTTTTGGGGTAATTCTTCTGATTCAAAAAGGGTATTTTTGGCTCAAAAACGGGCTGTTTGAGCTATATGTGGTGTAAGTTCGAGAACCTCTTGTCGACCCCTATTCAATAGTCTGGGAATTCTGACATTGCCCTCACAGTATATATTTTCTTTAATGTCGTTTGTTGTTAGCAATATTAGCCTATTCCCAAGAGTTAGCAGTTTTCACTCAGTTAATACTAGGCAGAAATCAAATTTGTATGTGGAATGCACTTCCTTGACTATTGTGCAGAAAGGAGTGCAGTATTCTGCTGCATCCATTTTCAATAATCTACCACAAGAACTCAAAAATCTTAGCAGTAGCCCAAAGTCTTTTAAGTCTAAACTGAAGAGTTTCCTCATGGCTCACTCCTTCTATTCTGTCGAGGAGCTCCTGGAAGAGCTAAATAATTAAGCAAATTCCAGTGTTACAGTGTTGATTTTCTTTATTTAAACTTACGACTTGTCGCCTGAATATGTTTTTTATATTTCATTTTATCTGTTTCTACTATCGTGTTATAATTTCATGTATTGACTCGTTCCATGACCATGGAGATTTCTCCTTAATTTGGTCCCACGGAACAATAAATAAATAAATTACTTAAACTCTTTCGGGCCCCGTATAGCGCTTCTTTTGCTGTACTGGAGCTCGTTCCTCATAACGTTATGAACTATTTTCGCCTTGTCTTCAACTTAACATGGCGGTGTTGACTAACAAAGTCGACAATGCGGGTTTCAATCGAAGGAGTTGACACTTGTGCTGATCGCCCGGAACGTTCGTTGCTTGTCAGTCCCTAAGGTTCTATCATTTGTAAACTGTTCTGCCCATAATTTCCGCGCTTCGTGCAACTTTCAACACAATATAAAAGAATTCGAGATCAAATTTTAGCCAGTTTTTCACCTTCAGATAGAACAGATCACTGCAAATGGTTCAACTAATTTGAAAAGTTTAAGCGCCCACGTCATCATTAATTGTAATATTGAGTTATAAACAAAACAGTTTTTAGCCGTCAGCTGCTAGCTCATTAAGTGACAAAAATGGAAAGTCATGAAAGTAAAAAGCTCCTAACCCCTTGTTCGTTTCTACATAAATTTAACTCTTCAGTTATTGAATGTCCCTCGTACTGTATATATCATTATTCGTCATCTCTTTTCGGTTACTTCCGTCAATTATGTTGTGATGATAGGCTACGCCAGAAACGCGTAAAGAAAGTAATTTTTAAATATAAGTAAATCGATATCTTTAGTTACCGGTTAAGGAAGTGAAAAACTAAGTGCTCGGTATTGACTACTATAACATGAGACCGTGTGTGTCGATGCCGTTCACACATTACTGAGGAAGATTGAGTAATAATCTGGCTGACAAAAAACTCTGTCAATGTAATCTGGTATTTTAACATAATATAACTACCACTTCTTTCGCATCCCCAGAGATTGCTGTGGGTCGCTGACTATAAACGACACTCTAGGCGACTTATTTAATTTCTTTTTGTTTAAGGAGTTCCTATCATTGAGGTCTTCATTAGAAAGAACACTAATTATTTTTCCTATTTCAACTTGACTTAGCTTTCGATTCTAGCAATTACTCCTCGTTAATTCTCGTGAATATTCTGACAACCTACAGACTAAAACAGAAATAAAATAATGACAGCTATAAAGGAAGGCGATCCATTTGATTTCCCCTGCTCTTAGTACATGTTGTTTCTGATGAGTTACACACATTTGCTTACACCTTTCGTGTTTCAGGCATCTGTCAATTAGACAGATGGATCCACTGCGGCTCTGAAGCGTAAGGTTTACCCCTTGATTCCTATGCTGCTCAAGAAATTCATCGTCTGTGGAAACGTACGCCTTCCTCCTGCGAGGACGGTTGGGACTTGACAACGTTGTAGATTAATTCTGGAAACCCTGTGACAGTCTAGATATTTCCTGGAGTGACGTTGAATTGTCCTGCTAAATCCCTTTGATATTTTCTGCGTATTTCAATTAAATATTCTGAACAATTTTCACCTATGTTGTGCCATCTAACGATCTAATATATGTTTTTAGTCCAGGAAGGTAATTCCACGCAGAAACTACGATTAAATTCGTCTTCATTGCCATTACTAGCATTATGAAAGCAGGGAACGCTGCAGTAGATCACTGATCCAGTCGAAAAGGTGTCGCCCACTAAAGCCGATGTTCGTCCGTTGTAGGAGAGTTTACAGAAGACTAAAATTGTAACTTTTATGTGACAGACCTACAGCGCTTAGGTTTGCTGAATGTGGCAAATAATTCACATTATAATCATCTTACGTGACACGAGGAAGGTATTATTCGATTTCATTTCTTCAACAACACTCACCCTGTACGGGGCATAGATATTCGAGCTTCCTGCCTCACCCTTTCTTTTAAATGCAAAACCACTACGAAACTATGCACCAATCTCCTTTATCCTGGCAAATCTAACCGGCTGTGGTAGATTACGTACTTAGTATTTACAAAACATGAACACTCAAGCCCAGAGACAAACAGCGCATCGATGTTTGAGCTTTGGTGCCGGCGTAGGATGCTACGCATAAAATTGACCGAAAGAAGAAACAACTGTGTCCCTTACTGAACAACTCGATATCTCCAGACGCCATTCTTTTCGAGTCACCGAAAAAATTCTCCAAGAGATGGAGAAAATAATTTTGCAACGAAAGATCGAGGGCACGAGACCAAGAGCGACAAAGAGGGCGCGGATATCGATAGAGGACGCTCCTGTGACGGAGGCCATGCGCATGCGTTATCGCGCCAATTTTTGCTATAAAGTTGACTCCGGGAATTTGCAGTCTCAACATCCATAGTCCCTCCGCTGCCCAGTTACGGCGGTGGCATCGGTTCCTCTCCTCCCTTCAAGGCGACCTCATACCAATCCCCCAGCACACCCGTCCCGAATCCAAATCCACTCCCGATGTTATTCTCTCCTCCCCCAACCTCCTTGGTCGCATTACGGTGGATGTCCTGGAACCTATTGGTAGCGACCATCTCCCTGTCCTCCTCACCGTTTCAGACGGTCGTCGCCCCCGCCCCGACCCTCGTAATGACCCTCCCCCTAAGTACGTCCATGATTATTCCCGTGCCAACTGGAATGCCTACCGGGATACCCTCTCCACCCGGGTCGATAGCCACCCTTTCACCTACCACCATCCCGATGATGTCACCCATGCCGCCTCCTTTCTCCAGCAGATCTTGTCTGAGGCCGTGGAGGCCCACGTCCCTACTGTCGCCATCCACCCCCACCGTCCTACCTTACCCCCACAGGCCGTCCTCCTCCTCCGTGAATCCCGCCGCCTCTACCGTGCCTTCCTCCGCACGCGTGACCCGGACACCCTACGACGCCACCGGCAACTCCAGCGACACATTCGTAATTTGCTCGCGGCTAAGAAACGCCGGGACTGGCGACAGACATGCACCCGTTTAAACGCTACCCTACCTATCAACTTGTCCAAGTTCTGGTCAGCCTTCCGTCGCCTTACCGGAACTAAGCCCTCCCCCTACAATCCTCTTCTCCATGATGATCACCCCTTCCCTGACGCCCTTAGTAAGGCCAATCACTTTGCCTCCTACCTGTCCGATGTGTTTTCCATCCCCGATGATCCCCAGTTTGATTACTCCCTCTTCCCGGATATCCACGATCGAACTGACACCTCTGTCCCTCCCCTCGCTCCTGGTTTCCAGTACTTGGACAACATTGCACACACGGAACTCAATACCCCTATCACTACACAGGATCTCATTGCTACACCGCACAAAACGCAACACCGCTCCTGGTCACGATCGTGTCACCTACCGTCACCTTCGTGAAGCTCCTGTCTCTTTTCTCTCCACCCTGGCCAGGCTCTACAATGTAGTCCTGTCCACCGGTTACTATCCCGACCTGTGGAAAACCTCCTGTATCCTCATGTTCCTTAAACCTGGCAAACCGCCGTCCGCCGTCTCCTCCTACCGTCCCATCAGCCTTACCTCGGTCTTCAGCAAGGTCCTGGAATCTATCCTCACCCGACGCATCCACCAGCATCTCCGCCAGCACCGTCTCCTTCCTGTTACCCAGTGTGGCTTTCGGCCGTCCTTCTCTTCCGACGATCTTCTCCTTCACCTCACTCATCTCCTTTCCGAACAGCTAAATTCCCGTCGCTCCGCAATCTTCCTCTCCCTTGACCTCGAACGCGCTTATGACCGTGTCTGGCATTCCGGTCTCCTCTTCAAGCTCCAAACCTTCACCCTTCCCATTAACTACGTCCGTCTGATCGGTTCCTTTCTCTCCCGCCGTCCTTCCTATGTCACCATCCATAACACAGATTCCTACACCTTTTTCCCCTCCGCCGGTGTGCCCCAAGGCTCCGTCCTCTCCCCCCTTCTGTACCTTTTGTACACGGCGGACATGCCGCCGCCGTCAACCCCCCCCCCGTCCACCTTCTCCAGTTTGCCGATGACACCGCCTTCCTTGCCCTTGCCCCCACCCTCCAACGCTCCCAACACCTTCTCCAATCCCATCTTGACCGGTTCACTGCTTGGTGCAACCAGTGGTTGCTCAAGGTCAATCCCTCCAAAACCCAGGCGATCATTGTAGGCAAAACCACCCCTTCCTTCCGCCTCCTTGATTTCTATCTCACCGTCTATGGCCGTCCTATCGCCCTCACTCCCACCCTTAAGTACCTTGGCGTCACCCTCGACCGTCACCTCTCCTGGACTCCCCATCTCCGGACAATCCAAGCCAAGGCACGTTCCCGCCTCCGTCTCCTCAAGCTCCTTTCCGGCCGTACGTGGGGTCTGGACCCCTCCACAATCCTCCACACCTATAAATCCCTCATCCGCCCTATCCTTTGTTATGCCCATCCAGCCTGGATCTCCGCCCCCCCTACCTTTTATAAATCCCTCCAAATCCTTGAACGCCATGCTCTCCGCCTCGCCTATCGCATACGTCTCCCCTCCCCCACACGGATCCTGTATGATCTCATCCCCTTCCCCCACCTCCTCCTTTTCCTTGAAAGGATACGGATCCTGTACACCTCCCGTAAACTCGATCCTCCTCACCTGCTAGTCTCCCCGATCCTCTCCCACCCCCGCCCGCTGCCGCGCCTGTATTCCCACGTCCCACCCGGTCTCCATCTCTCCACCCTCCTTACCCTCTCCCAAGGTGGCTTCCGCCAGCTCCCCCTCCCTGATGATGTCCTCCTCCCCTCCATCTACCCCTCCTATCAACTTTGACCCTCCCCCCACTTCCTGTGTCCTTTCCTTTAGGCACCCTCCCTCCCCCCTTCCCTTCCCTTCTCTTTCCTCTGCCCCCTTCCTGCGTCCCTCTTCCCCCGGGCTTCCCCTCCCCCTTCCTCCCTCCCCCTCTCTCCTCTGCCCATGGCATCTCTTCTCTCCCCTCTCCCATTCCCCTCCTCCTCCTCCACTCTTGGCAGGTCCCCGGACTCGTACACGCTCAGTGGACTTTAGCGCGCTGGAGATCATCGCCATCTGTGTGTTGTGTGTGTGCCTCGATTTGTGTTTAGTGTTCTGTCACCGTCACGCCTCAACTGTTCACGTGTGCCGTCGCCGTCATCCGTGTTCTGTGCGCCGTGTCCCCAAGTGTTACTGTTTTTTCGCGTCCAGCGTGAACGGCTTCTTGTTTATTGTTTTTTGTATCTCCTTTTTTTGTCCGCCGTTTTTACTGTCTTGTTTGTATCACCTATATGTCATGTTATTGTTCCACTTAAGGCTGAAGAGCAGCGTACCATGCTGCTGCCAGCCCGCCTGTATCAGGTGATTAAAATTACAATAAAGGAAAAAAAAAATTTGCAGTCTCCAGTGACGGACACTCACCTGAAGATGGCTGGACGATTGCCAGCCGAAAATTGGCCGTTTTTTGGTACGACTTGGAAAGAGAGAAAAATTAATGAATGATCGCCGATGCGTCGGTTCTCGATTGTGTTCAGGAGACGTACAGATTGATTGCCCGAAAATAGTTTCTCAAATGACCTCTTAACCCGGATTGCTTTCACGCAATCAGACTCTTCAATGAAATTACCTAAGGAACGTATTTGAATCATAAAAAAATTGGAAATGAATGCAAAACAGTGAAATTTTGTAAAAAAAGTTGTCAGATCGGAAACTGAACACATTAATGGTCTCCCAAATACAATCGAGACACTGCGATAAAGAGCGAACCTGTAACAAAGTTCATTTAAACATAAACATTATTTGTGGTTAATTTAAAGAAAAGTATAATCATAGATTTTCTGTATAGTGAAGCATCAATATATTCTCAAAGTACAAAGGCGTTAAACTATAAACATGAACAAATTTACAATGAATAGAAAACTTACATTTTTATGTTTTTCTCATACATGGTGCAGTCCAACAATCGCTGCTTTTGTATGTGTGATATTTTGTAAAAATTAAATGTCCTGGCGTGCGCGTATTTTTTATGGTCACAAGGTTTACAAAAGCGTTTTTTTTTTTTCCTTGTTGATAACGTGGTTTTTCACACTAAATGAAATATAACTTGTAGCGGTGCTACACAACACGTCTTAACAAGTCGGCGACCAAACATCAAAGGTAATGAAGTACATGTTAAGATATCGGCGACCAGAAGTACAACTAACTATAAAGACTCTAGAATGTTCCTAACAAATGATAAATTGTTCTTTCTTCTGTTTCGCAGCTTCTTGCTATCAAGCGCTGCGGCAATGATTTTAAATATCTGCGCCCAGCGAGTCACAGTGTTTAAAAGTACGTTTTAAACGCTGGCCGCGCGTCTTGGTATAGGCGCACGTTATAAACAGATTTCGTTTCTTTACTCTCGTGTTGTCATGCTTAGTATCATTACAAACTACAGCTCGATGGCTGTCCTTTTCTGATATGCAAAATGTCTGAAATCCAATAATATCACACGCTCCGCGCCGTTTGGAGCTCAGCAGCTGCGTGGGCCCATCGCCGTAAAGCGATGCCGCGCGTCCCGGTCCATACTTTTCAGTGTCTCGTGCAGTGTTCGCAGAGTTTGCGAAAAACCAACCGCACTTGTTTCAACTTGCCGTACACCTTGGGTGTGGGAAGGGACCACTGGGTGCCTTCTAAGTTTACTGCACAAAAGGTAAGTACTGCACTTCACTATTTGGCTTACAACGGCACACTGGCCTATATAGTGCACAAACACTCGTACCGTAGCAGGCTTCCTCGATTCACTATATCTCTTTTACCTCGAAGAAAAAGGTTTGTGATATGAAACGTATTTTCACTTGTCTATTTGCGTATACCTCACAAGTCACTGACACTGAATAAGTCATTGTCACTGGGTAAATACACTGTCCTGTTCATTATCCAGTTCGTTCAGAAACAAAACTGTAGCTCACGATACCACTAGCTTGTCGTTTATGATAAATTCCCACGTTCGTTATTGTTTCCTGTGCTTCTATACGGAACTATGTAGGCGTACGTTTTGCTCACAACATTTTATTACATAAATTGGTAGGTGATAGTGTTCTCAGGGAGTACGTGCCTCTAATACTACATTTCGCGGTCGCGACACTGCCTGACATCTCAAAGAGCATAGGAGAACACGTCTGAGAACAACAGCACTTTCTAAGTTTATGTCGTACTACTGACGCACTTATGTATTGAAGTGACAACATTAGGACATGAACGCACTATAAGTGTTTTTTACAAGTCGTCTCCAAATGAGGCAAAATCTGTTGATTTTCTACCCGCGAGTTACTATGTGGGGAGGGGGGGATTTTTTTTTTTTTTTATCCTTTCGTCACCCAAGTTTGTAATAACGCTTGGTACACATATAATAAACTAACAAATAACAAAAAAATAAGAAAATACATATATAAATAAATCACTATACTTAAATTGCTAGTAAGTACAAACAACAGACTAATAATGAAGCTTGGCTGCTGTGCGCTTCTGCCTCTAAAGTCTGTGCTGGCGTATATGGTGTTTCTTTGTGTTGATGTCTGTGTTACTGTTTCCTTCCATCAAATATCTTCTGCTCAGATTGGACAAAATATTATAAACATAGCAAAAAAAATTACTGTACTGCATCCCTCTAAAGTCAGCATACATCCTTAGTGTTTTCATACTGAAAAAAATAGATTATTAAAATCCTCTGGCGTTACTTAGTGTCACGTAGTGTATTTCTCAGTGATCTTGGTAATGTTTTATTACGTCAATCGTCAGTCATAGTGACATTAATGAACTTAATGGCTTTTCTTCGCCGATTGGAGACTCGCAGTATCTCGCCGAGCGCCACCTGTAAATAATTGTTTGTTTCAGCGTTACCTCATTTTTTTCTGCTAGTTGGTTTACTGTAACGTACCTTGTACATACTCCTTTATTTTGTTATAAGAGACGGTGTTATGTTTGCCTCAGTTAACATTCACTAATCGTATCTCAACATCGTACTTGCATTCAAACATATATATAAAGTTGAAAAAAAAAATTATCTGTATGACAGTAAGATAACACAAGTTGTTATTCATTAATCCTATCTTTAGGTGCACTTTCCTTAGATTAGGTTTCTGTGCGTATGATATATAGTACGCTAAACTTTCATTAACAGCTAGAAATCATTTTTATAATTGCAGCATCCAAAAAAATTAACATCATTTTCCCTGCGATACATTTATAGATAAAAACCTCGTGGTGTGGATACGTCATAAACACACAATACTTTCTCAGCAACCTATAGTGTACTTGCGTCACACATTTATCCTTTGTACCTTAGGGAGTCCAATATTTTTCTGTAACTTACCCTGTACCTTATTGCTTTGATACACAAATGGCATAAAAAAAATAACCTACATCTATATTGTTCCGAGGTCTGTGCTAACTGTTCGCTCCAGATACCTCCGTAAACAAACTTAAAACTAAAATACCGCTGTGACCAAGCAAAAACATTCCGTCAAAACTTACAAGTACACTTCGTGTTAAACATCGCTAGTCACCAGCTGACGCGTATGTCCTAGCTTACCAGTGTCTTGCGTCCACGTTCACTGACAAACGTAAACAATAATAGTGAAAAGTTCTTATTCACTTAGCTGCATAAGATGTACTTTCTTTATCCTAATCGTGTTCGTTCTCTTTTTCACAATACATTATTTAATACGTGCGCATTAATAGGTATGGCGTGTGATACTTAATTATAGTAGAATTTTCTTAAGTCTCTGTGTGCATACAGTCCTTTGATCTTGCCATTGTAAGGGTATGCAAGTAAATAACATCTGTCGTGCGGAAAATGTACAATTACGTACGGCCCACTATATTTTATTTGCCACTTAGCGTTTTTCTTAACTAAAAAGGAAGATTTCACATGACTTTTGAGTAACACCTTTTCTCTGACTGCAAATCTGGTAACACCGTGTAGCTGTTTATCATAATGCTTCTTTCGGCGTTGGGCTTGTTGTGTGATAGAGATTAATACTTGCCAATGAGGCCATGTTTAATTTAACGCTGCTTGTGTTTCGTTTGCTACTTCAATTATATTTACCCCTGACGTTTTGTTCCTTAGCTGTTTTCCTGTCGTTGTTTTGCCCTGAGTTTAGCGGCATATTGTCACCCAGTGTTTGAGATTGATAGGCTTGGCTGTTAACTGGATATTGCCACTGCCTACTTTGATGATCCCCCGTGCGATTGCGGCTAAATTCAGGTTGCAAATTAGTGTAACTGTTTCCCCACTGGTTCCTATTGCCATCTCTGTTCCAGTTACGTTTTCGGTTCCTTTTCAATTGGTATACGCTTGAAGAGAGACACAAACTATCTCATCAAAGCCAGGTTTCAGAAACAGGCTCTCTACGTCTACATCTACATAAATACTTCGCAAGCCTGGCGGAGAGCGGCCTCTACCACTATTAGTGATTTTCTTTCCTGTTCCATTCGCAAACAGAGCGGACCCTAATTTCTCTTATCTTCGTGCCCCATGCGTGAAATGTACGTTGGTGCCAGTCAAATCGTTCGTCAGTCAGCTTCAAATGCCGATTCTCTCAATTTTCTCAATAGCGTTTCACGAAACGAACGTCGCCTTCCCACCCTCCAGGGATGCCCATTGGAGTTCCCGAAGCGTTATTGTGATACTTACATGTTGTTAGTACCTACCGGTAACAAATCCTGCAGCCCGCCTCCGAATTGCTTCGATGTCTCCCTTTTATTCGACCTGGTATGGATGACAAAAACTGGAGCAGTACTAAAAAATGTGTCACAATATTGTCCTATATGCAGTCTGCTTTACAGGTGAACCACAATTTCCTAAATTCCTCAGAGTAAAACGAAGTCGACCATTCGCCTTATCCACTACAATCCTGACACGCACGTCCCATTTCATATCGCCATGCAACGTTACGCCTACATATTTAACGTACGTGAATGTGTCAAGCAGCACGCTACTACCGCTGTATTTGAGCATTACGGCTTAGTTTTGCCTGCGTTGACTAACATTTTTCTACATTTAGAACTAGCTTCCATTCATCACATAGATTAGAAATTTTGTCTGATTCATCCTTGTCTCTTCTTACAGCCAGTCAACGAGAACAGCTTCCCGTACACCATAGTATCGTCAGGAAATGGACGCAGACTGCTGTCCCCCATATCCGCCAATCATTCGTGTGTATAGGGAGCAGCAGCGGTCCTACCACACTTTCCTGGGGCTGTTCTCACGACACCCTTGTGTCTGTTGAACTTCTGCCGTCGAGGACAACGTACTCGGTTCTGTTACTTGAGAAGTCCTCGAGCCACTTGTATCTAGGAACCTATTCCGGTTCTGTTACTTGAGAAGTCCTCGAGCCACTTATATCTAGGAACCTATTCCGTATGGTCGTATCTTCGTTAAGCGTATCTAATGGTTTTCGGAAATCTGCAAATAAGTGCCTGTTACCCTTCATGTATGGTTCGTAGCGTATCATGTGAGACAAGGGTAAGCTTAGTTTCTCACGAACGGTGCTTTCTTTATCCGTGCTAATTCGTGGACAGAAGTTTTTCCGTCTCAATGAAATTTATTGTATTCGAGCTGAGAATATGTTCAAGAATTCTGCTGCAAACCATTTGTTAATTCGACGCTCAGTTGCCGTATTTGATCGAAAGAATACATTGCCTTTTTACTTTTATGTATGTAGGTGTATGTGTAGATGCCGACGATCTGCTTCTTGCACGTCTTTTCCCTCTTCTGTGGCTAAGCAGTTCTGGGTAAGTTCTGTTCGGTGCTTGAAATTATGAATGTAATGACCTGTTTGAACGAGTGTTTCCTTATCCTTCTTCCAAAATTTGCAGAAAACAATCGAAGTAAATTTTTCTTCTATACTTCATTGTTTCCACTTTGCAAATCGATTGAGATCAGTTTTCGTATAGTAAACCGCTTACATATTGTATGACAGAGTAGTCAGAAAAGGTAAGGAGATTTGTTGAAAGAAGAATACGAGGGCTGAGCTTTCAAATAGAGTATGTTAATCCACAAACAACAACGTGGTTATCATAGATCACAAATTTTAAACATTTTTTTAAATAAATTGTTTCTACGCAAAGTACTAACACTGTTGTTTCCAACAGCCTGTAAATGAAATACTGAATAAGAGAGTTTAGAAATTTACTGTCTGAATAGTAAATTTGAGATTTCATCTATGCATGGTTTATATATTGCTTATGTTTATGTTAGGAGAGGTTTTGTTAAGTGGGTGTATTCCGTTTTGCTACCTTTCAGAATCTCAGGATCATGTGTAAGTAGGCTGTTTATGTTTTCTTATTGGTAAAGTTACGTAGCGCTCTGTATGAAAATCACTGGCTGTGCTGTGTGCAGTCTCTGGCTAGTTTGCATTGTTGTCTGCCATTGTAGTGTTGGGCAGCGGCAGCTGGATGTGAACAGCGCGTAGTATTGCGCAGTTAAAGGTGAGCCGACAGCAGTGGTGGATGTGTGGAAGGAAATGGCGGAGTTTTGAAATTACATATATTATGACTTTTGATGATATTAAGGTAATATAGTGTTTGTTCTCTATTAAAATCTTTCATTTGCTAACTATCCGTATCAGTAGTTAGTGCCTTCAGTAGTTTGAATCTTTTATTTAGCTGGCAACAGTGACGCTCGCTGTATTGCAGTAGTTCGAGTAATGAAGATTTTTTGAGGTAAGTTATTTGTGAAAGGTATAGTTTAATGTTAGTCAGGGCCATTCTTTTGTAGGGATTTTTGAAAATCAGATTGCGTTGCGCTAAATAATATTGTGTGTCAGGTTAAGCACAGTCGTGTATAAATTCTTCTAAGGGGACGTTTCATATGTCGACCCTTAGCCTAGGATACCTCACTGGAATCTTCTGATTTTTTCTTGTAGTTTGTGTAATTTGTGTAGATTTTGTTTATTGCTATTGCGTAATTGTAGAGAGAATCTCCTTTGTAGTTGCAGTCTTTCATTGTTGTACAGTAAAACAGTTGTGGCATGCATGTAGATTTGCACCAAGTATTTCGCAGCTGCGCTTGCAATTAACTAGATATTATTTTCAGTGCTATGTTAATGTGTTCTCTTATTTTTGCTCTTCAAATTGTGTTTTTCTGTGTTGTTGTGTGAAATATTATCACAATAATGGCGTGTGAAAAACGTAACACTAGGCTCCAAAGTAAACTGAGAAATGACAGTGAAGACGAAAGCAGTGTGTTAACGCCACCATGTAATGAATTAACTAATGTTCAACATAGTAATCTGGTAACTGTGCATAGGGAAATGGAGCGGCAAACAATGGCGTAGGCAGTGAAACAATTAGTGAACAGGGAAGCATTATCGATCGATCGCTTGGCAACAGCTCGCCTCAGGAATCCGAAATGATAGGACACAATTTTGCAAATACTGTAGATTCAGGTTTTGCGTCCTCACCGTTTTCTCAAATAAGTCAAGACACATTTTCTGCTTGTCAAAATGTGAATGTTGCTGGTGCAAATGCACTGCCGATAAGCGTAGAGGAACAGATTCCAGACACTAATGCATTGTTATTACAATTAATGCAACAAATGGGACAAAATCTTCAAAAGTTAGACACAATGGAACAAAATCAGAGACAAACACAGCAAAAGCTTCAAAAGCTAGACATAATGGAACAAAATCTTCAAAAGTTAGACACAATGGAACAAAATCTTCAAAAGTTAGACACCACAATTGAACAAACACGTGAAGGTTTAACCACTGAGTTACATAACATCGAATCGAAATGTCAAAAGGTCTGTAATGACGTAAAAACACAAATTTGTGAGCATTTCCAACCTATTTTTTCGCGTCATGAAAAAGCATTACAGAATCACGAAGCAGCCATAAAAGAACTGCAAACTATTGTTCATGAAAATCATGAGACTTTGCAAGCTAAAATTGACTCAGTTGCATCTACCGATTCGGTTACGCAACTTGCAAAAACTCAGGAAAATTTAAAGGACACAGTAGATACCCTGAAAATTGGTCCAGAAAGACATATGGAGGAAATAAGTACACTATTGGAGAAAGTAGCCGAACTTTCGGATCAGGTCACTAACTTATCTACAAAGGTAGATGATGATCTGAATGACACAAGACCCGTAGCCTTCACTGACACAGAAGAGTATGAACAAATAAGAAAATTCAAACAAAATCAAAATCAAATCAATACACAGTACAAAAGAGAAATCCGGGAAGTACAAGATCAGTTGACGCAGGTAATACAAGAATTACATATTTCAGAGGACACTCGCGCTCCAACACGGGAAGAGGGACTTAGAAATACGGAACAGCCACAAAATAATAACACAGGGCACTTCGGTAATTATGAATGAAATTGGCAAGGTACACCGAATTTTGAGATGGAACCGCCGACACGACGTAACAATGACCGATATGCTACTCGCCGACACGATGATTTTGACTATAAGCTGTTCATTACTACACGTAAATTCAAAACGTTTAAGAATTCTGCCAACGACATTCATCCACAAGCGTAGCTCCATCAATTCTCTCATTGTTTCCCTCCTAACTGGTCATTGGAGCACAGGTTAGAATTTATGTGTGGCTACTTAGAGAATGAACCAGCTGTAAGAATGCGATCGGTCATTCACGATTGCCACAGTGAAGGAGAATTTTACCATGCCTTCCTCTCAGCATATTGGTCTCAAGCCACACAAGACCGAGTAAAACATGGCATCATAATGATGAAACATTTCGAACAATCTGAATTTTCCAGTCTTGTGAAATATTTTGAAGACATGTTGCACAAGAATCAGTGCCTGTCAAACCCATACAGCCCCGCAGAACTCATCCACATTTGCTTAATCAAACTGCCTGAACATTTACGACATATTATTTTAGCAGGACATTGCAAAGACGACATTGAAGCTTTTCAGGGACTCTTACAAGAATTAGATATTGAAACAGACAGCCACGGGATGCGAAAACAGGAAAACAATCACTACAGGTCACATCCGTCGCAATTCCGCGATGAAAGAAATAATAACTGGACACGACAAGGCTATTCTCACAATACAAATCGTGAACAAAACAGACACCACCCATGCGACAACCACTGGCAGAGTAATAGTTACAGAGAAAGATCGCACTTTAGTAACTATGAATATGACAGAGAGAACCATAGGAACAGACAATATGGAAACCAAAACGATTATTATCAAGGGAGACAGAATAACTTCAGACGCAACAGTTCAGCGCGCAGTTACGATTCTGGGAGAAATTCTCCACCACATGACCGACAAACAAGAAACTATGTAAACTACCGACAAAACGACAGGCCCTCTCGGCAAGGTGAATTTGTAGAAGTTAGGTCTCCTAATCCAAGGAACGACACGCGCCAACAAAGAAACAGACAATGACTCGCACCGCAGGCAGCCACCTGCGCCGGCTGGCTCAGGGAAAAATAACTTAGACGCTAACCTTGAGAAAAATTCCAGTTTTCTTTACCGACGTATACCACATGATAATTGCGTTAAAGTTGAAACTATGTGTACTAGGAAGAGCAAAGGGCTACCCCACATTTCACATGTAAAACCGTTTATTGAAAGATAATCTGCTTTTTAACTTTGTCTTTGCCAGAAAACGTTTCACTTCAAGTTACTAGTATGCTTTAGAAACTGTGTTATTGTGTGTGTACATTCTTGCTTGTTAGTTGCACGATTACGTAACGACTATAAGGCTCACATACTTAGAACATTTACCAGTACTGCTAATGAGATTTTAATGCAACATTTTGGTGTACTTGAAAATACATTCTGAATTAAAGTACTTTCTGAGAGATACCAGATGACACAGTGGTTAGTTTATGTGACAGCTACAAGATTATGTCACGACGTTACTAATGAGTGACAATTTACAATGTTGCTTTTGTGGAGTATTTGTTTAATATCTGCACGGTTTTTCTGAATTCTTCTGGAAAGCAAAACATGTTTTAGTAGTAACTTTTGTGGTATAGCTACAAGGAGACAGCCTTTTCTGTAGCACAACAATATGTTACAGCACAGTACTTTCTTCATCACGGCAATAAGCGTAATAAGTAAGATATCTATACGCAAAGCATTTCACTTTTGTTTATCATGAGGTAAGTACATTGACTTCTGCAGAACTTAGCTTTTGAAGGACGATAACTACGACACTTCCACAGAGATTATCTTACAACAAGACGCACAGTTTAGCGATACAGGACACGTATTTGAGAGATTAATTTTGTACTTAAAACATTTATTTTTAACGATTTTTGAATTACAAAGAAAGTTTTCCGTGATACATTTCATTCCATTGCTGTAATCTGTAACACCTGAGGGTATAACTACAATTATCCTCAGGGGGGTACGCGCTTACATTGTGTATCATGTGTTTGGCAAGCACAAGGAGCCCTAGCTAATATGGTATTTGCTTATACAACTTTACACATCGGTACCATATTCCTCTAACACATAAATTACATAGCTATCTGATCATTTAACTGAGAGAGACAAACTTTTTTACTACAGCAGTGACAGATGTTTACGTAATTACACCGTTGGATAACTTCACACTTATGAAATTGTATTTTGTCTGTACTTTGTGAACTGTTCATATTTTTTCGGACCCACTGTGTTATTATGAGAGCTTTGAATGATATATTTGGTATGGGATCATGATTTTTAAAGTACGTTTGAGGCAGATGACACTTTTCACATGAGCAGAGAATTTTTTTTAGGTTTTGAAATTATTGCAGAAAGCTACGACGTTTTTGAGATTTGACTGATGTGTTATGATGTTATTTTTATGACGACGATGTGTATTATGCTGCTGAGGTATGGTTATGATTAATAGGCTGATGCTATATGAGTTATTTGATTATGCTACGTATCTGTTATGATGAAATAGTGAAGAAGTGTCGACGAATAAGGTAAGGAATAATGAGTAGTGTTTAGGGACTCTGGTTTGTGAAAAAGGATGTTGGAAACCAAGAATCGTACTTTAAGAGTTATGAAATGTGTGTAAATGCTTGAATGTATCACAATGCCGGCGAAAATTTTTTGGACACTGTTATATTCATAAGATTTTGTTTCTACACATTTGCGACGCAAATTCTTGACCTGTGAAATATTTTTGTATGAGACTGCCACTGTAGCAGAAACTGCTGTCGTAAATATTTCAGTAAGAAAGGTAAGTGACCACCTGCACATAATGCGTTTTGAGCGCCCAGCTGAGAGGTCGTCGTCTGACAAAAGAAAGCCATTAGGTGGAGAAAAAAGGGAGGCCATTATCCTCGCCATTGACATTACTTTAGAGAAAACATTGTAAATGCGACACCCTCATTACTTGGAAAGATACTTACATCTGCACACCTGATTATGACAAGCGTCTTTCTCTAGAATTGAGGGAATTTTTTACTGCGTTATGAAATGCCATATGGCCAATGAATGATGTTTCATGCTGTCCTTTGTACATATTTGCTCATTTTCTTTAATATCTGGTTTCTAGCTGCACTGCACCATTGTTTAAAATAAAATTTGATGAATGTACTAATATAGATATTTTATGCCTACAGATCCAGTAAACAATAACTTAAAAACGAAGGAGCACAAAAAGACATTTCCCTTCACAGGACTTGCATACATAATTTTCTTTTCAAGTACTTGCTAATTTCTTTTGTAGAATTAGTTTTTGTGGTGCACCACTTTAATTACATAGACATTAAGATGTGAATAGACATTTCCCTTTTCTGCATTGTTGTTTTTACTGTAATATTTTTTCTGCTTGAGCTATGTCATGTTTAGGTATAAGTTGCTGCTGTTTGCCAGGCATAGTGTTATTGAATTTGACTTTGTATTATTCTGTTAAGCCAGTTTTACTAATGATTTATTTTTATTGTTGCTGCACATTGGCTCATATTAGTTGTAATATTACAATTGCTTTGCTAATTTCTTAATGCTGCTTGCTTCGCAAATCTGTATTTTTTTTCATTGCTGTTTATATTAATTGTTTTATGTGATGCTGCATTGCCTCGTCCCTTGGTATAAATATCTGAGCTCAGTAGATTTAAGTTAGCTTAAGAGGGGTAGACTATATAAGAAACTATTATGACTTGGAAGAAATGTATTGAGAAGCTATATGAAAATGGTTTGGGCAAAAAAAAAAAAAAAAAAGGGATACTGTACAGTGGAGAAAAACTATTTTTGACAGAGGATGTGGACAGAATACAGAAAGCAGGCTTAAATAGGACTTTTGGGAATAATGATGAACGAAGGGAGATCTCCATGCAAAATACTGCAGTAAAACAAACCCTGTCCTTTCCTTTTGTGTCATCCCTCTATATGTTGTGTACCCTTGTGTATTTGTGTTTTTCCTGTCTTTATGTGTTTAGCTGATGAGAGCTATGTTGTAGACATTTTCTAATACTCTGTTATTTACTTTGTAAAGATGTTTAGACATTATTTATACTGTTTGGTTGCTCACATGTGAAGGTGATGTTTCAAACGTTCTTCTGATCTTTTATGTATTTACTTATGTCATAATTCCTGTAACACTGATGTATATGTTAGTTCAATTCTTTTGTAAAGCCCATATTACTACAAATGTTATCTGTATTGTTATGTTTTTAGTGATGTATTTTGTACCTTTGTTATTGTATTTTTATGTTATAAAATTGTAATTGACACCAGTTCATCTAATTAAGTAACTTGTAAGTTACATTTCACTGCACACTTTTCTGTTGGTCATAGTAATGCACAATATGTGAGAAGTAGGGACTGATAGTGTTTGCACGTGTGTTAATAATTCAGCAAGGGACTGGATAACAGCATTGCTGGTTCTAAGGACAATTCCACAAACTTCGTGAGTGTACAAGTGGTCGTTTACGGACTTGCTATATTAACTGCAAGACTCTTCAATGGTGATTGTGCACCCGCACAGTCACAACAGATGGCTGCTGGCCATCTCTACAAGGACTGCAGTGGGTCTGCACCTCTGGTGGCCCACCAATACCGTAATCTCTACCAGGACTACAGTGGGTCTACTCTGTGATGACCTACCTACCAATCTTCTTCAAAACGTCGAATGACTCTGCTGTGGGTTTGCTCTGTTGTGGCCCATTACCTGTCAGCATGTCAAGAGTCAGCACTGTCTTTCAGTTGGAAGGACAACACTACTTCTTCAAGACTGCATGGAAATCCACTACTTCCATGTGCATTGTCTTTTACTGCTCAGACTTTGAAAAAAAAAACACTGAAATTTTACTGTGATGAACAATCTGGACTGTCTTTATGGACTGTGAGAAAATTTTAGCTTTTGACCAACATTGTATAAATAAGTGTGTGCATTTGATATCTTTGTTATTGTAATTATGAAAAATTTTTTCAAATCATTATTGGCCACTGCCCATAAATATTTTGTAAAATTTTTTGTGGGGAGCATGGCGGCTATGTAAGTAGGCTGTTTATGTTTTCTTATTGGCAAAGTTACGTAGCGCTCTGTATGAAAATCACTGGCTGTGCTGTGTGCAGTATGTGGCTAGTTTGCATTGTTGTCTGCCATTGTAGTGTTGGGCAGCGGCAGGTGGATGTGAACAGCGCGTAGTATTGTGCAGTTAGAGGTGAGCCGCCAGCAGTGGTGGATGTGTGGAAGGAAATGGCGGAGTTTTGAAATTACATATATTATGACTTTTGATGATATTAAGGTAATGTTTTCTTATTGGCAAAGTTACGTAGCGCTCTGTATGAAAATCACTGGCTGTGCTGTGTGCAGTATGTGGCTAGTTTGCATTGTTGTCTGCCATTGTAGTGTTGGGCAGCGGCAGGTGGATGTGAACAGCGCGTAGTTTTGTGCAGTTAGAGGTGAGCCGCCAGCAGTGGTGGATGTGTGGAAGGAAATGGCGGAGTTTTGAAATTACATATATTATGACTTTTGATGATATTAAGGTAATGTTTTCTTATTGGCAAAGTTACGTAGCGCTCTGTATTAAAATCACTGGCTGTGCTGTGTGCAGTATGTGGCTAGTTTGCATTGTTGTCTGCCATTGTAGTGTTGGGCAGCGGCAGGTGGATGTGAACAGCGCATAGTATTGCGCAGTTAGAGGTGAGCCGCCAGCAGTGTGGATGTGTGGAAGGAAATTACGGAGTTTTGAAATTACATATATTATGACTTTTGTTGATATTAAGGTAATGTTTTCTTATTGGCAAAGTTACGTAGCGCTCTGTATGAAAATCACTGGCTGTGCTGTGTGCAGTATGTGGCTAGTTTGCATTGTTGTCTGCCATTGTAGTGTTGGGCAGCGGCAGGTGGATGTGAACAGCGCATAGTATTGCGCAGTTAGAGGTGAGCCGCCAGCAGTGTGGATGTGTGGAAGGAAATGGCGGAGTTTTGGAATTACATATATTATGACTTTTGATGATATTAAGGTAAATACAGTGTTTGTTCTCTATTAAAATCATTTATTTGCTAACTATCCCTATCAGTAGTTAGTGCCTTCAGTAGTTTGAATCTTTTATTTAGCTGGCAATAGTGGCACTCGCTGTATTGCAGTAGTTCGAGTAATGAAGATTTTTGTGAGGTAAGTTATTTGTGAAAGGTATAGTTTAATGTTAGTCAGTGCCATTCTTTTGTAGGGATTTTTGAAAGTCAGATTGCGTTGCGCTAAATAATATTGTGTGTCAGGTTAAGCACAGTCTCGTATACAATTGTTCTAAGGGGACGTTTCACATGTTGTTCCCAGACAGCTGAACGACTTGAGATGCTGGTGAGAAGGTAATGATCATAAGACTTAAAAAACCATAACTCGTTATTCTTACGTTGACAGAACGAGACTCGGGCTAACTCGGCAGCAAGGCCATCCAGCATGACGTGTTTAAATTGACCAGATCTGATATCGAGCTGCCAGTCACTGTGTGTGGACCACCAGACAGGATGTGGTGGTGACGTCATTCCTCCGGGTGTGTCCGCTGGCAGACGCGACCTCCGCCGCCTGCAGCCAGTGGGGCTTTAAATCGCTCCTCTCACGCTGAAACAGTGCTCGTCAAAAATCAAACCTGGCACCGATCTACTACATTCGCTGTACCAAGAAATATTTGTTCACAGCTTTTTTGGTACTTACACTCGTATAGCGTGTAAATCATTCTGTCCTGTAGTACCATATAAGTAAGTATTGGTCATCGGAACTATAAGTCATATAATAATATGTCCACCACAGAAATCTGTCTGCTGATAAGAGAGGTACTCAATGTTCTGTTTCTTACTTTTCCACGTTTGATATTATCGCGATCCTGCACTGTTCTGTGGTCGCACGAGAACGTTCATCTACCCACACATGGTTACTATTGTAAATTATTATCCCACAAACAGACTACCCGATGATCGAATTTTTGTAAATCTTTTATATTTATAGTCAGAATGAGATTTTCACTCTGCAGCGGAGTGTGCGCTGATATGAAACTTCCTGGCAGATTAAAACTGTGTGCCCGACCGAGACTCGAACTCGGGACCTTTGCCTTTCGCGGGCAAGTGCTCTGCCATCTGAGCTACCGAAGCACGACTCACGTTCTGTCTCACAGCTTTACATCTGCCAGTATCTCGTCTCCTACCTTCCAAACTTTACAGAAGCTCTCCTGCGAACCTTGCAGAACTAGCACTGCTGAAAGAAAGGATACTGCGGAGACATGGTCGGAGTCTCGGTCGGGCACACAGTTTTAATCTGCCAGGAAGTTTTATATTTATAGTATTTGAAGTTCAGAACTCAATTATCAATTTCTTAAAGCAGTTCAACAACTCTAAAAAATTCTCCAGAAAATTTCGGAAGAACTTTAATTCACCGAAGTTGAGGCTATTTTTACGATGAGTGCACAAATAGTTCCCTCTTCTATACTATTTACTTCATTTTTACTAACTAGAATTCACTGTTTGAGACGAATCTTTAAAATCGTTACCTGTTGACAACTCTAAGCTGATGTGAAGAACTGAATTTAGTGATAAAGAGAATAGAAAGTAGTAAGTGCTGTGCTCTGTGCAGTGTGTGCTAGACAGTGGGCCCAAGGCGGACGATCTGTTTCTCAGTTCTGACCGGCTGCAGGTTCGCTCAAGACCAACAGGCTCATTATCTCCACACCGACGATTAGCTGAAATCTTGATAAATGGATTAATTAAATAATTAGACGTAAGTAATTCCAGGTAACGCTCACCATCGATCTTGTGATGGAACATTTATTGCTCCTTCTGTATCCTAATTTCACAGTCAGTAATTACAGTGTGTAATGCCGTCGATTTTGGTATCCTCAATTATGCATCCGGTCATGATGACTTAACATTAACAAAAAAGATAATACACATAATTCTTCTTCAGACAGACTATAACAATAATATGTAGCAAAGCATAAACGGCATACGGAGCACATAAGGCTGATATTATAACGCAGTGACACGGACTCTGGTCGATGAAATGGCACACTGCCTGTACACATACACGACTTGAATAACGGTTTGGGAAAATAATAAAATGTGATATTATATCGTCCTCCAATTGGAATAGGGATGAAAGTATCAAATGACAATGCAACCTCTGGCGTTAGGAACTTGCTTATTAGTAATAGTAATGCTGTAACTGTTTGCTGGTAATATTTGCTGGCAAAATGCAACGTAACACCAGATTGCGTACTTACGGCTATCCTGTGTGGCCGTTTTTCAGTACGACTTGAAAAAGAGATTATTAATTGATCACCGATGCGTCGGTTCTCGATTGTGTTCAGGAGACGTACTGATTGATTACGCGAATAATTGACCTTTTGACCCGGATTGTCTTCACGCAATCAGAATCTTCGATGAAAATACCTAAGGGAGCTACTTGAATATAAAAAATGGAAATGAAAGCAAATTAGTGGAATTTCGTAAGAGAAAGATTAACAGATCAGAAGTTGAACACATTAGTGGTCTCCCAAATACAATCGAGACACCGCGATAAAGAGCGAACCTGTAACAAATCTCATATACAATTTGAATATCGTTCTTGGTTAGTGAAAGAAAAGAATAAGAAGAAAATTACTGCATCGTAACATATTACTATGTTTTGAACAAATTGGCTTTAAATTACCAGACATTGACAAATACACAATAAATGCATGTCTTACATCTGATATTTCTTTTGTGGACTGCGCAGTCGAATAATCGCTGCTCTGTCAGTTCGTTCCTTCTTAAAAATTAAATGTCCTTGCGTGTGCGTAAATACATTATATCTTCAGCTTAGTTACCGAAACATTTGTTCGTCGTTTACACATAGTTTTTACACAAAATAAAAATATAACTTGTAACAATGCTATGTAGCACGTCTTAGCATGTTGGTGACCAAAAGTACAAGTGATAATAAAGTCTCTAGAATATTTCTTAACAAAAGATAGATTGTTCTTTCTTCTGTTTCGCAGCCTCTTGCTATCAAGCGTTCTTTACAATAGATTTTATATATGACATTAGACAAAGGGGTTGACATAAACAATAACAGGGAAATATATCCATACGCCTGAAATTGATGGTAACTTGTTCATAGGGTAATTACATGACAATTGAGGCGTACTCTTAGTAATGTATTATACAAAGATAACAAATGTTCATTTCTCGGTAAGAGACAATGAAATTAGGATAAAGATACACATACATAGATACATTATACATGGCATAATAAATATTAAAAAATAACAAAAAAAATAAATTATTTGACTTCGCGGGAAGTCTGGGTGCAGTGTGCACTCTTGGAAAAATGTATTACAAAGAATTGACATTCTTGTTTTACAATGACATGTTACAGGAATATTTTTTACCGTGGTTTCGACGAAGATTTCTTGTAGTAAACACGTAGCACTTTACCGATTTGTGGCTTTCATAACACGCAAAAAAAAATGTTTCACTACACTTGGGTAGGTATGACTTGCACTGGGAGTGGTAAACTTAGGGTATAAATGGTAGCACTGCACTTGAGTGAGGGAAATTGATTGCACTTTCACAGTGGAGGAAAAGTAGGGCATCACTTTCACTGTGGAATTTGAAATGGTTGTCTGGATATGCTGGAAGTGCGTCGAGCATCAGGAACTGGAAGACTGGTTCTGCAACGTGTTGAGCCGTTTGGTGGTGGTCTCTATTTCATGTTCTCATACATGAAAAATAGAGAGAAAATCTGTATTAGAATGTGCTTACTTACTAATAACTTAGTCTAAAAGAAAAGTGGATTAGATAACAATTGTTTATGTACATAAGATCTCATTCTCTTAGGAGTGCTTAGTTCTCGTATTTATTAATTTTTCTGGTTTTATTTGGATCGTCACGATTTCGTCATTACTTGGCCTGGTCTATAAATTCGGTAGCAATTGTCAAAGACGAGTTTAAGACTTTTCAGATTAGTGTCTTGGTGATTTTATAAGGTACATAAGTGCGTAACTCATCGTTTTATCAGATTTGATATTGAAAGTATTTCAGACATATTTGGCGCCCGCGCTCGTTGTGCAAACGGATTTGGATTGTTGAGCGCGCAGCGTACTCTGTGTTACGTCCGTTTGTCATAGTTACGTGATAGTAACTTGGCGGCTTCACCACGCTAGCAGCAGTGTTCTGCGAGAGGCAGAACGTTTGGTGTCTGCTAGCCGTGTCTCGAGCTTTTACAGTTTTTCATCGACTCGGAACTACGGAAGCAGCCAGACGTGGCGACTCCCCTACCTGTGTCGAAGAATGTGTCCGTGGAAAGGCGTACAGTACCGGTTGCGGTAAGTACAACACCTGTTCAACTGCACAATTCGGCTTCCTACATCGTAGTTTCGTGGTGCAAGTACTTATAACATTACTTCACACGCGGAATTTCACACGTGTCCATAAAGTTATCACCCTTTAAGTTCACACGTTATGATTATTTCGTGTCCACATGTATTTGGTCGTCATGTTAAAGTTCACACACACCACTTTTATACGTGTCCGTCCGTTTATTGCTTGTCTGTAGTCGGTTCACACGCAGCAGGATATACGTGTCCATAAATTGATGACTGCATTATTACTACAAAGTACAGTTAACATTCGTTGCTAGTTTGAAGACATAGTCAATATGGCTTTATTGACTTGATGAACAGTTCATGTTCAAGTTTCCACCAGGGAAATTGGGAACCTTGGTGTTACCTATCGTGCAATTGCACACAACAAATCTTAATTGAATTCGCAGTTCGCCGAAAATAAGCATAACCAATGTGTCGCGACCATCCATACGTACACTCTGTACGTATAAAGCATGCAATCAGTCCGTAAAATTCAGTTCTCTACTGGGTAGGGTAGGGAGGTAAGGACACTGATTACAGGAAAACACAGTAGACTTTTATGGAGTGAAGAGATTTCAAGATACAATGTTAATGACATATGAAATGATGAGCCTAACATAAATTGTGCAGTATCACCCTAGTTTTTCATGACAAGTAGTTAGCGTGATTAAATCGATATAGTAGTCTGTATCGTCTGATCCAGCTCTCCAACTTTTCTCTATACATATCTAAAATTGGTTACACCATGCTTTAGCAGTGAACAGAGTCTGATAGCTATCTTCTGTTCTGAAAAAAAGAAACAGTCGTCGTATCTCAAGGACCTGAAATAGATACTTCTGGTACTAAATTAGTTTACTTATAAATGATCTTTGTAAGTATTTCAGCAGCACTGTGCCGTAAAAATCTTATGAACGCATACGGTTATCTCCGTACCGTAATAAAAATAATTGAGTCGCGCACTTCTATCCGGCTACCTGGATCGTTATTGATTTACTTGATTCTTATATGCTAAGCTGCTGCTTTTGACTGCTGCTTTTCAGAGGTGGCTTCATAAAAATTGTTGTCAAACTCTCCTTACACATAACATAACATTTACCTCATAAGAGTAAGCGACCTTAATCAACTTTTATTTACGAGCAACCATTCTGGTCCGAATGATCATTTTAATTTATTTCATTCAAGAGGAGGGAGCTTTGCTATACTTAAAACTAGTGATAGCAGGTGGCACTTAGCACGTCCCTACTATATTGTTTATTTGTCAGCTCTTTGACTGTGGCCGTTCATGACTCAATTAACTTGAAAACTAATTTACATCTAAGGCAAATCTTGGTCTCCTACAATAAATGTATTTTATTTCAGGGGCTCACATAAATTACTTCTCTTGTGGAGGCAGGTCGACAGGGTGTTAGTCCTGTGCATTATTCTTATGTACGCTTATACTTCGCACATAGTTTGACAACTTATAATTATATGCGTACACACACACACACACACACACACACACACATATATATATATATATATATATATATATATATAAAGCAGCAGTCAAAAGCAGCAGCTTAGCATATAAGGATCAAGTAAATCAATAACGATCCAAGAAGTACGCGACTCAATTATTTTTATTACAGTACCGAGAAAACTGTATGCGTTCATTATATATATATATATATATATATATATATATATATATATATATATAGCAGCTCAACTTAGCAGATATCTTCAGTGGTTGACTCGGTACATCTTTAAGTCTGCGTGATGAAACAATCCTTTTATTCGTCCAGATACAGGGTCAGCTAATAAATAGCAACCAATGTGCGGTTTCCTTAGTATAATAAATAGTCCTTAATACAAATGCTGCCACTTGCGATTCGTATGATGAATCAAAGATGGTTTGAAGTGGGTCTTAAATAGCGCCCGTTCATTTATACGATACCATAAGACTTGTCAGATAACATAGCTTCAGGTTTGCCAAAGCGAGGAAAATAGTCCTTCTCAATTCGCCTGATGAGTGGAATTGTATTAGAAGACTTCATTGCATAGAGTCTTACATGTTTGGTTAAAAGCTCTAACAATGCAACCAGATACGCCACACTCCCTCTTCCCTGAGGAAGTGGACCAGCGTAATCCAAACTGACGATTTGGTTTGGTCTTTCTGTACGTATCGGGTTCAAAGGCAAGGCATTTGGTCGGTTGAAAGGTTTTGCCTTTTGACAAATGCAACAATTTCTTAATAGTTGGTGAGCCTTCTTGTGAAGATTAGGTACATAGCAGTATGCTGAAATTTTGCTTTTGCATTTCTCTGGGCCGTAGTGACCCCAAGAAAGGTGAGTGTTCCAGAGGATATGTTCAACATAATCTTCCGGGATACAGACACACCACCTCCCTGTCAAATTGTGTATAAAATTTTGACAACGACTGATTAGGGTTGTTTTGAAGAAGCTGTTTGATTCCTAGCCAATTGCGATCTGTGTCTTGAAGATAGTTCATTTGACGGAAAAGACGAAGAAAGTAGCTTCGATGCAAAGGATCTTTCATAAGAAGTATTTTGTAATTGGAAATCTGTTCTATTTGTCCAATAGGTTCCGGTAATCCTTCCGGAATACTTGACAATGCATCAGCAACAATGTTATTCTTGCCGTTTACGAAAATAATTTCAAAATCGTGTTCTTGTAAAAATAGACACCATCGGGTAAGCCGAGGATGATACAGTTTGCAAGAGAGTAAAAAGCTCAGCGCTTGATGACCCGAGTATACTCTGATTTTGTGTCCATAAATATAGTAATTAAAGCTGCGAAAAGCCCTATCGGTTACCGAATATGATGTCTCACTGGCAAAACTGATTATTTTAATTTCTTCCTGGCCACCAGTTTTGTCTATTTGAAAAAAAAAAAAAAAAAAAAAGAAAAACACGCACCTAATCCTTGAAAAGATGCATCGCAAGAAATGCAGAAATCTAAACTCATGTTTGGATGACTTTAAACGTTACTCTTTAAAAGAGCCTCTTTGATTTTGTCAAAGGCTTTTTGACATTCAGAAGTCCACATCCAGTGGACGTTTTTCTTGAGCAAATTTAACAACGCTGGATTGTTCATTAATTGATTCGGAATGAAGCGACGGAAGAATGAAGCTAATCCAGTGAAACCTTTCAGTAGCCTTTTAGTGCAAGGTACAGGGAAATTTTCTACTGATTTTAACTTGCAGGGATCAGGAGAGATTCCTTCCGAAGAAATTATATGTCCTAAAAACTTGAATTCTTTCTTGGCGAATCTGGATTTTTATAAATTTGCGGTAACGCCGAAATCAGAGAATCTTTGGAAGATCTCTTGTAGTAGAGTTAAATGTTCCCAGGAAATCGTTGCTATTAGTAAATCATCAACATAGACGGTGATTTGGTCAAGTAACTCTTGACGTAGCACATGATCGAGTACTGCAATGAAAACACCAGTACTAATGTTGAGACCAAAATGTACTACACGAAAATGATAGGATCTACCGGCAAAGATGAAGGCTGTGTACATCCTAGATGATGAGCATAGTTTCACCTGCCAATAGCTACTGAGGAGGTCAACTGAGGATAAGAATTTTACACCATGGAATTTTTGTAGTTGTTCTTCCAGAGCTTCAGGTCTTGTGCATACGGGTATGATGATCTTATTAATATTCCTTGCGTCCAAGACAAGTCTGACGCTGCCATCGTGTTTGAAAATAGATAACAACGGGCTACTGTAAGGAGAGTCGGACGGTTCTATTATTTTCCACTTTTACGAATTTCTTGTTTGACGGCTTCTTTACGGGACTGCGGAACTGAATAGGTTGTTTTACAAAAAGTATCATGGGGTTTCACTTTCATGTTAAATTCATAGTTTACATTGATACCTGATTTTCTGGAAAAAATGTTCACAAATTTTGATAATATGTGGTTCATACTTCTGTCTGTCGTTGACTCCGTCTGTTTCCATAATTTTTACGCGTAACTCGTCGGCAGCTGGTAACAAGTCAGGGGCATTGTTGATGTCACTGAACTCCTCAATCAGAGTCTGCGTATTCTCACTTTATGTTCTAGGTTGGTTATCCTGACTTTGGTTCTCATCAGATTTATGACGAGTGTTCTATCGTCTAATCTTAACGTGCACTTGCCTTCACCAAAATCAATGATGGCACGAATTTTTCTTAGAAAGTCCATTCCTAACAAGCATGGCACAGAGAGGTTCCTTACTACTAAAAATGTGCAGTCTAAACAGTCGGATTCAAATTGTATCGCTGCTTGTACCTGCAAGTTAACTTCCTGTACTCAGGATCCTACTGCTTCGCATACAGTACATCCTTGTACAGGGAGTGAAGGAATTTTTGTTACGGAACACACCTTTTTGTATACACACATAGACATAGCATTGATATTTGGATCTGCATCGATTAGGGCAATGATTGGTATATCAGAGATGTGAATCAGAGCTGACGCCTGTACTTGGTTCTCCGATAAGTCGTCGTCGTCGTACGTGTTCTTTTCGTCTAATAGGTCGTCCCGTAAGTCGCTGTCTTCTTCGTATCTAATTACGTTGATGTGTCATTTAATGAAGTTGCCCCCCCCCCCCCCCGCCCCAAATTGTTCCGCAACTTCCCTGTGGAGGCATAAAGAAGCTGCTAATGGTTTTCCGAGTTGGGTGGAGTTGTGTCATACCAGGCTGAAAACTTGCGTTCGTATCCCATTCGAACTGTGCATCACTTAATTGCGTGTCATTTGACATCGCGTTTGATGCTTGGTTCGCCTGTGTGTAATAAATGGTCGGGTCCTTGGCTCTTATGACTGGCAGTGTTAAGAAAAGCATGCCGTGGATTGCCCTGATTATTGTTCCGGAGCTGTTGGTTGAGTTGGTGAGAAAATGTCGCATTTTGAGGCTGTAGAGAATTCATTTGATGTGAGGGAGTGAAGTGACTTGGTTGACTGTACTGTTGTGACCAGTTATAATTGTTCCATTTGTTTCCCTTGTGACGATTTCAAATATATTTCCTGTTGTTCGGATGCTGGATGCTGGTAATTACTGTTGTGATTTATGGGTGAGTTACCGTATTGTCGCTGCGTGTTTTGAGAAATCGGGTTGTATCTATTCTGGTTTGGATATTTACTATATGGTTTTCCATTGCGGCGGTAGAATTATTATGATTGCTGTAAGGCTGAGCGTTCGGTTGTCCCGTATTATGTTGGTACGACATTCCGTTGACATAGTCTGCTACGTGCTGTTGCGAAGCGGGCGGTCTATTATTGTAATTATTCCGCGCACTCGCACGCACTTCCTCATAGATCATATCCAGATTGTCAAGAACGGAAAGAAAGGCTTCCTGGGCCTCTTCACTCACATTAACTAATTGTTCCCTTATTGACACAGGAAGTTTTGACTTTAATATCATGATGACACTTCGGTAGAAATGGGCGTGCCCCAATACTGAATTTTACGTAGATATTTTTCGAAATAACGCCTCAAACCTCCTCCGTTGGCGTTGAAAGGTTCGCCGTTGTAGACCACCTTTCGGAGTCTGTTGTATACCAGCACTCCAGAATTTATTTAAAAAATGCCTTTCGAAATCTGCGTTGGTGTGACGTTTCTCTATTATTTAAGTACCCCAAATTGGTCCTTCGCCGTGTACATATCCTAATATGAACTGTATTCGCTGTCTGTCGTTCCATGATTCTGGAAATGCACCTGTGAATGATTTTAGAAATACCATGGGATGTATATTTCGTTTTCCAGGTATAAAAGGCTGGAAAACTCTGTGTTTCAGCGCACTCTCATCTCGCATTAGTTCAACGAGTGGCAGATGATCGGTATGACTACGTGACGTTGAAGCTTCGTCACGCGTATTATTTACTGTTGGCGAGAGTTGTACCTGATACTCGGGATATTGACGAGTATCTTGTTCTGGCGGTAGTGAATAAACGCTTTGATCGTCACCTTGCAATTCTATAACTTGCCTTTTCAGCTGATCTGTGTCATTGGTCAGCCGTTGCTTCCATTCCGGAAGATCGTGGCTGAAGGCTCGTCTTATTTCGCCTAATTCAAAGGTTAAAGTGTCACCAGAAGTACCGGGAGTGGTTAGGATTTCTACTGTGGCGGATTTAACTGCACCTTTTAGATCAGAGTGAACCTGACTTTCAATGTATTGTTCCTTAGATTGTATCCACTTTTCAAATTCCCTATTAAGTGTGGTGCTTATTCCTGCGGTGACAATTTCGATCCTTTTGTCAATATTGACATCGTATATTCGCTCAGCAAGGTTTTCTACTCGCTCGCCAATGTGGCTGACACCTTCTGTCAATTTATCACACAACCTCTGTTACATGTTATGCATTATGCATTACAAATATTGTTTGTGACTGTGAGAAATATGTTGCAGCGGCTATAGGGAGTTGCAAATATCAGCTTAATACCACGTTCCTTAGCTGAATAACTTTCTAAATTCAGTGATAAGCGTGACGTTATTACGAACTTGCCCACTGCGCCTGCACTTTCAGTTTTCTAAAAAATGTTCAAAAGTGTGTGAATTCCTAAGGGATCAAACTCCTGAGTTCATTGGTCCCTAGTCTTACACACTACTTCAACTAACTTATACTGAGAACAACACATACAGCCATGTCCAAGGGAGGACTTGACCGTCCGGCAGGAGTCAGTTTTCTAACACAGATCTTTCGATCACTGTCTATATTCAGTGTCACGGTATTTGTGTGGAAGACCACTTCCGTTGGAAGCATTAGCATACCCCCATGAACCATGGACCTTGCGGTTGGTGGGGACGCTTGTGTGCCTCAGCGATACAGATAGCCGTACCGTAGGTGCAACCACAACGGAGGGGTATCTGTTGAGAGGCCAGACAAACGTGTGGTTCCTGAAGAGAGGCAGCAGCCTTTTCAGTAGTTGCAGGGGCAACAGTCTGGATAACTGACTGATCTGGCCTTGTAACACTAACCAAAACGGCCTTGCTGTGCTGGTACTGCGAACGGTTGAAAGCAAGGGGAAACTACAGCCGTAATTTTTCCCTAGGGCAAGCAGCTTTACTGTATGGTTAATGATGATGGCGTCCTCTTGGGTAAAATATTCTGGGGGTAAAATACTCCCCCATTCGGATCTCCAGGCGGGGACTACTCAAAAGGACGTCGTTATCAGGAGAAACAAAACTGGAGTTCTACGGATCGGATCGTGGAATGTCAGATCCCTTAATCGGACAGGTAGGTTAGAAAATTTAAAAAGGGAAATGCATAGGTTAAAGTTAGATATAGTGGGAATTAGTGAAGTTCGGTGGCAGGAGGAACAAGACTTTTGGTCAGGCGAATACAGGGTTATAAATACAAAGTCAAATAGGGGTAATGCAGGAGTAGGTTTAATAATGAATAAAAAAATAGGAATGCGGGTAAGCTACTACAAACAGCATAGTGAACGCATTATTGTGGCCAAGATAGACACGAAGCCCACGCCTACTACAGTAGTACAAGTTTATATGCCAACTAGCTCTGCAGATGACGAAGAAATTAAAGAAATGTATGATGAAATAAAAGAAATTATTCAGATAGTGAAGGGAGACGAAAATTTAATAGTCATGGGTGACTGGAATTCGGTAGTAGGAAAAGGGAGAGAAGGAAACGTAGTAGGTGAATATGGATTGGGGGTAAGAAATGAAAGAGGAAGCCGCCTGGTAGAATTTTGCACAGAGCACAACTTAATCATACCTAACACTTGATTCAAGAATCATAAAAGAAGGTTGTATTCATGGAAGAAGCCTGGAGATACTGACAGATTTCGGATAGATTATATAATGGTAAGACAGAGATTTAGGGACCAGGTTTTAAATTGTAAGACATTTCCAGGGGCAGATGTGGACTCTGACCACAATCTATTGGTTATGAGCTGTAGATTAAAACTGAAGAAACTGCAAAAAGGTGGGAATTTAAGGACATGGGACCTGGATAAACTGACTAAACCAGAGGTTGTACAGAGTTTCAGGGAGAGCGTAAGGGAACAAATGGCAGGAATGGGGGAAAGAAATACAGTAGAAGAAGAATGGGTAGCTTTGAGGGATGAAGTAGTGAAGGCAGCAGAGGATCAAGTAGGTAAAAAAGACGCGGGCTAGTAGAAATCCTTGGGAAACAGAATAAATATTGAATTTAATTGATGAAAGTAGAAAATATAAAAATGCTGTAAATGAAGCAGGCAAAAGGAATACCAACGTCTCAAAAATGAGATCGACAGGAAGTGCAAAATGGCTAAGCAGGGATGGATAGAGGACAAATGTAAGAATGTAGAGGTTTATCTCATTAGGGGTAAGAGAGATACTGCCTACAGGAAAATTAAAGAGACCTTTGGAGAAAGGAGAACCACTTGTATGATTATCAAGAGCTCAGATGGAAACCCAGTTCTAAGCAAAGAAGGGAAAGCAGAAAGATGGAAGGAGTATATAGAGGGTCTATACAGGGGCGATGTACTTGAGGACAATATTATGGAAATGGAAGAGGATGTAGATGAAGATGAAATGGGAGATATGATACTGCTTGAAGAGTTTGACAGAGCACTGAAAGACCTGAGTCGAAACAAGGCCCCAGGAGTAGACAACATTCCATTACAACTACTGACGGCCTTGGGAGAGACAGTCCTGCAAAACTCTACCATCCGGTGAGCAAGATGTATGAGACAGGTGAAATACCGTCAGACTTCAAGAAGAATATAATAATTCCAATCCCAAAGAAAGCAGGTGTTGACAGACGTGAAAATTACCGAACTATCAGTTTAATAAGTCACGACTGCAAAATACTAACGCGAATTCTTTACAGACGAATGGAAAAACTGGTAGAAGCTGACCTCGGGAAAGATCAGTTATGATTCCGTAAAAATATTGGAACACGTGAGGCGATATTGACCCTATGACGTACAAACCTACGTTTCTAGCATTTGTAGACTTAGAGAAAGCTTTTGACAATGTTGACTGGAATACTCTCTTTCAAATTCTGAAGGTGGCATGGGTAAAATATAGGGAGCGAAAGGCTATTTACAATTTATATAGGAACCAAATGGCAGTTGTAATAGTTGAGGGGCATGAAAGGGAAGCAGTGGTTGGGAATGGAGTGAGACAGGGTTGTAGACTGTCCCCGATGTTATTCAATCTGTATATTGAGCAAGCAGTAAAGGAAACAAAAGAAAAGTTTGGAGTAGGTATAAAAATCCGGGGAAAGGAATAAAAACTTTGAGGTTCGCAGATGACATTGTAATTCTGTCAGAGACAGCAAAGGACTTGGAAGAGCAGTTGAACAGAATGGACAGTGTCTTGAAAGGAGGATATAAGATGAACATCAACAAAAGCGAAACGAGGATAATGGAATGTAGTCGAATTAAGTCGGGTGATGCTGAGGCTATTAGATTAGGAAATGAGAAACTTAAAGTAGTAAAGGAGTTTTGCTATTTGGGGAGCAAAATAACTGATGATGGTCGAAGTAGAGAGGATATAAAATGTAGATTGGCAGTAGCATGAAAGCGTTTCTGAAGAAGAGAAATTTGTTAACATCGAGTATAGATTTAAGTGTCAGGAAGTCGTTTCTGAAAGTATTTGTATGGAGTGTAGCCATGTATGGAAAGGAAACATGGACGATAAATAGTTTAGACAAGAAGAGAATAGAAGCTTTCGAAATGTGGTGCTACAGAAGAATGCTGTAGATTAGATGGGTAGATCACATAACTAATGAGGAGGCATTGAATAGAATTGGAGAGAAGTTTGTGGCACAACTTGACTAGAAGAAGGGATCGGTTGGTAGGACATGTTCTGAGGCATCAAGGGATCACCAATTTAGTATTGGAGGGCAGCGTTGAGAGTAAAAATCGTAGAGGGAGACCAAGAGATGAATACACCAAGCAGATTCAGAAGGATGTAGGTTGCAGTAGGTAGTGGGAGATAAAGAAGGTTGCAGAGGATAGAGTAGCATGGAGAGCTGCATCAAACCAGTCTCAGGACTGAAAACGACAACAACAACAGCATACTGGATTTATAGAACATGTATAGTTTGAAACATGGATATCGTTAGCAATACTTGTCTGTGCCTGTAGAACCGAGACTACTTTTTATGCTGGGTGACAGTAGTATCGTAGTTGTGATCACATTTTGCGAATCTTATCGCTTATAATACGACTACATCTCTCTTCCTAAGAGACATGGCTACCACTCGCAAGAAAATCAAATGGATGTCCATCCATCGCGGATTTCCACTCAATATTGTTTGGTGCCACCAGAATTCAGTTATTGGTGAAGTATTATGCTTAGTAGTGGATGTGTGACAGATTTGCAGTGATTGTCAGGCTTATTAAGTTTGTGTTAGAATGTAAAGTTAGTGTGGTCGTTGTTCCAATATGTGGAAAGAATCGACTATGTCCAGTCATAAGAGAGGTAAGTACTTATTTGACATGGGAGATTGTGATTCAATGAATCGATAGCCATAAAGGGGATGAAGGACTCTACATGGAAAATTATGTCCAGTCATAAGAGAGATATAGATATTAATATTCCTAGAGACACAGCCTTCAGGAGGAGCTATTTCTCCGATACTTTGCTCATTGTTGTATGTCATCAGATTAGGGCAGCAATCGTTATATTATTGTAATTAAAGTGATAAATATGTTTCTGGTTTCCTAGGACGACAGCATTTGATGTGCAGGGTGCATGGTTGAGGCAATGCCCAGAAGAAAACGGCATTTTCGGCTTAATATTGTCACGAGCAGTGTGTGCAGAGAAGAGTTCCAACCAGCCAGCTAGTTGGTTATTCCCCTTATCTCTAGGGGCAAGCCTCGGTGGTGGCGCCCTATGGATAGATAAACAGGGAACTAAGACTCAGTATGCGTTGAGTTGATTCATGACTGCATGTGTTCTGTGTATTCTCCATCGAAAATTGGGTGATCAATGCCAAGTGCTTCTGTTGGACATACTGATAACAGCCAAATTCCTACCAATGCAATCATCCCCGGATGTTCTCAATGACTGAGGGTGGCGCATTCTGGCATACATGCACATCCATGACTGTGACTGCGATTGTGGGTAGCTTTCACTTATCTCTGAACATTGGTGCTGCCAGTGTATGATGGGATTGACGAGCTGCATGTGGACATTGGGACATGAGGCAAGGGATGTGCGAGTGTTTCAGCGATCTCTGACATCTTTGAAAACTACTGCTATGGACTCAAACGCAACTTTAGTGTGTCATGTTTAGTGTTCCTCAGAACAAGCCAGTGGACTCTGTCTTGGAGTGGTATTTGCTATTGTCTCTATCATATCCTGCAGTAGGCCCTTCCACCTCCAGCCTCGCCAATCAGTCTGATACAGTGAGGGAATAATTACAAGGCATCCACAGTCGGGGGCTGTTTACCAGGTATCCACTCCTTTGTTCAGGACAAAGATGCATTAGTGTAGCACACGACAGATGCTACCTAATTTTTCTTGAATGTCTTTGTTCCACCTGCTACAGGTTTCCATAGCAGTGGAAGTGTGAGAACAAGGGGATGTACTGACTACCAATGCCAGGCCTGCATGAGCAGCAAGGATGGAGGCAGTGAATGGGGATGTTAAGGATGAGGGTGAGGACATCATGGACTGTGTGCATTTGCATACATTGGTTCACACAAACAGGAAGCATCCATCTGAGAGAGAGAGAGGAGAGCATGTGTTTCCAGAGGAATTTCTCAGGTATCATTATCAACGGGTTGCCTACACCTGAAGCGTTTGTTCAAGGGATCATTTTGACTTCTGGCATGAGCATTGGAAGAGGTGGCAGGCAGTGCAGCAGCAGACATGGTAGCAGTTGTGGGGTTTAAGTGGTCATAGTGCGGTCTTTGCATGCAGGAATACGCTAAATGGCTGGTCCAGAGAAGTAGTTGCGGTCGGTGCAAAAGATTTTTAACAGTGTAATTATATGCCGCAGTTTATGTGGATGGTATTCCTTGTGCAAACAGAAGAAAAGTAATCTATTTAATTAGTTCTTTTCAATGAATTTTACAAGACATGCATCTTCTGAAAAAACAGAGAATGAAGAGTAAGAGAGATGCAATCCCTGCAAATTTATTTCTATAAATAAAAATTACAGCCTTCGCTATGTAATTGAATTTCCTGTTATGAGATCGTTGCTCTCTAGAACAGACCCACCAATTTTTAGGAAGGGGTGGTAGGGTAGGGTTGGGGGATTTACCAGAGTTGATGGGGTTAGTTAATTACTTAATTAAATTAATTATTTAATCAGATTGGTAGATTTGGAGGAGATTATTCGAATAACTCAGGCCTGAAAGTGTGCTTCTGTTGGTGAGGGGGGGACAGGGGAGGGGACAGGGGTTGAGGATTTTCCAGAGGGGTGTGGGGGGGGGCAGGAGGAGGAGAGGTGGAGGGGTTTCTCTGGACAGGTCATGAACCAGTTTGCATGACAAATTGTTAAGGGGAGGGGAAGGAATTCATAGATCACTGAAGTTTTGCACTGAATGTATGCAACCCACACTAACAAATACACGAGAATGAAGTTTGTCCTACTACTAGGGTGGAATTTTGCTATGTTTTTCTGGTGGAAGCTGTTTCTGCCTTGGTGCCTGTGATGGCCACATATTGGTTTGAAGGAGACCAGTTGAGGACCTGCAACCAACCTGTCTGCATGCCAGACACAATGTACCTACAGATGGAGTTATGGTCTGGGTGCGAATTTGTTTGAGAGCAGGAACACTCTTGTGGTTATCCTGCGCACCCTGACTACAAAATTGTATATCAATTTGGTGATTCGATCTGTTATGCTGCCATTGATGAACAGGATTGCAGGGGCTGTTCTCAAAGAGCATGACACTTGTTATATGCCGAAGTTGTGACTCAACATTCTCTACAGTGCGTCGAATGTTGCCTTGTCCTGCTCGACCACCAGATCTGTCTCCAATCAAGCATATATGGGGCGTCATTGGGTGACAGTTCCTCCCATAAACTAAAATCCGGCACCTATACAGAACAATGCATGCATTGTTGCATGCCTGCATTCAATACTGAGGCGGTTACACCAGTTTATAATGTACCCGCATTTCACATTTGCAATGGCTTACTTCACACTTACATTAACTTGTGATCTTGCATGTTATTGATTGAAACGTATTCCAGAAATTTCATTACTCTACATTAGTTGTCTTTTGGTGTTCCGATTTTTTTCGTCTCAATGTATACATCGATGGTTAAGTTTTAATGGAGGAATTGTTAAAAATATGGGGAAAAGTGGTGTCACCAGTGAAAGAGCAGTCTTCATATTTAAAGGTGGTTGATGACCCAACTGCTACTCAACTACACTGTGAAAGTTTTAAAAAAGAAAACGAATAAAAAATAAACCGTTTTTATACATTTTTGACAAAAAATGTGTGACAGTTTTAGTACAAAGAGTTGGTAATGCAGACCTACTCACAGTTTCTGGTACTTATGGACTGTGTTAAACCACCATCATGTGTGTCCACTCCTTGAATATAGTGCAGATCTTGCAGTAGGTCAAGAGACCCAGTATTGTTCTTCTATGTCAGTGACAACAGTGAAAGTATCTGGAAGTAAGCATCCACAACGATCTAAAGTATAATGGCAACATATAGCAAACAGTAGGGAAAGCAGATTTCATGTTGAAAGTTCATTTCCACGAAAAAGCACAAAGGTCTAATGATTAAATAATATCCAAGCATTACACTATAATATATACATGGTGGAGGAATTTAATAGAGACAGTATAGGGTGATATTAATTGTAGGTAAATGCAGTAGTTAATAAAATAACTTTTACTGATGCTTGGGGAGGGTAAAAAGAATGTTAATTAGTGAGGGAAATCCCCAACCAGTGAGTCCAAAAAGATGTTTTTAAGGGTGAATTACCGTTGTAAACAGCATATGCTATGAGTGAATGGAAGATGTTTGTTTCCACACAAGACATACAAACATACCGTCGATATTTTGTACTGTATGTAGAAATTTTCAGTATAGTACAGCGAAAGCTAAATATTAAACATCGTCTTTCAAATCTTTTTTATGTGAGTTATATTCTGTTGATATTCTAGCATGATACAAAATGCACCACAAGCAATCAGGAAGGACGCAGATTCGTGCATATGGTCTGCTGGAATGCGTTGTGCTAGGGGAAAGGAAATGGTCACGGCAAAATTTTAATCATAATACACATGGAAGTCTTTCATAGAGCTGGACAGAGAAGTGTCACCTCATGCGCTGAGACAGAGGGGAGAGCTACGGCGAATTACCCATCGCAGCATGCTTCACAGTTTGTCTCTGTCTTTTACACCCACTGTGTATGGAATGGCACTGCTCGTTATTTCATGTGGGGCAGTCATCAGCCGAGATGCCTTCTCATATTCAGATGATCTCTGAAGTGTGCAGTGAAGGTACGGAGGCTTCCATCCTGCTGTTGGAGAGATATTGTTTTTAACCACTTTCACTCTCCTACTCTTATCACAGTGGCAGTGACCCGAGTGCGGAGCATTTAACGACGTATATGCGAAACCTTCCAGCTGTTTTTCTTTTTTTTTTAAATAGAGGTTCAGTATCATCATATACTGTTTGTGGAGCTGATAGTTACATCAGACACTAAAGATGTGGAGCGATAAGTTCATTTTAAGAGAAGGGTAGCCTGCTGTGTATTTCTTGTTGTGGCGTCTCATACTGAAAAAAGTGGCTGTTTCTGGAACACTGGGAGAAAATCGATAAACTTTCAATGAACTGTTTAAAACTGTAAACAGTGTTATATGTTGGTGTGTTTGCAGTGTATGCTATACATCTAATGTTCTGTATTTTAGTGTGTCTGCTTGAAGAAGTAGGTGTTTGCGAAATACTGGAGGAAAAATGGTTCAAATGGCTCTGAGCACTATGGGACTTAACATCTGAGGTCATAAGTCCCCTAGAACTTAGAACTACTTAAACCTAACTAACCTAAGAACATCACACACATCCATGCCCGAGGCAGGATTCGAACCTGCGACCGTAGCAGTCGCGCGGTTCGGGACCGAGCGCCTAGAACCGCTAGACCACCGCGGCCGGCTACTGGAGGAAAATCGATCAAATTGTAATTAATTGCTTACAAACTGTAAATAGGGTCATATAGTGATATTAAACTTTTAAGGTCATGTGTTCATGCGTGTTTCTTTAAAATCGATAACACAGCAGTGAAACCCATATTTATGTGTGTTGTCTTAAAAAAATCTGTAAAATCAGTCACAGCCTCTGTATTTCCATGCTCCTTTCAAAAAATGGAGGACAATGGCAACGAAATCGATATGTATGTTTATGTCCTTAAAAAAGTGGGGCAAAGAACAGTGAACCCCATATTAAATGTATTTTCACAAAAAAATTGGGGAAATCAGTGAGATATCAATGAATTAGCGTTTGGCGTCATTGGCCGAGAGGCCCTTTGCGGGGGAGGTCCGGACGCCCTGGTGCAGGTCTCATTACATTCGACGCCACGTTGGGCGACCTGCGCGCCGGATGGGGATGAAATGATGATGAAGACAGCACAACACCCAGTCCCTGAGCGGAGAAAGTCTCCGACCCAGCCGGGAATCGAACCCGGTCCCGTAGGACGGCAATCCGTCACGCTGACCACTCAGCTATCAGGGTGGACAGTGAGATATCAATGAAATCAGTTTTTTTCAAACCTGGTCAAATCAGCCACAAAACATTAGAAAGTGTCGTTACTGTAAATCGAAAATACCACTTGAATTTACTGACGTTCCTAAGGTACAGATGAGGAATGCTGGGAAGACACTAAGGGGCAGTGGATGTGGGGTGTTGTGGGAGGGGGGGGGGGGCGGAGGAGTTCAATAGGGACACAGTAATGACGAGAGGGGGGGGGCACACTGCAACAGAGAGGGAGATGCTAATTTCTGGTCATAAATAACAGTTATCACTTGAACTCAAGTCACCCACTGAGAAGCTATCATGCCTATAAATTATGGTAATTGTCATGACAGTTAATTGATCATTAACTGCAATTATCATAACAGTTATTGCCCATTTATTATGTCATAAATAAACATGTATAATGGTATATACGGCAACTGGGTGGTTTGTTTACTTATGAGAACAATTGCCCCAATTGAGGCAGAACCAGTAGATGCTCACTACCTCTGTCAAAACTTGAATAGTGGGTGGGGGCATAAAAATGGAAAATATAGTGGTAACTGATTAATAATTGCTGCTTAAATAATAAAAAAAATAAATTTTGGAAGCATAATTGAAAAAAAAATTGGAAGGTACACGTATCCTGAGTGAACTTTTAACTGGCATTAATATCAACAGACGTTCAATATTCAACGCATATATTCAGAGTTTAAATTTATGTACTTCTTTTTCTTGTTACCGCCATTGTGCCCAGAGTTTGATATTACAGTACTAGTTGCGGATCGCCCCTCTTCTGCTCACGCAAATTATTCTTGTGTGCTTCAATCCTCTTGATGCAGGATTCTCGGCGCGTCGCGGAATGATGAGCAGACAGGTATGGTCGTCGTGAATGTACGAATAAACTTTGCTATCTCGATAGCTTTCTATAACACCTCTTAATGTATAATTGGAGTACACATTTTTTTAACAATATTAACTCGGCGGAACTTGTCATATGTCCACCTGCTACCACTTATAGAGACAAACAGATGAATATAAAGAAATTAAAAAACTGAAGAGCATATCTCTAATTGTTTTGCTTCTATACCAGTATTATCTATGGTACAAAATTATTCTATATATAGAAAAGAACGAGGGAGAAAAGAAAAAAAACTAATAATATGATACATTACAAACTCGAGCTAAGGACGAAGCAACTAGAGTGTAGCAAAAGAGGTCTAATTAAAATCTTCAAAGTGGTACCTCTTCTTACTTCGATAAAAATGAATATGGGTGATCGAATAAACTACATTCCCGGACTAATCTGTTGAGGGCACTCAGTTTATATGGAACAGAGAATCAGCTATTACATGGAGTGATTCTGCGATGATATATTTATTTACTCGTCTAGTTCCGTAGCACCAAATTGAGAAGCAAATCTCCAAGGTCATGGATGTCAGTACATGAAATTACAACACAATTTCTATAGCACCAAATTGAGCAGCAAATCTCCAAGATCATGGAATGTGTCAGTACATGAAATTACAACATAAAAGTAATAAGTAATAACAGATAAAATAAAACATTTATGAACCGAAGAAATCAAGCCATAAGTTTAAGTAAACGCAATTAACATTATAACGTAAGAATCAGCTTAATTTTAAATTGTAAGACATTTCCAGAGGCAGACGTGGACGCTGACCGCAGTCTATTGGTTATGAACTGTAGATTAAAACTGAAGAAACTGCAATAAGGTAAGAATTTAAGGAGATGGGACATGGATAAACTGATTAAACTAGAGGTTGTACAGAGTTTCAGGGAGAGCATAAGGGAACAATTGACAAGAATGGGGGAAAGAAATACAGTAGAAGAAGAATGGGTAGCTTTGAGGGATGAAGTAGTGAAGGCAGCAGAGGACCAAATAGGTAAAAAGACGAGGGCTAGTAGAAATCCTTGGGTAACAGAAGAGATATTGGATTTAATTGATGAAAGGAGAAAATATAAAAATGCAGCAAATGAAGCAGGCAAAAAGGAATACAAACGTCTCAAAAATAAGATCGACAGAAAGTGCAAAATGGCTAAGCAGGGATGGCTAGAGGACAAGGATGTAGGGGCTTATCTCACTAGGGGTAAGATATATACTGTCTACAGGAAAATTAAAGAGACCTTTGGAGAGAAGAGAACCATTTGTATGAATATCAAGAGTTCTGATGAAAACTCAATTCTAAGCAAAGAAGGGAAAGCAGAAAGGTGGAAGGAGTATATAGAGGGCCTATACAAGGACGATGTACTCGAGGACAATATTATGGAATGGAAGAGGATGAAGATGAAATGGGAGATATGATACTGCATGAAGATCAGTGAATGACCCAAGTCGAAACAAGGCCCCCGGAGTAGACAGCATTCCATTAGAACTACTGATAGCCTTGGGAGGGCCAGTCCTGACAAAACTCTACCATCTGGTGAGCAAGATGTACGAAACAGGTGAAATACCTTTAGACTTCAAGAAGAATATAATAATTCTAATCCCAAAGAAAGCAGGTGTTGACAGATGTGAAAATTACCGAACTATCAGTTTAATAAGTCACGGCTGCAAAATACTAACGCGAATTCTTTACAGACGAATGGAATAACTGGTAGAAGACGACCTCCAGAAAGATCACTTATGATTCCGTAAAAATATTGGAACACGTGAGACGATATTGACCCTACGACGTATCTTAGAAAATAGATTAAGGAAAGGCAAACCTACGTTTCTAGCATTTGTAGACTTAGAGAAAGCTTTTGAAAATGTTGACTGGAATACTCTCTTTCAAATTCTGAAGGTGGCAGGGGTAAAATACAGGGAGCGAGAGGCTATTTACAATTTGTACAGAAACCAGAAGGCAGTTATAAGAGTCGAAGGGCAGGAAAGGGAAGCAGTGGTTGGGAATGGAGTGCGACAGTGTTGTAGCCTATCCCCGATGTCATTCAGTAAAGGAAACAAAAGAAAAATTCGGAGTAGGTATCAAAATCCATGGAAAAGAAATAAAAACTTTGAGGCTCGCCGATAACATTGCAATTCTGTCAGAGACAGCAAAGGACCTGGAAGATCAGTTGAACGGAATGGACAGTGTCTTGAAAGGAGGATATAAGATGAACATCAACAAAAGCAAAACGAGGATAATGGAATGTAGTGGAATTAAGTCGGGTGATGCTAAGGGTATTAGATTAGGTAATGAGACGCTTAAAGTAGTAAACGAGTGTTGATATTTGGGGAGCAAAATAACTGATGGTTGTCGGAGTAGAGAGGATATAAAATGTAGACTGGCAATGGGAAGGAAAGCGTTTCTGAAGAAGAGAAATTTGTTAACATCGAGTATAGGTTTAAGTGTCAGGAAGTCATTTCTGAAAGTATTTGTATGGAGTGTAGCCATGTATGGAAGTAAAACCTGGACGATAAATAGTTTGGACAAGAAGAGAATAGAAGCTTTCGAAATGTGGTGCTACAGAAGAATGCTGAAGGTTAGATGGGTAGATCACATAACTAATGAGGAAGTATTGAATAGGATTGGGGAGAAGAGAAGTTTGTGGCACAACTTGACCAGAAGAAGGGATCGGTTGGTAGGACATGTTCTGAGGCATCCAGGGATCACCAGTTTAGTATTGGAGGGCAGTGTGGAGGGTAAAAATCGTAGAGGGAGACCAAGAGATGAAGACACTAAGCAGATTCAGAAAGATGTAGGTTGCAGTAGGTACTGGGAGATGAAGAATCTTGCACAGGATAGAGTAGCATGGAGAGCTGCATCAAACCAGTCTCAGGACTGAAGACCACAATAACAACAACAACAGTGTGTTATTCACTGTCTTCCCGGAAACTTTGTAACATCATCAAGACTCGCCCTGTATTCGACGTTACAATGACTGGAGAGCTCTTAGGAAAAATAATAAGAAAATATCTAGGGAGCTGGACTAGGCATCGTAGCTGTTTCTCGGGACTCCGGAGCGACAGCGCCAGTGGTCGCGCGCCTGCAGGAACCGCCCAGACCGGGGAACGCCGGCGGCGGCCCAGCTCTCGCTGCCCGGTTAGCGCACGGCCTCCACAGCTGCGGCCGCTGCCTCCGCAGCCGAGGTCGCCGACACACGCCGGTGCGCCGCTGCCTAGCCAGAAGGCTGCTGCGGCTCCGATGTCGTGGAGTCCGCCGACGACCGACAACGACCGGAGACGGCCGACCTTTTCAAATCAGTACTCCGCCATACGCGCCGTCACCCTACAGCCGTTCTTATCTCCCGAACGTCCAGGATTCGAACGATAACCGGTGAAATTCAGATCACTTTGTTTTCTTCAGTCAAATCGGCCGACGTTCTCGCACACGAATATGGAGCGTGAGAAGCTGATAAGTACAAGAAATTGAGAGTTTGTGACATCCTGAGGATGAAATTGTCATCGGATTATAATTCGGAATCTATGGACTGAAATCACAGACTCATTCGAACTCTCAAATAGACAAAATCTTTATTGGAAATTTTAGGCATACATTATAACTTCAAAAAATAATTTGTTGTAGTGAGAAAGGTGGTCTATCTTATATGCTTAAGTTACTGTACTGGATCTACACTCCTGGAAATGGAAAAAAGAACACATTGACACCGGTGTGTCAGACCCACCATACTTGCTCCGGACACTGCGAGAGGGCTGTACAAGCAATGATCACACGCACGGCACAGCGGACACACCAGGAACCGCGGTGTTGGCCGTCGAATGGCGCTAGCTGCGCAGCATTTGTGCACCGCCGCCGTCAGTGTCAGCCAGTTTGCCGTGGCATACGGAGCTCCATCGCAGTCTTTAACACTGGTAGCATGCCGCGACAGCGTGGACGTGAACCGTATGTGCAGTTGACGGACTTTGAGCGAGGGCGTATAGTGGGCATGCGGGAGGCCGGGTGGACGTACCGCCGAATTGCTCAACACGTGGGGCGTGAGGTCTCCACAGTACATCGATGTTGTCGCCAGTGGTCGGCGGAAGGTGCACGTGCCCGTCGACCTGGGACCGGACCGCAGCGACGCACGGATGCACGCCAAGACCGTAGGATCCTACGCAGTGCCGTAGAGGACCGCACCGCCACTTCCCAGCAAATTAGGGACACTGTTGCTCCTGGGGTATCGGCGAGGACCATTCGCAACCGTCTCCATGAAGCTGGGCTACGGTCCCGCACACCGTTAGGCCGTCTTCCGCTCACGCCCCAACATCGTGCAGCCCGCCTCCAGTGGTGTCGCGACAGGCGTGAATGGAGGGACGAATGGAGACGTGTCGTCTTCAGCGATGAGAGTCGCTTCTGCCTTGGTGCCAATGATGGTCGTATGCGTGTTTGGCGCCGTGCAGGTGAGCGCCACAATCAGAACTGCATACGACCGAGGCACACAGGGCCAACACCGGGCATCATGGTGTGGGGAGCGACCTCCTACACTGGCCGTACACCATTGGTTATCGTCGAGGGGACACTGAATAGTGCACGGTACATCCAAACCGTCATCGAACCCATCGTTCTACCATTCCTAGACCGGCAAGGGAACTTGCTGTTCCAACAGGACAATGCACGTCCGCATGTATCCCGTGCCACCCAACGTGCTCTAGAAGGTGTAAGTCAACTACCCTGGCCAGCAAGATCTCCGGATCTGTCCCCCATTGAGCATGTTTGGGACTGGATGAAGCGTCGTCTCACGCGGTCTGCACGTCCAGCACGAACGCTGGTCCAACTGAGGCGCCAGGTGGAAATGGCATGGCAAGCCGTTCCACAGGACTACATCCAGCATCTCTACGATCGTCTCCATGGGAGAATAGCAGCCTGCATTGCTGCGAAAGGTGGATACACACTGTACTAGTGTCGACATTGTGCATGCTCTGTTGCCTGTGTCTATGTGCCTGTGGTTCTGTCAGTGTGATCATGCGATGTATCTGACCCCAGGAATGTGTCAATAAAGTTTCCCCTTCCTGGGACAATGAATTCACGGTGTTCTTATTTCAATTTCCAGGAGTGTATATTTTTTGTAAGTTGTGATTATCTGTCTACAAATTATTATTACTGCTTACTGGCGTTTTATGTCAATAGATTAGTGATTCTCTTAATAAGAAGTGGTTTGCAAATGTGTTGCACGGTTCTATTTCGACTTTTAAGTGCTTTAGGTTTTCACAGTATGTTGTGTTACAGATTATGCTGGTCTTTCACTCGTGTGCAATGACGACAGTCGTTGAAGGTTAATTGACGTACGTCTGCTCAAGTTTAAATAAATACAGTGAAGCAGAGTGTTTGTAACTCGCTTTTCAAAGTCAGTCCGTAGCTCGGGGTCACGCGGTAGCGTTCTCGCTTCCAGAGTAAGCGATCCCGAGTTCGATTCCCGGCGGGGTCAGGGATCACCTGCGTCGAGATGACTGGGTGTTGTTGTGTCGTCTTCATCATTATCATTCATCCCCATTACGGTCGGAGGAAGGCATTGGCAAACCACCTGCACTAGGACTTTGCCTAGTACGGCGGTGCGGGTCTCTCGCATCTTTCCCCTACGCTCTGTCAAGGACTATCGGACTTCATCTCTCTCTTTCAAAGTCACCACGAATTATCTCGAGTATCTAAATTTTTCTCCCGCCACCTCATATATTCGTAAGACTTGTCTGGGTATTCTGGAAACTGAGTACAGAGTGTATATATTAGTCATAACTTTTTTACGGGACAAGTATGCTCATTCACATGGTTTCGGCGGTCTCTTTAATTAGCAGAAGCCGCTCAGCAGCATTCGTGTGGAAGCACAGTGGCGTCGTGGTATCCAACCCATCCTAAGAGGTCAAAATCTAAAGTACTTCATACGTAGAACAGATTCCAACCTAACCGAACCTAACCTCCTCGACCCTGCCAAACCTGACGAAGGATATCGGACGCACTGTGACCACGATATCGGCCGATGTTGTCGGTCGAGCTCTGGCGACTGTGTCCGACGACCGTTGTCGCTGCCGTTTTGAACGCAGCCAGACGTAGCGTTTGATTGGGGAGGTGAGGACACAGGAGGTGCGACGTTGGCCTCACTGCCCTTCGTGAAACACCAAAGCTACTGAGTGACAGCAAGTTCCACTGATGGTACTGATTTCTTTTTTGGTTGAGGGTGCACAATAATTTAGGCTACTCAAAGTAGGTGGAATGATTAATGTTTAACATCCCGTGCACGACAGCGTCTCTAGAAACAGACCACAAATTCTATCCACACAGAAAATGGGCTGTGGGATCTCCGAAGGAAGTATAATTCGAAACAGATTTTAAAAAATCGATGTAAACGTAGATGGCTGGTTTTGAATTCGAGCAATAATCCGCAACAATAGAAGCTCAAACGCTTAATCGCAGTTTCTGCTCGCTCAGTCGTTGGCAGTCAACGGTTACAACGATGTAATTGTTTGGCTGCACTACATTGCTGTCTTTAATGACGATACTGAAATCTGCCGGCCGAAGTGGCCGTGCGGTTAAAGGCGCTGCAGTCTGGAACCGCAAGACCGCTACGGTCGCAGGTTCGAATCCTGCCTCGGGCATGGATGTGTGTGATGTCCTTAGGTTAGTTAGGTTTAAGTAGTTCTACGTTCTAGGGGACTGATGACCTCAGATGTTAAGTCCCATAGTGCTCAGAGCCATTTGAACTATTGTTTTCGTTAAACTGACCAATTTCGTGGAGTTATTATACCTACCTTGTTACTAGTCTTCAAAGCGTACCTGTATTACTAATAGAATTTTAATTACAACAAATTGCACCAACAGCAATGCGTTTTTAATTGATTGTCAACATGCTGTTGCCCTCAAATGGCATAATCTCATGAAACACAAGTTACAATAATTCTTTTATCACGAATTTGGCGTTTCTCGACATTTCATTACAACGAATCATACAATTAACGGCTGTTCTCGAGAGCCCCTCGGATTGCTGATGCTCAGAAACGGCATATATACACACCAACTTCAACCGAAAGCCAATACGGTGCTCAAAACTCTGCACCAAAGGGAGATTGCGTGTATGTGACGTAGGTGGCGTTCTGCCATCTCATTGGTCAACGTTCAAACACAAGTTTAGAATATCAGACTTGCTAGATATTGGTCCGCGCGTTCAGAAAGACTTCTCAACGTGCTGTTCCATGCTGTGACGTCAGAAACTCGGTACGCTCAACGCTCAACGTTCGGATGCACGGTCCGTGTGGCGACGGCTTAAGCCAATGAGAGGCAAAATTGCGCAGACGTTAGGCATGCTTTTACAAGTTTCACAACAGAACAAAGCCTCTTTTTATTCAGTTTTAGGCAGTGGTATAGAAAAGGCTCACTTTTTTAATACGTGAAATTTCGTGCTATTGAAGTGGCTGCATATTTCACCCAAATCATCTAAAACCTGCTCCGCAGTTACTGTGGAAATGAAAAGTGCTATTGATGTGCAGTTTTCACAGAATGGATTGGTAGTCGGGGGCTTGTATTGCAAGCCAATAAACAGATTGTAATAATATTTAGAAAGCCATTTTTGGGCAAACATACACTTTTTCAAATCGAACAATGCCTGTTGACATTAACAAACTAACAGTAGGGCAAATTAGAGTGTCAGTGGTGTTTGTTGCAGGATTCTAGTCGTTGAAGAGGTATTATATTTTGAAAAGTTCCCACACAGATATTTGTACAATACCTGAAGCAGCTCACACTAAGGAACAACACAAGCGAATACACTAAATATTTGGATCCTGACCAGTAACAGCACAACTGACTGTCACAGGTTGTGTTCAAAATGACCACTGACAGCGGCAGTACACGTTTCTTGTTTGGTATCAAACGACTACTGCACACATGCTAGCATTTCACAGGAGGTACCAGAGCATGCTGCAGTAATGTCGTTGCATGTCATCGCGTGTAGTTGGTATGCCCTTGTAAACAGCGTCTTTCAACATCCCCTACAGAAAAAGTCTACAGCCGTCAAATTCGGGGAACAGCCATCATGTTGATATCATAAGTTGCTCATAGTCTGCAGAGTTCGAGTAACAAAGATTTTGTGAGGTAATTGATTGATGAAAGGTATAGGTTATTGTTGGAGAGGGCCATTCTTTTGTAGCGAATTTTGAAAGTCAGATTGGGTTGCGCTAAAGGTACTGTGTGTCAGTTTAGTGTTGATCAGAATAAGTAAAGAGAGTAAAGACTGCGGAAGTTCAGTTTTGCTCAGCTGTTTGAAAATCAAATAACGTATAGATTTATCAGCACAGTAATTCAATAATTTTTCAAAGGGTATGTTTCATGTTGTGTGGAGGTGGCACGGTGGCCGATGTGAGCGTCTATTGCCAGGACTCGAGGCCAGGATATCAGCAGGCACAACGAGATGGAGCGGTGGCTGATGTGAGAGTCTAGTGGCAGGGTCTGGCCCAGGTTAGCAGTAGGCGTGAGGAGGTGTAACGGTTGCTGATGTGAGTGTCTATTGCCAGGATCTGGGCCAGAGTGGCAGCAGGCTCGAGGAGGTAGAGTGGAGGCCGATATGAGTGTCCATTTCCAGGAACTGGGCCAGTGTGGCAAATGGGGCAACGAGGTGGAGCGATTGCCGATTTGAGTGTTTATTGCCAGGACCTGGGCGAGGATGGCAGCAGGTGTGGTGAGGTGGAGTGGTGGCCAATGTGAGCATCTATTGCCAGGACCTGGGCCAGGGTGAGAGCAGGAGCGATGAGGTGGCGTGGTTGCCGATGTGTGTGTCTATCGAGGTCCTGGACAGGATGGCAGCAGGTGAGAGGAGGTGGCGCAGTGGCCATTGTGAGCATCAATTGCTGGGACTGGGTTAGGGTGACAGCTGGCACGAGTGGCTGGAGCAGTGGCCGATGTGAGCATCCATTGCGAGGACCTGTGCAGGATGTCAGCAGTTGTGTGGAGATGGCACAGTGGCTGATGTGCACATCTATTGCCAGGAATCGAGGCCAGGTTGAAAGCAGGCATGGGGAGTTGGAGCGGTCTCTGATGTGTCTATTGCCAGGACCTGGGAAAGGGCGAAAGTAAGCTCGATGAGGTGGTGCAGTGGCCGATGTGAGCGACAGTTGTGAGTATCTGGGCAGGGTTGCAGCACTTGTGTGGAGATCGCACAGGGGCCGATCTGAGCGTCTATCGCCAGGTCTCGGGGCCAGGATGTCAGCAGGCACAACGAGACAGAGCAGTACCTGATGTGAGGGTCTACTGCCAGGATTTGGAACAGGGTGGCAACAGGAGCGATGAGGTTGGTGGCTGCCAATGTTGGTGTCTATCGCCAGGTCCGAGGCCAGTGTGGCAGAACATGGGAGTGGCTGTCGTGGTGGCCAATGTGAGTGTTTTACTGCCAGGACCTGGAACTAGGTGGAAGCAAGTGTGGGGAGGTGGTTTGGTGGCAGATGTGAGCGTCATTTGCCAGGGCCTGGGCCAGGGTGGCAGGATACTTGAGGAGGTGGCACAATGGTAGATTTGATCGTCTATTGCCAGAAACTGGGCCAAGGTGGCAGCAGGCTCGAAGAGGTCAGTGGCTGCCAATGTTGGCGTATATCGCCAGTTCCCAGGCCAGTGTGGCAGAACACGGGAGTGGGTGGCACGGTGGATAATGTGAGCGTTATACTGCCAGGATGGCTGATGTGAGTGTCTATTGCCAGGACCTAGGCCAGGGTGGCAGCAGGAGCAAGGAGGTAGCACAGAGGCCGATGTGAGTTTTATTGCCATGACCTGGGCCAGGTTGGCAGTCTTCACTAGCAAGTGAAGCAGTGGACAATGTCAGTGTCTATTGTGAGGACCTCGGCAGTGTGGCAGCAGTTGTGTGGAGGTTGCATGGGTGCCTATTGCCAGCGCTCGGGGCCATGTTGGCAGGAGGAACGGCGAGGTGGTGTCTGATGTGAGCGTATACTGCCAGGATCTGAGCCAGTGTGGGAGCAGGAGTGAGGAGGGAGAGTGGAGGCCGATGTGAAATCTACTGCCAGGACCTGGGCCAGGGTAGCAGTAGGTGTCAGGACGTGTAGCAGTGGCTAATTGTAAGTGTCTACTGGCAACACCGGGGGTAGGGCGATGACACGTGTGAGGAAGTGGCGCTGTGTCTGTTGTGAATGTCTGTTGCCATTCCCTGGGCCAGGATGTAAGCAGTCATGATTAGGTTGAGTGGTGGCTGATGTGAGCGTCTATCGCCAGTATCTTGGCCAGGGCGGCAGAAGGAGTGAGGAGGTGCGTGGTTGCTGATGTGTGTGTGTGTGTGTGTGTGTGTGTATCGCCAGGTCCTTGGCCAGGGTGGAAGCATGCAGGAGTAGGTGGCACAGTGGCCAATGTTAGTGTTTATTGCCATGACCTTGGTCTGGGTGGAAGCAGGTGTGCGGTGGTGGAGAGGTAGCCAATGTGAGTGTCTACTGCCAGGACCTGGGCCAGGGTAGCAGAAGATGCAAGGAGGTAGAGTGGTGGGTTGTATTTCCCTGACCTGGACCAGGGTGGCAGCAGGAATGAGGTGGTTGTGTGGTTGCCGATGTGTGTGTCTATTGCCAGGTCCTTGACCAGGGTGGCAGCAGGCTCAAGGAGGTACATCAGTGGCTGATGAGTGTGTTCATTGCCAGAACCTGGGCCAGGTGGCAATAAGTGTGGGGAGGTTCTGTGATGGAAGATGTGAGCGATCATTGCCAGGTCCTTGGCAAGGGTTTCAGTAGGCGCTGGTAGGTGGAGTGGTGGCCAATGTGACTGTCTATTGCCAGGACCTGGGACAGGGTGGCAGCAGGTGCAAGGAGGTAGAGAGGAGGCCAATGTGAGCATCTGTTGTCCGGACCTTGCCCAGTATCACAGCAGGGGCGACGAGGTGGAGCGGTGGTTGATGTGAGTGTGTAATGCCAGGATCAGGGCCAGGCTAGCAACGGGCACGTGGAGATTACCTGGTTGCCGATGTGTATGTCTATCGCCCGGTCCTGGGCCAGCAGGAAAAAATAGGTGGCCCGGTGGCCGGTGTTAGCGTATATTGTCAGGACCGGCTCCACGGTGGTAGAAGGAGCGAGGAGGTGTAGCGTGGCTGATGTGACTGTCTATTTCCAGCACCTGGGCCTGCATGGAAGAGATGGTGCGGTGGCCGATGTGAGCAGCTATTGCCAGGACTCAGGGCCAGGTTGGAAGCAGACACGATGAGATGGAGCACGTGCTGATGTGACTGTCTAATGCCAGAAATCATGAGCAGGTGGTGCAGTAACCAATGTGATCATACATTGCGAGGAACTGGACAGGGTGGCAGCAGTTGTGAGGAGATGGCACGGCGGCCCACGTGAGCATCTATTGCGAGGACTCGGGGCCAGGTTGGCAGCAGGCACGACGTGGTGGAGCGGTGGCTGATGTGAGCGTCTACTGCCAGGACCTGAGCCAGGGTGGCGCGAGGAGGTGGTGACCATCTATTGCATGGTCCTGGGCGAGGATGGCCGCAGGGTTGAAGAGGTGGTGCAGTGGCCGATGTGAACATCTATTGCCAGTACCTGGGCCAGGGTGGCAGCAGATGGGAGGAGCGGGCGCAGTGGCAAATGTGAGCATTATTGCTAGTCCCTAGGCCCAGGTGAAAGCATGTGTGGGTAGCTGTCATGGTGGCAAGTGTGTGCATCAATTGACAGGGCCTAGGAATGAGTGGCAGCAGGTGCAGGGAAGTGGAGCGTTGGCCAATGTTAGTGTCTATTGCCTGGAGCTAGGCCAGGATGGTATCATGCCACGCTGTTGTTAATGTGAGCTTCTACCACCATGAGCTGGGCCAGCATGGCAGCAGGTGGGAGGAGGTGCCCAGTGGCCGATGTGAGCGTCTATTGCCAGGACATTATCCATTGTGGCAGCAGGAGCGAGGAGATGTAGCGTGGCTGATGTGAGTGGCTATTGCCAGACCTGTGCCTGTGTGGAAGAGGTGTGGGGATGTGGAGCGGTTGCTGATGTGAGCGTCTATTCCATGGACTTGGGCCAGGGCAGCAGCAGGAATGATCTACATCTACATGCATACTCCAGAACCCACCATATGGTGCGTGGCGGAGGGTACCTCGTACCACAACTAGCATATTATCTCTATGTTCCACTCTCAAACAGAACGAGGGAAAAATGACTGCCTATATGTCTTTGTATGAGCCCTAATATCTCTTATCTTATCTTTGTGGTCTTTCGCAAAATGTAAGTTGGCGGCGGTAAAATTGTACTGCAGTCAGCCTCAAATGGTGGTTCTCTAAATTTCCTTAGTAACGATTCACGAAAAGAACGCCTCCTTTCCTCTAGAGACTCCCACCCTGAAGCATTTCCGTATCACTCGCATGATGATCAAACCTACCAGTAACAAATCTAGCAGCCCACCTCTGAATTGCTTCTATGTCCTTCCTCAGTCTGACAAGATAGGGATCACAAACGCTCGAGAGTAGAGTGGTGGCTGATATGAGTGAATATTGCCAGGACCTGGCCAAGGGTGGCAACAGGATGGAGGAGGTTGCGCGGTGGCTATTGACAGTATTTGAGCCAGTTTGACAGCAGGTACGAGGAGGTGAAATGGAGGCCGATGAGAGCCTCTATTGCCAGGACCTGTGACAGGGTGGTTGCAGGCATGTGGTGGTGGCGCTGTGACCAATGTAAGCGTCTATTGCCAGAGCCTGGGCCAGGGAATAGCATTTGTGGGGAGTTGGCGCAGTGGCTGATGGGATAGAGTGGAAGCAGATGTGGGAAGGTGGCGAAGTGGCACACGTGAGCATCTATTGCAAGGACCTGGGCCAAGGTGGCAGCATGTGCTGGGAGGAAGCACAGTGGTTGATATGATCATCTATTGCCAGTAACTGGGCCAGGGTGGCAGCAGAATCGAGGAGGTGTAGCGGTGGCTGATGTGAGCATCTATTGTCAGGACCTGGGCCAGGGTAATAGCAGGCATGAAGAGTTTTAGGGGAGGCCACTTTGAGCGTCTATTGCCAGGACATGGGCCAGGGCAACAGCATGTGTGAGGTGGTGGTGATGTGTCCGATGTCAACGTCTTTTGCCATTACCTGGGCCAAGGTCGCTGCAGTCATGATTAGGTGAAGTGGTGGCTGATGTGAGCGTCTATTGCCAAGATCTGTGAAAGGGTGGCAGGGCGGCAACAGGTGCAAGGTGGTCGTACATTGGCCGATGTCAGCATCTATTTCTCGTACCTGGGATAGAGTGGAAGCAGGTGTGGGAAGGTGGCGAAGTGGGCACACGTGAGCATCTATTGCCAGGACCTGGTCCAGGGTAGCAACATGTGTGATATGGTAGAGCGTTGGCTGATGTGTTTGTCTGTTGTGAGGACCTGGGCAGGGTGGCAGCAAGTTTGTGGAGGTGGCACAGTGGCTGATGTGATCGTCAAGTGCTAGGACCTGGGCCAGTACGATAGCAAGCACCAGGAGGTGGCGCAATGGCCGATACGGACATCCATTGCGCAGATTTGGGCAGGGTGGAAGCAGGTTTGTGGAGGTGGCACAGTGGCCTGGGGCAGGGTGGCAACAGGTTAGGTGAGGTGGAGCAGTGGCCATGGTCAGTGTCTATTGCAAGGACCTGGGCCAGGGCAGCAGACAGCATGAGGAGGTGGCACGGTGGCTGATGTGAGGGTCTATTGCCAGAACTTGGGGCCAGGATGGCAGCAGACACAACGAGATGGAGCGGTGGCTGATGTGAGCGTCTACTGCGAGGATTAGGGCCAGGGTGGCAGCAGGCGCGAGGAGTTTGAGTGGAGGCCAATGTGAGCATCTATTGCCATGACCTGTGCCAATGTGGCAACATGGGCGACTGGGTGGAGCGATGGCCAATGTGGGTGCTTATTGCTAGAACCTGGGCCAGGGCGGCAGGAAGTGTTAAGACATTGCATGACAGCAGATATGAGCGTCCAGGTTGACAGCAGGTGTGGAGAGGTGGGCAATGAGAATGTCTATTGCCAGGACCTGTGCCAGGGTAGCAGCAGGCGTGACAAGGTGTAGTGGTGGCTGATGTGGGTGTCTATAGCTAGGACCTCTGCCAGGGTGGCAGAAGGCGCAAAGATGTTGTGTGGTTGGCGATGTGTGTGTCTATCGCCAGGTCCTTGGCCAGGCTATCAGCAGGCGGGAGGAGGTGAGCAGTGGCCAATGTTAGCGTCTACTAACAGTATTTGGGCCAGTGTGGCAGCAGGTATGAGGAGGTGATGTAGAGGCCAATGTGAGCCTCTATTGGCAGGACCTGCTCTACCATTGTAGCAGGTGTGAGGAGGTGGTCGGTTGCTGAAATAAGTGTCTATTGCCAAGGTCTGGTCCAGGGAGACAGGAGTTATGGGGACATGGCGCAGTGGCTGATGTGAGCGTCTAATGCAAGAACCTGGGCCAGGGTAGGAGCAGGCGTGAGGAGGTGTAGCAGTGGCTGATATGAGTGTCCATAGCCAGGACCTGGGCCAGGGTGGCAACAGGTGTGAGGAGGTTGCATGGGTGCTGATGTGTGTGTGTAACCCAGGCCCTGGGCCTCAGTGGAAACTGCCATGAGTAGGTGGTGCAGTGGCTGATGTTAGTTAGTGTTTATTGCCATGAAATGGGTCTGTTTGGAAGCAGGTGTGGGGAGGTGGCTTGGTGGCAGATGTGAACATCAATTACCAGGGCCTGGGGCAGGGTGGCAGGAGGTGTGGGGAGGTGCAGCGGTGGACAATATCAGCATGTATTGCCAGGACCTTTTCCATTGTAGCAGAACGCACAAGGAGTTGGCATGGGGGCCGAAGTGAGTTTCTATTGCCATGACCTGGGCCATAGTGGCAGCCAGTATAGGGAGTTGGCATGGTAGCCAATGTTACTGCCTTTTCCGAGGACCTCGGCCAGAGCGGCAGCAGGTGTGGTGAGGTGGACTGGTGGCCAATGTGAGTGCCTATTGCCAGGACCTGGGCTAGGATAGCAGAAGGTGCAAGGAGGTTTAGCGGTGGCTGATGTGGGTGTCTATTGCCAGGACCTGGGCCAAGGTGGCAGCAGGAGAAAGGAGGTAGAGTGGAGTCGATGTGAGCATCAGTAGCTAGGGCCTGGGCCAGGTAGGCAGCAGGCACGAGGATGTGCGTGGTGGCCAATGAGTGTGTGTGTATCGCCCAATCCTTGGCCAGGGTGGAAGCACGGAGGAGTAGGTGGTGCGGTGGCCACTGTTCCTGTTCATTGCCAGGACCTTGGTCTGGGAAGCAACAGGCTCAAGGAGGTAGATCAGTGGCTGATGAGAGTGTTTATTGCCAGGACGTGGGCCAGGGTGGCAGCAGGTATGGGGAGGTTGCTTGATAGAAGATGTGAGCGGCCATTGCCAGGGCCTTGGGCAGAATTTCAGCAGTTACTGGTAGGTGGAGCAGAGGCCAATATGAGTGACTAATGACAGTACACTTATTGATGCAATATTGGTCAAAAGCAAAAATTTTTCTCATAAAGACAGTCCTCATCATTCATCACCATATTAATTATAGTTTTCTTTTTCTTTCTCAAAGTCTGAGCAGTGAAAGAAAATGCAAACGGAAGTAGTGAATTTCCATGCAGTCTTGAAGAAGTATTGTTGTGCTTCTAACAGAAAGACAATGCTGACTCTTTACATGCAGACAGGCAATGGGCCACAACAAAGCAAACCCACCACAGAGTCATTCGAATTTTGAAGAAACTTGGTGGGTAGGTAATCACAGAGCAGACCCACTGTAGTCCTGGTAGAGAGTATGGTATTGGTGGGTCATCAAAGTTGCATACCCACTGCAGTCCTTGTAGAGATGGTCAGCATCCATCTGTTGCGGATGTGCAGGTGCAATATCACCATTGAAGAGTCTTGCGGACAATATAACAAGTCCATGAACCACTATTTATTCACTCTCAAAGTTTTTGGAATTGTCCTTAGAACCAGCAATGCTGTTTACTATCCCTTGCATAAACATTAACACCTGCAAACACTAACAGCCCCAACTTCTCACATATTGTGCATATACTATGAAAAACAGAAACGTGTGCACTGAAATGAATGCTTACATGTTACTTAATTTGATGAACTGGTATCAATTACAATTTAATACATGAGAATACAATTACAAAGGTACAGAAAATATCATTAAAAACATAATAATACACATAACATTTGTAGTAATACAGGTTTTACAAAAGAATAGAAATAAACATTTACATCAGAGTTACAGGTATTATGTCATAAGTAAATACATAAAAGATCCTAATATCTTTCAAAAACAATGTCCAACCATCCTTACAAAGTAAGTTATATATTATTAATGCAAATTATATTTGAGAAAATGAGTACATCTCATCACAGTGAATGTAGCTTAGCATTAGAAAAATTCTACAATGTAGATCTTGTTAGCTAAACACATAAAGACAGAAAAAACACAAATACACAAGGGTACACAAACAAATAGAGGAATAACACAAAAGGAAAGGACAGGGTTTGTTTTCAGTGTAACATTTGGTACTGCAGTCCAAACCAACACTTCATTCCAAAGATCATTCCTCTTATTTCTATATATTTTTACACATATAAAATCCCATTAAAGCATGCTTTCTGTATTTATATGGCCACATATTTCTTCCTTCATAATTTATTTTCCATTATCTTACCTCATCATTTATTTGGAAGAAAATCATACCTAAGACTGACAATAGACATCCACATCAGCCATTGCTCCACCTATTCATGCATTCTGCTTCCCCGGCCCATGTCCTGGCAATAGATGCTAACCCTGGCCACCACTCCACCTCCCTACAACTGGTGCCACCCTGGCGCAGGCCCTGGCAATAGTAGCTCACATTTGCCATCAATGGAACCTCCCCACACCTGCTGTGACCCTGGCACATGTCTTGGCAGTAGCCACTCACATCTGCCACGATCCACCGTGTCGCCCCTGCTACAACACTGGCCCAGCCCCTGGCAATAAACGCTCACATAGGCCTCCACTTACCTCCTCACTCCTGCTGCCACCCTGGCCCATCCTGGAAATAGACGCTCACATCAGCCACCACTCCTCCTCGTCATGCCTGCTGCCAGTCTGGCCCTAAGTCCTACCAATAGATGCTCACATTGGCACATGTGCCACCTCCACACAATTGCTGCAACCCTGCCAAGGTCCTCGCAATAGACGCTCACATTGGCCACTGCTCCACCTGCCAGTGAAGGCTGCCACACTAACCCACATCCTCGCAATAGATCCAGACATTGGCCAGCAGTCCAACTCCCCAGACCTGCTGCCACCCTTGCCCAGGCCCTGGAGATTGATGCTCACATCTGGCACCACGCCACCTCCCCACACCTTCTTCCTTCGAGGCCTAGGTACTGGAAATAAACTCTAACATCAGCCACCGAGCCACCTCTTCCCGCCTGCTCCCACCCTGGCCAAGGACCTGGCGGTAGGCACACACATTGGCAACTACACACCCTCTTAGCACTTACTGCCACCTTGGTCCATGTCCTGGCGATAGACACACACGTCAGCCAAAGCTACATCTCCTCACGCCTGCTGCCACCCTGGCCTAGATCCTGGCAGTAGACACTCACATCAGCCAACGCTCAACCTTGTTGTGCTTGGTGCTATCCTGGCCCTTAGTCCTGGCAATAGAAGCTCACATTGTCCACCGTGCCACCTCCTCAAGCCTTCCGCTACCCTGATCCAGGTCCTCGCAATAGAAGCTGACCTTGGCCACTGCTCCACCTACCCGTACCTGCTGTCATTCTGGCCCATGCCTTTAATATTTACCCTCACATCGCCCACTGTGCCACCTCCACACAACTGCTGCCACCCTGTCCAGGTCCTAGCAACAACACTCACATCGTCACTGCACCAGCTCTTTGAGCTTGCTATCGCCCTGGCCCAGGTACTTGCAATAGACCCTCACATCAGCCATCGCTGCACCACCTTGTGCCTCCTGCCACCTTGCACAGGTCTTAACTATAGATGCTCACATCAGCCACCGACCCACCTATTTGAGCCTGCTGTCACCCTGGCCCAGGCCCTGGCAAATTGATGCTCACATCTGCCACCACACCTGCTCCCACCCAGGCCCTGGTCCTGACAGTAAACACTCACATAGGCCACCATGCCACATACTCCCACCTTCTGCCACCGTGGCCAAGGACCTGCCCATAGACACACGCATTGGCAGCCACGCAACCTCCTCGTGCCTGCTGCCAGCCTGGCCCAGGTCTTGGCAATAAATTTTCACAATGGCCACTGCGCCACCTCTTCACACCTGCTACCCAGCGGTAGATGCTAACATCGGCAACCACGCAACCTCCTTGTGCTTGCTGCCACCCTGGTCCAGATACTGACAATTGAGGATCACATCTACCTCAATGCCACCTCCTCACACCTGGTTCCATCCAGGCCTAGGTCCTGGCAATAAACGCTAACATCATCCACCACACCACATCCTCACACCTGCAGCCACCCTGGCGAAGGACCTGGCGATAGACACACACATCGGCAACCACACAACCTCTTCGCGCCTGCTGCCACCCTGGCCCAGGTCCTGGCTACAGTCACTCGAATAAGCCACCACTCCACTACCTTGTGGCCATTTCCTGTTCCAGATCCTAGGAGTAGACGCTAACAACAGACACCACTTCGTCTCATTGTCCCTGCTGCCATCCTGGCCCCTAGTCCTGGCAATAGACACTCACATCGGCCACTGTACCACCTTCACACAACTGCTGCAACCCTGCCTAGATCCTCAAAACAGGCGATCACATCGGAAACCGTGCCACCTCTTTGAGCTTGGTTTAGCCCTGGCCCAGGTCCTGGCAATAGACTCTCACATCAGCCACCGCCCCCATACCGCGTGCCTGTTGTTGTCCTTGACCAGTTTCTGGCAACAGACGATCACATTGGCCACTGCTACACATCCCCACACCTGCTGCCCCCCTGGCCAAGGCCCTGGCAATGGTCGCTCACATCTGCCACCACGCAATGTCCACATGCTTGCTGCTACCCTGGCCCAGTTCCTGGCAATAGACACTCACATTCGCCAACACTCCACTGATCTTTTATGTATTTACTTATGACATAATTCGTGTATCTCTGATGTAAATGTTTATTTCTATTCTTTTGTAAAGTCTGTGTTACTAAAATGTTATGTGTATTATTATGTTTTTAATGATTTTTTCTGTATCTTGTAATGTTATAAAATTGTAATTGATACCAGTTCATCAAATTAAGTAACATGTAAGCATTCATTTCAGTGCACACATTTCTGTTTTTCATAGTATATGCTGCCACCCTGGCCCAGGCCATGACAATTGTCACTCACATTGGCCACCTACACACACCTGCTGCCACCCTGGCCCAGGTCATCAGAATAGGTGCTCACGCAGGCTAACGTCCCACCTCCCCACTCCCACTGCCACCCTGGCCCAGGTCATGGCAATAGAAACTCACATCAGCTACACTACACCTCCTCGGTCCTGCTTCCACCCTGACCTCCAATCTACCTCCTCGAGAATGCTGCCACCCTCACACAGAGAGTGGCTGTAGACGCTCAGATTAGTCACCACTCCATCTCGTTGTGCCTGCTGCCACTTTGGCCCAGGACCTGGCGGGTGACGCTCACATCGGAAACCACGCAACCTCCTTGCGCCTGCTACCACCCTGGTCGAAGTACTGGCAATAGACACTGTCAATAGCCACCACTACACCTCCTGGCCCAGGTCGTGGCAACAGACGCTCACATCGGCCTCCACTCTACCTCCTCCCGTCTGTTGCCACACTGTTCCAGATCCTGGCAGTAAACGCTCATGTCAGCCATCTCGTTGTGCCTCCTGCAATCCTGGCCCCGAATCACGGCAATAACACTCACATCGCCCACCGCGCCACCTCTTCGAGTTTGCTATCGCACTGGCCCAGTTCCCAGGACTAGACAGTCACATCACAGACCGCTTCACCTCCCTGTGCCAGATGTGAACCTGACCCCAAGACCTGGCAATAATTACTCACTTCAGCCACACTGCCAGCTCCACACAACTGCTGCCATCCTGCACAGGTCCTCGCAATAGATGCTCACGTTGGCTACTGCTCCACCTGCTCGTGCCGGCGGCAACCCTGACCAAGGTCCAGGCAATAGATGCTCACATCAGCCACTGCGACACCACCTAACACCCGCTATCATCCCAGTCAAGGACCTCGATATAGATACACACATCAGGTACCACACAACCTCCTCGCTCCTGCTGCATCCTGGAGCAGGTCCTGGCAATAGATGCCCACATTGGCCACCGCTCCACCTCACCACATCTATAGCCACCCTGACCCAGGTTCTCAGAAAAGGCGCTCAAATCGGCTAACGAGCAACCTCCTCACACCAATTGATACCCTGGCACAGGTAACGGCAATAGAAACTCAAATCGACCTACTTGCCACCTCCTAGCTCCTGCTGCTACCCAGGCCCAGATCTGCGCAATAGATGGTCACATTGGCCAAAATACGAACTCCTTGCGACTGCAGGCACCCTAATACAGGTCCTGACAATAGACGCTCACATCAGCCACAGCTCCACCTAATCATGACTGCTGCCCCCCTTGTCCAGGTAATGTCAAGAGACGGTCACACGTCCAAACAGAAGTCGGCATGATACCTGTTTTATGCAACCCCGATGCAATTTCTGTGTTTAGTCGTCAATGTGAAGGTCCAAGGGTGGCAATGAACATTCAGTCTGACATCGGAAACTAAAACTGGACACCCAGGAAAGGTTCCAAGAGCAGACTGTTTGAAGAGTTACTGGCAGAAGTCGACATCCCGATGCAATTTCTCTGTTTCATCGTCAATGTGAATGTCCAAGGGTGACAGTAAACATGCAGTCTGGCCATCAGAAACAAATACTGGACTCCCAGGAAAGGTTCCAAGAGCGGACTGTTTGAAGAGTTACTCGTCCGGACAGAAGTCAACGTGGTGCCTTTTTTATGCAATCCCGATGCAATTTCTGTGTTTCATCGTCAGTGTGAATGTCAGAGGCTGACAGTAAACATGCAGTATGGCATCGGAAACTAAAACTGGACTCTCGTGAAAGGTTCCGAGAATAGACAATTGAAGAGTTACTCGTCCAGATAGATGTCGGCGTGATACCTGTTTTATGCAATACCGTTGCAATTACTGTGTTTCATCGTCAATGTGAAGGTCCAAGGGTGACAGTAAACGTGCAGTATGTCATGGGAAACTAATACTAGGCTCATAGGAAAGGTCAAAGAGCAGACGGTTTCAAGAGTTGCTCGTCGGGACAGAAGTCGACATACTGCCTGTTTTATGCAATCCCGAAGCAATTTCTGTGTTTCATCGTCATTAAACATGCAGTGTATTATCGGAAACTAATACTGGACTCCCATGAAACGTTCCGAGCGCAGACTGTTTGAAGAGGTACTCGTCCGAACAGAAGTCGGCATGGTGCTAGGTTTATGCTATTCCGATGGAATTTCTGTGTTTCATCGTCAATGTGATAGTCCAAGGGTGACGGTAATCATGCAGTCTGGCATCGGAAAGTAATACTGGACTCCCAGGAAAGGTTCCAAGAGCAGACTGTTTGATGAGTTAGTCGTCCAGACAGAAGTCGTCATTGTACCTGTCTTATGCAACCCCGATACAATATCCGTGTTTCATCGTCAATGTCAAGGACCAAGGGTGACAGTAAACATGCAGTCTGGCATCGGAAACTAATACTGGACTCCCAGGAAAGGTTCCAAGAGCAGAATGTTTGTAGAGTAACTCGTCCTGACAGAAGTCGGCATGGTGCATGTTTTATGCAATTCGATGCATTTTCTGTGTTTTATGGTCAATGTGATAGTCCAAGGGTGAAGGTGAAATGTCTCTGTTGGATTCCTTTCATGTTAATTTGTTAAATTTGTTGTCATTTACGGCATAAATTCCTCTTCTAAATTTACTGTGGTGTTTCTGACTATCTGGGAGGAGACTGAGCAGTGAAACGTGTTACCTTTACACATAAATAAGAACGATCTGTCACACTACTACACTTTAAAACACAGTTTATATGTAATTCATGTCACACAGTCTCATACAGAACCTGCATCGGCTTTCTTTTATATACTGTATATGATAAGATACTGTCATCCCCCTTCTCTTCTGTGTGAGAGAATGAATGAGCAAATGTATTTCTAGTTGCATGCTAGATGGTAGCAGACGAGCCTGTCTCCTAGAGAACAGTAGGACTAACGTCGGAACAGGTAGCTAAGTTTTCTAAAACCAGAGAGGTTTCTATTCTTAGTAGGGTCCTGTCCGTCCCTTGTCATGTTGGTATAGGAAGCTGCCTCTCTGGTCACTTCCGTTTGTATCTGTCAAGCGCGTTCTGTAGGGGCCCATGTCAGTCTGTCTGCGGCGAGCGTCTGAAGTGGTAAGATCTCCAGCTAAGCGCGTGTCTGCTAAGTCCGTACGACAATGGGTTTCTTAAGTTCAGCTTAACTGAAAATTTAATCACCTTTATTTCAGGTTTAGCTCCAAAATATCTAATGTTCTCTTAAATTGCAATGCAGTGCAATTCGAGTGTGAAGTTCGGAATATCTTCCGGTAGTTGCTTTGTCACTACTTTGTGAGTAAAGTGGAACCACATGTTGATTAGTAACTCTAACTTATCAATCTAAATGCGAATGTGTGTGAGATTATAGCGCCTCGTCCTGACAATATTTTTCAATATAGCAACTTTTCTTTATGTTCACCCCAAGTGGGGTGTACTTTGTGAGACCAGTACCATGTGCTTATACAATTGTTTGACCCATCAGGTTAATAGTAAGACGATAGTAACCAGTTCGAGTTTTTTCTTTTGTAAATTGCGTTTCGATGTAATTTATTTTAATTATCAAAATTATTGTGGAGTTACACTCTTTGTGTAAACCAAGTTGACCACGTGACACATGTGGTGTAAGCATCAAAGTAGCCCTGAGCTATTCTTTTCGGGAAGATTTCACAGAGAGTTACTATGAATTTAGTATACCAGTGTGTGGTAATTTCATGATGGATAGGATTGCGCTACGAATGTAACTTCTTTAGATGAAAATTAAATTGGTTGGTTGTGGTTAATTTCCTCTTGGATATGTTTCAACGTTCTTCATGTGTTCTTTTATGAATGCAGTGTTGTATGTAGTCTCCCAATCTTGGCTCCCTATTTGATGTGGACTGTAAGATTACAAACTCACATTTCACAATCCTAAATAAGGCACCAGTTTAGTTATGAATCAAATTTGATATGCTGAAATTTTAACGGAACAATGATCAATGTTAAAGTAAATGTCCAAATATAAACTGATTTATTTCTTTTTATTTAAATTTTTCTTTTTGTATATATATCACCGGTTATCGTAAGATGAGTACTAAAAGATTATAATTAATGTTAGTCTGGTTGGGAATTTGGTAAGCTAGACTGGATACCTGGTAAAACAGTTGCGCAGTAATGCAAGGTTAACTTCCTGAGATAGCTCACAGCTTTTAACCCACTTTTATGGTCTTGAATATCAGCACCACTTACATCACAAATTAATGCAACGACATTACACATGGCGACCCGGTTCTGTGATTCCACTAGACTCTGGAATCTCTGAAACGTTAGATTGCGAGTGTTGTATAATCTTAACTTTTTTTCCCTGCACCGCTCAAAGAACTTCTGCGTTGTTTCTGAGCAGACTTTCAAAAGGTTCACGGCGTTGTGTTGTTTGTCTTGTTTTGTTTTCTATATTTGTGTGTTTTATATGTATGTATTTTTTTTCTCGCTTGTAAATTGCACTGACTTCGATCAAAGATATAAATTGGGTTTGCGTGTGAAAAAGTGTGTACTAGGTTGGGTACCTTTCGTGTGATTCTCGTAATTTTTGGGGGATACATTTATTCTGATTAGTGTGTTGCGTACTGGGTATAAATTGAACTAATGCAGACACGTAACCAAGCTAAAAGTAGGCGGTCCATTAACTTAAGCAACATGGACCAAGGGGATGATTTGATTTCGAATATTGACATGTCGGACGGTTCCGAAAATGCAATGGGGAATACCTCAGAGGAAATGCAAAACAGGACGTATGGGCTCACAGCAGAGCCAGAAATTCATTTGCCTCCAACTATCCAAATTGATTTGGCAGAACTCATAAAAGCCTTAATGCATCAAAATGAAGAAAACGCAGAGAAATCAGAAAAATCGTTCCGAAAACAAAAAGAATCATCCGAAAAATCGATCCGAGAGCTAGGCGAACAAATGACGCAGAAATCTGAAAAATCGATCTGCGAGCTAGGCGAACAAATGACGTAGAAATCTGAAAAATCGATCCGCGAGCTAGGCGAACAAATGATGCAGAAATCTGAAAAATCGATTCGCGAGCTAGGCGAACAATTGACGCAGTAATCTGAACAATCGATCCGTGAGCTAGGTGAACAAATAGACGAAAAACTAATCCAGCAGACAAATAAAGTCGACAAGTCGATGCAGAGGGTATCCGATGATATCTCACAAAGAATAAACAATCTGGCAAGTGAAATAAAAAGTGATATTATGAAAGAATTAGGCCGTACATTTGAACAAATCGATGATCGTCTGCAAGCCTTAGAACAGGGCAAGCGGAGTCACGATGCAGAATCGAAAGAGAGCGAGGAATAGCTACTTAGGAATTTCCAAGCTCTGAGAGAAGAATGCCAAAGGGAATACCAGCAGGTACTCTCTAGGGTCCAGGAGGCGGAAACGCATTGTCCCGCGTCTGTTAGCAACACAGTAGCGGACAACAGTCAAGCGATTCACGCACTCGAACAGCAAGTAGAACAATTGAAGCAGACTGGGGCGGAGGACAACAGACAAATACATGATAAGACTGCGGCATTAGCGGACATCGTAGGCACGATGAAGGTGATGGAGAGCGATAACAATACTACACCGGTAGCGCTTGTAGAGACCGAAGAAGTGCGTTCGCTTCTTAGATTTCAGAAGGGACAGTTCGAAGTGAACAGGCGGCACAAAGCTGTAACAGGCGAATTACAAGAACGCGTGGCGCATCTGGAAAGCCGCATGGGGTGTGATTCCGAACTCGCCAATACCACTAAAAATAGCGGTACAAACAGTGCAGAGAGGGACTCCGGCCACGAGGGAGATTTTGACGACAGGGAAGAATGTATTTTGAGGGGCAGACATGAGAAAAATAGAAACATTCGAGGGCCTCGCCGGGAGGAAATGCGGGGATTTGATTTCAAACATTTCCTTACGGTGAGAAAGTTTGAGATATTTCGAAATTCGCAAAAAGGAATACATCCACGTGCATGGCTCGAGCAATTTGAGTTCTGTCTTCCCCCAGACTGGGCAGGTTCGCACAAGATAGAATATATGTGTGGCTATTTGGAAAGCGAACCGGCGATTCGCATGAGGTCGGCAGCGCGTCACTGCAACTCCACTCGGGAGTTTCGACAAGCCTTTCCGTCCGCCTATTGGTCGGAAGCGGCACAAGATAGGGTCAAGCATGGCATAATTATGCTGCCAAATTTGAACCAGTCTGGTTTCAGCAGCCCAGCACGCCTATTCGACCACATGCTGCAGGCAAATCAATTTCTATACGACCCATACGGGCCTGCGGATCTAATTAGGATATGCATCACCAAATTGCCGATGCACTTGCACCACGTCATTCTTGCGGGACGATGCAAAGAGGACGTGGAAACGTTTAAGACACTTCTCCAAGAGTTGGAATACAATACAGGAGAATGCCCGCCTAATCAGGCACAAAGTTATTACGGGGCACAGCAGCGCGACCGCAGTCGTGGCCGTAGTACTAATCAACGGCGTGACTGGTCGTCGCCACGCGAACGGAACAATAATCGGGACCGGCCGTATAGAAACTGGGGTAACAGTCGCGAACACAGGTGGAACAACGGAAATGATCGAGGACGTGGACAAGACCGTGAACGCTACAGGTACGGCAACCAGTATCGATACTACGATGAACACGGTGGGGATAGGATTGTAGGCTGAGCACCATATGATGTTGAAATTCGGCCGGCTAACCCAAGACATAACCCAGCAAATGGAAATGAACAAAATCGGCAATGACAAATGATCAGCGCAGAAGGCGCCCAGTCAGAACAAATGAGCGACATGGCAAATGAGTACATAGGGTATATAGAGAGGACAGTGAGGAGTAGAGAGAGAGAAAGAATTGATTAGTTTACCTTTGTGACATATGCATTTTGAATAATATCTTGGTAAAAATAATGATAAAGATGTTTCTATGTGATTGATTGAAGTGATGTTTGTAGTTTTTTTTCTTTCCTTGTGCAATTAGGATTTAGGTTGGTTCAAATGTGAAGATAAAAGGTTTCTTTGTGAACGAGTGAAATGCTGTTTATGGTTTTTTTGTGTAAATTGAAAAGAGTCGCTCCTGAGAGAAGCAAGATCTGTGTTGAATTAATGAAAAACTCAGGGGAATATCCAATCTGTGGGTAATATGGGTCTAGCAAACCCAGGTCCCCATCTGTTAGTAGCCTTGTTTCCGATTTTCTGCTTTCAGTGCTACTATCTATCGATTACTATTCTATATCTGTCAGTATAAATGAGGATCACTTACTATAGGATGCGTGCTGTATGAATATTTTAAGATAGGAGAACTCTGAGAAAGGAATGAGTAAGTTTGGAATCTTGAAAACAGGATGCGATAATACGATTGTTTAACCAATGGCTTCCCAATATACGCTAATATGTTAATATTGATGATATATGTCTTTTTTGTTCTTTATAGCTGAGTATGTAAAGTGCTGTCTGTGGATTTCGTAAGTAGATTGATTCCCTTCAAGGTGAAAGAAGAGTTGTGGTTTGTGTAATTTACGTGGCCCTGAAATAGTATTATGGCAGTCAAATGACGAGCAGTTTTCCAGCAAATGGAGAATGGAACGGAAATATGGATCCTTTTTGTAGTCTTGACTGATGTTGAGCCAGAGCCTGAAAAATTATTCTCCTTTAATACTTGTCGTAGAAAAGTGACGTTTATGTGTTTTGCTGATGCTGTGAGCACTACAGCTTACTGTTTTCGCTGGTTCGGGATGCACTGCAGCCTGTATGAGTTGAACTGAAGAAATGTCCCTCTTGAAGGTAGAGGAAGATTAAATAATTTTGATTATGGGACCGAAGGAAAGCTTGGTTTAATGTAATAAGGATGAACCAAACATTTGTCATTTAAACTACAGGAGGAATCGGATCTTTTGTGTCTGTTGTAAGTGCAATATGTTAAGATGAAACTGTTTTACAGAATAGAGAAGACCACAATTTTGTCATTCATGAGAAATGAAGCCAGAATAACCACCACAGGCGAAATAACTGATTTGGAAGCGAAAGGTAACTTAAAGAAGGAACGAAATTGGAACAAAATGGGTAAGAAAATGTAATATAACCTGTAGGATGAAAATATTTTTACCCTTCTCAGAGTCATCTGCGTAATTAATTCTTGTGATAACGTAATTTTAGATGAAATTGTCTTACTGTTTTATGTATAAACATATGAGTATGATAAATGTATAATTGCGAGTCTCTTATCAGGTGTGTCAACTGGTATAAATGTTTTGGCGTGCAAATAACCATTGTTCTTTTTACTATGTATGTTTAAGGAAAGTTTCTCCATATTTATCATGTGACAAGATATATGCCGCGAGCGCCAAGAAGAGGACTAAAGAGAACAATGTTGTAGTGGTATAAACACTGTGTTGAAGTAGCTTTGAAGTAGCTTGTTGGATTAACTAGTAGTGGATTGAAGTAGAAATTTGAGTAATACATGTTTATGCATAGTTAGTTTGTAGTATAGACAACAGGTGTGCATGTGTGTGTGTGTGTAAATAACATGTGAACCCTATGCTGCCCTGACCTATACTTGCACAAGGCATAATCCTATTCATTTTAGTGAATTAATAAGTAGCATTTGATGTATTAAAACGCAAGTGAACCACATTAGTGATGTGGATTTAGATATTATATTGTCAGTTCATTTAATTTTATTTTTATACAGTCAATTCATTTCACTTTTATTTTTTTATATTGTCAAGTCATTTAACTTTTATTTTTATATTGTTGATTTATGTAACTTTTTTATTTGCAAAAAAAAGGTATAAGTCTCACTTTTGTTCTTAAAAATTGTGAAAGACAATACTAAGCGGTATTATGTATGACATTTTGTAATCACATAACTATGATTAACAATTTCTGTGAATGCAGTTGAGAACGTGAAAACGAACCGGCTAAACTCTTACGAGACAGTGGGAGCAGCGAGGAGGAGGACTAGTTGTAAACAGGCGGGTTTCCCAGCAGGACACACTGTCAGCCAGGCACGCTCACCTCAAAAGAAGGGCTGCGGGGCCAACACTTTCCCTTGCACCCGGAGCTAATGGCCGGCCGCACCCGTGCGACCCTTCGTGGAGGCCATGACCTGAGATGGCCGAGCGGTCCACCGCGCGGAAATCCATCTGCTGGCAACACACCACACGCACGCGACCGTGACGAGACGGCCGTGGTGAAACGACAGAAGACAGGGGATAAAGGGGTGTGGAGCCTTTTGACAGGTACTGTCAATGACGCCTATCAACATTTCCTGGCGGAAGCCCATTTGTCAAGTAACAGTAAATCATGGTTCGGTGTTCTCTGGTTGCTAAGGGTGGCACAAAGAAGAGCCACTAAGTGTCATCCTTGCCCAGGAATATCAAACCGGCGAGCCAATTGAGGATAACTCAAGAATTTAACAACACAAGGAGCGTGGAGCGTTTTGACACGTACTGTCTGGAGAAAATGGCAGACTTCAACGACGCCTATCAACATTTCCTGACGGATGCCCACTGTCAAGCGACAGTAAATCATGGTTCGATGTTCTCTGGTCGCTAAGGGTGGCACAAAGAAGAGCCATTAAGTGTCATCCTTGCCCAGGAATATCAACCTGGCGTGTCAAACGAGGATACCGCACAAATTTGACAACACAAACATGGAACCAAATCGAGATGTACGTGGACACAGGCCACCAAGAGAAACTTCATGAGAGGGCAGAGACGGCGGGATTGCACGCAACAGATGGACAAAAAATCCCAACTGACAGCTGCGGCGACGAACCCCCCCCCCCCCCCCACCTCTTATATTGTGCCTCGGAACAGTGGAACTACTGACTGTGCAAGTGAACAGTGATTATACGGTTCTTAGTCCAATGCATATACGTGTGTTCTTTCAGAGAAACTTTGATCGTGTATTTTGCAGGTGTTCGATTTATTGGTGTTTTTTTTATTAGACTGAATCTTGTATTTTGCAGGTGTTTTATTTCTTTCTCTGTACTTTCAGAGCTGTTTTATTTCTCAATGTTTGTTTTTGTGTGTTGTGATATTTTGTTTCGTAAATGCATTCCTGTGGCATTGCTTCGTATATCAGTCAGATAGCTATTCATGCTCATTGGACTGTGATCGATTAGCCTTTGCATGGGGCATATTTATAGCGAGGAACCCCTTAAGGGTAACAATCACATAATTAATTGTAGTTTCAGTATAATGACAGAGTGATCATTGTTTGCTAACTAACTGAAATATAGCAGAGTGATTAAATTAGTGCCACAAAGTTATTTTAATTCTACAAATTATTAGTTTTATAAGATATAGAATTTTTGTGCGATAACCACTTTGTAAAACATGTTTTTTCTCTTATCTTCTTTTTGCTTTTGCGGATTATGCATTGTAATGTTCTGCTTTATAATACTGATGTTATTTTCATGTTCTTTTTTAATTGCTGTGGCAGCTTTACTATTTTCATAAATTTTACTTGTTAATAAACACTCATAAATTTTCCTGTGATCAGTTGGCTCTTGCAATGAGCAAATACTGGTGCACTCCATAAGGGTAACAACCAGAAATTGTTTTCATATTAATGACACAGGAACCGTTGTTTTTACTTGCTGACCGAATTAGGTCTACACTATATTTTAACTTGGTGCCACAGATTGCTTTTTCTCTCTTTGAAATTGGTAGATTCTAAACATGTGTTGAAATTATTGTGTTTTAGCAAGTAGCTGGTGACCTTTTGCCTTTTCTTGACATTCTTGGTTTAAGTTGGGTGTGAGAAGCCTGCTTGGGAATGTCCTAGCATGGACAGAAAATTCCCTGCACAGTCTTTTCCTGGAGCGTTGGGGTTATGAAAGGTCTCTGTTGGATTCCTTTCATGTTAATTTGTTAAATCTGTTGTCATTTACGGCATACATTCCTCTTCTAAATTTACCGTGGTGCTTCTGACTGTCTCGGAGGAGACTGAGCAGTGAAACGTGTAACTTTTACACATAAACAAGAACGATCTGTCACACTACTACACTTTAAAACACAGTTTATATGTAATTCATGCCACACAGTCTGATACGGAACCTACATCCGTTTTCTTTTATATACTGTATATGATAAGATACTGTCATCCCCCTTCCCTTCCGTGTGAGAGGATGAATGAGCAAATGTATTTCTAGTTGCATGCTAGATGGTAGCAGACGAGCCTGTCTCCTAGAGAACAGTAGGAGCAACGTCGGAACAGGTAGCTACGTTTTCTAAAAGCAGAGAGGTTTCTGTTCTTAGTAGGATCCTGTCCGTCCCTTGTCATGTTGGTATAGGAAGCTGCCTCTCTGGTCACTTCCGTTTGTATCTGTTAAGCGCGTTCGGTAGGGGCCCAGGTCAGTCTGTCCGCGGCGAGCGTCTGAAGTGGTAAGATCTCCAGCTAAGTCCGTAGGACGATGGGTTTCTTAAGTTCAGCATAACTGAAAATTAGTCACCTTTATTTCAGGTTTAGCTCCAAAATATCTAATGTTATCTTAAATTGCAACGCAGTGAAGTTCGGAATATCTTCTGGTAGTTGCTTTGTCAGTACTTTGTGAGTAAAGTGGAACCACGTGTTGATCAGTAACTCTAACTAAGATCATCAATCTTAAATGCGAATGTGCTTGAGATTATAGCGTCTCATCTTGACAATATTTTTCAATATAGTAACTTTTCTTTATGTTCAACCCACATGGGATGTACTTTGTGAGACCACTACCACGTGCTTATACAATTATTTGACCCATCAGGTTAATAGTAAGACGATAGTAACCAGTTCGAGTTTTTTCTTTTGTAAATTGCGTTTCGATGTAATTTATTTTAATTATCAAAATTATTGTGGAGTTACACTCTTTGTGTAAACCAAGTTGACCACGTGACACATGTGGTGTAAGCATCAAAGTAGCCCTGAGCTATTCTTTTCGGGAAGATTTCACAGAGAGTTACTATGAATTTAGTATACCAGTGTGTGGTAATTTCATGATGGATAGGATTGCGCTACGAATGTAACTTCTTTAGATGAAAATTAAATTGGTTGGTTGTGGTTAATTTCCTCTTGGATATGTTTCAACGTTCTTCATGTGTTCTTTTATGAATGCAGTGTTGTATGTAGTCTCCCAATCTTGGCTCCCTATTTGATGTGGACTGTAAGATTACAAACTCACATTTTCACAATCCTAAATAAGGCACCAGTTTAGTTATGAATCAAGTTTGATATGCTGAAATTTTAACGGAACAATGATCAATGTCAAAATAAATGTCCAAATATAAACTGATTTATTTCTTTTTATTTAATTTTTTCTTTTTGTATATATATCACCGGTTATCGTAAGATGAGTACTAAAAGATCATAATTAATGTTAGTCTGGTTGGGAATTTGGTAAGCTAGACTGGATACCTGGTGAAACAGTTGCGCAGTAATGCAAGGTTAACTTCCTGAGATAGCTCACAGCTTTTAACCCACTTTTATGGTCTTGAATATCAGCACCGCTTACACTACACATTAATGCAACAACATTACAACGGTAAACATGCAGTCTGGCATCGGAAACTAGTACTGGACTCCCAGGAAAGGTTCCAAGCGCAGACTGCTTGAAGAGCTGCTCGTCCGGACATAAGTCGGCATGGTGCCTGCTTTACGCAATCCCGATGCAATTTCTCTGTTTCATCGTCAATGTGAGGATCTAAGGGTGACAGTAAACATGCAGTCTGGCATCGGAAACCAGTACTGGTCTTCCAGGAATGATTCCAATCGCAGACTCTTGGAAGAGGTACTCGCACGGGCAGATGGCGGCATGGTGCCTGTTTTAAGCAATCCCGATTCAATTTCTGTGTTTTATCGGTAATGTCAAGACACAAGGGTCTCGGTAAACATGCAGTCCGGCATCGGAAACTGATGCTGGGTTTCCAGTAACGTTCGAGGTACAGACTGTTTGAAGAGTTACTCGTCGGGAAAGAAGTCGGCATGGAACCAATTCTATGCTATCCCGATGCAATTTCTGTGTTTCATCGTCGTTGTGGATGTCCAAGGGTGACAGTAAACATGCAATCTGCCATCGGAAATTTGTACTGGACCCCCGGAATGGTTACAAGAGCAGACTGTTTGAAGAGTTACTCGTCCGGGCAGAGGTCGGCCTGCTGCCAGTTTTATGTAATTACGATGTAAATTCTGTGTTTCATCGTCAATATAAAGATCCAAAACTGACAGTAAACATGCAGTCTGGCATCGGAAAGTAATACTGGACTCCCAGGAATGGTTCCAAGCGCAGACTGCTTGAAGAGTTACTCGTCCGGACAGAAGACAGCATGGTGCCTGTTTTATGCAATCCGTTGCAATTTATGTGTTTCATCGTCAATGTAAAGGTCCAATTGTGACAGTAAACAAGCAGTCTGTCATTGGAAACTAATGCTGGACTATCAGGAACGGTTCGAATACCAGACTGCTTGAAGAGTTACTCGTCCGGACAGAAGTCGGCGTGGTTCCCGTTTTATTCAATCCCGATGCAATTTCTGTGTTTCATCGACAATGTGGAGATCCAAATGTGACAGTAAACATGGATTCTGGCATCGGAAACTAGTACTGGACTCCCAGGAAAGGTTCCAAGCGCAGACTGCTTGAAGAGTTACTCGTCCAGAAAGAAGTCGGCATGGTGCCCGTTTTATGCTATCCCGATGCAATTTCTGTGTTTCATCGTCAATGTGAAGATCCAAAAGTGACAGTGAATATGCAGTCTGGCATCGGAAACCAATACTGGACTCCAAGGAAAGGTTTGAAGCGCAGACCCTTTGAAGAAATACTCGTACGGACAGATGGTGGCATGGTGCCTGTTTTATGCAATTCCGATGCAATTTCTGTGTTTCATCAACAATTTGATGTCCAAGGGTGACAGAAAACATGCAGTCTGGCATCGGAAACTGGTACTCGACTCCCAGGAAAGGTTCCAAGAGCAGACTGAAGAGATACTCGTCCTGCCAGAATCCGACATGGTGCCTGTTTTATGCAATCCCGATGCAGTTTATGTGTTTCATCGTAATTTGATTTTCCACGGGTGACAGAAAACATGCGGTGTGGCATCGGAAACTAGTACTCGACTAGCAGGGAAGGTTCGAATAGCAGACTGTTTGAAGAGTTACTCGTAGAGACAGAAGTAGGCATGGTGGCTGTTTTAGGTTATCACGATGCAATTTCTGTGTTTCATCGTCAATGTGATTGTCCAAGGGTGACGGAAAAAATGCAGTCTGGCATCGGCAACTAGTACTCCACTCCGAGGAACCGTTCCAAGATCAGACTGTTCGAAGAGTTACTCGTCCGGACAGAAGTCATAATGGTACCTGGTTTATGCTATCCGATGCAATTTCTGTATTTCATCGTCAATGTAAAGGTCCAAGGGTGACTGTAAACACGCAGTCTGGCATCGGAAACTAATATAGGACTACCAGGAAAGGTTCCAATAGCAGACTTATTGAATACTCTTACGGACAGTAGTCTGCATGTGCCTGTTTAATGCAATCCCGATGCTATGTCATTGTTTCATCGTCAATGTGAAGTTCTACGGGTGACAGTAAACAATCAGTCTGCCATCGGAAAGTAATACGGACTCCCAGGAAAGGTTCCAAGAGCAGAATGTTTGAAGAGTTACTCGTCGGGACTGAAGTCGGCAAGTAACTTGTTTTATGCAATCCAGATGCAATTTCTATGTATCATCGTGAATGTGTAGGTCCATAGCTGACAGTAAACATGCAATCTGGAATAGGAAACCAATACAGGGCTCCAAGGAAAGATTCCAAGAGAAGACCGTTTGAAGAGATTCTCGTCCGGACATAAGTTGGATTGGTGCCTGCTTTACGCAATCCCGATGCAATTTCTCTTTATCATCGTCAATGTGAAGATCTAACGGTGACAGTAAACATGCAGCCTGGCATCGACAAACTGGAACTGGATTCCCAGGAAAGGTACAAAGTTCTGACTATTTGAAGAGTTATTCCTACGGAGTCAGGGCGGCATGGTGCCTGTTTTATGCTATCCTGATTCCATTTCTGTGTTTTATCGTCAATGTGAAGGTACCTCGGTGACAACAAACATGCAGTCAAAGGTTACAGTAAAACTGCAGTTTTGCATCGGAATATAATACTGGACTCCCAGGAAAGGTTCAAAGCACAGAAAGCTTGAAGCGTTAGTCCAATGGACAGAAGTCGTCATGGGGACTGTTGTATTCAATCCCGATGCAATTTCAGGGCTTCATCGTCCAAAGGTTAATGTAAACCTGCAGCGGTGCATCGGAAACTGCTACTGGACTCCCAGGAAAGATGCGAAGCTCCGGCGGCTTCAAGTGTTACTCCAATAGACAGAAGTCGCCATGGTGCCTGCTATATTAAATCCCAATTCAATTTCTGTGTTTCGTTGTCAGTGTGAAGGTCCACAGGTTACATTTAGGTGCAGTGGTGCATCGGAAACTGCTACTGAACAACCAGGAAAGATGCGATGCTCAGACAGCTTAAAGTGTTACTCCCATGGACAGAAGTCTGAATGGTGCCTGTTGTAATAAATCTCGATGGTATTTCTGTGTTCATGGTCAATGTGAAGGTCCAAAGGTTACAGTAAACCAGCAGTGCTGCATCGGAAACTGCTACTGGACTCCCAGGAATGATGCGAAGCACAGATAGCTTGAAGCGTTACTCGCGTGGACAGAAGTCGGCATGGTCCCTGATGTATTCGATACCGATGCAATTTCATTGTTTCATGGTCAATTTGAAGGTCACAATATTACAGTAAACCGGCATTGTTGCATCGGAAACTGCTACTGGACTCCCAAGAAGGGTTCCAAGCGCAGAGAGCTTCAAGCGGAGCTCCCCTGGACAGACGTCGGCATGGTGCTTGTTGTATTCAATCCCGATGCAATTTCAGTGTTTCATTGTCGACGTGAAGGTCCAAAGGTTGCAGTATACCTGCGGTGGTGCATCGGGAACTGTTACAGGGCTCCCAGGAACGATGCAAAGTTCAGACGGCTTTAAGTGTTACTCCTCTGGACAGAAGTCTGCACGGTACCCGTTGTATTAAATCATGATTCAATTTCTGTGTTTCATGATCAATGTGAAGGTCCAAAGTTTACAGTAAACCTGTAGTGGTGCATCGGAAACTGCTACTGGACAACCATTAAAGATGCGAATCGCAGACGATTGAAGTGTTACTACCCTGGACATAAGTCGTCATGGTGCCTGTTGTATTCAATCCCGATGCAATTTTCGTGTTTCATGGTCAATGGGTAGGCCCGAAGGTTACTGTAAACCTGCGGTGGTGCATAGGAAACAGCTACTGGACTCCCAGGGTAGATGAGAAGCTCAGACGTGTTGAAGTGTTACTCTCCTGGAAAGATGTCGGCTTGGTGTCTGTTGTATTCAATCCCGATTCAATGTGTGTGTTTCATGGTAAATGTGGATGTCCAAAGTTTACAGTAAACTTGCAATGCTGCATCAGAAACTCCTACTGGACTCCCAGGAATGATGCAAAGCACAGACAGCTTGAAGTGTTACTCGCCTGGACAGAAGTCGGCATGGTGATTGATGTATTCAATACCGATGCAATTTCATTGTTTCATCGTCAATGTGAAGGTCCAAAGGTTACAGTAAACCAGCAGTGGTGCATCGGAAACTGCTACAGGACAACCAGGAAAGATGCGTAGCTTAGACGGCTTAAAATGTGACTCCCCTAGCCAGAAGACGGTATGGAGCCTGTTGTAAGAAATCCCATTGCTATTTCTGTGTTCATGGTCAATGTGAAGGTCCAAAGGCTACAGTAAACCTTGCAGTGCTGCATCGGAAACTGCTACTGGATTCCCAGGAATGATGCGAAGCACAGACAGCTTGAAGTGTTCTCGACTGGACAGAGTCAGCATGGTGATTGATGTATTCAATACCGATGCAATTTCATTGTTTCATCGTCAATGTGAAGGTCGAAAGGTTACAGTAAACCTGCGGTGGACCGTCGGAAACTGCTACATTGCTCCCAGGAACGATGCTAAGTTCAGACGGATTGAAGTGTTTCTCCCGTGGACAGAAGTTGGCATGGCCCCTGATGTAATCAATCCCTATGCAATTTTCGTGTGTCATGGTCAATGTGAAGATCGTAAGGTTACAGTAAACCTGCAGTGGTGCATCGGAATCTGCTACTGGACTCCCAGGAAGATCGAAAGCTAGACAGCATGAAGTGTTACTCCTCTGGACAGAAGTTGGCAAGGCGGCTGATGTATTCTATCCCAATGCATTTTTCGTGTATCATTTTCAAAAGAAGGTCCTAAGGTTACTGTAAACCAGCAGTGGTGCATAGGAAAATGTTACTGGACTCCCAGCAAAGATTCGAAAACCAAATAGCTTGAAGTGTTACTCCCCTGGACAGAAGTTGGCATGGTGCCTGTTGTATTCAATACTATTGCAATATCTGTATTTCATGGTCAATGTAAAGGCCCAACCGTTACAATAAACCAGCAGTTGTGCCCCGGAAACTGCTACTGGACAATCAGGAAAGATGCGAAGCTCAGACGGCTTAAAGTATTACTCCGCTGGACAGAAGTCGGCATGTTGCCTGTTGTATTCAATCCCGATGCAATATCTGTATTTCACGGTCTGTGTAAAGGTCCAAAGGTTACAATAAACCAGCAGTGGTGCATCGGAAACTGCTACTCGACAACCGGGAAGAATGCGAAGCTCAGACAGCTTAATGTGTTACTCCCGTGGACAGAAGTCTCGATGGTGCCTGTTATAATAAATCCCGATGCTATTTCTGTGTTTATGGTCAAAGTGAAGGTCCAAAGGTTACAGTAATCCTGCAGTGGTGCATCGGAAACTGATACTGGACTCCTAGGAATTATGCGAAGCACAAACACCTTACAGTGTTACTCGCCTTAACAGAAGTCGGCATGGTGCTCGATGTATTCAATACCGATGCCATTTCATTGTTTCATGGTCAATGTGAAGTTCATAATATTACAGTAAACCGGAATAGGTGCATCGGAAACTGCTACTGGACTCCCAAGAAGGGTTCCAAGCACAGACAGCTTCAACTGTTGCTTCCCTGGACAGACGTCGGCATACTGCTTGTTGTATTCAATCCCGATGCCATTTCAGTGTTTCCTTGTCAACGTGAAGGGCCAAACGTTACAGTAAACCTGCAGTGGTGCATCGGAAACTGTTACAGGGCTCCAAGGAATGATGCTAAGCTCAGACGACTTTAAGTCTTACTCCTTTGGACAGAAGGCGGCATGGTGCCTGATGAATTCAATTTCGATGTAATTTTGCGTTTCATGGTCAATTTGAAGGTGCAATGGTTACAGTGAACCTGCAGTGCCTCATTGGTAAATGTTACTGGACTCCCAGGAAAACTGCGAAACACAGACGGCTTGAAGTGTTACTCACCTGGACAGAAGTCGGCATGTTGCCGGTTGTACTCAATCCCGCTGCAATATCTGTGTTTCATGGTCAATGTAAGGGCTCAAAGGTTACAGGAAACCAGCAGTGGTGCCCCGGAAACTGCTACTGGACAATCAGGAAAGATGCGAAGCTCAGGCGGCTTGAAGTGTTAAATCCCCTGCACACAAATCGGCATGTTGCCTGTTGTATTCTTTCCCAATGCAATATCTGTGTTTCATGGTAACGTAAAGGTCCAAAGTTTACAATAAACCAGCAGTGGTACATCGGAAACTGCTACAGGACAACCAGGAAAGATGCGAAGCTTAGATGGCTTAAAATGTGACTCCCCTGGACAGAAGACTGAATGGTGCCGGTGTAATAAATCCAGATACTATTTTTTTGATCATGGTCAATGTAATGGTCCAAAGGTTACACTAAAGCTGCAGTGCTGCTTCGGAAACTGCTACCTGACCCCCAGGAAAGCTACGAAACTCAGACGGCTTGAGGCGTTAATCCCCTGGACCGAATTCGGCATGGTGCCTGTTGTATTCAATCCCGATTTAATTTCTGTGTTTCATGGTCAACGTGAAAGTCCAACGTTTACACTAAACCTGCATTGGTGCATAGGAAACTGCTACTGGACTACCATTAAAGAATCGCAGACGATTGAAGTGTTACTACCCCGTCATGGTGCCGGTTGTATTCAATCCAGATGCAATTTCAGTGTATCATCGCCAATATGAAGGTCCAAACGTCACAGTAGACCTTCAGTGGAGCATGGGAAACTGCTACTGGACTCCCATGAAGAATGCGAAGCAAAGACAGCTTGAAGTGTTACTCCACTGGACTGAAGTCGAGATGTTGCCGGTTGTATGCAATCCCAGAGGAATTTCTCTGTTTCATGGTCATATGAAGGTCAACAGATTACAATAAACCGCCATTGGTGCATCGGAAACTACTACTGTACTCCTAAGAAAGGTTCCAAGCACAGACAGCTTGAAGCTTTGCTCCCCTGGACAGACGTCAGCACGGTGACTGTTGTAATAATTCCCGATTCAATCTGTCTGTTTCATGGTCAATGTGGAGGTTCAAAGTTTACAGTAAACCTGCAGTGGCCCATCGGAAACTGCTACAGGACAACCAGGATTGATGCGTAGCTTGGACGGCTTACAATGTGACTCCCTTGGACAGGAGACGGAATGGTGCCTGTTGTAATAAATCCCGATCGTATTTCTCTGTTCATGGTCAATGTAATGGTCCAAAGGTTACAGTAAACCTGCAGTGGTGCATCGGAAACTGCGTTTGGACTCCCAGGAATGATGCGAAGCACAGACAGCTTGAAGTGTTACCGCACTGTACAGAAGTCGGCATGGTGCCTGTTGAAGTCAATCCCGGTGCAATTTATGTGTTTCGTGGACAATGTGAATGCACATTTATCACAGTAAACCTGCAAGACAGCTTGAAGTTTAGCTCCTCTGGAAAGGAGTCGGCATGGTGCCTGTTGTATTTATTCCCGATTCAATTTCGGTGTTTCATCGTCAATGTGTAGGTCGTACGTTACAGTAGACCTGAAGTGGTGCTTGGGAAACAGCTAATGGACACCCAAAAATGATGCGTAGCTCAGACGGCTTGGGGCGTTGCTCCCCAGGACAGAAGTCGGCATGGTGCCTGTTGTATTCAATCCCGATTTAATTTCTGTGTTTCGCGGTCAATGTGAAGGTGCAAGGGTTACGGTAAACCTGCAGTGGTGCATCGGAATATACTACTGGACTCCCAAGATAGGTTCCAAGAAGAGACACCTTGAAGCGTTACTCCCCTGGAGAGACGTCAGCATGGTGCCTGTTGTATTCAATCCCGACGCAATTTCTGAGTTTCGTGGTCAAATTGAAGGTCCAAAGGTTACAGTAATCCTGTTCTGTGGTATCGGAATATACTACCGGACTTCCAGGAAGCTTCAAAGCACAGACAGCTTGAAGCGTTACTTCCCTATACAGAAGTCGGCATGGATCCTGTGGTATTCAATCTGGATGCAATATCATTGTTTCATCGTCAGTGTAAAGGACCAAAGTTTACAGTAAACTGCAATGGTGCATCGGAAACTGCTACTAGACTCCCAGGAAAGGTTCCAAGCACAGACAGCTTGAAGCATAGCTCCCTTGGACGTAAGTCTTCATGGTGCCCATTGTATTCAACCCCGATGCATTTTCAGTGTTTCATCGTCAATGTGAAGGTCGAAGGGTTACAGTAAACCTGCAGTGGCGCATCGTAAACCGCTACCGGACACCGAGGAAAGATGCCAATCTCAGACAGTTTGAAGTGTTACTGCCCTGGACAGAAGTGGGCTTGGTGCTTGTTGTATTCAATCCCGCTGAAATGTCAGTGTACCTTCGTTAATGTGAATGTCCAAAGGTCACAGTAAACCTGCAGTGATGCATGGGAAACTGCTACTGGACTCCCAGGAAAGATTCGAAACTCAGGCGGCTTGAAGTGTTCTCGCCTGGACAGAAGTCGGCATGGTGCCTGTTGTATTCTATCCCGATTCAATTTCAGTGTTTCATCGTCAATGTAAGGTCCAAAGGTTACAGTAAACCTGCAGTGGTGCATCGTAAACTGCTACCGGACTCCCAGGAAAGATTCGAAACTCAGACGGCTTGAGGCGTTAATCTCTTGGACCGAGTTCGGCATGGTGCCCGTTGTATTCAATCCCGATGCAATTTCTGTGTTTCATGGTCAATGTGCAAGTCTAAAGGTGACAGTAAATCTGCAGTGGTGCATCGGAAACTGCTGCTGGCCTCCAAGGATAGATGCAAAGCTCAGACGTCTTCAAGAGTTACTCCTCTGGACAGAAGTCGGAAAGGTGCCTGATGTATACAATTCAGATGCAATTTGTGTGTTTCATGGTCTATGTGAAGGTCCAAAGGGTCAGCGAAGCTGCAGTGATGCACCGGATATACCGCTCGACTCCTAGGAACGCTTCCAAGCCAAGACAACTTGAGGCGTTACTACCCTGGACACAATTTAGCATGGTGCCTGTTGTATTCATCCCCGACACAATTTCAGTATTTCTTCGTCAATGTGATAGTCCATACGTTATAGTAAACCTGCAGTGGTGCATCAGAAACTAGTACTAGATTCCCAGGAAAGACGCGAAGCTCAGATCGCTTGAAGTGTTACTCTGTATTCAATCCCGAAGAAATTTCATTGTCTCATCGCGAATATGAACGTTACAGAAAAATTGCTGTGGTGCATCGGGAGCAGCTACTGGGCTCCCAGGGAATATACGAAGCCCAGACAATTAGAAGTGTTACTCCTTTTGCAGAATACGGCATGGTGGCGTTTGTATTCAATTCCAACGCAATTTCAGTGTTTTTTCGTCAATGCGAACGTCTTAGGTTACAGTAGGCGTGCAGTGGTACATACGAAACTTCTAATGGACTCTCAGGAAAGATGCGAATCTCAGACGGCTTGAGGCGCTTCTCTCCTCGACAGAAGGCGGCACGGTGCCTGTTGTATTGAATCCCGATGCAATTTCTGTACTTCAATGTCAATACGAAGGTTCAAAGGTTGCAGTAAACCTGCAGTGGTCCATCGGAAACTGCTACTGGACTCCCAGGGCAGATGCGAACCTCCGGCAGTTTGAAGTGTTACTCGCCTGGACAGACGTCGGCATGGTTCCTGTTGTATTCAATCCCGATGCAATTTCTGTGCTTCATGGTCAATACGAAGGTTCAAAGGTTGCAGTAAACCTCCAGTGGTCCATCGGAAACTGCTACTGGACTCCCAGGGCAGATGCGAACCTCAGCGGTTTCAAGTGTTACTCGCCTGGACAGTCGTCGGCATGGTGCCTGTCGTATACAATCCCGATGCAATACCTGTGTTTCATGATCAATGTGAAGGTCCAAAGTTTACAGTAAACCTGCTGTGGTGCATCGGAACTTGCTACTGGACTCCAAGAAAAGATGTGAAACTCAGGTTGCTTGGAGCGTTACTCACCGAGACAGAAGTCGGCATGTTGGCAGTTGTATTCAATCCCGATGCAATTTCTGTGCTTCATGGTCAATACGAAGGTTCAAAGGCTACAGTAAACCTGCAGTGGTACATCGGAAACTGCTACTGGACTCCCAGGGCAGATGCGAACCTCCGGCAGTTTGAAGTGTTACTCGCCTGGACAGAAGTCGGAATAGTGCCTGTTGTATTCAATACCGATGCAATTTCTGTGTTTTATGGTCAATGTGAAGGTGCAACGTTTACGGTAACCTGCAGTGGTGCATCGGCAACTGCTACTGGACTCCCAAGGCAAATGCGAACCTCCGGAAGCTTGAAGTGTTACTCGCCTGGACAGAAGTCGGCATGGTGCCTGTTGTATTCACTCCCGATGCATCTTCTGTGTTACATGGTCATCGTGAATGTCCAAAGATTACAGTAAACCTGCAGTGGTGCAACGGAAACTGCGACTAGACTCCCAGGGTACATGCAAACTTCCGGCGGCTTGAAGTGTTACTCGCCTGGACACAGGTCCTCATGGTGGCGGTTGTATTCAATACCGATGCAATTTCTGTGTTTCATGGTCAATACAGATGTTCAAAGTTTACAGTAAACCTGCAGTGTCCATCGGGAACTGCTACTGGACTCCCAGAGCAGATGCGAAACTCCGGCGACTTGAACTGCTACTCGCCTGGACAGAAGTCGGCATGGTGCCTGTTGTATTCACTCCCGATGCATCTTGTGTGTTTCATGGTCAACGTGAATGTCCAAAGATTACAGTAAACCTCCAGTGGTGTATCGTAAACCGCTACTGGACTCCTAGTGCAGATGCGAATCTCCGGCGGCTTGAAGTGTTAACGCCTCGACAGAAGTCGGCATGGTGTCTGTTGTATTCAATCCTGATCCAACATCTGTGGTTAATGGTCAATACATAGGTTCAAAGGTTACAGAACACCTGCAGTGGTGCATCGGAAACTGCTACTGGACTCCCAAGGTAGATGCGATCATCCGGTGGCTTGAAGTGTACGTCTGGACAGAGGTCGCCATGGTGCCTGTTGTATTCAATCGCGATACAATTTCTGTGCTTAATGGTCAATAAGAAGGTTCAAACCTGCAGTGGTGAATCGGACACTGCTACTGGTCTCCCAGGGAAGATGCGAACCTCCGGCGACTTGAAGTGTTTCTCGCCTGGACATAAGTCGGCATGGTGCCTGTCGTATTCAATCCCGATCCAACTTCTGTGTTTAATGGACAGTACATAGGTTCAAAGGTTACAGTACACCTGCAGTGGTGCATCGGAAACTGATACAGGACGCCAAGGAAAGACGTGAAACTCAGGTTGCTTGGAGCATTACTCACCGAGATAGAATTCATCATGGTGCCTGTTGGATTTGATCCCGATGCAATTTCTGTGCTTCATGGTCAATACGAAGGTTCAAAGGTTACAGTAAACCTGCAGTGGTCCATCGGAAACCTCTACTGGACTCTCAGGGCAGATGCGAACCTCCGGCGGTTTCAAGTGTTACTCGCATGGACAGTAGTCGGCATGATGCCTGTCGTATTCAATCCCGATGCAAATACCTGTGTTTCAGGATCAATGTGAAGGTCCAAAGTTTACAGTAAAACTGCAGTGGTTCATCGGAACCTGCTACTGGACTCCAAGGAAAGACGTGAAACTCAGGTTGCTTGGAGCGTTACTTACCGAGACAGAAGTCAGCATGGTGCCTGTTGCATTCAATCCCGATGCAATTTCTGTGCTTCATGGTCAATACGAAGGTTCAAAGGTTACAGTAAACCTGCAGTGGTGCATCGGAAACTGCTACTGGTCTCCCAGGGCAGATGCGAAACTCCGGAGGCTTGAAGTGTTACTCGCCTGGACAGAAGTCGGCATGGTTCCTGTTATATTCAATCCCGATGCAATTTCTGTGCTTCTTGGTCAATACGAAGGTTCAAAGGTTGCAGTAAACCTGCAGTGGTCCATCGGAAACTGCTACTGGACTCCCAGGGCAGATGCGAACCTCCGGCAGTTTGAAGCGTTACTCGCCTGGACAGACGTCGGCATGGTTCCTGTTGTATTCAATCCCGATGCAATTTCTGTGCTTCATGGTCAATATGAAGGTTCAAAGGTTACAGTATACATTTAGTGGTCCATCGGAAACTGCTACTGGACTCCCAGGGCATATTCGAACCTCCGGCAGCTTCAAGTGTTACTCGCCTGGACAGTCGACGGCATGGTGACTGTCGTATTCAATCCCGATGCAATACCTGTGTTTCATGATCAATGTGAAGGTCCAAAGTTTACAGTAAACCTGCAGTGGTGCATCGGTACCTGCTACTGGACTCCAAGGAAAGACGTGAAACTCAGGTTGCTTGGAGCGTTGCACACCAAGACAGAAGTCGGCATGGTGCCTGTTGTATTCAATCCCGATGCAATTTCTGTGCTTCATGGTCAATACGAAGGTTCAAAGGTTGCAGTACACCTGCAGTGGTCCATCGGAAACTGCTACTGGACTCCCAGGGCAGATGCAAACCTCCAGCTGTTTGAAGTGTTACTCGCCTGGACAGACGTCGGCATGGTTCCTGTTGTATTCAATCCCGATGCAATTTCTGTGCTTCATGGTCATTACGAAGGTTCAAAGGTTACAATAAACCTCCAATGGTCCATCGGAAACTGCTACTGGACTCCCAGGGCAGATGCGAACCTCCGGAATCTTGAAGTGTTACTCGCCTGGACAGAAGTCGGCATGGTGCCTGTTGTATTCACTCCCGATGCATCTTCTGTGTTACATGGTCAACGTGAAAGTCCAAAGCTTACAGTAAACCTGCAGTGGTGCAACGGAAACTGCGACTAGACTCCCAGGGTACATGCAAACTTCCGGCGGCTTGAAGTGTTACTCGCCTGGACACAGGTCCTCATGGTGGCGGTTGTATTCAATACCGATGCAATTTCAGTGTCTGATGGTCGATGTGAAGGTGGATAGGTTACAGTAAACTTGCAGTGGTGCATCGGAAAGTGCTACTGGACTCCACGGAAAGACGTGAAACTCAGGTTGCTTGGAGCGTTTCTCAGTGAGACAGAAGTCGGCATGGTGGCTGTTGTATTGAATCCCGATGCAATTTCTGTGTTTCATAGTCAATTTGAAGGTCTAAAGGTTTCCGTAAACCAGCAGTGGTTCACCGGAAACTGCTATTGGTCTCCCATGGCAGATGCGAAGCACAGGCGGCTTGAGGCGTTATACACCAGGACAGAACTCGGCGTAATGCCTGTTGTATCCAATGCTGATGCAATTTCTGTGTTTCATGGTCAATATGAACCGCCAAAGGTTACAGTAAACCTGCAGTGGTGCATCGCAATCTGCGACTGGACTCCCAGGGTACATGCAAACCTCCGGCAGTTTGAAGTGTTAGTCGCCTGGACAGAAGTCGGAATAGTGCCTGTTGTATTCAATACCGATGCAATTTCTGTGTTTTATGGTCAATGTGAAGGTGCAACGTTTACGGTAACCTGCAGTGGTGCATCGGCAACTGCTACTGGACTCCCAGTGGAGATGCGAACCTCCGGCATCTTGAAGTGTTACTCGCCTGGACAGAAGTCAGCATGGTGCCTGTTGTATTCAATCCCGATGCAAGTTCTGTATTTAATGGTCAATACGATGGTTCAAAGGTTACAGTAAACCTGCAGTGGTGCATCGGAAACTGCTACTGGACTGCCAGGGCAGATGCGATCCTCCGGCGGCTTGAAGTGTTAACGCTTGTACAGAAGTCGGCATGGTGCCTGTTGTATTCAATCCCGATGCAATTACTTTGCTTCATGGTCAATACGAGAGTTCAAAGGTTACAGTAAACATCCAGTAGTGCATCGGAAACTGCTACTGGACTTCCAGGGCAGATGCGAACCTCCGGCGGCTTGAAGTTTTACTCGCCTGAGCAGAAGTCTGCATGGTGCCTGTTTTTCTATATCCCGCTGCAATTTCTGTGTTTCACGGTCAATACAGATGTTAAAAGTGTACAGTAAACCTGCAGTGTCCATCGGGAACTGCTACTGGACTCCCAGAGCAGATGCGAAACTCCGGCGGCTTGAACAACTACTCGCCTGGACAGAAGTCGGCATGGTGCCTGTTGTATTCACTGCCGATGCATCTTGTGTGTTTCATGGTCAACGTGAATGTCCAAAGAATACAGTAAACCTCCAGTTGTGGATCGGAAATCGCTACTGGACTCACAGTGCAAATGCGAATCTCCGGCGGCTTGAAGTGTTAACGCCTGGACAGAAGTCGGCATGGTGTCTGTTGTATTCAATCCTGATCCAACTTCTGTGTTTAATGGTCAATACATAGGTTCAAAGGTTACAGTACACCTGCAGTGGTGCATCGGAAACTGCTACTGGACTCCCAAGGTAGATGCGATCATCCGGTGGCTTGAAGTGTACGTCTGGACAGAGGTCGCCATGGTGCCTGTTGTATTCAATCCCGATGCAATTTCTGTGGTTCATGGTCAATACGAAGGATCAAAGATCACAGTATACCTGCAGTGGTGCATGGGAAACTGCTACTGGACTCCAAGGGCCTAATTTTTGACTCCAGGTTGTCATGGTTGCCACACCGACGTGACTTGAAAGCCAGAACGCTGAAGGCACTGAACATCCTCAAGTGCCTCAGCCACAGGTCTTGGGGAGCGGACAGGGCGCGTCTCCTTCAGTTTTATCGAGCTTTCGTGCGCTCACGGCTGGACTATGGGTGCACAGTATATGGGTCAGCGAGGCCGTCTTATTTGCGGATCCTTGACGCTGTTCACCACGCTGGGATTCGACTGGCTACGGGTGCTTATCGGACCAGTCCCGTACCCAGCCTCTGTGCTGAGGCTGGCGAACCGCCACTTACCATCCGGCGGCAGCTCCTGCTGGTGCGCCAAGCTTGTAAGTTTCTTGCAGCTCGCAGCTCGCCTGCTCACCATCTTGTTGCCCATCCACCTCTGGATCGCCTTTTTTCCCGCCGTCCCCGGGCTACGTTGCCGTTTGGGATCAGAGTGCACCGTGTGCTTGAGTACAACCCCAAATCCTGGGTTTTAACCGCCTACCCCCCTGGTTACTGAAGAGGCCACGTGTGATTTTAGATTTATTGCAGTACAAGAGAGATTGCACTCCTGCCACCGTTTTTAATGCAGCATTTTCTGCTATTTTATCTGCGCACCACGACTATGTAGCTGTTTTTACGGATGGGTCGAAACAAGAGGATTCCGTGGGTTGCTCAGTTGTTTCTCCGGATCGTGTCCTCAAGGTCCACCTGCCTCAGACTTTTACTGTCTTTGATGCAGAATTGGCTGCGATCTTGCGGGCACTGGAGCCGATGAGACTTTCTTCCTCTCTTAAATTTCTTGTCTGTTCCGATTCACTCAGTGCCCTTCAATCATTGCACCATTTGTATCCGGCGGATAAAGTAGTCCAGACCATCCAGGATACCCTCCTCCGACTACAGCGACTGGGGAAGGTTGTAGCTTTCTGCTGGGTTCCGGGGCATGTCGGCATTGCTGGGAATGAAAGGGCAGATCTCGCAGCCAAGGAGGCGTGTCTTGATCCACACGTATCTCAGTGTGCTATCCCGTTGCACGCACTCACCTCGCTGTTTAGCTCACGGATCATGCGTCGGTGGGAGGATGAGTGGCTGGAAGTGACTGACAATAAGCTCCGTCTAGTCAAGCCTACAACGCGTGTGTGGTGTACTTCCTTTCAGCCCCATCGACGGGACGAGGTTCTCCTCACTCGGCTTCGAATAGGCCATAGCCCTATGACGCATGGCTCCCTGCTCCGGCGAGAAGACCCTCCATTGAGTGGTGCTTGCGGCGTCCAGGTCACTGTGAGCCACATTTTACTGGATTGCGTTTTATTTTCTGACCAGCGGGCTTCGGCTGATTTGCCAGCGGACCTGCCAACTCTTTTAGGCAACACTCGGACGAATGTGGTTAAAGTTTAAAAAGTTCTGTGCCTTGTCAAATGTTTTTACAAAGATTTTAGGGAGAGGATTTTAATTTGCTCACTGTGTGACAAACTCGCCCATCTTTTATGTAAGTGGCCAGGCAATGACACTTTCCTGTGTCATTCTTGTTGCTATGTTTTTCCTTCCCTTAGGTTTTACTTTCTTATGTAGTATTTTCCCTCTTTTCCTGCTTTCTTTGCATGTGTTTTTCAGTTTTATTCGTTCTCTCCACATTCGTTCCTTTTAATGTGTGTCAGGGCGCTGATGACCTCGATGTTGAGCGCCCATAAACCCCAACACACACACACACTCACAGGATAGATGCGAACCTCCGGCGCCTTCAAGTGTTCTCGCCTGGCCAGAAGACGGCATGGTGCATGTTGTATTCCATCCCGATGCAACTTCTGTGTTTCATGGTTAACGTGAATGTCCAAAGTTTACAGTAAACCTGCAGTGGTGCATCGGAAAAAGCGACTGGACTCCCAGGGTACATGCGAACCTCCGGTGGCTTGAAGTGTTACTCGCCTGGACAGAAGTGCTCATGGTGCCTGTTGTATTCAATCCCGATGTAATTTCAGTGTCTGATGGCCGATGTGAAGGTGGAAAGGTTACAGTAATCTTGCAGTGGTGCATCGGAAACTGCTATTGGACTTCAAGGAAGGAAGTGATGCTCAGGTTGCTTGGAGCGTTACTCACCGAGACAGAAGTGGGTATGGTGCCTGTTGTATTCAATCCCGGTGCAATTTCTGTGCCTCATGGTCTATACGAATCTGCAAAGGTTACAGTAAACCTGCAGTGGTGCATCAGAAAAGGCTACTGGACTCCAAGGAAAGAAGTGAATCTCAGGTTGCTTGGAGCGTTTCTCACTGAGACAGAAGTCGGCATGGTGCCTGTTGTATTCAATACCGATGCAATTTCTGTGTTTTATGGTCAATGTGAAGGTTCAAAGTTTACAGTAAACCTGCAGAGGTGCATCGGAATCTGCTACTGGACTCACAGGGCAGATGCGAACCTCATGTGGCTTGAAGTGTTACTCGCCTGGACAGAACTCGGCATGGTGCCTGTTGTAATAACTTTCGATGCAATTTCTGTGTTTCATGGTCAACGTGGATGTCCAAAGATTACAGTAAACCTGCAGTGGTGCATCGCAACGTGCGACTGGAGTCTCAGGGTACATGCAAACTTCCAGCAGTTTGAAGTGTTACTCGCCTGGACAGATATAGGCATAGTGCCTGTTGTATTCAATACCGATGCAATTTCTGTGTTTATGGTCAATGTGAAGGTCCAAAGTTTACAGAAAACCTGCAGTGGTGCATCGGAAACTGCTACTGGAGTCCCAGTGCAGATGCGAACCTCCGGCGGCTTGAAGTGATACTCGCCTGGATAGAAGTCGGCATGGTGCCTGTTGTATTCAATCCCGATGCAACGTCTGCGTTTAATGGTCAATACCAAGGTTCAAAGGTTACTGTAATCCTGCAGTGGTGCATCGGAAACTGCTACATGACTCACAGGGCACATGCGAACCTCCGGCGGATTGAAGTGTTACTCGCCTGGACAGAAGTCGGTATGCTGCCTCTTGTATTCAATCCTGATGCAATTTCTGTGCCTCATGGTCTATACGAATGTGCAAAGGTTGCAGTAAACCTGCAGTGGTGCATCGGAAAAGGCTACTGGACTCCCACGCAATTGCGAACCTCCGGCGGCGTGAAGTGTTACTCGACGGTACAGAAGTCGGCATAGTGCCAGTTGTATTCACTCCCGATGCAATTTCTGTGTTTCGTGGTCAACGTGAATGTGCAAAGATTACAGTAAACGTGCAGTGGTGCATCGCAATCTGCGACTGGATTACCAGCGCACATGCAGACCTCCGGCAGTTTGAAGCGTTACTCTCCTGGACATAAGTTGGCGTGATGAATGTTGTAGTCAATCCCGATGCAGTTTCTGTTTTCCATGCTCAATGTAACGATCCAAAGGTTGCAGTAATCCTGCAGTGGTGCATCGGAAACTGCTACTGGGCTTCCAGGAAACACGCGAACCTCAGGCGGTTTGAAGCGTTACTCTCCTGGACAGAAGTCGGCATGGCGCCTGTTCTATTCAAACCCGATGCAATTCCTGTGATTCATGGTAAATGCGAAGCTCCAAAGAATACAGTAAACCTGCTGTGGTGCATCTGAAACTGCTACTGTTTCACCAGGGATGACGCGAAGCACAGGGGGCTGGAAGAGTTAGTCCCCTGGCCACAAGTCGGCGTGGTTAATTTTGTAGTCAATCCCGATGCAATTTCTGTTTACCATCGTCAATGTAAAGATCCAAAGGTCGCAGTAAACCTGCAGCAGTGCATCGGAAACTGCTACTGGACACCTTGGACAGTTGCGAAACTCAGGCGGCTTCAAGCCTTACTCCCCTGGACAGAAGTCGGAATAGAACCTGTTGTTTTACATCCCGAAACAATTTCGTCGTTTCATGGTCAATGTGAAGGTCCAAAAGTTACAGTAAACGTGCAGTGGTGCATCGGAAACTGCTACTATACTCTCAGGATAGACGTGAATCCCAGACAGCTTTGAGTGTTATTCCCCCGGACAGAAGTTGGCATGGTGTCTGTTCTCTTCAATCCCGATGCAGTTTCTGTGTTTCATGGTCAATGTGAAGGTCCAATGGTTACAGTAAACCTGCCATGGTGCATTGGAAACTGCTACTAGACTGCCAGGGCAGATGCGAAGCTCAGGCGGTTGAAGCGTTACTCCCCTGGACAGGAGTTGGCATGGTACCTGTTTCATTGAATCCCGAAGCAGTTTCTGTGTTTCATGGTCAATGTGAAGCTCCAAAGGTTACAGTAAACCTGCAGTTGTGCATCGGAAACTGCTACTGGACTCCCAGAAATGACGCGAAGCTCAGTCGGCTTCAAGTGTTCATCCCCTGGACACAAGTCGGCATGGTGCCCGTTGTATTGAATCCCAATGCAGTTTCTGTGTTTCATGGTCAATGCGAGGCTCCAAAGGTTACAGTAACCTGCAGTGGTGCATCGGAAACTGCTAATAAGATTATCATTTTCCAGTACATAGCCATGAAGATAAATGTATAGACACTTTGTCAAGTATCAGAGATATTTTAGAATAAGATTAACACCAAGACCAAAGGAACTTCAGATTGTGAATTGTGAATAGTATCCAGAATCAAGTTAAGTAAGGTTTATGATTGTTATTATTTTAATAGATGTGTCTGAAAATTTATCAAGTTATGTTTAAAGTTGGTCACCGTCAATCTGCTACTCTAAGCGTGCAAGTGGCATTTCTATCGTCTGACCTAACGGCAGAAGATAAACACGCCACATTAAGACCACAAGACATATTGCTGACACTCGCCTACTTCGCTAGAGCGACAAGTCAAATAATCTGATGGTGTGTGTACCGAAGGTCCTACAGTACGCACACCACAGGGACTCTCACATATTCAGAGAGATGCTCACGATGAGTGACACGGATACTCCCACCGGACCTCAAGATTCAAAGAAAGGCCATTTCATCTGAATTGTTGGAGTGTTTTGAGACCTACGGAGAGGCCTTTTTCTCACGGGTGGTAACAGTGACGAAAGCCGGGTGCACCACTTTGCGCCGGACCAAAAAAGCAGTCCATGGAGTGGCATCATCCTCATCTACCACAAAACACAACATACTCTGCAGGAAAAGTCGTGTGACAGTCTTCTGGCATTGTGGTGGCGTCATTGTAATGAAAGTGATGCCAAGAGGGTCAACCATCAAAACTCTGAATAGACTCGTGAACCGTTTCCGACTTGTTCAATCGCACAACAATCCAGCAGAAATCTTGCTCTAACACGATAATGCACGACTACACACAAGCCTGAGAACCCAGGAACACATCGCCAAATTGGGTTGGACATCATTGCCTCATCCACCCTACATTCAAGACCTGGCACTCTCGGACCTGCATCTCTTTGGGTCTCTTAAAGATTCTCTACGGGGAACAAACTTTGAAGATGGCGAGACTGTCAGTAATGCAGTGAAAACATGGCTACGCGTACAGGACAAGAGCTTTTACCAGCAGGAAATACATGGTTTTCCACAACGTTGGCGTACGGCCGTTGAACGTGATGGAGGGCCGGCCGAAGTGGCCGCGCGGTTCTGGCGCTGCAGTCTGGAACCGCGAGACCGCTACGGTCGCAGGTTCGAATCCTGCCTCGGGCATGGATGTGTGTGATGTCCTTAGGTTAGTTAGGTTTAACTAGTTCTAAGTTCTAGGGGACTGATGACCACAGATGTTAAGTCCCATAGTGCTCAGAGCCATTTGAACCATTTGAACGTGTTGGAGACTACGTAGGAGAATCCACTACTGGCCATTAAAATCGCTACACCAAGAAGAAACGCAGATGATAAACGGGTATTGATTGGAGAAATATATTATACTAGAACTGACATGTGATTTCATTTTCACGCAATTTGGGTGCATAGATCCTGAGAAATCAGTACCCAGGACAACCACCTCTGGCCCTACTGTACAGGTACAGCTGCCCATGCAGCTTCAACACGGCACCACAGTTCATCAAGAGCAGTAACTGGCGTAGTATTGTGACGTGCACTGTTCAAAGTACCATCAATGCGAACAAGAGGTGAGCGAGACGTCTCACGAATGGCACCCCATACCATCACGCCGGGTGATACGCCACTATGGCGATGACGAATACACGCTTCCAATGTGCGTTCACCGCGATGTCCCAAACACGGATGCGACCATCATGATGCTGTAAACAGAACCTGGATTCATCCGAGAGGATGACGTTTTGCCATTCGTTCACCCAGTTTCGTCGTTGAGTACAGCATCGCAGGCGCTCCTGTCTGTGATGCATCGTCAAGGGTAAACGCAGCCTTGGTCTCCGAGATGATAGTGCATGCTGGTGCAAACGTCGTCGAACTGTTCGTGCAGATGGTCGTTGTCTTGCAAACGTCCCCATCTGTCGGCTCAGGGATCGAGACGTGGCTGCACGATCCGTTACAGCCGTGCGGATAAAATGCTTGTTATCTCGACTGCTAGTGATACGAGGCCGTTGGGATACAGCACGGCGTTCCGTATTACCCGCCTGAACCCACCGTTTCCATATTCTGCTAGCAGCCATTGGATCTCGAGCAACGCGAGCAGCAATGTCGCGATACGACAAACCGCAATCGCGATAGGCTACAATCCGACCTACATCAAAGTCGGAACCGTGATGGTACGCATTTCTCCTCCTTGCACGAGGCGTCACAACAACGTTTCACCAGTCAACGTCGGTCAACTGCTGTTTGTGTATGAGAAATCGGTTGGAAACTTTCCTCATGACAGCGCTTTGTAGGTGTCGCCACCGGCGCCATCCTTGTGTGAATGCTCTGAGAAGCTAATCATTTGCATATCACAGTATCCTCTTCCTGTCGGCTAGATTTCGCGTCTGTAGCACGTCATCTTCGTGGTGTAGCAATTTTAATGGCCAGTAGTGTAGCACATGGACAAGACTCTTAACAATAAATATATTGAGAGAAAAAAAAAAGTGGGGCATTACTTATTGAACGACCGTCGTAGCTGGCGCTGTGGTACAGTGTCGAGCAGCTGTTGGAAGTGTAGAGAGACAGAGCGTGCGCGTCGACGGCAGCTGCAATTTGCGAGAACGGGGCTGGCTGTGATTCCCCGGCGTGCCCGCTGGCCGGAGGAGTCTTCCAGCGTCCAGCGTCCAGCGTACAGCGTGCAGGGCCGCCGCGGTCGAGGCCAGTGGACAGGAATGCCGGAGGCAGAGGCGGCGGGGGCTCCCGCTGGGGACCGGCCAGCGCCTGTGTCAAAGTGACCTCCAGGGGTCAGCCCGTCAGGGGAACAGCGGGAACGAGTGCAGCACTGGGGGTGAGGGGGCGGAGGGGTGTCTCGTCCGAGACGGGGAGCAGGCTATGCGTGCAGTCTCGTGAAAATCGTAACTCTTGCGAATGACGCCCGCCGCCTTGGCTTCTTCCTCGGCTGTTCCTAAAGGTGGACTTCTGTGGTGGCGAAGCTCGCCGTTCTCCCGTCCGTCGGCCGTCGTAATTTACGATATTACTTATTGGTAACGGTGATTGTTGCTGACTTACGTGGTGGGCCTTAATCAAAATGATATTTCATGTTATGTTGATTTACAATTAAATGCTTTTCTGAAGTTCTCCTTTTTTTTTTAACAATATTGATGTTCAGTGGAATTAGACTCGCTGAATCTTAAAACATGAGTATATAAGTTGAACAATGGAATAGACTTTTCATATAAATTTCCTCGGCTAGTCAGCTCACTTTAAAGCGAAAAATCTTTAGTTATTAATTACAATTGCAGCCCACACACGCGCGAGAGTATTTTTTTCTTACCTCCGTTAACCATTGCATTGTAGTCGGAGACCTGGCTCTGGCTCGCGGCTGTTGTACTGAAAGTAAGAATCTTAAAGTTACGTATTTTCTGCAGCGTCTGGCGGCTGGGGAGAAAAATATATATTATGTTAATAGCGGGCGAGTTTCTCGCTTCCGCTAAATTTTTATAAGTTAATATCGCCACGTAATGGCGTCGTCGGCTGCATCGGCCGCTGCGATTGTTGCACTGTAAATTACTCGAATGCAGGCTAATTCGAGGAAGGCGGACATGAAATCGGGATTACCTCTTACAAATTAAAAGTGCACAATAATATTAAATCAATATATTATCTGCTTAATTAGTACAAATATGCTTACGTTTGCAGCACTCGCAAGATGTCCGTCTACACGCAACCAAGACAAAAGTCAAGACGACTAAAAAAATTAACAAAAGAGCGTATCTTGTCGTCCGTTTAGATCATTTTGTTTTATTTCTTTTCCCTCGAAACTTACACAGACAAATTATTATAATACGGGTACATGATAAAAATGAATATTATTCAATTTTTAAATGTCTCTTCTTTATAAATATTGTTTTTTTAAGTCTTTTCTTATATTTCACTGGGGACGCTATACCGTCTCCAGCACAGAGCAGATTAATGAAACTTTAGGGTTGGGAGCGGTTCCCTAGAACAGAAAGATGATCCGCGGGTTGAATAGGGATGTGGAAATGTAAATGAATTAATAATTGCTCGAATACACCAGACTCTTGCTAAACCGGCCGTTCCTCGCACATGTGGGTGCCGGATTAGCGGAAGTACCGGATTGTTGAGAGTGTCTAAAATTTAGAATAAACACATAGGAATTGTACTTTATCAAATCAAAAGATAAATTGATTTTTACAGAAAACTTAGTCCTTGACTATGTACACGCATATTAGTACCAGACGACATTCACTATGAAACATGTTCCGAAGTTTTAATTGTCATCGTGATGACATACGACAGTAGTACGCTTTATCACACAACGGCTTTACAAGCATTTCATAGGTCCTGCCATGTTTCTGATTGTTGCATAATGTATTCCAGGAAGACGTCTCCAGCTTCAGCACCTTCAACTTGAGATATCCCCACGTTCTCTCCTCCTACGTCCACCTCTTCATCAACTTCGTCGTAACTTTCCTGTGAGCCAACGATTACCTCTTTTCTGCTCAAGTTCGGTCGTAAATAGTTGCTCGTCCAACAGTGTTGCCAACAACAATGGTGTTCTCCCAAGAACCTCAGTTCAGTTTATATCCAATTTCGAGTTTCTGCTTAAGGTCTCGCATGACGTGTTCCCTTTTAGAAGCCACAAGAAAAACCACAGTTTCAACGTGTACAGGAATGTTGAACACTGTAATTAACTAACAACATTGTTGCAGACGAAATTTCGTTATTGTAACGTCATTTCAGATGGAACGACTAGAAGATGCAAGTGTGCCGGATTACTGAGAGGGCCGTATTAGCGAGAGTTTAGTGCAATTGTAAAAACTGATTGGAAAGAATAGTTGCCGGCCGGATTCGCCGAGCGGTTCTACGTGCTACAGTCTGGAACCGCGCGACCGCTACGGGCGCAGGTTCGAATCCTGCCTGGGGCATGGATGTGTGTGATGTCCTTAGGTTAGTTAGGTTTAAGTAGTTCTGAGTTGTAGGGAACTGATGACCTCAGAAGTTAAGTCCCATAATACTCAGAGCCATTTGAACCATTTTCGAAAGAATAGTTGAGAAAATTTTGAAGGTAATTTATGAATCTTTACACAATCGTGGGTGAACTTTAAGTGATACCAATATCAACAGGCCCTGAATATCATTACATTCGAGGCCAATAAATATAATTTGCATGACCTACTGCTGCTCCCAGTAGTGTACGGTACCAAATAATCACCGCTACCACTGAAATTGTCGATCTCTCTATAAGTTCTTAAACACACGAAGCAAAATATTTTTAGTAAAATTAAACTAAGGTCAAAAGGTGCCTATGAAGCCTGAGTCATTACCTTAACATTAATCCCATTGTGTTTAATCTTGAGTGATCGCTCCCCCAGACACGGTGCTAATTATTCTTATCTGCAGCGAACCTCATGATGCAGGATCTCAGCGGCGAGTGAAATGATGAACAGATAGGATTGGGACTTAAAACCGTGAGAATAAATATTCCTTTTCTAATAAGTTTTGATAATACTTTTAATGAACGGTCAAAGTACACACTTTTAACAATGCTGGTACGAAGGATGCGAACACACGTCCGTACGCCACAACTTCCCGAAACAAAAAGGTGAAGATAGATGAATTAATAAAATGAAGTGTGTATTTCTTACTTTGCTTCGTACAGATATTTAACGATGTATCAAAACACTATCCTTGCCACAAAACAACTCGTTAATTTACTTTTGGCGGTGATTTGGTTGATAGTTCCTTCAGTTTACATATAGCTTACATATAAGAAGAGAAAAGAAATAAAAATAATATGATTCAATACAGCGTCCTGCCCTTGAAAGTTAAGGAAAAAAACTTCAAAAAGTACTATTTTAAACTGCTATGATTCAGATTCAGAAGGATGTGGGTTGCAGTAAGTTCTGGGAGATGAAGAAGCTTGCACAGGATAGGGTAGCATGGAGAGCTGCATCAAACCAGTCTCAGGACTGAAGACCACAACAACAACAACAACAACAACAACAATGATAGTTAAAAATATCAAACAATTGCAAAAATGTGTTATATTTTAGACAAAAAAGTTTTAAATTTCTCCAAATGTGTAACATTGATAACTTTTTGAGTAACTTCTTCTATATAATTGTTGACACAGAGCAAATTGTTCGGTTATGCTCCTGAATTGTAAGGGAAGCGCAAAGTGCGTGCTCCTGCGGCAGATCGGAAGCGCTAACATCTGGCGTCCACAGTTCGGACAGGAGGGGCAGGACGAGTCACTGGCACAGGTGGTACAGTCTCTTGGCCACACAAAGTGAGGTGGCATGGGGAACACTGGCAAAGACTCTAAATTCACGTGCTTCACTTTGGCGCAGATTACAAAATTTACCATTTGATGTTAATTTAGTTTCAACTCTCGGCTTGCCGCAGCATCGAACCCTAGACTGATCGCCGTCCTCCGGTTTCGAGCAGAGTGGAAGACCTGAAACAAAAGATTCTTCCCGTTCTGTGGCGATCTCGGATACGAATTTCTCGACTTTCGCTATCAGGTGGAGAACTGCAGCGCGCCTTTAGTACGTCATTTGCGCACTACACAAATGAACCGGTTACCTGGGCAATAGCGTGGCGTGCACATGGTACGTTTTTAAGGTTACGGGAACCACTTCTTGGTGACAATAGTGAGTTGCCAACTGATATCGAAGATATATCAGCAACATTACTTTCTGAGGATTCTTGGAGACTGGAAAGAGAAAATTTTAATGTGATATTAGTAAACTGAAGGAGTTGTAATGTTGATGCATTAATTTGTTCTGAAAGCAGTGCTGATATTCAAGACAATAAAAGCGGGTTAAAAGCTGTGAGGTATCTGGGGAAGTTAACCTTGCATTACTGAGCAACTGTTTCACCAGGTATCCAGTCTAGCTTACCAAATTCCCAGCCAGACTAACATTAATTATAATCTTTTAGTAGTCATCTTACGATAACCGGTGATATATATATAAAAGGCAATTTAAATAAAAAGAAATAAATCAGTTTAAATATGGACATTTATTTTAACATTGATCATTGTTCCGTTAAAATTTCAGCATATTAAACTTGATTCATAACTAAACTGGCGCCTTATTTAGGATTGTTAAAATGTGAGTTTGTAATCTTACGGAACACCTCAAATAGGGAGCCAAGATTGGGAGACTACATACAACACTGCATTCATAAAAGAACACATGAAGAACGTTGAAACATATGCAAGAGGAAATTAACCACAACCAACCAATTTAATTTTCATCTAAAGAAGTTACATTCGTAGCGCAATCCTATCCATCATGAAATTACCACACACTGGTATACTAAATTCATAGTAACTCTCTGTGAAATCTTCCCGAAAAGAATAGCTGAGGGCTACTTTGACGATTACACCACATGCTTCACGTGGTCCACTTGGTTTACACAAAGAGTGTAACTCCACAATAATTTTGATAATTAAAATAAATTACATCCAAACACAAATTACAAAAGAAAAACCTCACACTGGTTACTATCGTCTTACTGTAAACCTGATGGGTCAAACAATTGTATAAGCACGTGGTACTGGTATCACAAAGTCCATCCCACGTGGGTTGAACATAAAGAAAAGTTGCTGTATTGAAAAATATTGTCAAGACGAGACGTTATAATCTCACGCAGACTCGCATTTAAGATTGATGATCTTAGTTAGAGTTACGGGTCATCAACACGTGGTTCCACTTTACTCACAAAGTAGTGACAAAGCAACTACTGGAAGATATTCTGAACTATACACTCGAATTACACTGCGTTTCAATTTAAGATAACATTAGATATTTTAGATCTAAACCTGAAATAAAGGTGATTAAATTTTCAGTTAGGCTGAACTTAAGAAATCCATTGTCCTGCGGACTTAGCAGACACGCGCTTAGCCGGAGATCTTACCACTTCAGACGCTCGCCGCGGACAGACTGCCTTGGGCCCCTACCAAGGGTGCTTCGAGATACAAAACGGAAGTGACCAGAGAGGCAGCTTCCTAAACCAACATGACAAGGCACGGACAGGACCATACTAAGAATAGAAACCTCTTTGCTTTTACAAATTGTAGCTACCTGTTCCGACGTTGGTCCTACTGTTCTCTAGCAGACACGCTTGTCTGCTAGCATCAAGCATGGAACTAGAAATACATTTGCTCATTCATCCTCTCACACAGAAGGGAAGGGGGATGACAATATCTTATCATATACAGTATATAAAAGAAAGCGGATGTAGGTTCCGTATGAGACTGTCTGACATGAATTACATATAAACTGTGTTTTAAAGTGTAGTAGTGCGACAGATCGTTCTTGATTATGCGTAAAAGTAACACGTTCCACTGCTCAGTCTCCTCCCAGATAGAGTCAGAAACACCACAGTAAATTTAGAAGTGGAATGTATGCCGTAAATGACAACAGATTTAAGAAATTAACATGAAAGGAATCCAACAGAGACCTTTCAGAGTATATGATAACGTTCTGAAATTAGTAATGTTTGTTGAAGGTAATAATTTCCACGCAACGCGGGCGTCCTCAGAAATTCACCCAACAGTTGGCAAGATTGTGAAAACTGTCCTTTTTTTGTACGTGATTGATTCGATGAGATGTAAGACCTGTTACAGCCCAAGACCCCGATGCTACAGGACATATGTACAGTAATACGCCAAAACATGAGCAGTGCCCACCGCGACGCCGGATGCCAGCTGGCGGCGATGCGAGCACGTGACGCGGTAGCAAGAGTGTGTAAGCGAAGCGGACACGGACGGGGGAAGATATGGGCTGCAAATTGGGAAATCCACTGATAAAAGCCACTCTGACAAAGAATAGTTTATTATTACATGAAGCCTGCGAACGACTATCTCGAAAAAGGCGACGCTGGTCGAATGCTCACGTGCTACTGTCGCGAGCATCTGCCGAAAGAGGCAGCAGGACAGTGGTTGGGCGTCCACGGAAGCTTGTCTGCTCTGTCCCGGCATATCGACAAGTGGCGGGACGAAGAAGATTGCAAGAGCAAAGGAGGAGGTGAGGCGACACCAGGCAATAGCCCGCTGACAAGGACCGCGCCGTGACAGGAGCGCCCCCTAACCGAAGGCAATGTAAGCGCCGCTACTGCCACCTGTCGCCGGACAGTATTAGCACAGGCCAAGCGGAGAGCACTACGATAACAGCGACGAGTGATCCATATCAGTTGGACCTCGTACACAACGAAGGACTTTGGTTGTTTGTATGTCACACATCACTTGCAACACCGTTGTAAATTCAAAGTTAAGTATTGTCAATCTGCTTTATTGAAATGAAAACTACTGACGGCCTTGGGAGAGCCAGTCCTGACAGAACTCTACCATCTGGTGAGCAAGATGTATGAGACAGGCGAAATACCCTCAGACTTCAAGAAGAATATAATAATTCCAATCCCAAAGAAAGCAGGTGTTGACAGACGTGAAAATTACCGAACTATCAGTTAAATAAGTCACAGCTGCAAAATACTAACGTGAATTCTCCACAGACGAATGGAAAAACTGGTAGAAGCCGACCTTGGGGAAGATCGGTTTGGATTCCGCAGAAATATTGGAACACGTGAGGCAATACTGACTTATCTTAGAAGAAAGATTAAGGAAAGACAAACCTACGCTTCTAGCATTTGTAGACTTTGGCAAAGCTTTTGACAATGTTGACTGGAATACTCACTTTCAAATTCTAAAGGTGGCAGGGGTAAAATACAGGGAGCGAAAGGCTATTTACAATTTGCACAGAAACCAGATGGCAGTTATAAGAGCCGAGGGGCATGAAAGCGAAGCAGTGGTTCGGAAGGGAGTGAGACAGTGTTGTAATCTCTCCCCAATGTTGTTCAATCTGTATATTGAGCAAGCAGTAAAGGAAACAAAAGAAAAATTCGGAGTATGTATTAAAATCCATGGAGAAGAAATTGTAATTCTGTCAGAGACAGCAAAGGACTTGGAAGAACAGTTGAACGGAACGAACATTGTCTTGAAAGGAGGATATAAGATGAACATCGAGAAAAGCAAAACGAGGATAATGGAATGTAGTCGAATTAAGTCGGGTGATGCTGAGGGAATTAGATTAGGAAATGAGACACTTAAAGTAGTAAAGGAGTTATGCTATTTGGGGATCAACATAACTGATCATGGTCGAAGTAGAGAGGATATAAAATGTAGACTGGCAATGGCAAGGAAAGCGTTTCTGAAGAAGAGAAATTTGTTAACATCGAGTATTGATTTAAGTCTCAGCAAGGCCTTTCTGAAAGTATTTGTATGGAGTGTAGCCATGTACGGAAGTGAAACATGGACGATAAATAGTTTGGACAAGAAGAGAATAGAAGCTTTCGAAATGTGTTGCTACAGAAGAATGCTGAAGATTAGATGGGTAGATCACGTAACTAATGAGGAGGTATTGAATAGAATTGGGGAGAAGAGGAGTTTGTGGCACAACTTGACAAGAAGAAGGGACCGGTTGGTAGGACATGTTCTGAGGCATCAAGGGATCACAAATTTAGCATTTTAAGGCAGCGTGGAGGATAAAAATCGTAGAGGGAGACCAAGAGATGAATACACTAAGCAGATTCAGAAGGATGTAGGTTGCAGTAAGTACTGGGAGAGTAGCATGGAGAGTTGCATCAAACCAGTCTTAGGACTGAAGACCACAACAACAACAACATGTCACCCATCACTTGCAACACCGTTGTAAATTCAAAGTTAAGTATTGTCAATCTGCTTTATTGAAATAAAAACTATTAATGTTATTTCCTTGAATTGTTGTCTTTACATTGCAGGGGCGCTCATTTTCTTCAATAATTTCTTGTCATTTTTGCTGATCAGTGTTTTGAAGTGGGCGTTGCAGAAAGTTTCTTAGCTTGCTTGCCTTATCTGTTTTTTGTAGTTGTCTCTTCCAAAATGCCCACCCTTCCTGTTACGCCCCCTACTCGGGCGCCGCAGCTGCAAGTATTAGATGCCACGCAGCTAATGCAAATGTTTCGGTTCTAGACGTAGCGGATCTCTGCGTTACTCAGCACGGTGCAGCAGCTACAGGCCAACGCTGCGCGCCTGACGGAACGAGCACCGCCTACAGCAACCCCTGCTGCTGTACCGCCTTTTCGACAGTTCCGTGAACAAGAAGAGGAATGGCTCGAGTGGTCGTCCCAGTTCGAATCCCATACCCTCGCTCACAGTTTACCAGGTACAGTGAAACATCCCTGCCTAGTATCAACAGTAAAAGTGCAGTGTTTAGGCTCCCACAAAAACTTTTTCCCAACGCCATTCCGAGTGAACTTTGCTATAAACAGGTGGTACAGTCGTTATCTGAGCAGGTAGAGCCAAGCAATGCCGAGCGATGATTTCTAAGTAATCGCAAGCCAGCGACTTCGTGTTTCGTGCGATCGTTTGGAGCGGTTTCTTGCGATGGGTTTGGAAATATTTACGCGATATGTTCCGCTTAGAACATAGCGAGACTCGCCTAGAACATTCCAGAAATGAAGGTAGCTCACAAACGTTCCAAGTTGGGCGCTGTACGTAAAAAGTACTGACGGTTTTGAAAGACATAACTCCACGGCAGACAAAAAGTAATATTTCTCACATAAACATAACCCCATCTCAAAACGACAATGGCTGTTATTACAGGCACAGACATTGTTGCAGCTGACGAGAATAACCTATGTTCATTAGAAAGCTCTTTAGTGCTGTCAAGAAATTCAAAGGGCGCCGTTTCAATGTCTTCACCCTCACTCTCCCCACCACATATACCGGTATCCATAAGAAACAAAGAAAAGTACAAGTACGGAGTTTCTGAAAACAGAAACTTATCCAGAAACCAGTCTCAAAACCAGAGACGCAAGTTGACCGTTACCACTTTGTTGGGAGTATGCTGGCCATCATGCAGAAACTATCGCCTGAAAGTTACTTTAGAAAAGAATTAAAATGCAGCAGTTTGTACGGAAGGAGCTGTTACAGTCATCAGCTCCCACGCACATTACACCCTGTACTATCACAGACGCGAAATTCCCCAAGCTGACTGTGTGATTTTAAATCCTCTAGCTTACATACAGTTCCAAAATTTCGGTCGACTATCATAAATCTTATTACAACAACTCTCTGGTAAACTGGTAATGGTTAAAAGTTTTTTGTAAACTTAATAAGGTGTGCTTAGCTGGCGGTGATCATAAGCTTCTCTTCAGCGATAAAAACCTTGCTGACATTTGCGTTTGGCTCTCTAATCTACTTCAAACAGACAGTCCAATGTCTCTACACTCATTCTGAAATAATCCTAAAATTTACCTTCACATTTCTTAAGTCTCCGTACAAATGATTAAATTCTGACAACACTCATCCTCTCCTCGTTCATTTTATGCATCAATTCACGACTGTCTTGAATTCTGAGACTGTTACAGCCCCCTCCCCTAGCCACAAGGGCAGTGTAAATTCTGACTCGTTGGTGACTATGCAAAAATTGAATAACAACTTCATTCACTGCCGATAGTGCATCAGCGTTGTACCGAAACGCTCATGCTCATATGTGGTGCTTATTTCAATAAAGATTATCTAATGAATTAAATGAAGACTGTTGCAAAGAAATTACTCAATGAGCGCCACACCCTGTTAGATCACACATGTAAACAGTAGTTCCAATGACGAATACAGTTTTTCTCTACAGACAAGTAGCGATCAGTGGCCATACAGAACCCATGAACACCCCTTCAGCAAACGAAAAGGAACGTAACATAATACACTAATTTCGATTAGCGCCTGACAATTGTTCACTATTATTTGAAATTTGAAAGAGTAAGATTTCGTCGTGTGTGTTTTGCTCTACAACTTGATTTGGTTGCCGGTTGAGGTTTATGAGGACGTTCATAGCGAGTGAGGTTGGAACAGAGACGGTGACATTTTTGTACTCTAGAAGCCAATATTTCCGAGACGGAACTCTCAGCTTGGATACCTTTCATTATGGGGCACATACACAAATAGTAGTTTCGTCGCCCAGTCGATAGGCAAGTTCGCTCTATTTTATTGTAGTTTGTTAATGCCCAGAGTTTGTTAATATGTAATCGTTCTTTGCTTATGAGATATGCATTGTTCACAGCTACTAAAATTTCGAATATTCCGGCTATAAAAATGTATCTTCAATTTTTTATTTTTCGTCATATAGGTACCGTATCGTAATTTATGTTTCAAGGATTTTTAATGTTCTACTGATTTTTGTACATGCTTGTGTTTAACGTCCATTTATGACACAGCAAGTGATTTTTTAAGTGTAAAAGACTAACAATGCACGTTCCCTCAGGAAAGACGCTTAAATGTTACCCAAGAATGTATTAGTAAACGTTAACAATAAATTGCTGATGCATTTGCTTATTCCCATAGTTGCCTCACGTGCTGTTGTTAGCTTCTAACAAGTGTGCATATAGAAACAAAAATAACGACACTTCGTGGGCAATAGCTGTAAGACGGGTGTACAGCAATTTAGGACATCTTCAACGAACGAGATTTCTTAAAGGAAAACACACCATTTCTTAAATTTATTTCCTTTCTTTTTTAATTTTACTTCCACCCTCCTATACAGTTTTCATTGCGTAGTTCATTGCAAATCGTACATGTCTTTTCTATACTCGTAAACTGAATGAATTCTCACTAGTGGCAACTTCCGCCCCCACCCCCTCCCCCCCCCCCCCACCCCCCCCCCCCACCCACTCTCGTGGGCGCCTGTGGTTCAGATGGATGCAAGTTGCGCATGTCTGATGAGCATGGAGAGTTGCTTCAGACCAGTCTTTGGACGGAAGATAACATCAGATAAAAAAATATCTCACAGAACTAATTAAATCACTGTTGTACAGAATTACACATTGTGTAAACTTTCTACAAAAACTGAAAGGAAAAGAAAATCTACGCCTTATTTTTTATGTCAGAAATTTCACAGTGATTTTAGGATCATGTATAACAAGCAACAGATTTTATTTGCTTGCCATAAATTGTTAACAGTGAATAAATTATTAAATAGAAATAAGAAGAAAAGGGCTACAAATAAGTGTTGAGAACATTCTACAAATTAAGCTATCATTATAATTTTAGTTTCCATTTCCCTGCTTTGAGAGAAGTAAACTCATTGGTTACGTCGTCCAAGTCAAATTTAGTAGTGATTCGTATTCTGTCGATAAGCTAGCTACATTTTACAGTCTGCTTCACCAATACTCGGACTTGAATAGCCTTTTAACATTTTTAATTTGCTGAAACTGCATTGACAAGATTCTGGAGTCACTGGAATTGTCATATACATACTAAAAAGCTATTTCGAACTTTGGATAAGAACATCGTAATACATACTTTGGAATAAACTTCAAAAAATCCAAATGGGTAGCTGTGTCAGTGCTGTCCAACAATTATTTCTGTTGCAATTTGAAAGCCGCTATTTAGTTAAACAGTTCACCTAGACTGATATTTCTGCTATATTTGACAAAAAAAGCTGCTGTATATTTTTCACAATAAAATATAGAACTCTCACTACAGGCGTTCTTGACAGGAAACTCAAATGAGCTCAAATGGCATGTTGTACATGAGATGAGTTTCCCATTTCACATTTCACATATTACGCTCTCAAATAATTTGAAGAATTCTATCTTAATCAAGTCGTCGACAGATATCGGCAAAAATAGGAAGCCCTCGCCTAAACCGCATATTGTTTGGTTCAAGACACGATGACCGGCCTTTCAGATCCTAGAATACTACAGCGGAAGTAGCAGCAAAAACTGCATTGTTGAATACGTGCAAACTGTTCGGCAGCAGTCGTTTGTTAGTGACGCTGCTTGGACCAAACGACGCTGTGACAGCCGAGGAGGGCTCCTTCTCGCAGGCAGAAGACAAGACAGGGGAGCGTGCGCTGGAATACAGGTACCTCTCACGCCTCTCCCGATCAACTCTCACGCCTTCTTTCCTTTCTGCTCGCCCTCTGAGCCCGCGTCTCGCCGCAAAGACAAAGGCTGGTAAACAAAGGCCACTCACCGAGAGTCAACTCCCAAAATATTTTTGATAAATTACTGCCCTCCGCCAAAGCTATGTCTTTGAAATCATTCCAGATAAAATAGTAAAATCTGTCATCACAAAATCCATTTTCCAATAAGAAATAACTTTTTTCACATATGCGGTGTCAACGCGACATTTCAGAAGACGTAAATATATGACATACGTCTTTAATTATACACTGAAGCGCCAAACAAACTTGTATAGGCATGCGTATTCAAATATAGAGACACGTAAACAGGCAGAATCTGGCGCTGCGGTCGGCAGCGCCTATATAAGACAAGTGTCTTGTACAGTTGTTACATCGGTTACTGCTGCTACAATGGCAGGTTATCGAGATTTAAGTAAGTTTGAACGTGGCGTTACAGTCGGCGCACGAGCGATGACACTCGGCATTTCCCAGGTAGAGATGAAGCGGGGATTTCCCCGTACGACCATTTCATGAGTGTACCGCGAATGCCAGGAATCCGGTAAAACATCAACTTTCCGACAGCGCTACGGCCGGAAAAAGATCCAACAAGAGCAGGACCAACGACGACTAAAGAAAACCGTTCAACGTGACAGAAGTGCAACCCTTCCGCAAATTGCTACAGATTCCAGTGCTGGGCCGTCAACAAGTGTCAGCGTGCGAACCATTCAACGAAACAACATCGATATGGGCTTTCGGAGCCGAAGGCCCACTCTTGTACCCTTCGTGACTGCACAACACAAAGCTTTACGCCTCGCCTTTGTCCGTCAACACCGACGCTGGACTGTTGATGACTGGAAACATGGTGCCCGGTCGGACGAATCACCTTCCAGATTGTATCGAGCGGATGGACGTATACGGGTATGGAATCCGTGGACCCTGCATGTCAGCAGTGGACTGTTCAAGCTGGCGCAGACTCCTTAGTAGTGTGGGGCGTGTGCAGTTGGAGTGATATGAGACGGCTGATACGCCTACATACGACTCTGGCAGGTGCCACGTACGTACGCATCCTGTCTGATCACCTGCATCCATTCATCTCCATTGTGCATACCGACGAAATTCCAGCTGGAGAATGAAACACCCCACACGTCCAGAATTTCTACAGGGTGACTCCAGGAAACTTTTCTGAGTTTAATCACTTCCAATGGCGACCAAACTCCCCAAACACAAACGTTATTGAGCATATCTGGGACGCCTTGCAACATGCTGTTTAGAAGAGGTCTTCACCACCTCGTACTCTTACGGATTTACGGACAGCCCTGCAGCACTGATGGTGTCAATTCCCTCCAGCACTACTTCAGACGTTAGTCGAGTCCATGCCACGCCACGTCGTGTTGCGGCAGTTCTGCGTACTCAGGGGGGTCCTACACGTTACTAGGCAGGTGTACCAGTTTCTTTGGCTCTTCAGTGTTTATTCCCCGTTTCACGTGTTGGAAGGGTTACTAAGCAAAATACACTCCTGGAAATGGAAAAAAGAACACATTGACACCGGTGTGTCAGACCCACCATACTTGCTCCGGACACTGCGAGAGGGCTGTACAAGCAATGATCACACGCACGGCACAGCGGACACACCAGGAACCGCGGTGTTGGCCGTCGAATGGCGCTAGCTGCGCAGCATTTGTGCACCGCCGCCGTCAGTTTCAGCCAGTTTGCCGTGGCATACGGAGCTCCATCGCAGTCTTTAACACTGGTAGCATGCCGCGACAGCGTGGACGTGAACCGTATGTGCAGTTGACGGACTTTGAGCGAGGGCGTATAGTGGGCATGCGGGAGGCCGGGTGGACGTACCGCCGAATTGCTCAACACGTGGGGCGTGAGGTCTCCACAGTACATCGATGTTGTCGCCAGTGGTCGGCGGAAGGTGCACGTGCCCGTCGACCTGGGACCGGACCGCAGCGACGCACGGATGCACGCCAAGACCGTAGGATCCTACGCAGTGCCGTAGGGGACCGCACCGCCACTTCCCAGCAAATTAGGAACACTGTTGCTCCTGGGGTATCGGCGAGGACCATTCGCAACCGTCTCCATGAAGCTGGGCTACGGTCCCGCACACCGTTAGGCCGTCTTCCGCTCACGCCCCAACATCGTGCAGCCCGCCTCCAGTGGTGTCGCGACAGGCGTGAATGGAGGGACGAATGGAGACGTGTCGTCTTCAGCGATGAGAGTCGCTTCTGCCTTGGTGCCAATGATGGTCGTATGCGTGTTTGGCGCCGTGCAGGTGAGCGCCACAATCAGGACTGCATACGACCGAGGCACACAGGGCCAACACCCGGCATCATGGTGTGGGGAGCGATCTCCTACACTGGCCGTACACCACTGGTGATCGTCGAGGGGACACTGAATAGTGCACGGTACATCCAAACCGTCATCGAACCCATCGTTCTACCATTCCTAGACCGGCAAGGGAACTTGCTGTTCCAACAGGACAATGCACGTCCGCATGTATCCCGTGCCACCCAACGTGCTCTAGAAGGTGTAAGTCAACTACCCTGGCCAGCAAGATCTCCGGATCTGTCCCCCATTGAGCATGTTTGGGACTGGATGAAGCGTCGTCTGACGCGGTCTGCACGTCCAGCACGAACGCTGGTCCAACTGAGGCGCCAGGTGGAAATGGCATGGCAAGCCGTTCCATAGGACTACATCCAGCTTCTCTACGATCGTCTCCATGGGAGAATAGCAGCCTGCATTGCTGCGAAAGGTGGATATACACTGTACTAGTGCCGACATTGTGCATGCTCTGTTGCCTGTGTCTATGTGCCTGTGGTTCTGTCAGTGTGATCATGTGATGTATCTGACCCCAGGAATGTGTCAATAAAGTTTCCCCTTCCTGGGACAATGAATTCGCGGTGTTCTTATTTCAATTTCCAGGAGTGTATAATGGATGGCAAACACCAAATTGTCAAATAGCACACTTGCTTTTTGACGTTAGAGTGTCAAACTTCAGCAGGCGCTATGTCTATTCAGGGGAGTAGATGCCCTAAACATTCTCATGTGCCAGCTGCCAGGCAGTGCTTTAAATGCCTCCGATACGGGCGCATCTGCAAACAATGTCGGTCTCAAACGAGACTCAACAAATGTAGTGGTCCTCTCTCTGTAGAATCCTGTGCCTCACCTGTTGATATTTTGCGCACTGTGGCGCTCCACGGCCACCCGCGGGTCGATCCCGTCCTGAATATCGTAGATGACGAGGAGCCCAGGAACTAGCTACGGTTAATAACATAGGCTTGAGGGATGCGCTGAACATTACTTGTAAGCCAACCTTCCCTTGCGTCATAGGGAGACAAAAACTTTTTCTATCCTCGACCGATAGTTTCTGCTCAAACAACTACAGCGCTCCAGATCACCAAAATGAAGAACTTTTCCCGCCGGTGCTCACTTCGAGCTTACATGGTTATCAACGCGTGAATGGGATTGGTGGCAAACGTGTGGATGAGCCTCCTCAGACAAACATTCCTCACCGACCTTACCGCCGACCCCAACACGCATGAGTGGTCTAGTACCGAAACCTGCTGTTCCCCACGCAGCCTGCAATCATTCCTATGTGCCTGCTGCATTCAGGGCAACAACTTCGCTAGTACCTAATCAACGACAGCCTCTAGTTCACAACGAAGTAATCGATAAGATGAATATTATAGACATTGTCATTCAAGAAAGGCGACTATGGACGATAACGATATCAGCCTTCTCGTAACAGGTATCTTCCATTCTCTCCCATCCTAAATCATGAAGCCTATAAAAGTATTGCAGTGGAACGCAACATCATCTAATTCCAACAGAGAAAGCTTACAAAGAGAACTATGCATCAGTCAGCCTGATATATCCTGTCACGCGAAAAATGGTTCAAGTCTCGGCAGACTGTTCGCTTCAAAAATTATTTCATGAAATGGAAAGGTAGGGTCGCTGTAGTAGTAAAAAATGCGCTGCTGCATAAAAGATTCCCGTTAACTGCAAAAAACAATGAAATCAAAGTAGTTGCTGTGTAGATACAAGCTGCTCACAAAACTTTTACAGTGGTAGTCTCTGTGTATAAAGCTCCCCAATTAGAATCGCGGAACATGAGACTCCTAATAAACCAGCTTCCGTCTCCATTTGTAATAGGTGGTGACCTGAATTCCCGTCATGTTGCTTGAGGAGAAGACAGTACTGACAGGAATGGCAGGTCTTTGATGTGATCTAAGTGTGTGCGAGTGTGTGTGTGTGTGTGTGTGTGTGTGTGTGTGTGTGTGTGTGTGTGGTTGCATCCGAAGGAGCCAGCCGTTGTGGCCGAGCGGTTTTAGGCGCTTCAGTCCGGAACCGCGCTGGTGCTACGATCGCAGGTTCGAATCCTGCCTCGGACATGGATGTGTGTGATGTCCTTAGGTTAGTTAGGTTTAAGTAGTTCTAAGTCTAGGGGACTGATGACCTCAGATGTTAAGTCCCAAAGTGCTCAGAGCCATTTGAACCATTTTTTGAAGCATCCGGAGGGCTTTCAACATCGCGGTCATCAGCTCCCGTACGCTGACTGCGTGAGGCGAATGGGGCTATAGCACACAGATGAGGAGAACCTAAAATACTACGTAAGACCACATAAGCTCCCTTGTACTCTTCTTTACATGAGTACACGCGACTCCTCGGAACGGAACAATAGAGCAAGGTAGGCAGGGCAGACCGTTACAGTGACATCTGATTTGGAGAGCCACTAAGAGGCAAGTCAGAAAAGAAGATCGACGGCTCATAAAAATAACAACGGTATGAGCCAGTCGTCCTCTAACACACTAAAAGCGGCGACCTAAGAGCTTAGGTAGAAGTGAAGACAAAATACGAAATTGTAAAACACGTGCCACATTCAGCTGATTATCACCTACGTTTGACAGCAGATCTGTCAGTAAATCAGCTTGAACCCTTTCGTCATTACATAAAAAACAGTTGGTTAAAATGTGGCGAACCGTAATCAGCTATAAAATAAATAAATAAATAAAATATTAATTATTGTATATGTATGATAGTGATTGGTTGTAATTAATATTTGCTTATCTGGAACGTGGACGTTTAATTATTTGGTATCAGACGCTTGACAATGGCTTTTTCATAAATGCAATGTTACTCGTGGTTGACCGTGAAATGTGATTCAAATAATCGGACTTCGTTTTTAAATCGTTTCCAAAGACTACTGCCGTAGGTGCGGACTCAAAATCTCAATATTAGAATAATTTGCCAGCCATGTCAATACGTCGTACAGAGGTGACTGTCTACTAAACATAAAAAAGTTTACACAGTTAGTTAAATCAGATATATTCAACGAATAAGCCTACAGTTAAATAATTCTACTTACTTTCATAAATATAGAATCTTTACAGAGTCGAGTGCCTAGTGAGATTGCAACTCGCAGTGTTCTTCTATAACATCAAATATTGCGGTGTGTCAGTTAATAAAATATACGTGCTCCCCGGACCAGCTATTGTACAAGACCTACTTCTTCTTAATGAAACATAAGAGTGTAGTAATTGTATTTTGTTTTATCAGCGGCATAGCGCTGCAGTTCTGTGCTTGCAAATGTGTCTTTATACAGCACACCACATGCACCACAAACAGGTGGTTCTTCACGCCTGAGAGGGAAGGCACGGGTCTGGGGGCTGCGTCCTATCTGAAGTCGCGCTGAACAGACTTCATCAATTCTAACTGGACGGAAGGAGGTGCGGCACGGCCTCACTGTCTCTTTTATTGATCGCAACTTATTTGCCGTCACGCCCAGCCACGCCCAGCCACTCTTCCTCCCGAAGACGCGTGACAGACCTTCGCAGCAATGGCAGCGCAGCGCGCAGAGTGATGGGGCAATCATTTACGCTGGGAAGGGCACACGCCTCCTCGGCCGCGGTATCGGCCAACTCATTCCCACGGCTACGCACGTGTCCTGCTACCCAGCAGAATGGACCTCCTTTCCTTGTCGCTGCAAGTGACGGACGGCGTCGTGAATGTTCTGGACACTTCTGTCTGCTGGGTACGTAAACTGGATTGTCTGCAGCGTATTGAGCGAGTCAGAACGGATGAGGAATTCACGTTTCATCTGATCTACAGCTTTAAAAATCGCTGAAAGTTCGGCGTCACAGATAGTAAACGCACAAGGCAGACGGAACCTAAAGACAGAGGCAGGTAAAATGACAGAACAACCGACTTCATTTCTCTCTTTGGACCCATCTGTGTATACCACGTTACAGTCCTGGTGCTCATTTAAAGCGATAAGAAATTAATGCTTAAAAACGTAGTCTGGACTGAACAATTTGTTGCTCTCTGTCAAATCTAAAATTATTCTGGGTTTCAATAACAACCATGGCTGAGCTTTGCACCAACATCCCTGCTACATGTTTGGCGGAGACGCTTCCAGATCCAATAACAGCTGCTTTGCCCGTATACCGAACGGTTCCGTCCCTCATGGACGACTTCGATAGAGTCGTTAGAAGGATGCCCAGATATTAATACACTCATGCTCATAAATTAAGGATATTGCTGATACATGGTGAAACAACGCTCTGGTGGGCGGTTTGCGGGTTTAAGTCACCTCAGGGTGTAACCATGCAGTGCATCTGACCCGTAGTCGCCGCACGGTGGAGTTGGCAGCAGTCCACACGCGGAGAGGTGTGTTGGTGCATGTCAGAGTACGGTGCAGCGAGTAAGTGTGCAGACGTTCTCAGACGTGTTAATGGTTACTGTTTGTTGAAAATGGTTCAAAGAACACATACTGATGGCGTTATGAGGGGTAGAATACTAGGGCGACTGGAGGCTGCTGAAACGCAGCAGGTCGTAGAACGGGCCCTCCATCTGCCACAAAGTGTCATCTCACGATTATGGCAACGATTCCAGCAGACAGGAAACGTGTCCAGGCGCTACAGTACGGGACGTCCGCAGTGTGCAACACCACAAGAAGACCGATATCTCACCATCAGTGCCCGCAGACGGCCACGGAGTACTGCAGGTAGCCTTACCACAACCACTGGAACATTTGTCTCCAGACACACAGACGACTGAACATACATGGTTTATTCGCCTGGAGATCTGCAAGGTGCATCGCACTGTGCCCCTTGTCACAGGAGAGCCCGTAAAGCCTGGTGTCAAGAACACAGTACATGGTCATTGGAACAGTGGTCCCAGGTTATGTTTACAGACGAGCCCACGTATAGTCCGAACAGTGGTTCTCGCCCGGTTTTCATCTGGCGTGAACCAGGAACCAGATACCAACCCCTTAATGTCCTTGAAAGGGACCTGTATGGAGGCCGTGGTTTGATAGTTTGGGGTGGGATTATGATTGGTGCACGTACAGCCCTGCATGTCTTTGACACAGGAACTGTAACAGGTCAGGTGTATCGGGACGTCTTTTTGCATCAATATGTCCGCCTTCTCAGGGATGCAGTGGGTCCCACCTTCCTCCTGATGGATGATAACGCACTGCCAAACCGAGCTGCCATCGTGGAGGAGTACCTTGAAACAGAAGATATCAGGCGAATGGAGTGGCCTACCTGTTCTCCAGACCTAAACCCCATAATGCACGTGTGGGATGCTCTCGGTCGACGTATCGCTGCACGTCTTCAAACCCCTACGACACTTCAGGAGCTCTGACAGGCACTGGCGCAAGAATGGGACCACCTGATCCAGAGTACGCCAACCCGTTGTGCGGCCTGTGTACGTGTGCATGGCGGTCACATCCCATATTGATGTCGGGGTACATGCGAAGGTAACAGCGGCGTATTGTAGCACATGCGTTTCGGGACAGTTTTCTCAACTTATCACCAATACTGTGGACTTACAGATCTGTGTCGTGTGTGTTCCCTATGTGCCTATGGAATTAGCGCCAGTTTCGTGTAGTGCCACGTTGTGTAGCACCACATTCTGCAATTATCCTTAATATATGAGCATGAGTGTAGCTGCAGGGAAAGCCAGCGAAGTCGGAAACGACCGGAACAAGAGCGCCTTTTTAGCCACAAGAAAATCCCGACGAGCAGCTAATGATGGCTCCCCTGCCTCTGTACACAAGCTCCGTATAGGGCTCGTCCTGTAGGCTCCTGTGGCCAGTCTGATGCCTCATGGTATACATCTTTCAATATGTTGGTCGTGCTGAGCCATAGACCGTACAACCACGTCAATACGCGATCGAACGAAACGCTTAAAGAACTGCATGAAGAAGTATCTATCAGCTCCCCGGTTCTTCCCATTCAAGCACTTCATGATATCCAGCGCTTTAAGGGCTCGTGTTGATGTTATCGATTCTGTTTGGGGTGTGTGCAATTGGAGTGATATGGGACCCCTGATACGTCTAGAAACGACTCTGGCAGGTGTCACGTACCGTACGTAAACATCATATGAGATCAGCTACATCCATTCATGTCCATTGCGCATTCCGACGGTCTTGGGCAATTCCAGCAGGACAATGCGACACCCCAAACGTCCAGAATTGCTACACAGTGGCTCCATGAACAATCTTCTGAGTTCAAACACTTCCGCTGGCCATCAAACTCCCCAGGCGTGAACATTATTGAGCATGTCTGGGATGCCTTACAACGTGCTGTTCAGAAGAGATCTCCACCCGCTCGTACTCTCACGGATTTATGGACAGCCCTGCAGGATTCACGGTGTCGGTTCCCTCCAGCACTACCTCAGACATTATCGAGTCCGTGGCACGTCGTGTTGAAGCACTTCCGAGTGCTCGAGGGGGCCCTACAAGATATTAGGCAGGTGTGCCAGTTTCTTTGGTTCTTCGGTGCAACAAGAGTTTGCAAACAACTAATTAAACACTCGTTTATTTTCATAACAGCAAATTTTCAAAACAAGATGAGGCGGCACCCACTAGTAATGCCGATTTAGCAAAACAAAAATTTGGCGCATTACACATGATTGATTGTGGCACCATACACAATCATTAACCTGGCTCCAGGGAGGTAGGGTGCCCTTCCCTATTCCTCCACTGGGGTAATTCCTGTCTGGCGCGTCCACGTCGCGGGGGTGGGCATCCTACACTTCAGTAGGCCGGAGTGCTAGGATGGCTGAGTTCAGGCAGGGACCCAATCCCGTGGGGTATAACACGGAACCCATGCCCAGGGTTACGGGTGAAGACCTTAACGGCAGCGACGGCGGAGAAGGAAGACATCGGAACGGCGTAGCTGGCAGATGAGGCAACCCTCCTTTCTGGGGATTAAATGAGAAGGGAACCACTGCCTTGTGGTGGAGGAGAAACTCCAAAGGCTAAGGGAGACAACCCCAACAGAAAATCCTTCCTTGCGTTAGGCCTAGCAAGCCAGTAGGAAAGTGTTCATATATTGCTTTCAAAACACAGACGAGCCTCGGAACGAACCACTCAGGATTTGACCCCACTGCTTCTTCAAGTACTGGTGCAAATGACGGGAGACCTGATGTTACTCATCAGTACAAGAAGAAGAAACCAACTGGATTAAAAAATAACCTAAATATTGGCACCCTTAATATATTAACACATGACACCATTGTTCGGGAACATTTAAGTCTATGAATGGCTGCAAACGGTCTCCCAGTAGCCGAGCGTCCAGAGGGCCCGGTCCAGTCCAGTCCACGTAATAACGGCCTACACCATTATAGAGCCACCACCAGCTTCCACAATGCCTTGTTGACAACTTAGGCCCACGGCGTCATGCCGTATGCGCCTCCGTCGAACCCTGTGATCAGATTTTACTAGCTGAAATCGGAGCGCATCTGATGAGGTCGTGATTTTCCAGTCGTCTGGTGTCCAACCGATGTGCTCACGAGTAATGGAGAGGCGCTGAAGGCGATGTCGTGCTGTTAGCAAAGGCGCTCTCCTCAGTCGTATGTTTCTACAGTCCATTAACGGCAGATTTCGACGCACTGTCCTAACTGGTATGCCCGTCGTAGGTCCCATATTGATTTTGCTGTTGTTCCACGCAATGATGCTTGTCTGTTAGCACTGACAACTCTACTCAAAACCCACTGTTCGTCGGAGTTTCGAGTCCTCCCTCGATCATGGGTGTGTGTGTGTTGTCCATAGCGTTTAAGTTAGTTTAAGTTATATTAAGTAGTGTGTAAGCTTAGGCACCGATCACCTAAGCAGTTTGGCCCCATAAAATCTTACCATAAATTTAAATTTTTTGTACAAACATAATTTGTAGTGTTTTGAATTTTCTGGGTAGTGCTGCGGCTGGGTTTCCATATTTTTTATCGGTAGTTAGCTTAGCTATAGGTCAAGAAGACAAGCCTATACTCTTTCTTACCATATCTGTTGATACTGAATAGCCAACAGAACATTTTTAACGGAAATCAGTAATTTTGCAACAGTTGGAAGATGTGGTAGATCAGATGTGATAAAAGTACCGTAAAGTAACAGCTGAAGTCACACATGGTACACACTACGTGTAATTTTAGTAAAAAGATTATGACAATTGATCATTTGAAGAACAACAGAATTGATTGAGCTAAATTCTACGGGGTTCCTGGACGAGGAAAAACATACTTACTTGATGCAGTTAGTGCACTAATAGTGTTCAGAAGCGAGCGACGAATAGTGCCTATGTTTCTTGAGTGAATTAACATTCGCTGTGGCCGAGCGGATCTAGGCGCTTCAGTCCGAAACTGCGCTGCTGCTACGGTCGCAGGTTCGAATCCTGCTTCGGGCGTGGATGTGTGTAATGTCCTTAGATTAGTTAGATTTAAGCAGTTCTAAGTTCTATGGGACTGATGATCTCAGATGTTAAGTCCCATACTGCTCAGAGCCTTTCAACCATTTGAATTAACATTACTCGACAAAGAAAAAAGAAAAAAAACTACATAAAGTCAAGTATTTGTTTGTTATATAATTGAATGTAACAGTCTGACAGAATATATTTGTAATGGTAACAATATTTAGAAAATAGAAACATAGTTACTGATGTATCTATGTATCATTGCACTACATGAGAGAGCATAGAATTCGGAAGAAATATTTTTATTTGAAATTTCCCACGTAGTTCAAAGCTGCAAAACATTTTGTACCCTACATGTCTATAACTGAGTAAGCAGGAGAGCTTCTGTAAAGTTTGGAAGGTAGGAGACGAGGTACTGGCAGAAGTAAAGCTGTGAGTACCGGGCGTGAGTCGTGCTTCGGTAGCTCAGTTGGTAGAGCACTTGCCCGTGAAAGGCAAAGGTCCCGAGTTCGAGTCTCGGTCGGGCACACAGTTTTAATCTGCCAGGAAGTTTCATATCAGCGCACACTCCGCTGCAGAGTGAAAATCTCATTCTGGAAACATCCCCCAGGCTGTGGCTAAGCCATGTCTCCGCAATATCCTTTCTTTCAGGAGTGCTAGTTCTGCAAGGTTCGCAGGAGAGCTTCTGTAAAGTTTGGAAGGTAGGAGACGAGGTACTGGCAGAAGTAAAGCTGTGAGTACCGGGCGTGAGTCGTGCTTCGGTAGCTCAGTTGGTAGAGCACTTGCCCGTGAAAGGCAAAGGTCCCGAGTTCGAGTCTCGGTCGGGCACACAGTTTTAATCTGCCAGGAAGTTTCATGTGTTAAGGTGTTCGCATTTTCTAATTTCATAATGGCCGAGAAAGATGAAAATACGCCAGTGGTCTGTGAATTAATGTTATTCATGTTGTACTTATTTTAACAATTTTTTTTGTGTTTCGTATTATTTTGTTTGAGGTATTCATTAAGTGGCTGACAGCGGACGATTTAGTTATTACAAATTCTGAAGTCTCAAGTATGTGTTGTGATGACCTTCTAACGCCGCGAACACAGCTTTCGTGCCGCAGCTGGATGTTCCTCCATTTAAATATGAGGCAACCAACAAGCAGCAAAAAAGTGTAACGTGAAAGTTGATGAGTATCAGTCTCAGCTTGCCTTTCGCACTGGTGTAAACAACAAAATCGGGCTTGTGAATTCGTAGCCGGACTTTGTGTCACTTTACGGAATCAAAGAAAGCAATTAAAACCATGACCGTCTTGGCTGATCACTTTATTAAACAACATAACAGAAGAAAAAAACATAGATTTATTTCTTTTGACTTAGACTCCGCATTCTGAAAATGAACCTTCTACAGTCAGAGAAATAGGTAGAATAAGGTCATGCTGCAAGGTAAATGGCCTGCTGTTCAAAGATTCATGAAAGAATTAGTATCATAGCATGTCAGCATCTCGTCACTTTTCACTGTCAGCTTCGTGTATGTTTTGTGCACATGAGCTTTCCTGGGGAGCGCTGAATTTTGCGACAACACGTGACTAGAATAAATCACACAGGCTATCGTGTGTTTCGTTCTTCACGTCTTCCATTTATTCGCGAAGTAGCCCCAATATTTAGAACAACAAGACAGTATTCCCTGCCCCAAAAGTTTTAAGAGGTGACTACCCTACCTATTCCGGTGAAATGATACCGTAATGCGTTTGCAACTATTGCTTTTATATTTGCGAATGGTCAGTTCATTCGCTGATATCAATTCCTACCGGAGAACAGTGATGCGCTGCCACCAAAATACTGACTTTAATGTGAGAAAACACCGGCCCTACCTGATTATACAGTCCCACTTTCTTATGGTGGGCGTTAACAGAGAACGGTAACAAGGAAAACAAATGAAGCAACGATACTAACACTTAGTGAGCCACTCAATAAGTACGACTTACTACAAGCCGTCCACATCCCATTTATGCACAAAATTCTTACGTATTGCGAACAGAATACTGGAACTGTGAACAATGACTCAATGACGGGACAAAATAGCGGGAAATGATCTATTGCGACCAGGAGACAGGCAATATGGACACCAATCTCATTTTGTTCTGAAGAACATGGTGATTTATTCAGCTTCAAAACTACCTACGTTTTGCATGAAAAGAATGTGTCAGATTAATACACTATCTTTGGTAAGATATAGAACAATCGCTACATGTTAACCTAACAATTTCATCATGAATCGCTACCAAACTCTTTCAAGCACAAACTAAGCAGTATCATACACACCGAAGAGCCAAAGAAACTCGTACACCTACCTAGTATCGCGTAGGGCACCCAGGAGCACGCACAAGTGCCGCAACACGGCGTGTCATGGACATGAGTAACGTCTGAAGCAGTGCTGCAGGGAACTGGCACCGTGAACCCTGCAGGCCTGTCCATAATTCCGTAAGAGTACGAGGGGCTTCAGATCTCTTCTGAACAGCACGTTGCTAGGGATCCCAGATAAGCTCAATAATGTTCATGTCTGGGGAGTTTGATGGTCAGCGCAAGAACTGAGAAGACTTTTCCAGGAGCCACGCTGTAGCAATTCTGAACGTGTGAGGTGTCGCATTGTCCTGTTGGAATTGTCCAAGACCGTCGCAATGTACAATGGAGATGAATGGATGCAGGTGATCAGTCAGGATTCTTACGTACGTGTCACCTCTCCGAGTCGTACATAGAGGTCTCAGGGGTCTCGTATCACCCCAACTGCACACGCCCCACACCATTACAGAGACTTCACCAGCTTGAATAGTCTCCTGCTAACATGCAGGGTCCATGGATTCATGAGGTTGTCTCCATACCCGTACACGTCCAGACATTCGATACAATTTGAGAAGAGACTCGTCCGACCATGCAACATGTTTCCAGTCATCAACAGTCCAACATCGGTGTTGACGGCCCCAGGCGAGGCGTAAAGATTTGTGTCGTGCAGTCAATACGGTACATGAATCGGCCTTCGGGTCCGAAATCTCATATTGATGATGTTTCGTTGGAATGGTTCGCAAACTGACATTTGTTAATGGCTCAGCATTGAAATCTGCTGCAGTTTGCGGAAGGGTTGCACTTCTGTCACGTTGGACGATTCTCTTGAGCCGTCGCCGGTCCCGTTCTTGCAGGGTCATTTTCCGGCCGCAGCGATGTCGGAGATTTCATGTTTTGCCGGTTTCCAAATATTCACGGTACACATGTGAAATGGTCGTATGGGAAAATCCCCACTTCATCGCTACCTCCGAAATGCTGTATCCCATCGCTCGTGCGTCGACTATAACACCACGTTCGAACTCACTTAAATCTTGATAACCTACCATTATACCAGCAGTAACCGATCTAGCAAGTGCGCTAGAGGCTTACTGTCTTATGTATGCGTCACTATCGTAGCGCCGTATTCTGCCTGTTTACATATCTCAGTACTTGAAACCATGCCTTTACCAGTTTCTTTGGCGTCCTCACACACATTCTCACATACCCGTACTGAATTATGCATTGAAATTCATTCCAGTTCAAAAGTACACTATTGGCCATTAAAACTGCTACACCAAGAAGAAATGCAGATGATAAACGGGTATTCATATTATACTAGAACTGACATGTGATTACATTTTCACGCAATTTGCGTGCATAGATCCTGAGAAATCAGTACCCAGAACAACCACCTCTGGCCGTGTTATTACGCCCTTGATACGCCTGCGCATTGAGTCAAACAGAGCTTGGATAGCGTATACAGGTACAGCTGCCCATGCACCTTCAACACTATACCACAGTTCATCAAGAGTAGTGACTGGCGTATTGTGACGAGTCAGTTGCTTGGCCACCATTGACCAGACGTTTTCAACTGGTGAGCGATCTGGAGAATGTGCTGGCCAGTGAAGCAGTCGGACATTTTCTGTACCCAGAAAGGCCCATACAGGACCTGCAAGTTGCGGTTGTGTATTATCCTGCTGAAATGTTCGCAGTGACTGAATGAAGAGTAGAGCCACAGGTCGTAACACTGAGCTGGATCCCACGTTCGAAATCTAACGTCCACTGTTCAAAGTGCCGTCAATGCGAACAAGAGGTGACCGAGACGTGTAACCAATGGCACCCCATACCATCGCGCCGGATGATACGCCAGTATGGCGATGACGAATACACGATTCCAATGTGTGTTCACCGCGATGTCGCCAAACACGGATGCGATCATCATGATGCTGTAAACAGAACCTGGATTCATCAGAAAAAATGACGTTTTGCCATTCGTGCACCCGGGTTCGTCGTTGAGTACACCATCTCAGGCGCTCCTGTCTGTGATGCAGCGTCAAGGGTAACCGCAGCCATGGTCTCCGAGCTGATAGTCCATGCTGCTGGAAACGTCGTCGAACTGTTCGTGCAGATGGTTGTTGTCTTGCAAACGCCCCCATCTGTTGACTCAGGGATCGAGACGTGGCTGCACGATCCGTTACAGCCATGCGGATAAGATGCCTGTCATCTCGACTGCTACTGATACAAGGCCGTTGGGATCCAGCACTGCGTTCCGTATTACCCTCCTGAACCCACCGATTCCATATTCTGCTGACAGTCATTGGACCTCGACCAACGCGAGCAGCAATGACACGATATGATAAACCGCAATCGCGATAGGCTACAATCCGACCTTTATCAAAGTCGGAAACGTGATGGTACGCATTTCTGCTTCTTACACGAGGCATCACAACAACGTTTCATCAGGCAACGCCGGTCAACTGCTCTTTGTGTATGAGAAATCAGTTGGAAACTTTCCTCATGTCAGCACGTTGTAGGTGTCGCCACCGGTGCCAACCTTGTGTGAATGCTCTGAAAAGCTAATCATTTGCATATCACAGCATCTTCTTCCTGTCGGTTAAATTTCGCGTCTGTAGCACGTCATCTTCGTGGTGTAGCAATTTCAATGGCCAGTAGAGTATTAATAAAACGTTCTAAGTCACACTGCATATATAACCAAAGAGCTTACAACCTATGAGCCGCTACAGAAGGATAATCTACTTCCAATGATCAGCTTTAGAGATTCTAGAAAAATTCTTTTCCCCAATTAAACAAATGCTTTCACACGCTAAGACTGACACAGTAAAGGGTGGCGCATTCGCACGTTCTACAGTGCGTCACCAGCAGACCAGTTCTGCTCTGTCTCACTCACGTGGTTGCCACCCTAGCTGAATAATCGTCACACGATTGTTTTCTTAAGTACGCCACATTCGCGCACTGCCTACTGTCACTCTTTGCATATCTCAGGAACGGCGCTTCTCATTGCCTAGACTACAGACTGAGATCAGCGGCATTTACTCACCATGTGTCCATTCCTGGGAGTCAGAAAGGTCACTCGCAAGCTGTAAAACTTATAAGTACACTGGAAAAGACTCTCAGTGAATGTAGCGTAAGCATTCAATTGGCCGTGCGGCTGATGGCCACGTAGTACGTTAGAGGCAATGTCTCTGTTGCCACAAAACCGTACTCGTCCGCACAACCATTACTCCATACGCAATTTTTTCAAATTAATATTATGCACCCTCGCTTGAACTAATACATGGCAAGCCAACAGCCTTCGCCTTGTCTGTCCAGACCCCGACCACGAGGTTCACCGAAGGCAAAGTAACCCATTACTCACCATGAAACGTTGCTTACCTGAGCAAAGTATTTCACACTCGGGTTAAATCTAGGACTTATTCTATCACATGCAATGAATTATTGAAAATTATCTATACGTACACACATGATTTCATCTACATTATCAAGACGGAGACCTGCTTTCCTAGCTGAAAAAACTAACATTAACAAATCTCTCTTTCTGCAAGCATTTCCTGTGAAATTTATCTTACAAACCTCATATACAATACCGAAATTTGTGAGATCATTCGGAGCTCATACAAATATCAACTTCACACCTTCACAGTCAGCGCACTCGAAGATCTGCTCCCCGTCCGATCTTTATGGATAGGTAGCTGGCTATAGCATACTGCATCTGCAGATCCTTTCGCTTCTTTGACTTCTACACCAAAGGTTGATAGTCATAAGTTCGTAACGAATTGGAACTGCAGTGGCAGAATCCGTGACATCCTATCCCACATGTAGCTGAGGACACCCAGATTACCACACTTAACTCTGACACCAGAAAATTATCCAATACACAAAATAAAGCTAAAAGGTGTATGAGGACACTCGAAGATTGGGATAGGATGTGCAAAAGATAAATACGTACACTAATCCGTACACAGGCTTTGAGCAACTCACAGGAAAAACAGTCGATCGTGGCTTGATGCCTGAATTTTGCAACAAAATGTGAAAGAGGAACAACGTTACGCTTTCAGTTTTAGTGACTTGTTTACGAGTAATGAATTTGAGGTACAGTTGTGAGCAAATCGTTAATACAGAGAAGATACTTGCGGCTGAGAATACAATTCCGTCTCGATGACAGTACGTTTTTAGGGCAGAGACTGTTCTACTTGCCTAGACGAGGAGATTGATCTGTACAGGTGACACCACGTGTTCAGAAATCTGTTGTACAGGAAATAAGTGGTTAAAATGGAAGTGAAAAATTTTCAATTTTTTCTGTTTATATTTATTAATAACATACCAATAACTACATGGCATTACAGAATCACATTCTAAAAGTTTTGTCGCCTTTGTCACTGACAATAATTTTTTAACTGTCTACAAGTAAGAGTAGTCGAATAAGTAATTAATTCTGGTCTAGATATCACACTGAAAATAACTTTCGTTTGTGTGAAAGAAAAATTATTTGTGCCACAGATGTAAGTTCTAAGAAGCATTAGACTACGTTATCTTAGTTTGAGAACTTTTGTGCAACATCAGGAACGGAGAGTTCCTGCAAGGCAAGCAAAAATGATCAACTGAAGCTAGATTCTGTTTGTGACGTCGCCCCCTTGTAAATTAATTGACGGTAGTAGAATAGAAAGCGAGGTAGAAGCCACGGAGCAAAGATGAGGATGTGGAACTGCCTAACGTAATGACACCCTTCTAGCGGTATGTGTGTGTAGCGAAACTGCAAACGACTCTCGCGATTGCGAGGTAGAAGTGCCACGTCGTGTTGTCAGAAAGCGAACACGACAGCCCAGTGAAGGGTCCACCTCAGCTGTTGTGCAATCTACCTCTAATCCGTGAAGATGCTACTTGACGCTCTGAGCAGAATTTATCCCTGGAAAGGTGCTGGAGAACTGGAGGCTGCAGTGACGGCGGCTACTGCGGCGGCGGCGGCGGCGGCGGCGGCGGCGGCGGCGCCGGCCCTGGGCCTGACGCCCGCAGCTGCGTGCGGTGGGGGAAGCGCAGCTGGTAGGCGGGCTCTGCGCCCTCCGCCACCCACACCGAGCCGTTGGGGGCGGCGCGCAGCACGTGCAGGGCGGCCGCGGCCACGTGCTCCGGCCTGCGCGCACACACACACACACACACAGAGCAGGGGTCAGCGGCGACAGGCAGCAGTCGCGCCTCGCCAGTCCCTTACACTAAGTACACTACTGGCCATTAAAATCGCTACACCAAGAAGAAAAGCAGATGATAAACGGGTATTCATTGGACAAATGCATTATACTATAACTGACATGTGATTCCTGAGAAATCAGTACCCAGAACAACCACCTCTGGCCGTAATAACGGCCTTGATACGCCTGGGAATTGAGTCAAACAGAGCTTGGATGGTGTGTACAGGTACAGCTGCCCACTCAGCTTCAACACGATACCGCAGTTCATCAAGAGTAATGACTGGCGTATTGTGACGAGTCAGTTGCTCGGCACCATTGACCAGACGTTTTCAGTTGGTGAGTGATCTGGAGAATGTTCTGGTCACGGCAACAGTCCAACATTTTCTGTATCCAGAAAGGCCCGTACAGGACGTGCAACATGCGGTCGTGCATTATCCTGCTGAAATGTAGGGTTTCGCAGGGATCGAATGAAGGGTAGAGCCACGGGTCGTAACGCAATTGAAATGTAACGTCCACTGTTCAAAGTGCCGTCAGTGCGAACAAGAGGTGACCGAGACTTGTAAACAATGGCACCCCATACCATCACGCTGGGTGATACACCAGTATGGCGATGACGAATACACGCTCCCAATGTGCATTCACCGCGATGTCGCCAAACACGGATGCGATCATCGTGATGCTGTAAACAGAACCTGGATTCATTCGAAAAAATGACGTTTTGCCATTCGTGCAACCAGGTTCGTCGTTGAGTACACCATCGCAGGCGCTCCTGTCTGTGATAAAGTGTCAAGGGTAACCGCAGCCATGGTTTCCGAGCTGATAGTCCATGCTGCTGGAAACGTCGTCGAACTGTTCGTGCAGATGGTTGTTGTCTTGCACACGTCCCCATCTGTTGACTCAGGGATCGAGACGTGGCTGCACGATCCGTTGCAGCCATGCGGATAAGATGCCTGTCATCTCGACTGCTAGTAATACGAGGCCGTTGGGATCCAGCACGGCGTTCCGTATTACCCTCCTGGACCCATCGATTCCATATTCTGCCAACAGACTTTGGATCACGACCAACGCGAGCAGCAATGTCGAGATACGAATCGCGATAGGCTACAATCCGACCTTTATCAAAGTCGGAAACGTGATGGTACGTATTTCTCCTCCTTACACTAAGCATCACAACAACGTTTCACCAGTCAACGCCGGTCAACTGCTGTTTGTGTATGAGAAATCGGTTGGAAAATTTCCTCATGTCAACACGTTGTAGGTGTCGCCATCTTGTGTGAATGCTCTGAAAAGCTAATCATTTGCATATCACAGCATCTTCTTCCTGTCGGTTTCATTTCGCGTCTGTAGCACGCCATCTTCGTGGTGTAGCATTTTTAAAGGCCATAAGTGTATAATACAAAATACTCTGATACTTGACTTTTCCTTGATGTTGTCATACGAATGATTTATATATACACTATGTGATCAAAAGTATCCGGACACCCTTAAGAACATACGTTTTTCATATTAGGTGCATTGTGCTGTCACCTACTGCTAGGCAATCCATATCAGCGACCCCAGTAGTCATTAGACATCGTGAGAGAGCAGCATGGGCCGCTCCGCGGAACTCACGGACTTCGAACGTGGTCAGGTGATTGGCTGTCACTTGTGTCATACGTCTGTAAGCGAGATTACCACACTCCTAAACATCCCTAGGTCCCTGTCCCGATGTGATAGTGAAGTCGAAACGTGAAGGGACACGTACAGCACAAAAGCATACAGGCCGACCTCCTCTGTTGACTGACAGACTCCGCCGGCCGTTGGAGAGGCTCGTAATGTGTAGTAGGCGGCCATCTATCCAGACCGTCACGCATAAATTCCAAACTGCATCAGGATCCACAGAAAGTTAGGCGAGAGGTGAGAAAACTTGGATTTCATCGTCGAGCTGCTGCTCGTAAGCTACACATCACGCCTTCCTTGGTGTAAGGAGCGTAAATATTGGACGATTGAACAGTGAAAAAACGTTGTGTGGAGTGATGAATCACGGTATACAATGTGGCGATCCGATGGCAGTGCGTGGGTATGGCGAATGCCCGGTGAACATCTGCCAGCGTGTGTAGTGCCAACAGTGAAATTCGGAGGCTTTGATGTTATGGTGTGGCCGTTTTTTCATGGAGGGACTTGCACCCCTTGATGTTTTGCGTAGCACTATCACAGCACAGGCCTAGATTGATGTTTTAAGCATCTTCTTGCTTCCCACTGTTGAAGAGCAGTTATGGGACGGCGATAGTATCTTTCAACACGATGGAGCACCTGTTCATAATGCACGGCCTGTGCAGGAGTGGTTACACGACAATAACATACCTGTAATGGACTGGCCTGCACACTGACCTGAATCCGTTAGAACACGTTTGAGATGTTTTGCAACACAGATTTCGTTCCAGGCCTCACCGACCCACATCGGCACCTGTCCTCAGTGCAGCACTCCGTGAATAATTGGCTGCCATTCTCCGAGAAACCTTCCAGCACCTGATTGATCGTATGCCTGCGAGAGTGGAAACTGTCATCAAGGCTAAGGGTGGCCCACACACCATATTGAATTCGAGCATTACCGATGGAGGACGCCACGACTTTTAAGTCATTTTCAGCCAGGTGTCCGGATACTTGTGATCACATGGTGTATGTATCTCCGCTTATCCAAGTTTGGTCTTTATTCCAGGAGAGAAGTTAAATAAACGTTACTAATAACCTACACGATGTATGAAATTCATTCGTGTCATGTGCTAAGCGAGAGCAGATTTGTGAAATTGTTTTAACTGCAGAGAAATACGTGATTTATTCGGAAAGTAAGGTCCGATTTGTCGCGAAATGGAAACCACAGTGAAAATTCAATGGAGCTTTGCACAGGTGTGTTGGGCAGTGTCTTTAGTGTGCCTGTCGACCGCTTCACGTCGCTCTTTTCAGTTCAGAGCGCAAAGTGATCAAGAAGAAGTGCCTAAAACAACAGTGTCTCCCGGCAACTATGTGGATCTGGTGAGAGGTTTCGCCTGAAGCTATGCAGCCCACGTAACACAAATATCATGCGTCGCTTTCTCCAAGACACTTCTCAGCCGCATTCCGCAGGGGCAATGAAGACGCTCCTGGAGCGTTTCCGTGTTTGATCACCCACACTGCAGCTCTTAATTGGCTCCCTAAGATGTTCGTCTCTGCTCACATGAACCACTGGCTACGGAGACATTTTGGCACAACCAACGAAAGGCAGACCAGTGTAGAGAATTGGCGGAAAGCACAGACGGCTGCTTTCTGTGACGAGGTTACGCTTGTACAACGTCTAAGTCAGAGCGGCGACAATTTAGAGAGGGAGCTGGACGGTGTGATTAACTGCTGCGAATAGGAAATTTTTGCTTTTCACTGTGGTTCCCATTTCGATCGGACCTTACTCTCCGTTCAGCCCCTATATTTTTGCTGTATCCGACCTGTTCACCATCTCACATAGCAGTCACGCATCAGTATCGAGCGGGTGGCCTATACAGCAAATCGGCAGGGGCCATTCCGGAAGACGACAGCCGGAAGTTGTGGCACAGCTGCTGGGCCAGCAGGCGGCAGCGAGAGGCCACTGTCCCTGTGGACCCACTTGCCTCCGTGCAATCACACGGCGACCAAAGGGTCCGGTTGCATCCTGGCTGCTACACGATACGACTGTGCTACGGCAGTTCATTCCCAATGAGCTTTCTGGGCCAGATGCCGACTGCAGTAGTGATTCGTCAATCAAAGTGTCGTTAACCGTCAGAGTGTTAGACGCCATAGTCTATCCAGCAACTTCCTCTGTGTGGACCAGCCTGTGCCACTAATGGGCTTCACCGAAGCGAGGCCTCTGTACAGAGGACGTGTGTGGATTTTGCTGTTGGTCGTCATGCTGCTTTGTGTTATTAACTATTGCATTCCAAAACGAACTACCTTTGATATTTCTTGAGGCAATCAACGCAGCAGACAGTTATTGTGCCATTCGAATGTAATTCTGACCGAACCACGTGCTGTCGATGTAACAACTTGCTCCAAGGAGAAGAACTTACTTAATGTGTTTACTAGTAAACCTGCTCTGAATTTTTTACGTGAGATTCGTTCTTATTGCGCCTCCAGTGGCGCCGTACGTATCAGTTTTAACTATCTATGTACAACTAAGGCCGTGTCGCAGCTAATAAAACATCAAACAAAATTCTGGCACTAAATATTGGATCAAAATCCTGCTCAGTAATATTTACTGCAAGTATGCCTGGCAGTTAAGCTTGGAGGTATAGAGACATAAAGAAACAAAAGGAAAAGTCACTATACCACAGATAGAAATGGGCGCAGAAATGTTTTCGCACTGTCATCTCTTCCAGTTAAACGTCAATTAGTTCTCCATAAACCACAAACCGATGTCTTCACTACTCTCATTGCATTATATTCCACTTGCTCCAAGGTGACAAATATGTAGACTAGAAGCAGAGGTGTCTTTTACCGTGTTTCGTACTTAGCTAGAGATCTGGAAAATGACTGGACCTAGGACACAACCCTGTGGTATTCTCACTTCACAGATTACTGATATCAGTTACTACCTGCCTTCCGCATGGAACACGCCTATCTCACCACTGACTACTAGTGTTAGACACATACGGTTACTGTCAACAACTATGGGCCTGAAGATGATATTGTAACAACATCGAAACTAGTTGCCAATAATACCAACACTTTAATATAGCTGAAGGAATTACGTCGTTCTTAACATAAGTAATAAATGATACTGGTCAAATAGTCAGCCTGTTTAGTAATTACTTCCTACCAGAAGCTCAGATGATTGGCACCATACAGTTCAATGAATAAATCAATAGACTATAATTACAAAAGAAGCAACAGCCTTGATGTACACATGTAGCTGAATCGTAATTACTCAATGCTCTCTCAGATAAACTAAGAAATCTTACAGAGTTGGTAATATCTCAAATACATCGTGGCCGAATTCCTGTTCTCTCTCTCTCTCTCTCTCTCTCTCTAATATATATATGTGTGTGTGTGTGTGTGTGTGTGTGTGTGTGTGTGTGTGTGTGTGTATGCAATATGTTCGGTTAAATTTGTGATGCTTAGCAATTACAGCCTAATAAGATGGATTATCTGATTTCCAGATTCCCTTACACGATATCTATTAAAATAAATGTTACTAGTTACCGACAAATCTTCCAGCTTACCTCTTTTCGACGGCAGTGGGACAGAGAGTATGTACACAGGAAAAATAACACTCCTACCCTAAAATAACGGACTCTGTCTCAGTTTGGATCTAAAAGAGACTCACCACAGAATATGCCGCTTTTAAATTCACTAATCAGATTATACAGAAATTTAAATGACAAAATGCTGACGACTGGTAGTCTCTGTGACTGGTGTAAAGCATTTGAGTGAGCATGTCACGAAATTTTAAATTCAGCAACTGGAAATATAAATAAAATTTTCTTCAAAATTAATATCTAGTTCTGCGCAGACTGTCTGTAACTAAACATAGATTTAAAAAAGCCATGCATGCAGTTCTTGGCTGTACAAGGCCTGACCACGCCATTAGAAATAATTCGTGAACGTAAGGCAGCAACGAAACAGAATATTCTAAATCCTTAAGTATTTATATTAGTATGAACTTTAACTGGTAGTCACATGTTTCATATCTTAAATTTTTGAGCTCTGAAACTTGTGTGTTATGGATAATATCAGAGTTTGGAGATGAAAATGTCTAAACGTTGAGATGTGTTACACCATCATTTTCTAGTGTCACTCGTCATTGAGGAAGAAAGTGCTTGTACCACAGACTCATGCAATAAGTATACTACGTGGAGCCTGGAACAACTGGTACGCGGCTATTTAAACAAATAGACGTACTGACAACAGCCTACGTTTCTTTGACGGTCGTTAAACAAACGTCGGCCGAAGGTCGGGAGACGAAACCCAACAGACGGTACTCAGCAGTTTTGTATATTGATAGCAGCCTCATAGTGCACTTAATTCCTTATGTAGCTTTCTTGCCAACAATGACTCGCAATTACAGTAGCTTTCATAAATATAACATTGGATGAAAAAAATGAGTTACAGTATCCTACAATCAGCCTTTGTGCGACATAGAAAGGAGTGCAGTACATAGCAACATGATGTAAATGTAACTTCAAACATAAACTAGGATCTCATATGCTTCATAACTACTCCATAGCAAAATTTCCGAATGTATATTATTAAAATTGTGTGTACGAAGATTGTGCGTGTGCGTGCGTGTGTGTGTGTGTGTGTGTGTGTGTGTGTGTGTGTGTGTGTGTGTGTGTGTGTGTGTCTGTGTGTGTGTGTGTGTGTGTGTGTGTGTGTGAGGGGGAGAGAGAGAGAGAGAGAGAGAGATTTAGAAACAGGCATGTGTACGGTCTGCATATTGTCTAATTTCATTGAGAAAATCTGTTATAGTTGTCAAACTGACTGTTTCTGTATCATCGCAGATACGATCGTTGGCACGTTGCTGATAACTAAATTAACAGCGACACATACATGCACAATGATGAGCCAAAACATTAGAACCACCTGCTTAATAAATAAACTTGTCCTAACTGGGATTCTCAGTCATAACATTTTTTTGAAAGACGTCATCTTTCCACCAGTAATTTTTATAAGTTTTTATTACACTATTGCAATTTCGGCCTTAGGCCACTATCAAGTGCTGATATTAAGGCTTCGATCCATGTCAACGTAATGTAAGCTGACACATTTGTATGTCGTTGTCAGTACTGTTAAATACACTCGTGACGTTGGTACACAGTGCGAGCACGCGTATTCAAACATCGTAAAACAACATAATCTGTAAGCTCACATGTTCGTTAAACCATCACCAGTCACAAATGCATTACACCGCAGCCGCAGACTACTGTTTGCAGGCTACCTGCTTAATAGCTCTTTGTCCGCCTTTGCAAGGAAATACATCACTGATTCTATTTATCAGGGATTCGACAGTTTGTTGGTAGGTTTTTAGAGGTGTGTGGCGCCCGATAACAACCCACGTGGGTTCCATAGGATTTAGATCGGGCGAATTTGGTCGTTGAGACATCAACGTGAGTTCACTACAACGCTCCCCAAACCACTGTAGCACAGTTATGGCTCCGAGACATGGACACTTATACTGCTGAAAGATGATGTCGCCGTCAGGGAAGACTTTAAGCACGAGGAGATGCAGGTGGTGGTGGTTGGCAGCTGTCGGCATGTCTTCGATTACGACCACGGGTCCCCAGGATGTCCCCCGTAGCGCAGTTCTGCTCCCGGCGGGCTGCGCTGCGCGTTTCGAGCCGCTGTTCACCTCGATGGCGGCGTTTGCGGAGAGGATCACCGACCCAGTGTAGCAAAAATGTGATTCACCCGAAGAGCTGACACAGTTTCATCGATTGGCGGTCGATTTACGATGGTCCCATGCTTGCTGCTGTCGTAATTGACCATATCGTTGGGTCAACATGTGAACACACAGGAGTGGTCTGCTGCGGAGCTCCATGTTCAACAATGTACGACGAACTGTGCTCTCATACACTTGTGCGTGCACCAGCGTTGTGCCCTTTCTGCAGATATGCCACAAATCACCATTTATCATACTTTACATAACAGACACGCCTACGAACGTCTCGTTCTGTGAATAATCGCGGACGTCCAACCATTTAGCGCCTAGTGGTAGTTTCACAGTCCTTCTATCTCTTTCCGTAGGTGCTCACGACAGTAGCACTTGAACATTCTATCAGATTCGCCGTTTTCGAGATACTCGTTCAGAGGTAATAATAATCTGTCCTAAGATGCCATGTTTCACTACAGGGTTTCACCACACAAATGATCAGCCAATACCAGCAAGTACCAGGCTCTTCATCTATGCCGATGACACAGCAGTAGCTGTTCAGGGGCCAGCCTTTAAAGAAGTAGAGGGAAAACTGTCTCTAACAATGGATGAATTCTCGAAGCACTATGATGCCAACCACCTGAAGCCCAATTCCAGTAAAACTCGAGCGAGCGCCTTCCACTTACGAAACTGGGAAGCGCAGCAATAGCTGGACATCACATGGCGAGGAGAGCAACTGGAACATTGCCCGACACCAGTCTACCTAAGTGTCTCGCTGGACAGGGCTCTAACGTACAGGCAGCAATGTCTAAACGTGAAACAGAAAGCCGTTGCTCGCAATGGGATACTTAAGAAGCTGATTGGCAGCAGCTGGGGAGCCAACCTGCACCTCCTAAGGACTTCCGCACTTGCGCTTTTTGTATCAGCAGCTGAGTATGCTGCTCCCGTGTGGAACGCTTCAGCTCATGCTAAGCATGTCAATACTGCGGTCAGAGATACTGCAGGGATCATCTCAGGATGCTTGAAGCCAACACCAGTGCACAAATTGTATCCGATTGTTGGAGTTGCCCGAACCAGTATCCGGAGGGCTACAGCTGCAGACAATGAGAGAACAAAGCAGGAGAATGACAGCCGACATCCTCTGTATGGTCATCAGACAGCAAGATCCCTCCTTAAATCCAGCAAGAGTTTCCTTGCTAGGACTGCGCCACTGGAGGGAGCAACAGACACAATTCATCTTGCAACATGGAAGAGCTCACCGTCCGTAGACGTATCACCAAAAGAAGAACTAGCTCCGCGCGCAAACCTACAATACTCTGTATGGAGGTCCCTCAACCGCCTAAGAGAGGGCGTCCCCCGATGCAAGACCAATGCGAAGAAATGGGGAATCCTTCCAGCATGTGTAGACACCTCTTGCGACAGCGGCGTGAAGAAGATCCAAGCCACCTACTTGTATGCCCCCTCCTGGACAACCCATGCACAATATAAGATGTTTATGAAGAAAATGACAAAGCTATTGCAGCTGCTATGTTGTGGAAATGCTGACCGGACACGGAAATGAAATGAATGAATAATCTGTCCTTTGACAAAATCGTTTATCTCAGTGAATTTCCCAATTTCCGGCCCATATTTCCGCAAAAAGGTGGGAATTTAAGGAGATGGGACCTGGATAAACTGAAAGAAAAAGGGGTTGTACAGAGTTACAGGGAGAGCATAACGGAAAAATTGACAGGAAAGGGGGAAAGAAATACAGTAGAAGAAGAATGGGTAGCTTTGAGGGATGAAATAGTGAAGGCAGCAGAGGATCAAGTAGGTAAAAAGACGAGGGCTAGTAGAAATCCTTGGGTAACAGAAGAGATACTGAATTTAATTGATGAAAGGAGAAAATACATAAACGCAGCAAATGAAGCAGGCAAAAAGGAATACAAACGTCTCAAAAATGAGATGGACAGGAAGTGCAAAATGGCTAAGCAGGTATGACTAGAGGACAAATGTAAGGATGTAAAGCCTTATCTCACGAGGGGTAAGATAGGTACTGCCTACAGGAAAATTAGAGAGACCTTAAAGAGAACCACTTGCATGAATATCAAGAGCTCAGATGGAAACCCAGTTCTAAACAAAGAAGGGAAAGCAGAAAGGTGGAAGGAGTATATAGAGGGTCTATACAGGGGCGATGTTCTTGAGGACAATGTTATGGAAGTGTAAGAGGATGTAGATGAAGATGGAATGGGAGATACGATACTGCGTGAAGAGTTCGACAGAGCACTGAAAGACCTAAGTCGAAACAAGGCCCCGGGAGTAGACAACATTCCATTAGAATTACTGATATCCATGGGAGAGCCAGTGCTGACAAAACTCTACCAAATGGTGAGCAAGATGTATGAGACAGGCGAAATACCCTCAGACTTCAAGAAGAATATAATAATTCCAATCCCAAAGAAAGCAGGTGTTGACAGATGCGAAAATTACCGAACTATCAGTTTAATAAGTCACAGCTGCAAAATACTAACGCGAATTCTTTACAGACGAATGGAAAAACTGGTAGAAGCCGACTTCGGGGAAGAGCAGTTTGGATTCCGTACAAATGTTGGAACACGTGAGGCAATACTGACCTTACTACTTATCTTAGAAGAAATATTAAGGAAAGGCAGCCTACGTTTCTAGCACTTGTAGACATAGCGAAAGCTTTTGACAATGTTGACTGGAATACTCTCTTTCAAATTCTGAAGGTGGCAGGGGTAAAATACAGGGAGCGAAAGGCTATTTACAATTTGTACAGAAACCAGATGGCAATTACAAGAGTCGAGGGACATGAAAGGGAAACAGTGGTTGGGAAGAGAGTGAGACAGGGTTGTAGCCTCTCCCCGATGCTATTCAATCTGTATATTGAGCAAGCAGTAAAGGAAACAAAAGAAAAATTCGGAGTAGGTATTAAAATCCATGGAGAAGAAATAAAAACTTTCATGTTCGCCGATGACATTGTAATTCAGTCAGAGACAGCAAAGGACTTGTAAGAGCAGTTGAACGGAATGGACAGTGTCTTGAAAGGAGGCTATAAGATGAACATCAACAAAAGCAAAACGAGGATAATGGAATGTAGTCGAATTAAGTCGGGTGATGCTGAGGGAATTAGATTAGGAAATGAGACACTTAAAGGAGTAAAGGAGTTTTGCTATTTAGGGAGCAAAATAACCAATAATGGTCGAAGTAGAGAGGATATAAAATGTAGACTGGCAATGGCAAGGAAAGCGTTTCTGAAGAGGAGAAATTTGTTTACATCGAGTATTGATTTAAGTATCAGGAAGTCGTTTCTGAAAGTATTTGTATGGAATGTAGCCATATATGGAAGTGAAACATGGACGGTAAATAGTTTAGACAAGAAGAGAACAGAAGCTTACGAAATGTGTTGCTACAGAAGAATATGAATTCCAGAGTAATCATGTAGATAGGTAGATCACATAACTAATGAGGAGGTATTGAATAGAATTGGGGAGAAGAGGAGTTTGTGGCACAACTTGACTAGAAGAAGGGATTGGTTGGTAGGACATGTTCTGAGGCATGAAGGGATCACCAATTTAGTTACTGGAGTGCTGGGTGGAGGATAAAAATCGTAGCGGGAGACCAAGAGATGAATACACTAAGCAGATTCAGAAGGATGTATGCTGTAGTAGGTACTGGGAGATGAAGAAGCTTGCACAGTATAGAGTTTCATGAAGAGCTGCATCAAACCAGTCTCAGGACTGAAGACCACAACAACAACAACATTTTCGCTAGGGAGATCCCCCATCCATCTCTCCTGCGCTTACATACTTTTCATAGCACATCACGTCACCAGGCGGCATATAACGTCGCGGTGGACAGTGGTCAAAGCTTTGGCTTTGGGCTTATCAGTGTGTAACACGACACGTAATAGTTGTGGAGAATACTGTTGCTTATCAATTTCAAGCGGAATATACTCAGTAAAAATACAATCCACACGAAATATTAATGGAACACTAAATTTTCTGTTAACATTTGCTGGAACAATGCCACAAGATCAAGTTACAGATAGAAATTTCAAATTGATTCCGTATTTCTAGATTTCCAGAAGGCTTTTAACACTGTACCATAGAAGCGGCTTGTAGTGAAATTGCGTGCTTATGGAATACCGTCTCAGTTACTTGAGTGAGTCCGTGACTTCCTGTCAGAGATGTCACAGAACGTAGTGACTTACGGAACGTCATCGAATAAAACTGAAGTGATTTCTGGTGTTCCCCAAGGTAGTGCTTTGGCCCTCTGGATATGGAACACCATATCTACATAAATAATGTAGGAGGCAATAAAATATGGCATTTCAGTCTTCTGATAGCAATTTTTTATTTTCAATTACCGGTTTCAGGCTAGCTGCCTATCTTCAGATAATATACAGGGCTATTACAAATGATTGAAGCGATTTCATAAATTCACTGTAGCTCCATTCATTGACATATGGTCACGACACACTACAGATACGTAGAAAAACTCATAAAGTTTTGTTCGGCTGAAGCCGCACTTCAGGTTTCTGCCGTCAGAGCGCTCGAGAGCGCAGTGAGACAAAATGGCGACGAGAAAGCGTATGTCGTGCTTGAAATGCACTCACATCAGTCAGTCATAACAGTGCAACGACACTTCGGGACGAAGTTCAACAAAGATCCACCAACTGCTAACTCCATTCGGCGATGGTATGCGCATTTTGAAGCTTCTGGATGCCTCTGTAAGGGGAAATCAACGGGTCGGCCTGCAGTGAGCGAAGAAACGGTTGAACGAGTGCGGGCAAGTTTCACGCGTAGCCCGCGGAAAATTGTCTCATGCCACAACTGGAGACCGACAGCGCCGACTTCATCTTTCAACAGGATGGTGCTCCACCGCACTTCCATCATGATGTTCGGCATTTCTTAAACAGGAGATTGGAAAACCGATGGATCGGTCGTGGTGGAGATCATGATCAGCAATTCATGTCATGGCCTCCACGCTCTCCCGACTTAACCCCATGCGATTTCTTTCTGTGGGGTTATGTGAAAGATTCAGTGTTTAAACCTCCTCTACCAATAAACGTGCCAGAACTGCGAGCTCGCGTCAACTATGCTTTCGAACTCATTGATGGGGACATGCTGCGCCGAGTGTGGGAGGAACTTGATTATCGGCTTGATGTCTGCCGAATCGCTAAAGGGGCACATACTGAACATTTGTGAATACCTAAAAAAACTTTTTGAGTTTTTGTATGTGTGTGCAAAGCATTGTGAAAATATCTCAAATAATAAAGTTATTGTAGAACTGTGAAATCGCTTCAATCATTTGTAATAACCCTGTATTTGTGGTGTGCGTACTGTAAGACCTTCGGTACGCACACCATCAGAATATTTGACTTGTCGCTCTAACGAAGTAGGCGAGTGTCAGCAATATGTCTCGTGGTCTTATCGTGGCGTGTTTATCTTCTGCCGTTAGGTCAGACGATAGAAATGCCACTTGCACGCTTAGAGTAGCAGATTGATGGTGACCAACTTTAAACAGAACTTGATTAATTTTCACACACATTTATTAAAATAATAACAAGCATAAACATTACGTAACTTGATTCTGGATGATATTTACAATTGACAAACTGAAGTTCCTTTGGTCTTGGTACGTTAATCTTATTCTCATATATCTCTGATACTTGACAAAGTGTCTATACATTTATCTTCATGGCTATGTAGAGGAATATCATAATCTTATTAGGCGCAGACTGAAACTTGACTATAGACTGGTACAGACAAATGCAGACTGGTACAGACTGGTGCAGACAAATGCAGAGTAATGCAGACTGGTACAGACTGGTGCAGACAAATGCAGACTGACTAAACGGAGGGCTGTACACTCGTTATAATACCTCGAGCGTTCAGGTATCACTGCGCGAGTGTGATCAGTGAGGAGAGAAGATTCTACGTTAGCAGCAATCTCATTGGCTGCGTTACATATTAATACGCCGATCGGCGGAAGCAGAATTTGATCCGTCTCTAAGGCAGCGCCATCTCGTAGTATGGAGACGGACGAGCGCTGCACCTGCGCTGTGGTGCTTAGCGGGGCGCGGTCTAGTGGGAAAGTTGTGTACGCGCTGACTACACGGAACTATGTACACAACAATATTGCAGTTACAGAGTAACTTGTCACTACAGAACTATCTGTTCTCTGTCATAGTTATGACAGAGAACCGATAGTTCTGTAGTTACTCTGTAACTGCAATATATGATCTGAAGATGGGCAGCTAGCCTGAAACCGGTAATTGAAAGTAAAAAATAGCGATCAAAAGACTGAAATGCCATATTTTATTTAATGAACGATGGCAGAAATCCCATTAAGACAATCATGTCCAGTTTTGATAAATGTAGGAGACAATCTGAGCAGCCGTCTTAGATTGTTTGCAGATTATGCTGTCGTTTATGGGCTAGTCATCAGAAGATCAAAACAAGTTGCAAAATCGATTTAGAAAAGATACCTGTATGGTGTAAAAATTGGTAATTGACACTAAATAATGAAAAGTGGGAGGTCATCCGCAGGAGTGCTAAAAGGTTACACGATAAATCATTTAAGTCTAAAAGCCGTAAAGTCAACTAAATAACTTGGGATTACAATTGCGAACAACTTGAATTGGAAGGAACACACAAAAAATGTTGTGGGTAATCCGAACCAGAGACTGCATTATACTTAGAAAATGTAACAGATCTACTAAAGAGACTGCCCACACTACGTTTGCTCGTCCTCTTCCGGGGTACTGGGATCCTTACCAGATAGGATTGACGGACTACACCAAAAAAGTTGAAAGAGCAGCAGCACGTTTTGTATTAACGCGAAATAGGGGAGAGAGTGTCTCTGAGATGACACAGGATTTGGGAAGGACATCATAAAAGGAAAGGCGTTTTCCATTGCGACGAATCTTTTCACGAAATTTTAGGCACTATCTTTTTCCTCCGTATTTTGTTGACGGCGATCTACATAGGGAGAAACGACTATCATAATAAACTAAGGAAAATCAGAGCTCGCGCGGAAAGGTATAGGTGTTGTTTTTCCTGCGCGATGCTCAAGAGCGGAATAATAGAGAGTTATTGTGAAGATGGTTCGATGAACCCTCGTCCAGGCACTTAAGTGTGATTTGCGGAGTATCCATGTAGATGTAGATGTAAATGTACAAGACCTCTCCTCGTTATTCTAACCAACGATTGTGTTTTCATCTCTGCATTACTACTGAAACCTGCATCCATTTGCACCAACTTGCTGTAATCACTTGCTTGTCTCCCTCCCCCCCTTTGTCCGCCGCTCGTGGTCTCGCGGTAGCGTTCTCGCTTCCCGAGCCCGGGGTCCCGGGTTCGATTCCCGGCGGGGTCAGGGATTTTCACCTGCCTCGAGATGACTGGGTGTTTGTGTTGTCCTCATCATTTCATCATCATCCAGGAAAGTGGCGAAATTGGACTGAGCAAAGGTTGGGAAATTGTACGGGCGCTGATAACCACGCAGTTGAGCGCCCCACAAACCAAACATCATCATCATCATCATCCCTCCCCCCCCCCTTCGCCACCTCACCCCCTATCCCTTCCATTACCAAATTCACAATTCCTATATCCCTTGGCGTGTAATCTACCAATTAATCCTTTCTTTTCGTCAAATGGTGCCGTAAATTTTCTTCTTCCCCAATACAGTTCTGTGCCTCCTCATTAGTTATTCGAATTATGTTATTCGACATTCTTCTGTAACGGCGGATTTCAGAAGCTTCTATCCTCTTGTTGTCTCAACTTGATATTTAGAAAAAAAAGCTCGATAGCATTTAAATTTATATTCGATGGTAATAGATTTCTCCTTCTTAGATTCGCCTTTCCTGCTATTGTCAGGCTGTTTTACATCTGTGGTCGCAGCTCCTCTGCAGTGTAGCGTTCCCTCTAGCGACGCAGGTTGCTCAGGGCAGCCTAATCGCCAGGCGGAGCGAGAGTGCAAGCAGTCAGATCAGCCAGTCACAGAGGTCGTAGCTGTTTTGCACGTCAGCGACCAGGCAGAGCAGGTTTACATCAGTGCGCGAACCGGGATGCCTGGCGCGTTCCGTGGTTTTACAGGCAGTACCAGATCCGTCGCGCTCAGAAGTTCCATCGCTTCTCATTCTCGAGGAGCATAGACTTGTTCGTTGGGCGACGACCAGTCTTACGTAAAACTGGCACCCCGGGACAACGCAAGACATCCCCACGGAGCAGTGTTTACATGGGGAAGAAGATAGTCGTAATCACTGATATGGACTGAACGAGAAACTGCTATGGGCTAAGACTATTTTTAAAATGATCACTATAACCCTGGGTATTTGTGATACCGAATAAATGAGTCTTTGCGCTTAGACCTTGTAGTTGTTTCACTAGCTGTAATATTCATGTGGATGAATGCCTGATGATGTTTGTTAGGAGTACCGTCCCTGTATTCGTGCACATGTAGAAGGCATCTCGTCGGATGGTGCCAAACTGCAGAAGTCACAGTAGCCACGTCGATTGCCGATGAAGTGAAAGTACCACTGCCTCGCTGATGAAATACAATGGACTTAGAAAAGTGTGTGAAAAGAACTGAAGGACCAATGGTTTAGAAAACCTCATTATCGAGACAATTTAATGTATTAGAAAATTTTAAATAATTTGTGCATTATTTTAAAACTTTTGTGGCTGGCTTGTACGAAAAGTAAAATGGCTAACCAAATTTTTCCATGAAGAAAAAATGAAATAACAGGCCTCTGTGTCCAATATATTTTCAGATGACGCAACAAATCGACATGATGATGCAAGCACTACACCTTTTGCTGATTATCAGGAACTAGCAGGAATGGCTGCTGAAGAAAACTGGCTGAAAAAGGACACGGATAAGAGGAAGTAAGGAGAATGATGCAGGCATTCCATCCGTTTGAACAGAGGTAGGAAAGTGATAAATTACGTCGCCTGGATGGAGCAGCATTTCGCAGAGCGCAAAACAACAAGTGAAGAAGAGTCTTTTATTGTTTAATGCTGCAGCATAAATCTGTAATATAGTACAACAATTGTTTATGAACAAGAATGCAAGCACATTAAGCTGAACAAAGATTAAAGGCTGTCACAGTATTTCCTCCTCCTATCGGTAGCATGCCACATATTTTACAGAGCATACAGGAAAGCATATCAGACTTCTAAGGTATGGGATGTTGCGCTCTAGGATCTAATAAGAGATTGTAGATTTAAATGTGAAAATCCTGAATATTACCTGTCATATGTTTGTACGGCACTAAGCCACATACCAATAGTATATGTTCATGACGCCAGTTTGAGAAACGACGTAATTAGATCCATAGACCTAATTGATGTTCTATGAGATAAGGAATGCCTATGCACCTAAAATCAAAGCTATACCACACAACAGTGGGTCCAGCTGCATTATATGCTACCACTAGTCGGCCCGCACCTGGAAGTGCTGAGTACTCGCTACGTACCACGGAAATGCGGATACTGAGAACATCACTTGGCATTTCCGTGCTCGGCCACATAAACACCACAACGATTCTACAACTAGCTGATGTGTGGCTCCAATCACCGAGAAGATGCAAGGACGGAGGCTTGTGTGATGTGCACACAACGTAGGAGCACCACCGACTTCAGTCACCAGATCACTGTCGAAGGCCAGGTACAAAGAAGTAAGTAAGACAAAAACTGTCGAAGGCCAGATACAAAGAAGTAAGTAAGATACAAAGAAGTAAGTCCACAGCATTTTCTACGTGTTCTTGCCAATTTAAGTTGTTCATACGTAGTTGTAATTGCAAGGTATTTAGTTGAATTTACGGCCTGTATATTTGATTGATTTATCGTGTAACCGAAGTTTAACGGATTACTTTCAGCACTCACGTGGATAACCTCACTTTAGCCAATTGCCAATTTTCGCACCATACAGATATCTTTTCTAAATCGTTTTGCAATTCGTTCTGATCTTCTGATGACTTTTCTAGACACCATTATCCGCAAGAAACCTACTACGGCTGCTCAGATTGTCTCCGAAATCGTTTGTAAAGCTAACGAACAGCAGAGTTAATATAACACTACCTTGGGGAACGCCAGGAATCACTTCTGTTTTACTCGATGACTTTCCGTATTCCATAAGAACGCAATTTCACTACAAGCCGCTTGCGGGATACGGAATCAATTTGAAATCCGTTGTCAATAGCACTCAACGCTTTGTGTGAGTAAAGAGCTAGCTGCTTTTTACAATGACGATGCTTTCTAAATTCATGTTGACTTTGTGTCAATAGACCATTCTCTACGAGGTAATTCATATTGTTCGAACACAATATATGTTCTGAAATCTTCTTGCATATAGACATTAATGATGCGAGCCTGTAATTTAGTGGATTACTCCTACCACCTTTCTTGAATATTGGTGTGACCTGTGATTCTTTTCACTCTTTGATTACGGATCGTCAGTCGATCGAGCTGTCGTACTTGACTGTTAAGTACGAGGTTATTGCACCAGCATACTCTGAAAGGAATCTAACCAGTATACGGTTCACGCCAGAAGACTTGGTTTTATTAAGCGATTTAAGTTGCTTCACTACTCCGAGGGTATTACTTCTAAGTGACTCATTTGGCAGCTGTTCTTGATCCGAATCCTGGAATACTTGCTTCGTCTTTGGTGAAGGAGTTAGAGAATGTTGTGTTTAGTAACTCTGCATTTGCAGCCTTGTCATTGATAGTATTTCCTCTGCTATGGCGCAAAGAAGGCATTGATTGTGTCTTGCCGCTAGCAGACTTTACAATAGATCAGAACTTCTTTGGATTTTCTGCCAAGTTTCGAGACAATGTTTCGTTGTGGAAACTATTAAAAGCACCTCTCTTTGAAGTCCGCGCTAAATTTTTGAGCTTCTGTAAAAGATCTTCGGGATTTTGCGTTCGTTTACATTCCACATTCTTTTTCCGTTCTTTCTGCAACAGTGTTCTGACTGTTTTGTGTACCATGAGGGATTATTTCCATCGTTTGTTAATTTACTTGCTTGAATTCAAGCCACATCTGGTCGACACTTACATTGTTTGTTTGGAAGGAGTGGGATTGTTACTCAAAAAGCTGTCAAGTGAGTTTTTATCTCCTCTTTTGAATACATATATTTTTTGTTTATTTCCGGAGGATTTGGGAGTTACAGCAGTCATTCTCGCTACGACCACCCAGTGTTCACTAATCCCTGTATTCATTTTGATGCTCGTTATTAGCTCAGGATTATTTGTTACTAAGAGGTCAAGCATGTTTTCACAATCGTTTACTATTTGAGTGGGCTCATGAACTAATTGCTCAAAATAATTTTAAAGAACGTGTTCAGCACAGTTTCGGATGATGTTTTATGGTACCTCCGGATTTAAACTTTTATTGTCGCCAAAATATCTAGAATAAATTGAGATCACCACCAACTACAATCGTGAGACTCAGGTACATGTTTGAATCTTTCAGCAGTTGTATCATCAGAGTTGGCAGATAGGTAAAAGGATCGAATTATTATTTTATTCCGGTTGCCAAGAATGGCCTCTACCCATACCAACTTATAGGAACCATCTACTTCAATTTTAGGAGACACTGTCGAAAACGCAAGAAGAGCCTGTAATAAATTAGATTAACACGCAGAGATTCAAAAACTAAACTACCAAAGCACACAGATGAAACTATATGATTCGCTCCTGGTTAAGAACTCTTAAAATGTCGCAAAATCGGGTACTTTCCTGCTGCTGCTCTGTCTTGGTCGACGTCTCCTCAATGACTGACTGGCTAATGCCAATGAGCGATCACTAACTTTCAAAACAAACTAAGAAACGATTGTCGACAGGTTCTGTGAAACTATACTGTAGACACTGACGAAAAAAGAAGAAGTGTGTGTAATCAATTAGATTAACATGCAGAGATTCAAAAACTAAACTACCAAATCATGCAACAATGACAAGATAAATCTAATAGAATTAAAATTAAATGAATCTCGTACTATGTATCAAAAACTTGAACCAAGTGGTTTTTGTTACTATATCGAGTACATCAACAGGAACTATAAAGATCTAGTCATATATCACGGAACAAATTGTCATAAAAAAATTAGTTCATTTTATGAGGGTTGGAACTTGAATAATGGCCACTATTTATTTGCAGCTGTTGCCACTGTTAAAGTTCCAAACCTCGTATGAAAAAAGAAGTTGAAGAAATGTTTCTTAAACTGTACAAATGAGACCATTGATGACCAATCAAGACATGTAAGATCTAAAATATGCTAATTATGTAGACATCATTATGGAAAAAATAATGAAAAGATTCATCAACATGATCATTTAAAAGTGAAAATGTATAAATACATTTGTAATTTATGTAACTGACAACTGAAACTTTTAATTTTGTGCCAGTTTATTGCACAATCTCTCATGATATGATTCTCATTTGATCATAAAAGAACTCAGTTGTGCCACAATAGTTTTGGCAAGAATACAGAAAATTTAAAGATGGGGTTTATTCGTACATTCAGATTCATGACTTCAAGCCTTGACAAACTTTCATCACATTTGAAAAAGAACCAAATTTCGAACATTAATTTTCTCCAGAAAATCGAGTCAGTCAAGTTATTTTCCAGAAAATCTAGTGAGTCAAATAATCAAGATACAATTATACGGCTAGTGGAAGGAATTTTAAGAAACAGTTTCCATTGAGACAAGAATTTAACAGTAAACTGAATGATTGTGAAGGAAATGATGAAGATTATAACCATACAAAATTAGTTTGGAAAAAATTTAATACAAAAACTTTTATCTCATCTGTATCTTAAACCTGATGTTCTGTTGTTGTTTTAGAAAAAATTGTACAAAAACATGCGATTTGTCCAGTCTGGTACTTTACTGTACCTGGTTTAACTTGAGATGGACTGTTAAAAACGACTGGACAACCACTTGAATTATTACATTATTACAATGTTATTCTTATGGTAGAAAAAGGAAAAAGAGGTGGTAACCCCAATGCTGTAAAATATATGTGAAGGTAAATAACAAACGCATGAAAGATTATGATCTGAAAAAGATACCAAACTATTTAGCATATTAAGATGCAGACAATGTGTGTGGATATGCTACGAGTCAATATTCACCATATGCTGGATTTGAACAATCTAGAATTTTTTAATTCTACAAAAGTAAGTGAGATGTCAAACACCTCCAGTATTGGATATATATTTGAAGTAGATCTAGAATATCCTAGAGAACTGCTTGATTTACATAAACATATAAGCTCCCAAAACTAAAATTGTGCCTCAAACTAAAGAAAATAAGTTGATAATTACTTTGATTGATAAAAATAGCAGTTCCCTACAGAAACACTATCTATCGTTATGAATGAAGATAACAAAAATACACAGAGATTTCTACAAATTGAGGAATAATTCAGTACTTGGAAAAATGTTAGAAACAGAGTGGATATAAAATTAGTTTCAGATGGAGGTAAGTGTGATAGACTTGATACAAAGCGTAACTTCAAAGAGCGAGTAATATTTAATGAAACTTTTGCTGCAATTCACCTGAATAAAACTGAAATTATCTTTAATAAAGCAATTCACATTGATATGAGTATGCTTGGTTTAAGTTTTAGGAGAAATGAATGTAATGGAAAAATAATGGAAGAATTTTGTGGTTTGTGAGCAAAATTGTGGGACTATGAAGTTGGCGACAAGGAGAAAAAAAATCAAAATGAGTCAAGAAACTTGTTGTTAAAAATAAGATAAGCTTAGAAGATTAAAAAGATTGTTTGTTTAATAATATTGAAGAATACAGGACTCTAAATTTAATAAGAAGCATTGAACATAAAATCTGTTCAGCTAAGGTAAATAAAAAAGCATTGAGTCCTCATGATGATAAGTTATATTTTTGATATCTCTTCAACAGTTACAGACTTTTTGTTGCTGTTTTCTCAGTCGTCCCATATATGTAGAAAAATTTAATACTGAAAATAAAAAAACTAAAATTAAATTTTCTTAATAAATATTTATTCCATATAAATGTAGCCCCTAGACTGAAACCTCAACAATGAAAGCAATTCTAATGTGTTTAAAATAATTTGCGAGCTAGGAGTAAATGTTTTGTATAACATTACTGGATGTGAATATTTTAAAACTAGATATGGGAGGAAAATTGTACTAAGTTTAATAAGAAGTTTAAGATTCTTTTACCAGACAGTTATTTAAAACTAATAACTCACAGGGATTTTCAGGTTTTTAAAGATGGACAGATTAATGTAATGGTTTAAAGACAATTAAGAATACTAACAATGAATTTTTAGCTTAACTAAAATTTTTTAATATTATTGCTGTTACCTGCTGTTATACTGGCGTCATATTTTTCTCTACCAAGTGCACTCAATGCACCCACTTACTACTGATTGAGGGTGGTCCATTGATAGTGACCGGACCGAATATCTCACGAAATAAGCATCAAACGGAAAGACTACAAAGAACGAAACTCGTCTATCTTGGAAGGGTAAACCAGATGGCGCTATGGTTGGCCCGCTAGATGGCGCTGCCATATGTAAAACGGATATCAACTGCGTTTTTTAAAATAGGAACCACCATTTTTATTAAATATTCATGTTGTACGTAAAGAAATATGAATGTTTTAGTTGGACCACTTTTTTCGCTTTGAGATAGATGGCGCTGTAATAGTCACAAACGTATAAGTACATGGCATCACGTAACATTCCGTCAGTGCCGACGGTATTTGTTTCGTGATACATTACCCGTGTTAAAATGGACCGTTTACCAATTCCGGAAAAGGTCGATATCGTGTTGATGTATGGCTATTGTGATCAAGATGCCCAACGGGCGTGTGCTATGTATGCTGCTCGGTATCCTGGACGACACCATCCAAGTGTCCGGACCGTTCGCCAGATAGTTACGTTATTTAAGGAAACAGGAAGTGTTCAGCCACATGTGAAACGTCAACCACGACCTGCAACAAATGATGATGCCCTGGTAGGTGTTTTAGCTGCTGTTGCGGCTAATCGGCACATCAGTAGCAGACAAACTGCGCGAGAATCGGGAATCTCAAAAACGTCGGTGTTGAGATGTTGAGAATGCTACATCAACATCGATTGTACCCGTACCATATTTCTGTGCACCAGGAATTGCACGGCGACGACTCTGAAGGTCGTGTACAGTTCTGCCACTGGGCACAAGAGAAATTACGGGACGATGACAGATTTTTTGCACGCGTTCTATTTAGCGACGAAGCGTCATTCACCAACAGCGGTAACGTAAGGCAGCATAATATGCACTATTGGGCAACGGAAAATCAGCGATGGCTGCGACAAGTGGAAAGTCAGATATCTCGCCGGGTTAATGTATGATGCGGCATTATGGGAGGAAGGATAATTGGCCCCCATTTTATCGATGGCAATCTAAATGGTGCAGTGTATGCTGATTTCCTACGTAATGTTCTACCACTGTTACTGCAAGATGTTTCACTGCATGACAGAATGGTGTACTTCCAACATGATGGATGTCCGGCACGTAGCTCGCGTGCGGTTGAAGCGGTACTGAATAGGATATTTCATGAGAGGTGGATTGGTCGTCGAAGCACCATACCATGGCCCGCACGTTCACCGGATCTGACGTCCCCAAATTTCTTTCTGTGGGGAAACTTGAAGGATATTTGCTATCGTGATCCACCGACAACTCCTGACAACATGCGTCAGCGCATTGTCAATGCATGTGCGAACATTACTGACGGCGAACTACTCGCTGTTGAGAGGAATGTCGTTGCATGTATTGCCAAATGCATTGAGGTTGACGGACATCATTTTGAGCATTTATTGCATTAATGTGGTATTTACAGGTAATCACGCTGTAACAGCATGCGTTCTCAGAAATGATAAGTTCACAAACGTACATGTATCATATTGGAACAACCGAAATAAAATGTTCAAACGTACCTACGACCTGTATTTTAATTTAAACCCACCTGTTACCAACTGTTCGTCTAAAATTGTAAGCCATATGTTTGTGACTATTACAGCGCCACCTATCGCGAAGCGAAAAAAGTGGTCCAACTAAAACATTCATATTTCTTTACGTACTGCACGAATATGTAATAAAAAATGGGGGTTCCTATTTAAAAAAACGCAGTTGATATCCGTTTGACCTATGGCAGCGCCATCTAGCGGGTCAAACATAGCACCGTCTGGTTTCCTCCTTGAAGCTAGAGAATTTTCGTTCTTTGTAGTTTTCTCGTTTGACGCTTATTTTGTGAGATAGTTTCGTTCTTTGTAGTTTTCTCGTTTGACACTTATTTCGTGAGATATTTGGCCCGGTCACGATCAATGGACGACCCTATATATATATATATATATATATAGAGAGAGAGAGAGAGAGAGAGAGAGAGAGAGAGAGAGAGAGACAGACAGACAGACAGACAGACATTTCCGTGCTCACAAAATTAGGCTGATGGAAAGAGCTCGTGACTGCACTCAGTGTATGCATTTATCCATTTACTACTCAGTATATATATATATATATATATATATATATATATATATATATATATATATATATACAGGGTGAGTCACCTAACATTACCGCTGGATATATTTCGTAAACCACATCAAGTACTGACGAATCGATTCCTCAGACCGAACGTGAGGAGAGGGGCTAGTGTAATTGGTTAATACAAACCATAAAAAAATGCACGGAAGTATGTTTTTTAACACAAACCTTAGTTTTGTTAGCACGTCTGAACATATAAACAAATCGTAATCAGTGCCGTTTGTTGCATTGTAAAATGTTAATTACATCCGGAGATATTGTAACCTAAAGTTGACGCTTGAGTACCACTCCTCTGCTGTTCGATCGTGTGTATCGGAGAGCACCGAATTACGTAGGGATCCAAAGGGAACGGTGATGGACCTTAGGTACAGAAGAGACTGGAACAGCACATTATGTCCACATGCCAACACCTTTTTATTGGTCTTTTTTACTGACGCACATGTACACTACCATGAGGGGTGAGGTACACGTACACACGTGGTTTCCGTTTTCAATTACGGACTGGAATAGAGTGTGTCCCGACATGTCAGGCCAATAGATGTTCAGTGTGGTGGCCATCATTTGCTCCACACAATTGCAATCTCTGGCGTAATGAATGTCGTACACGCCGCAGTAGATCTGGTGTAATGTCGCCGCAGGCTGCCACAAAACGTTGTTTCATATCCTCTAGGGTTGTAGGCACATCACGGTACACATTCTCCTTTAACGTACTCCACAGAAAGAAGTCCAGAGGTGTAAGATCAGGAGAACGGGCTGGCCAATTTATGTGTCCTCCACGTCCTATGAAACGCCCGTCGAACATCCTGTCAAGGGTCAGCCTAGTGTTAATTGCGGAATGTGCAGGTGCACCATCATGCTGATACCACATACGTCGACGCGTTTCCAGTGGGACATTTTCGAGCAACGTTGGCAGATCATTCTGTAGAAACGCGATGTATGTTGCAGCTGTTTGGGCCCCTGCAATGAAGTGAGGACCAATGAGGTGGTCGCCAATGATTCCGCACAATACATTTACAGTCCACGGTCGCCGTCGCTCTACCTGTGTGAGCCAGCGAGGATTGTCTACGGACCAGTAATGCATGTTCCGTAGATTCACTGCCCCGTGGTTTGTGACACCCGCTTCATCGGTAAACAGGTAGAACTGCAACGCATTCTCTGTTAATGCCCACTGAGAGAACTGCACTCGATGATTTAAGTCATCACCATGTAATTGCTGATGTAGCGACACATGAAACTGGTGAAAGCGGTGACGATGCAGTATGCGCATGACACTACTTTGACTCAGTCCACCGGCTCTCGCAATGTCCCGTGTACTCATGTGTGGATTCATGGCAACAGCAGCTAACACACCAACTGCACCCGCTTCTCCTGTGACGGGCCTGTTACGGACCCGTTTGCGTGCTACGACCATACCTGTTGCATACAGTTGACGGCAGATCTTTTGCAATGTGCGGCACGTTGGATGCTCTCTGTCCGGGTACCGTTCTGCATACACCTAGCAGGCTTCAGCTGCATTTCGTCGACACTCGCCGTAGATGAGTATCATCTCCGCCTTTTCAGAGTTGGAATACACCATGGTCACAGTTCCTACAATACTACACTATCACATACGTCTGGTAACACGGTGTACTACAGTTGGTCTGCGTGCGGAGACGAATGCAGAATAACAATAGCAGCAAGCGCTACATGCGGACACTGCGACAGCTAGAGCAAACCACAACAGTGCACTACAGCCACACTCGTAAACACGGTCGTCATCGTAAACATGTCCCTGCAGATGCTGCTCGCCGACCGTGGCCCGTGTTTGTAACAACACGCAACTGAACGTGGGAGGTTTCAAGCGTCAACTTTAGGTTACAATATCTCCGGATGTAATTAACATTTTACAATGCAACAAACGGCACTGATTACGTATTTGTTAATATGTTCAGATGTGCTAACAAAACTAAGGGGGTTCCATTAAAAAAAACAGTAGGTTTGTGTTAAAAAACATACTTCCGTGCACTTTTTTATGGTTTGTATTAAAGAATTACACTAGCCCCTCTCCTCACGTTAGGTGTGTGGAATTGGTTCGGCAGTATTTGATGTGGTTTACGAAATATATCCAGCGGTAACGTTAGGTGACTCACCCTGTATATATAATTCTAAGAATAATTAAAAAATAAATGTGTAGGAAAACGGCGCATATACACTCCTGGAAATTGAAATAAGAACACCGTGAATTCATTGTCCCAGGAAGGGGAAACTTTATTGACACATTCCTGGGGTCAGATACATCACATGATCACACTGACAGAAGCACAGGCACATAGACACAGGCAACAGAGCATGCACAATGTCGGCACTAGTACAGTGTATATCCACCTTTCGCAGCAATGCAGGCTGCGATTCTCCCATGGAGACGATCGTAGAGATGCTGGATGTAGTCCTGTGGAACGGCTTACCATGCCATTTCCACCTGGCGCCTCAGTTGGACCAGCGTTCGTGCTGGACGTGCAGACCGCGTGAGACGACGCTTCATCCAGTCCCAAGCATGCTCAATGGGGGACAGATCCGGAGATCTTGCTGGCCAGGGTAGTTGACTTACACCTTCTAGAGCACGTTGGGTGGCACGGGATACATGCGGACGTGCATTGTCCTGTTGGAACAGCAAGTTCCCTTGCCGGTCTAGGAATGGTAGAACGATGGGTTCGATGACGGTTTGGATGTACCGTGCACTATTCAGTGTCCCCTCGACGATCACCAGTGGTGTACGGCCAGTGTAGGAGGTCGCTCCCCACACCATGATGCCGGGTGTTGGCCCTGTGTGCCTCGGTCGTATGCAGTCCTGATTGTGGCGCTCACCTGCACAGCGCCAAACACGCATACGACCATCGTTGGCACCAAGGCAAAAGCGACTCTCATCGCTGAAGACGACACGCCTCCATTCGTCCCTCCATTCACGCCTGTCGCGACACCACTGGAGCCGGGCTGCACGATGTTGGGGCGTGAGCGGAAGACGGCCTAACGGTGTGCGGGACCGTAGCCCAGCTTCATGGAGACGGCTGCGAATGGTCCTCGCCGATGCCCCAGGAGCACCAGTGTCCCTAATTTGCTGAGAAGTGGCGGTGCGGTCCCCTACGGCACTGCGTAGGATCCTACGGTCTTGGTGTGCATCCGTGCGTCGCTGCGGTCCGGTCCCAGGTCGACGGGCACGTGCACCTTCCGCCGACCACTGGCGACAACATTGATGTACTGTGGAGACCTCACGCCCCACGTGTTGAGCAATTCGGCGGTACGTCCACCCGGCCTCCCGCATGCCCAGTATACGCCCTCGCTCAAAGTCCGTCAATTGCACATACGGTTCACGTCCACGCTGTCGCGGCATGCTACCAGTGTTAAAGACTGCGATGGAGCTCCGTATGCCACGGCAAACTGGCTGACACTGACGGCGGCGGTGCAGAAATGCTGCGCAGCTAGCGCCATTCGACGGCCAACACCGCGGTTCCTGGTGTGTCCGCTGTGCCGTGCGTGTGATCATTGCTTGTACAGCCCTCTCGCAGTGTCCGGAGGAAGTATGGTGGGTCTGACACACCGGTGTCAATGTGTTCTTTTTTCCATTTCCATGAGTGTATATATATATGGTAATTTTCCTGCTGGTTTACTTTTTAATTGTTGTTATATATATGTATATGCACAAATGTACGTGAGCAGGAAATGATTATATATATATATATATATATATATATATATATATATATATATATATATATATAATTTGCAGGTTCAGGATTATTTTTTCCGTAGCAATAATGACATATATAACGAAAGTCTGAAGGGCGTTTGTGACTTATGCCCTTTTTCTTAGAGTAGACCACGCGCCCACGCACTCACCGCTGCTGCGGCAGCGCGGCCAGCTCGTGCACGGCGAGCGCGCCCTGGTCGCGGTGCGGCTGGCGGGCGCCCGCCTGCGCGATCAGCTGCGTGTCGGTGACGCCGGGGCACAGCGCCACCACCCGCACGCCGGTCCGCTGCCAGTGGAACTGCGTCTGCAACGCCGCCACCGGCCGGCAGCACAGCATCAGACACGACCCGCTCACAAAACACGACACACACTCGAGCAATCTGACCACAGGCCGGCCTGGGTGGCCGAGCGGTTCTACGCGCTACAGTCTGGATCCGCGAGCCGCTGCGGTCCCAGGTTCGAATCCTGCCTCGGGCATGGATGTCTGTAATGTCCTTAGGTTAGTTAGGTTTAATTACTTCTAATTTCTAGGCGACTGACGACCTCAGAAGTTAAGTCGCATAGTGCTCAGAGCCGTTTGAACCAATCTGACCACATCTCAAAAGCCTGAATAGCGTACACTGCTGCAAGACACGGAGGAAGACAGTCACAGGGGAAGGGGGCCGACAGAATACTGGAACATACTTAGTTGCAATATCCACAGTGCGAACCAACTTGCAAGATTGTGCGACCGTACATTTAATATTCTGCAAATTATTTTCTATTTATTTTTATATTTCTGTATTGTTTATAATGCACAATCGGATCGGCTGATGCTATCAAGCACCACTTACCAACGATTCCTGTAACACTGCAAGTCTGAGAGTTCATTGCATCTGAGTTCTCACAGAAAGTGCAATATGAGCAATTTCCTCCTCGGAAGCCACTGTTGCCTAAAGAGGCGCTGGGAAGAAAGTTGTCCGGTTTTCCAGGGGCGGATATTTACTGCGCTGAGAGAGAGCAGAGAAAGAAGGTGTGGCAGTTTACGAGGCTGGAGGCCGCGTAGCCCCCAGTATGTCGACTGTGCGGCTGGGAGAGTGCACTCTGGTGGACCACGAAAAACATTTCAGAGTAGTGTACCTAGGAGAAGAGCGTCGAGGGTGGATCAACGCGAAAAGACGTTCTTTTCAGCGCACAGAAAACAGTGAGGTGACAGACGTCGGTCGCTAGTTGACATCCGAGGAATGTTTTAGTGCAATGTGATGGGTCACACTTTCTACCAAAAACGAGAGGTCCGTATTTGATTGGCGGAGTGACAGGTATGTAGGACGCTCAAATCTTCTCAAAAGAGTATGAGCTACAGGGAATTGACTGGCACATTTATGACCGATGTTGTGGGAGCTATGTTTCTGTAACGGCAGCTGGGATTCATCGCCTCAGTGGCAATAGAAGACACCGTGTGCCCAGGACGGAGCAGCTGTATAGAGTTGAGATACATTACTGCAGCGATATGCTGAAGACACTTACGTCTGGATATCAACCTAGAGATATAGCCGGTGAGAGCCACAGCGGGGAGTCTGACGGTTAGACTTTGAGAAGTGTTTATTTTGCCACAGGGAGCGTGCGAAGTTTTCTCACTATGAACAGAGTTGTATTCTGTTTACTGGAATGCCGAGTCTTTATCTCTGTGTGGAGTCTGACGTACACTGAACACTTTCTTTGCTCCTGAGGCGAATTTCTTCATCCGGCTAGTGATAAACCAGACATCCTTACTCGTGTTCAGGCTTGTGCTGAGATAATTTCGGCCTTGCGATTTGTGTCCGCTGTGTAGGCAGAGGATAATAGGCGCCCCAACCAACAGATCATCGGTGCAGTATAGCTCCTGACTCTACTTAAAAAGGTGATATCTCCACTTCGGTTCGGCGGAATGGGAAGTACTCACAGTTAATGTGTTGCGTTCCTTTTGCTTGTCCACTGAGCTCTTCCTGTAAGTCGAGTCACAGTATGGGTCTCCCGTTCCTCACCGTTATTCAATATCAGCCGCTATTGTGTCAACCTAATGAACGAGGGTGCGGTGAAAAGAAAGTCAAATGCATGTTCTAGCAATCTCTAAATTACATTTAGCCTAGAATCTGACATTGTGTTCTTCATATTTACACAATTTTTGCAATATATACATTTTTCGACAATAAATAATTTACTTTGTCCAAGTTATCATTCATCCTTGCAGCATCCCAACACCAATAATTGGTCTGATCTGGTCAACTGAAGTTAAGAAAAACCACAACACGACACTTCGTTTTACGGAAATCCGTAAGTATAGGTTGTCAGTGGCAAGGACGGTTCAATTATTTGTAGATGTTACAATTACACTGAGGAGAAAACTTTAGGCAACCACATATATAAACGTTATACGTTATAAACAAAATGGGAATTTACGTAAAATAATAGTGATCCTGGTGAAGGATCGTTCACAAAATGACAGCTTTCTTACGTTGTTAGGGAATTATCCTTTCAGTGCATAATTTGTAGTTCAGCAATTTTGAAGGAGGATTGACCAGTAGCTCAGTGATAAAATTTCATTTCTGTTGTATGGAACTACAACTAGCTTTGTTACAATTCCAATTTGTGTATTGTAAATTCAAGGGGTAGAGTTTCTGTGGTGTTCAAATCTTATCTTTTCCTTTCAGAATTTCTTTAGTGAATTCTGACCCTACGTATTATTTCTTACGATGTTTTTTTTGTTGTTATTTGTGTTGTATATTAAGTTATTGTTTCATTACTACAGAATTTCGTGTAGTCCGGGATGACAGAAAGTTGGAATGCCGTAATGAGTCGGTAACAAATAGCTATGCTCAGACACATTTAAAGTTCAGATGGTGAGTAGTAATATATGTGTCTCGGGATTATTTTCATTATTGGTATGTATGTTAGGAGAGTACGAATCTGTGTTGATGTTGACGTGATGTATGGTAGGTAATGCTAACTAACAGAGTAAATCAGGAAACAGCGACGTATACTCAACTAATAAAGGTGATGGGATGGCGACGTGCACGTATACAGATGGCGGTAGTATCGCTTGCACTAGGTGTAATACGGCAGTCCATTGGCGGAGCTCTTGTCTGTGCTCAGTGATTCATGTGAAAACATCTCCGACGTGCTTATCACTGAACGACGTGAATTAACAAACTTTGGATGCGGGATGGTAGCTGGCGCTAAGCGCACGGGACATCTCCTTTCGGAAATCGTTGGGGAGTTAAGTATTCCGCGATCCACAGTGGCAAGAGTGTGCTGAGAATACCAAATTCTCAGCACGGCCAACACAGTGGCCGCCGACCGCCACTTAATGATCGAGAGCAGCGGCGTTTGCGTAGAGGAAAATGGTTCAAATGGCTCTGAGCTCTATGGGACTTCGGAGGTCATCAGTCCCCTAGAACTTAGAACTACCTAAACCTAACTAACCTAAGGACATCACACACATCCATGCCCGAGGCAGGATTCGAACCTGCGACTGTAGCAGTAGCGCCTCTCCCGACTGAAGCGTCTAGAATAGCTCGGCCGTTTGCGTAGAGGTGTCAGTGAAAGCAGACAAGCAACACTGCGTGAAAGAACGACAGAAATCAATGTGCGACAGACGAAGAACGTATCCGTTAGGACATAGCGGAGAAATTTGGCATTAATGAACTATAGCAACATAGAACCGACGCGAGTGCCTTTGCTGAAACCACGACTTCGCCTGCAAGCGTCTGTTATAGGCTCGTGACCAAATCGGTTGGAACCAAGACGACTGGAAAACCGTGATCTGCTCGGATGAGTCCTGGTTTTGGTTGGCAAGAGCTGATGGTAGGGTTGGAGTGTGTTGTAGAGTACACGAAGTCACGCACCGAGGTTGTGAACAAGGCAGTGGGCAAGCTGGTGGTGGGCTCCACAAGGGTGTGGGCTGTGTTTACATAGAATGGACTGGGTCCTACGGATGTTCGCTTCTTGGAGGCCATTCATGGACGTCACGTTCCCAAACAACGATGGAATTTTTATCGGTGACAATGCGTTGTAAGTTAGCGGTGGTTTGAAGAACATTCTGGTCGATTCATGTGAAAGATTTGGCCACCCAGATAGCACGACATGAATCCCATCGAACATTTATGTCGAGTAACCGAGAGCTCAGCTCGTGCTCAAAATCCTTGCACCGGCAACACTTTCGTAATTATGGATGGCTAAAAAGGCAGCGTGGCTCAACACTGCGATAAATAGTAAATCAAATATAAATTTAGAGAGGGCAGCTAATCATATTTTTACTGATCTTAATAAATTGTTCATAGCCAATTCACTGCCACTAAACTTTGATAAGACCCAATACATGCAGTTCAGAACTTCCAAGAGATTTCCTTCTAGTGTGAGTATAAAATATCATGACATGGAAATAGGTGAAGTTGAGAGTGTAAAATTCTTGGGATTACAACTTGATAATAAATTCAATTGGGAGCGACATACTATCGAACTGCTAAAGCGCCTAAACAAGTCTGTGTTTGCAAGGTTAATGATGTCAGACATACCAGATATAAATATAAAAAAACTGGTATATTTGCTTATTTTCACTCCATTATGTCATATGGTATCATATTTTGGGTAACTCCACAAACCGAGAAAAATTTTTTAGAATACAGCAGCGTATAATAAGAGTAATGTGTAGTGTAAATCCAAGAACATTATGTCGAAACCTATTCAAAGAAGTTGGCATACTAATCACAGCTTCTCAGTATATTTATTCCTTAATGAAGTTTGTTGTAAATAGTACATCTCTTTTTCCAACCAACTGCTTAGTACACAGTATCAGTACTAGGAATAAGAACAATATACATAAAGATTTAAAACCACTTACTCTTGCCCAGAAAGGTGTCCAGTATTCAGCAACGCATATTTTCAATAAGTTACCAGCAACCATTAAGAGTTTAGTTTCAGACAAGGAACAATTTAAACATAATTTAAAAGAATTTTTGGGTGCCAAATCCTTCTGTTCCATCCATGAATTTCTCAACAAGTGCAGTAGACCATTTTAATGAAAATTTATTATACTTTAATTTTTGACAGTACTTGATTGTAACAGCCCAGTAACTAGCTACTGTGTGAATGGTGGATGTATGGAAAGCAGATGTAAGTCTTAAGTCTGTAAACAGTGGAAGTTTAATTTTAAATCTTGTACATAATTTGATTGTTCTTAACTGAGGATCATTGAAATGAATAATTTTCTTTAATTTTTGACAATACTTGGTTGCAATAGCCAAGTAACTAGCTACTGTGTGAATTAGTGATGGGGAGCTCGTGAATGAGTCGTTCAAATGAACGCTTCACTCCAGTGAAGTGTGAACTAACCACTCAATTTCAATGAACTGGTACTTCAAACTCTTCACAGATAACACACTCCACACTTTTTTCTAGTTCACTCACTCTCTTCCCCTCTCCCTCATCCCATTACATCGGCGCTATGTCACTCATTCTCCCTTCACTTCATTCCCCCCTCTACTGCCTGTCGACGAATCGCGCGGCGTTTGTGGGAAACGATAGGTTTGCGAGTGGTTGGGGAGGTGAGGGGCATGGGGAAGGCAGCGTCAGCTGTTTCCTGCAGTGCTGACATCATTACCAGTGACTATTTGTGCAGTTATACTTCGCGTCTGCCGGTAGCCTACCGTTGGCAGCGCTTGCGGACAAATGAATATTACAGATACAAACGAAGAGGCTGGCTGTGTGAGCACGCACAGCCAACATGAAAATAAAAGGTTTGTTAATAACACTGAAAGAGGGATTTTACCTGAAATCGTACCAATGACTACAGGTGACAGTTTACGTTTTGAATCTGGAGGGTTATTATTCTCAACAAAAATAAAATCTACAGGAAAACTTCTGAATAATTACTTAACGTAGATATATAGACTTTGTGATAGTGGTAAACATACTCATTCTATTTTGGATTAAATTTTAAAAGGAACATACAATTGGACTGCATTTAGTTGGTAGCCCTAGTTTTCAGTCCATGAATACAACAAATAATGTTTCACTTGGCAGATAAAGACTTTTTTGGGAGCTTCATGAGAAAATGTCGAGCACGATTAAATGTAATACCTTCTTTATATGTGACAGGCTTCATTCCTTTGTCCCCTTCGACCATGCTCTATTTAAGTTAGCTCATACGCTGTAAGTGTGTAAAACGTTACGTGCACGTTACTGCATAGTTCGGCCATCTGTTGGTAAAATTATGAAGTATTACGAAGCTTTATTGTACGAGCGAGGCGAAGCGAGCGTAGCCGCGGCTGAGCGGCGAACTGGGCAACTTCGCCAGGCTTCCCTACTTCATGAATGAACTACTTCATTTGAACGCTTCACGGCAAAGAGTGAAATGAATGAAGTAGTTTACGGGAATGAACGAGTTCGACCCATCTCTAGTGTGAATGATGGATTTAATGAAAGCAGATTTAAGTATTGAACCTGTAAATATTAGAAGCTTAATTTTAATTCATGCACATAATTTTACTGTTTATTGACTGAGGATCATTAAAATTAATGAAACTCAAATTTTTCTAATTTAATTTTTGTAATGTGTTTATCTGACATCCACACCTACGAGGATCCCCTCTTTTGTGGGCAATGAATAATTAATCTAATATAATCTGATCTAATCCCTGTTTCCAACAACTTGCTGAGTCCGTGCCACGTCGAATTGCCGGATTACTCCGAGCAGAGGAAAGTCCGACACGACATTAAAAGGTATCCCGATGTACTGGTGTAAAACCGTGAGGTACAAAAAAAATCTTTCCGTTGGACAGCCAGCTCCAGAAAGCGAGGTGCAGTATGCAGACGATACTGGCTATGACTGGGCAATGGGCGACCATTTGGATGTCGAAGGAGAGACACTAAACGCGTCGAGGCAGTAGTGAGGATTCGGAACTAGCCGGTACAAGGCTCCCGGAGTCCGGAAGTAACTAGGAGTAATTTTAGCGGGCTGTCGTTGTGTACGTCAGGACGTGGTAGTCCTGTGGAAACACACGTCTTACTATTTAGGGTCAATTGCTAATTTATGCACCGTACAGATTTTCTTTAAATCGCTTTGAAATTTGTTTTGATCTTCTGATCACTTTACTAGTCGATAAACGAAAGCACCATGTGCATGCTCAGACTGTCTCCTAAAACGTTTATATAGATCAGGTACAGCAAAGGGCCTGTAACACTATCTTGGGGAACGCCAGAAGTCACTTCCGTTTTTCTCGATGACTTTCCATCAGTTACTACGAACTGTGACCTCTCTGACAGGAAACCACGAATCCAGTCACATAATGAGACGATATTTCATAAGCACGCAATTTCACTACAGGCCGTTTGTGCGATACAGTGTCAAAAGAGTTCCGGAAATCTAGACATACGGAATCAATCTGAAATCCCTTGTCAATAGCACTCAACACTTCATGCGAATAAAGAATTAGTTGTGTTTCACAGGAACGATGTTTTCTAAACCCGTGTTGACTGTGTGTCAACAGACCGTTTTATTCGATGTAATTCATAATTTCGAACACAATATACACTCCTGGAAATTGAAATCAGAACACCGTGAATTCATTGTCCCAGGAAGGGGAAACTTTATTGACACATTCCTGGGGTCAGATACATCACATGATCACACTGACAGAACCACAGGCACATAGACACAGGCAACAGAGCATGCACAATGTCGGCACTAGTACAGTGTATATCCACCTTTCGCAGCAATGCAGGCTGCTATTCTCCCATGGAGACGATCGTAGAGATGCTGGATGTAGTCCTGTGGAATGGCTTGCCATGCCATTTCCACCTGGCGCCTCAGTTGGACCAGCGTTCGTGCTGGACGTGCAGACCGCGTGAGACGACGCTTCATCCAGTCCCAAACATGCTCAATGGGAGACAGATCCGGAGATCTTGCTGGCCAGGGTAGTTGACTTACACCTTCTAGAGCACGTTGGGTGGCACGGGATACATGCGGACGTGCATTGTCCTGTTGGAACAGCAAGTTCCCTTGCCGGTCTAGGAATGGTAGAACGATGGGTTCGATGACGGTTTGGATGTACCGTGCACTATTCAGTGTCCCCTCGACGATCACCAGTGGTGTACGGCCAGTGTAGGAGATCGCTCCCCACACCATGATGCCGGGTGTTGGCCCTGTGTGCCTCGGTCGTATGCAGTCCTGATTGTGGCGCTCACCTGCACGGCGCCAAACACGCATACGACCATCATTGGCACCAAGGCAGAAGCGACTCTCATCGCTGAAGACGACACGTCTCCATTCGTCCCTCCATTCACGCCTGTCGCGACACCACTGGAGGCGGGCTGCACGATGTTGGGGCGTGAGCGGAAGACGGCCTAACGGTGTGCGGGACCGTAGCCCAGCTTCATGGAGACGGTTGCGAATGGTCCTCGCCGATACCCCAGGAGCAACAGTGTCCCTAATTTGCTGGGAAGTGGCGGTGCGGTCCCCTACGGCACTGCGTAGGATCCTACGGTCTTGGCGTGCATCCGTGCGTCGCTGCGGTCCGGTCCCAGGTCGACGGGCACGTGCACCTTCCGCTGACCACTGGCGACAACATCGATGTACTGTGGAGACCTCACGCCCCACGTGTTGGGCAATTCGGCGGTACGTCCACCCGGCCTCCCGCATGCCCACTATAGGCCCTCGCTCAAAGTCCGTCAACTGCACATACGGTTCACGTCCACGCTGTCGCGGCATGCTACCAGTGTTAAAGACTGTGATGGAGCTCCGTACGCCACGGCAAACTGGCTGACACTAACGGCGGCGGTGCACAAATGCTGCGCAGCTAGCGCCATTCGACGGCCAACACCGCGGTTCCTGGTGTGTCCGCTGTGCCGTGCGTGTGATCATTGCTTGTACAGCCCTCTCGCAGTGTCCGGAGCAAGTATGGTGGGTCTGACACACCGGTGTCAATGTGTTCTTTTTTCCATTACCATGAGTGTATTTACTTCAATGTCACGACAAGATAAACTACTTGTAACAGCAGCAAATACGCCACCGCCAAATGTGTTTAACCTGCCTTTTCGGAGCACCATTAGGTCCTTCGCAAAAATTTCGGCTGATATTATCTCCGGCTTGCCAATAACGATTTGAGCATCAGTGCTTTCTATTAGCTCTTGGATCTCTGTTACTTTCTCAACACAGCTACGGCAATTTACAACTGTTATACCAATGGTTCCTGTATCTACGTTCTTCCCGCGTTCGGCCTGCACCCTTTGAGACTGAAGCCCTTTTTGTGTTTTCCAAACACACTCTAACCTAAAAAACGGCCCAGTCCACGCCACACAGCCCCTGCTAACCGTGTAACCACCTCCTGCGTGTGGTGGACTCCTGACCTATTAAGCGGAACTCGAAACCCAACCACCGTATGCCGCAAAACGAGGAATCTGCAGCATACACGGTCGCAAAACCGTCTGAGCCTCTGATTCAGAACCTCCAGTCGGTTCACTACCAGAGATCCTCAATTGGTCCTGTCGACTATGCTGAAAATGGTGAGCTCTGCACCAGGTCGTGTTGGCAGTAGATGGGAGCCCACGAACTGGTACAGGTGGAGCCAGAGGACGGACCCAAGGTTTCAGCGCGCCGAGACTACAGTCGACGAATAGAGATAAATTTAGTTGTTGTGTTGCTTGCTTGTATCGAAAGAATTCTTAAAAGGGAGGGGAATGATAATTCTGCAGTTATGAAGGAAGAGGATGTTATTCAGCTTGATGAAAGTGGCACTCACACAAGCACTAAGGGGCAGAGAAATGTGGGTGAGTTAGAAATTAATGATGTTTCAGTTCCTAATTTATGACAGTTAGTTATAATTGTGGGAGAGAAACAGGAAGAAAATGTTTTGACAGATATAACTATGGGAGAGATTATCGGTTCTTTTAATAATAGTTTGAGTATTAGAGATTCTGATTTATTTGACATGAGCCAGGGCGACCGAAATGAACAGGAGACAAACTTGGTAAAGCAAACTGAACAAGAAAGTTTTAAAAAAATGTTAGTACCATTAATGCTTAGCATCAATAAAGCAAACAAAAATATTAATAGGAAAAATGATTTATTGCTAATAGATAAACTGATTTATTTTTAATGGTTTAGCTGGTGATCTTAAAGAGTTCTAAGTTCACATTGATACTAAGTTAAACAACCAGGCTTCTCATCTAAAGGAAATGTGGCAAAAAGAATTTAAGGCTTTTGATGAAAAGGTCGAAGTTAAAGTTTACCAAGTTGAGGAAACTTGTAAGAAATCTTCTGAAAGTGTAAGAAAGGAAATAAGCAGACTAGAGTAGGGCAGCTAATGAAAGCAAGCAAAGAATGAGATTCAAGAAAATGTTCAGAAAGTAGAGCACAAAAAAGCTACAGTTCTAGGTGTATGTGAAAGTGAGCATGCAATTTTCAATAGTAAAGTCAGTGAAGAAAGTGAAAAATTGTTTAAAAGCTGTAAAAAAAATAATTGCTGCTCCCAGGGATGATATTAATAAATTTATTAATTGTCTGGAAAGAGCAGATAGACTAATGCGGGAGGAGGAGCAGGCTAATAGGAACTTTAGTCCTCCGAATAATGAAGTACCTAGACAGAGTGTAAATGTAAACAGGGTGGGTGTGTCTCGAGGTAATGGTAGGGGAAGAGTCGCAAGAGGCTCCAGCAGATCGGCAAACTAACTAAGTACATGCTAATAGATCGCGAGCTCCAGCACATGACGAGACTGATGACCAAAACAGACAAAGAGGGGCGTATGGGCGGAAGAGGGCGCAGAATCACGGGGCATGGGAAACTATATCCCGTCTGTGAAGATGCTGGTGTTTGCAGGATGGTAAATGGTAGTAGTAGAAGGAGGTAATGATGTGGGAAGTACGAATTAGGTGAATGAGGCAAAAAACATCAAAATATGTGTACTTAATGGTGGAATAGGAACAGGCGAACGGAACTCTGCTGCAATGAAGATTTGATATGTGTGTACAGATGATGACATAGGTTCAAATCAACAGGGATACATATGCAACGTAACAGATGAGGAATCTTTTCACGAATAAGGGGAGAGCACAGATAGTAACGAATTGCTGGGTCTAGACGAGAGACATATTGTGGAGGTGATTAATGAGAATTTGTTTGTAGTAGGGGCAGAGGTGCATACTGATGATGACTGTATAGGGGGCCAGTTAAGTAATGGATTGGAGGAAGTTCAGGAAGAAAAACATGATGTGTCAACCTGTTTTGATTTGTCAGCTTGACTGCTATTCAGAGGATAAATATTGAAAGTAATCCTATAAGTATCTGTGGTATCTCTAGGCATGGGGAGGTTTTGAGAGAAGGAAAGTTGTATATGATTTGCTAGATGAATCTGAAGTCAGTTGCACTGGTGAGAAGACAGAACAACATGTAGTTAAATTAGTGTTAGAAGGAGAAGTGCGTATTTATTATGTAATTATTGTTATGGTTGCGAGAACGCCATCTTTGTGTAGACACTTCCATGTGGTGAAATTTCTTAGTGTGTGAATTTTGCTTCTGATTATGTTTATAAATATACCTAAGAAAAGTGGATCATACAGTCTTCGCTGCTGCATGATCACTGGAACGTAATGGCAGAGTTTTTTCAATGACTCTACCACCCCAAGGAAATTTCATCATTTGGGAAAACAAACAGTGAAAGCTGATGTGAAATGTAACTTAATGTGAATTAGCTGTATGAAGACGAGCCATTCAGTTCGAAACCGGTAACAGTACTATTTAAATTAGTAAATAAAGAAATAACTGAATTATGCAGGCCGCACAAAGTGTTTTAAGAATGGACTTGTAATTGTACAATGGTGTTACTTAAATGCTACTGTGATGCATCTCCTTCAAAATAGTCCCCTCTGACTGAACATACCGACTACAACGGTGTTTCCACTTTTGGAAACATTCCTGGAAATTTTTTTCCTGCAGTGTGTTAGGACACTCTCCATATTTACCTGGATGTCTTCAGTCGAGTCAAATCGCTTCCCTTTCAGTAAAAATTTCAGCTTAGGAAACAGGTAGAAGTCCACTGGGGCCCAATCAAGGGAATGTGTCGAGTGTGGAAGCACAGTAATTTTGAATTTGGTCAAAAATTCAACGATGGAGAAGGCGCGATAAGCCAGAGCATTGTCACGGTGTAGCACCCAACTCCTGTCTTTCCACAATGCAGGCCTTTTCTTCTGCTTCTATTCGCGCAAACGCTCAAGGACACATTTGTAGTATTCCTGGTTAATTGTCTGTCCCCCAGGGCTAAATTCATGATGCACAATACCGGTAGAATCGAAAAAATCACCAACATTGTCTTCACCTTCTACCGACTTTGCCGTGCTTTTTTCGGTCGTGGTGAACCTGGAGTCTTCCACTGCGAAGATTGCTCTTTTATTTCAGGATAATATCCGTATACCCGCGATTCGTCACCTGTAATTACCCTATTTAACAATTCTGGGTCATTATTAATCCGATTAATCAGCTCTTGGCACACTTCAAGTCGGTAATGTCTCTGGTCACTTGACAACATTTTTGAATGACTTTTGCGGACACTCGACGCGTGTTCAGATCTTCAGCTATAATTGACTGAACTGCGTAGAAATTTAAATTAAGTTCATCAGACATCTACCTGGTTGTAAGACTACGATCAGAGCGCACTAAGCCGCGCACTTTCACAACATTTTCATTCGTTTTTGAGGTGGAAGGACGGCCGGACCGTGGTTCATCTTCAAACGATTCGCGTCCATTTTTAAATCTGTAGGGCCAGGCAAAACCGTTTGACTGGCTGATACAATTATCTCAAAAAGATTTTTTTCAATAGTTCGCAAGTCTCAGAAGCTGTTTTCCCAGATTTAAAACAAAATTTCACACAAACTCGTCGCTCCGTTTTTACGTCAGTTTTCACGCAGACGCAATCCGGCAACAAGTCCTAATACACCCGCACTGAAGCAGCTGCCACAACGAACTCCTGTCAGAGGGCGTTCAAGGACAAGGCAATGACTCACTCCCCACCCTCGGTGTGTCTGCTCGCTAAAGCAGTAAGCAGTAGCGGATCCATTCTTAAAACTTTCCAATCACACCTCGTAAGTTGGCGCTGCAAGGAAACACTTTGTTACTGAATACAAGTTCACGGCCCCAACCGCCAATTAAACGAGGACACGTGAGATACGAATACGTCAGACAAACTATACAGAGCAAACACTCTCTCCAGGAGTTGTTAAAGAAACAGAGCACGAAATGTCTTAATATAGGGAGAGGCAGATTGAACCGACACAGAGATCAGATCAATAACTGGTTCAAATGGCTCTGAGCACTATGGGACTTAACATCTATGGTCATCAGTCCCCTAGAACTTAGAACTACTTAAACCTAACTAAGGACAGCACACAACACCCAGTCATCACGAGGCAGAGAAAATCCCTGACCCCGCCGGGAATCGAACCCGGGAACCCGGGCTCGGGAAGCGAGTAGAGATGGGGGATCCGCTCTTGAACTGATTCATAGAGTTGAATCTTTCAAAGGAGTGAACAATCAGTGATTCAGAAAAAAAGAACGGTAGCTCCAAACGTTTCCCACGGCAGAGAGAGAGAGAGAGAGAGAGAGAGAGAGAGAGAGATGGAGCATATCAGCAGCGCCTCTGCTGGTCACAGCACAGTGCACGCCACACAACACAGCCAGCGCCGGCCTCTGCCCTGCTTCTACCTTGGCTGCCTGCATTGTGCAGTGCCCCATTGGATTTTGTGTTTCACATATGTCGTCCCGTCTCTGTGCGTCGTCTGCTGCGTGCAGTGTCTGGCGCAGCTTAACTTCGCATCGCACTCTGTCGGCGATCGTTTCAGTCGCACGTCCTGCCCTCCGGGCAGTTGATGCGAGCAACAGGACAGAGCCATCTAGTGGATAACATAGGAACTACTCGCAACAACCTGCTCGCAAGGGAACGGACGATTTGTCTCGGAGCGGGTGAGTTCACCGCTCCCCGCACCCTCGGAACTCGCCCGCTCAACGCTCACCCCACCGTTCTCGACTCTAGCCAGAGCGTTGAGCAAAGCAACTCAGGTGTCACTCTGGTCTCTGCAGTCTCAGCTCACGCAGTAATACAGCTCGCGGCTCGACCTGCTCGACTCGGTGCTTCTGCATCGGAGTTCGTCTCTACTGGATATTGTTCTTCGTAGTAATACCGCTATGTATATTACATTATTATGTTATGTATACATCATTTGTTTTTATTTTATTTTTATTTGTTTAAACTGATCAGATTAGGTTCCTGACGACTCCTCTTACTATAGGATTTTTATTATGGACACTCGAATTTATGCTTTAATTACGAGCGAACCGATAAACGTATCGCAAAATGTGATACACCAATATTTTCCTTGTTTGATTCTGCATATAGCTATATGCAGCACTTTCGTTTTACAGTCAAATTTATATATTTTTTTTCTTATTCTGGTACGGATTTTGCTATTTTAGGCGTCTTCGGAAGGAAATGTTCACTTTAAAAATATATGGCTTGTGATGTATTTGTATGAGGTTAATGAAATTTTAATACATTATAGCCAAATATATTGTTAATGTAAATCTCAAGTTACAACATTTTCCGATCACCCAAAAAACCACGATAGTGCAAAATAAATCAATAATAAAAAACTCTGTCATATCGTGGAAATTTCAATAAACAATACAGAATTCTTACTCATTATCTGTGTTACTTCAAAATAGGATCAAATAAGATCAAAATACAGGTATAGTACTGGAATAAACCAAGTTTAAAGGGCAATGTGCCTTCCATTTATTTTCTATTGTAAATGAGTGGTGAGTCATGAAAAAGAGCTAATTCATTTCAGGGAGTGAACAGTTCTGATCCGATCTCTGAAAAGAACAGTTTTGCCCATCTCTAGAAGCGAGAATGCTAACGCACGACCACGAGCTGCGGACGATCAATAAGTACAGTCAGGCAATTCACATGGCGTAACGACTAACTGGAACGGCTGGCGATAGCGGGAGAGTCTTGAGGAGGTGGCACACGCTTTCATAGTAGTCTGCAGAAGAAAATAATAACCGTGCTCACCGTAGCAGCAGGCTGCTGATGTAGCAGAACCGGAATGGATAGCCTCTAACGAAGCCAGCCTGTGCGTCTCTCATGAACACAGGAGGCTGACATTTCATAACTCCTTACGGGTTGCAAGTAACACATTGCGCTGCGCCGAGAGCCCGTACTGAAACCTCCGCAAGCAACGTCGTACTCTTTTCTCTTCAGCATGAGCGGGCGTGTTTACTTCCTCGTAGAGGCCACTACTTCCCGCTAAAAGTGCAACCTACACAATGTCGCGTGTCTATCCAATGCAGAACTGATTGCATGAGCGTTCGTATCGACAGCCAAGGCTCGACTCGCTCACTGCACACCCCTCCGAAGACTCCACCCCCTCGCGCTCACTAACCTCTCTAACAAAGATCACTAGCCGTAAACAGGAAAGATAAACAAGCCGATGGCTGATGGCTATCAGCGATCGGGCTCGGATACCTCCCGCTCTCTCGGGGATGCGGTCACGACAGCGGAATTGCAGCCGGCGGCGTTTACTGACCATCTTTACCACCACGCTTAGACGCCAACGAGTGTGACGCAGCCGCAGCCTGTGGAAATTTGACATCGCTCACCTGACCTCACCAGAATGTCAAGCGGCGGTGGGAGACACTTGAAGACTGTGTCTACGACGACGAGGAGTGTATATGTCTGCTTTACAGTGGTGGCTTGACTGTGTCAGGACGAGCCTTTCACGCACCTCGAAGACGTTTAGTGGGAAAGCTGCGACACGGAGCTTCAACACTACAGAGGTCTACTACGCCGTCCTCAGTGAGTGCTCCGTTATACCCCCACCACCGGACCGCCAGATGACTGCCAACTGAGCAAAAGCGAAGACTGTGACGGTGACGTGCCAACACTTGGAATGGACCATCTTTTGTACACGTCACAGTCGGAATAAACAACGAATGGCCCTCCATGTACCATATAGCCATGGAAAAAAAGTACAGACACAGGAGATTTATCCATGAGGTGACTACAGAAGATGTCGTCATTCGAGTCACGCAAAGAGACATACGCAAAGCATACTTTACCCTTATTCTCACATGTGCACAGAGAAAAGATCCGATCCAGAGATCATTACTGCTGATGCTGGTTTCACGCATACCGCGGTTACTCTGGAACTGCAACAGGAACTGTTCAGACCAGTGACTAAAGAAGAAGTATTGGATGCCATAGGAAAAAGGGTCACCAGTAAGACACTGGGGACCGGATTGTTTAGCGCTGGAATTTTATACGACGTTCCGGAGGCTACTGGTATCCTACTGGACGACTGTATTTCAAGAGCTGATGAAGCCAGAAGTGCAACTTTCAGATGCCTCTGTGGAAAATGTTATCACCCCGATCCGTAAATCTCGCGAAGGATCACGTGTCATGGACCACCGGCCACTGACTTCGTTGAACTATGATATGAAAACTTTCAGACGCTCGAATTCGGCGTACGGCGTCTCGTGTCCTATCAATAGAGCAGGCATTGATGCGTGAGACGCATAATATCCGCACTATAGGGACCTAATTGCCATCGCTAATTTGCGTCCCGCATGGAGAGCGCTGACGTCGATTGACTTTAGTCAAGCATTTGATCGCGTCAGTCATATGCACTTGACCGCTGTCGCTCAGAATATGTACCACCCGGCGCTTTAGTCGATGCGGCGCTCTGTGAGACGCACTATCGAAAGTGCTCGTCAACGGTGGGCTGCCGAACCTTGCAGATTCGCCGCTCTGCCAGACAAAGATGCCCCGTATCGACGGTACCGGGGAACGCCTCAGCATTGTAACCGCTGTCGTGCGGTTTGCGGCCCGCTTCACGGGATTGTCTCTCGGTGGCATTGTGTTTAGATAGACCGCGTACGCAGATAATTTGATGTTAACTCTTTGTGATGAACATGACGTATGCAGAATCGTGGTCTAGTTAGCCACTTATGGTAAAGCTTGGTTGAGCCTTGTAAATGTACCTAAACCCGTGGGCTTGAATACTGGCACTGTGACAACACCAAGCGCCGCCCTACTCAGATTGTGCGCTACAGCCCACTGTCTTGGTATCGACTTCACGGAGTGTCCTGCAACTCATCCGTGCTGGACTTGTGGACCGTCGACTTCGGGCTTCGGAACTTCATCAAAGGACAGAATTTATTAATTTCTATCACGAGTTCCGCATGTCGCGCAGACGCTGCCAATGCCTGAACTCGTGGCCCAGAGCCTCGTGGCGGCATTAGGTTCATTTGTCAGAGCTGGGATAGTATTTAAGTCACGATACGACTCCTTCACTCTTCCTAAAGAACGAGGCAGACTTGGCCTTGACAGTGTTCTTGATCCAGCGGTGTCTCTCTACGTTGGTATGCACCTCAAGCTTTGGCAGCGATGCCCGACCAGCCTCACCTGCTTACTGATGGAGTCTCTGGCACCGTCTTCTCTTCACCGTCCAGTGGCACTTCCTCGGACGAAAAATGAAAAAAAATAAAAATAAAAAAGCCGGCCGGAGTGGCCGAGCGGTTAAAGGCGCTACAGTCTGGAACCGCACGACCACTACGGTCGCAGGTTCGAATCCTGCCTCGGGCATGGATGTGTGTGATGTCCTTAGGTTAGTTAGGTTTAAGTAGTTCGAAGTTCTAGGGGACTTATGACCACAGCAGTTGAGTCCCATAGTGCTCAGAGCCATTTGAACCATTTTTGAAAAATTAAAAAAGAAAAAAAGCAACCAATACCCCAAAAAATTTCCCCAAAACAAGTTCCAAATTCCATGAAAAGTGAACAAGTAACCAAAGTTCCATTTAACACTATTATTTGGATAATAACCAGTAATTGGAACAAGAACCTTATACTTATTAATTTATCAACTTACAAAAGAAAGATAGAATCTCAGTAAACTCAAACTCAAAATCATAGTAAATCGCAAAATCATTATAATTAAAATTAGCAAAGTAGAACCAACGATCTCAAAGAATACTTCGTGTGAGAACTATTTGAGAATCGTGAGTAATGGCTAAGGAAAATTTGATCCATTGTCTCTACGTTACGAGAGTTAGCCGAAGCTGGTCAGACTTGTTTGAATACTCGTATATGTAGGCGTGGTTAGATTGTTTGTCGAGGATTGATAATTGCGAGCTACTATGACGCAGTGAAACGAAGCACTGACTTCAACTATAACATCGTTTAGAATTCAGATAGAGGACTACCTTATATTAGACTGAGGTGAACTTTTTAATTAGATAACTCGAACTCAACTCTAGTTAGGCAATGAACAGTGATAGACAATTAACTTCATTCGTAATTGCAAATGGACTCTGGAACTTGGCAATAGTTTTAAAGCAGATAATTTATAAATTCCCCCTCCCCCCCTCCCCCCCCCACCGCCACCACCACCTGGGAAAGCTTTTTCCTCACGCCTTTGTGAGGAAGTGATCGTTATTGTCAAATAAACTGAAATAAACCACCCTTTCGTGCTAATTTACGCATTTGTGATTCCAAATTACAAAGTTGTTTAGAGACATAACTGTGATCTTTTGCGTGCTGCGATAATATTTGACTGAAGCGCTCGGCGCATATATAGAAACTCTTTGACGTTAGGAAGCAATTGCAATGTTACGACTTATTAGAGATTTGAAATTAAAACCAAACTATGGGGAGGTTGGTGACAGTGGAACTTAGCATTAATATTTTAATAGCGACTGTTAAACCAGTAGCGTAATATTGGTCACAATTGGTGAAGTAAACATCACGCCCACGTCTAGAGTTCAGTTCAGCACTGTTTTTTGGAACGTCGTGTTTACCTAATAACAGTATCATCGCTCTACTAACTTCGCCGAGTTTTAGCCAGGGCCAATCAATGCTTATCTATTAGCTACCAACTAGAAAAACAGGCGATGTTAACAACCGTCCGGTGGCACTTAGCAGGAGATAGCGGTGCCATTTTTCAACTTTGGGAGGATTTATCTGGAGTGCGGGACTCTCCCTGTCTCTCTCGCTTACCAGTGGCCAGTGACATCTCATGCTCCCTGCTTCGCCGCCGATCGCCCAATGTCGTCCAACTGACATACCTTGACGTGCATTGGAGGATAGAATGGCGCTCAGTCAACGCGGTAATGCTTTATTCAGACGTACGTTCGACCTGGTACGTGACGGTAAACAAAAACCAAGTTACTCGAGAGAGATTCCATTGGATCCGTCTTACCTATTTACCTTTACGTGTGAAATGCAACGCCCAGGATACAGACGAACACCAGCTACATTGCGGGACGGCGGAATAGATAAGCATTTTGTGCGTCAAATTTTGTCTCTCTTCTTACAAGTGTCACCCGCTTCTGTCGATTGACGCACTCTCCTCTATCCTGACGCTGTTTTATTACCCGAGGACGAAACACAACGCCGTCACTTGGATCAGAGGCCATGCGATTCATATTTTCTTGGGGGCAAGAATTGTGGTTCAAGATGGCTCTGAACACTATGGGACTTAACATCTGAGGTCATCATTCCCCTAGAACTAACCTAAGGACATCACACACATCCATGCCAGAGGCAGGATTCGAACCTGCGACCGTAGCGGTCGTGCGGTTCCAGACGGAAGCGCCTACAACCCATCGGCCACACCGGCCGGCTGGCAACAGTTTTGGAACAATTCAAACGATCGCCATTGTGCTGTTGTGAAGGATCCTAAGTACAGCAAATACTTTTCAAGCCGGCCGGTGTGGCAGAGCGGTTCTAGGCGCTACAGTCTGGAACCGCGCGACCGCTACGGTCGCAGGTTCGAATCCTGCCTCGGGCATGGATGTGTGTGATGTCCTTAGGTTAGTTAGGTTGAAGTAGTTGTAAGTTCTAGGGGACTGATGACCTCAGAAGTCAAGTCCCATAGCGCTCAGAGCCATTTGAACCAATACCTTTCGAACAACTTGCGGAGCATCTTCCACGATCATTCATGGCAGGAGATGAATTTGATACACCCACACGTAGATGAACGAACAACGGATAACGGTGCCTACACGATATTACGAAAAAACATGCCATAGAGATGGGGCGGTAAAGTTCGTGGAATATCGACGCATCGTGTGTGCGTTTCCAGATGTGCCAGTTTGTGCTTGGTTTTTCTTTTCTCTGTTTTTTTTTCACGCACCTAGTACGTTCCCCTTCATCTTTTAAAATCTAAGGTGTGGACTTTATGAATGACATATGCCAGAAAACAAGTGACGGGAGAACCATACTGATACGCAAATGCATGATGATATGGGGCGTGACTTCATTATGGGAGTGTGTTCATTATTTGGTGTAATACTTATATATAATTATTTATGATTAGGAAGCGAATTTATGCAGAGTTTTATAAGGTAATGAAACAAAAAAGAAACAGAGAAAATGTGATTTCAAAATTAAAAATGCATTATGACAGTTGTCATTTTCACGGCGCAAACTAACATCATATCTACATTGTTGAACTGTTTCATATTCAAGTTTTCTTTTCTTTTAAACTCATCTTAGCTTTTAAATTAGATCCCTTTTCAGTATCCCACAAAACCGGTTATTGTGTTATGTTTACTTCATCAAACAAGTTATTTATGAAATTTATTGCCAATTGCGAAATCTTTTGAATCCGTCTGTTTCTTCAAACTTTATTAGAAATAATAGAACAAGATATTTATGTTGTCTGTCACAGCTACTGTTTTCCCTCTTAATTCCTCTTTGGCGTCTAGTAACTTGCCTCTAAACTCATCTTTGGTTTGTGCTACTTAATTGGGACTGTCTCAGACAAACTGTCCTCACTTTCATCCAACCCAGAATATTTCCTCGATTTCCCTCTACACCTGTTCTATTTTCACTTCCATCATCGTTAAGCTGAGCAAAAAAATTCAAAATCTATACAAATGTCACATTCAAAATTCCAAATTCGTCAGCCCATAGCAAAACACGCAAAATAATAACAAGAAATAATATTTATACGTCTGAAAAGCAGGCAGCAGGTACACACTACGTATCTCCCAACATTGAGTCGAAATAGTTCACATTCTGATGCAATTTCTCTCTAGCAGTTTAGTGGCCCAAGTTCTCCCACTTTTACATCCATATAAAATAATTATTTTTCTACTGTATAAGATATTTCACCTGTGAGACCCTAGGACCAGTTAATTCCCTAGTACTTAGAACTGAGGTACGCTGATCAGAAGTGCAAAGCAGCCACTGAATTCCCAAACATAATGTGCCCTAGGACTTAGCTAAGGAACCCCTACTATTCAGTTCATACACTAACAATCTGAGTCTAAATGTGAATGTACATAAAACTATCTTATTTGTTAGAATAGCACTCCTTCATGACAATAAAGGCGAGGAATTCCAATAGCCTTTGAACTGTACGACAAAGCCCGTTTGCAAATTGCCACATGATAAAAATGCAGTCATAAATAATAAAAGACTGTCATAATAAACTTTCATAATCAGCAAAAGAAGAAACTGCATAAACTGTTGTTTAAGTTAAGAAAGAATTCAGAAACAAAATTCCAAAGAATATGGCTGAAGGTTGGCCAAAACTGAGTTAACTGTATTGAGTCTGTTAACAACAAATTAATTAGAAAATGTTTTAAGAACTCAAAATTTGTACCAATATGAAAACAATTAGAAGAGTCTGCTATGCTTATATTTACCTCGCATAAATTAGGGTGTAACGTTCTGTGGAATCTCCACAGTATCACTTACTAGTTTTAAAAGTCAGAAGAGGGCTATTAGTAAAATGAACGGAAGAAAAATAAGGAAATCATTCATATCTGCTTTCATATCAATTAATATGGTTTCCCTTGTATGTATTAGTAGTAGAGAATCGCTGCTACTCGTTGAAACAAATTTAACTGAGAAAGTCAACAGACTGCAGAGCCATCCACAAACAAACTTAGAACCAAACTGAATAAGAAGCTTCACGTACCTCGTACTACTACCACATGGTGGCCGAAGGGAACCAAGGCAATAACTTTTTTTAAAAAAATCTCTACAGCCATATTTACAGGGTCAGTGCCTTTAATCTCCCAACGAATACATGGGCTTGTTAAGTACCTTCTCATGTTCAAATTCATATTCTTCTATGATTCACTGAAACGTACAAGCTGATGTCGACCATAGATAAAAAGTTATATCAGATGCTTGATTTGTGCAGCAGTTTAAGGAATTTATAAATCATATCGTTGGCTACAATTCCAGTACATTTGTAGCACGTAGTGTTATTAGAGATTCATATAGAAATAAATCGGACTTTCTCATCCCTTGGCTACTATATCAAGATAACGTGATTTGACTCTACATTGTAAGTTACTACAGTGCATCATTATGGATGAACTGTAATTAATTGTACCTTATACAATATTCAAGAAAGTAGGTACAGTGATAACGAATGTGAAGTGTGGGTAAAAGTGTGATTGTTTGCACGGCCATCTTACGCACTAGCTGTTATAACCAGTTATTATCTTTTGCCTTCAGCTTACTGCAATTAAAGGGCATATTTCCCCATACTTTTTAATTACAGGAATATTAAGACGGAAAAACAAATAATAATTGCTCATAATGAAAGGTATACTTGCTTGTTTTTATTTGGAGTAGTCTTCAAATTTCAGTATGTCCTTCCTCACTCAGTCAGTCACGTAGTTTACCTAAGATCCAATTTGATGAAAAGTCTACGTCTTTCTTAACAATACCCAAAGCGAATCATTGACAACGCTGTTGTAGTCCTCAAAATTTATCAGTGTATCAGTTTTATTTCGACATTCAGTTTCGTAACTCACGTCAAAAAATTTCACAGAAATTTGCTTCCTGAGATATGAAATACGTAAGTTTCAATAGATTCATCATCATCATCAGTTTTCTACTATATTAGCAGGTCCTTTGCCTCTCCACTTTTCTGCGATCCATTGCTTCCTTCTTAAGGCTGCTATATGTTGTACCGTCCATCATGTCATCCAGTATCTGGAATCTCTTCCTTCCTCGCTTCTTTTTCCCTTCTACATAACCTTCTAAAACTGTTTTTATCAGTCCGTCATTCTTTCTTAATATATGCCCAATTCAATTTCTTTTTCTTCTCTTTATTACATCTAGTAACTGTCTTTTCTCTCCCACTCTTCTCAGTACCTCTTCATTTTTTACTCTGTCCATCCAACTTATTCTTTCCATCCTCCGCCATGTCCAGATCTCAAAAGCCTAGCCTCCAGTCTTTCTCTGTCTTTTTTCCTCATAGTCCATGTTTCAGCGCCATATAGAAGAACACTCCATACAAGACATTTTATGAGTCTCTTTCTGAGTTCTCTGTCCAGACCGCTGCAGAAAAATCTCCTTTTCTTCTCTCTTTTGCCATTGCTATCCTTGTTTTAATTTCTGTCGTGCACTTCCAGTCGGTGTCTATCCTGCTTCCAAGATACTTAAAATTTTGCACCTGTTCTAGTATTTTTCCATTCAACATAATTTTTATTTTCTTATTTCCTCCTAGTGCCAATACTTTTGTTTTATTTGTGTTAATTTACATTCCATACTTTTTTCCGTTAGTTTCAATGGTGTCCACCAAATCCTGTAATTCTTTTTCCCCTGTGGCTAGAAGGACCATGTCATCGAAAACCTGAAACACCCTACTCCTCTTCCTCCAATTTCTACTCGTTTGTCATCTAATGAGCATTGGTCAATCATATTTTCCAAGTAGAAGTTGGAAAGAGCAGGTGACAGACAGCATCCTTGTCTTACTTCTTTTGCGGCGCGGGATTAGCCGAGCGGTCTGGGGCGCTGCAGTCATGGACTTTGCGGCTGGTCCAGGCGGAGGTTCGAGTCCTCCCTCGGCCAGGATAATTTAGATAAGTAGTGTGTAAGCTTAGGGACTGATGACCTTAGCAGTTAAGTCCCATAAGATTTCACACACATCTGAAAATTTCTTACTCCTTTTCCTAGTCCGATCCAGTTTGTACTTTCTCCTCTCCCTTTAATTGAGGCTTTTTGATTAAGATATAATGAGTTTACAAGTCTTTTGGTTTTCGAGTCCAGTCTCTTTTTCCTCATTATAGTCGCTAGCTTGTCCCAAACCACATTGTCAAATGCCTTTTCTAGATCGATGAAGCACATATTCCTCTTCCTTTTTCAATAAACCTTTCTCTCAAGATTCGTAGGAGCCCTATTGCATCTCTGGTGCCCGTATTCCGTCTAAAGCCAAACTACTCCTCGCCAAGATTCTCCTCCATTACTTTTAATAGATTACCTAACGTGTTGTTAAGAAACGACACGGAGGGTTATAAAATACAATTGAAGCTAATTTTGAGCCGTGGCGCCATATTTTATTTCGCTTGGGTCTTTTCCGGCGCCACTGACTCGAGTTTGCCATCGATTTACTATTTGTTCAGTAAGCATCTCTGGTCGAAGTCGGCCTAGGAGGGAGTGCTGGCTGAGTTGTGTCTCGGGGTGGAAAGACAGTTGGTCTGAGATAGTGGAGTTGCGCGGTTCGAGCCGAGTTGTTTGTGACACCGGGTTCCTACGTGAGAGCTGAGCTGGGCTGTTTGTGCCTAGTTGGTCTGCGAAAGCCGCACCCGTCCGACACAGGGAGTTGGCTGTCGGACGAGTGGTGTGTGGGGCGTGTCGGTCGGTCGGTCGGTGGGGTCTGGCCTGGTGGCGTCAGCCAGCCAGCGAGGGCCTCCGGCTGTGCAGTGGGGCAACCCTGTGGCCGTCCAGTCGTCGGCCAGTGGCACCGCGATTCGTCGGCTGGTATGGACTGCCACTTGTCGTTGCCCGCAACCTCGTTCGTCTGCTTCGCCCTGGACCGATCTGCCGGACACGCCACCCCACTGTTTATTTAAAAATTACCATCTCAGGGCACCTCTTGCATCCATTCACCTTACACAAGATGAGTATTAAGTGTGGATTCGTTCATCTACAGTAGTCTGGAAAAGAGTAACCTTGTAGTCACGTTTCTCTAAACTATGGTCTTAAGATATAAATTGCAGTCTTTATTTCTTTGATTTTAAGTTATATTCCAACTTATCACTGAAGTGTTATTTGCATGAAATAATAATCAGTTGAACTGCAGGCCCGATCCTTCCAGTTACTCCTTAACTCCCGATTGTCCGGTTCACAATTGGTAGCAGAGCGTGGTTTCGATCCACGGACCTCTGGGTTATGGGCCCAGCAGGCTTCGACCTTTTTTTCCCACAGCCTGCGCTAGCTCATCGCAACTGTAAATATTGCGTGTAATTTTACGTTTTTGGAAGGAGTTGGGGAGAGTGTTGTACCTAGCTAACCTTCTCTGACATACGCCGCTAGTCAGCACTATAATACGTGTTCAAGGTATTCTCCTTTTCCAGTTTGAAGGGATAGCATTCACTTTATGTGTGCAGGAGGCTTTTCCTGAAATTACAAAAATTACATCAGAAGATTAAGGTTTATCTGAATGTGGAAAACTCTGCAAGGGTACGATATGGTCAATTAGCTAGACACAAATATTCTATTCAAATTTGAAAATTACAATCGAGAAAATCTTGTCCACATTATATTTAATAGTCTATTTGTTATATTGTTACTCTACTGCACATCATACTCAGTAAGTGAAATGAAAGACAACTTACAAGTTAAAAACATTTTGAAGATATGGACTACTAACAGAAACTCCCATTTTCGAAACAGAGAAACTTGTTAAGATATTAAAGAAACTCAGTACGTCTGCAAATATCACGAGTACCACGGTAGAAGGATCTTCCGTTTCAGCGTACATGGTGGTGGATGACTGGCGAAGTATTCCACACGTTACGTAACTAGTTTTAAAAATATACAGAACTTTATTCATCATAAAACTCTCTAACTGAAGAATCAACACTAACACCTAAATATTTGGAACGCGTAACATTTACAAAATCTGTTCCAAACACAACCACATGTTTAAAAACAACAAAAAGAATATAAAATGGCAGAAGCTGGTTGTGGCGGTTTCCAGTGAGCGTTCGTTCGTGTGTGATTCTAAAATCGGTCACTCGAGTGCAACGCCGAGAAGGAAGCAAAACGTGTTCACATGTACACTGCCCTCCAAGTAGAACACTCTACGCTAGACAACGTAAGCACGTTTATACACTCCTGGAAATGGAAAAAAGAACACATTGACACCGGTGTGTCAGACCCACCATACTTGCTCCGGACACTGCGAGAGGGCTGTACAAGCAATGATCACACGCACGGCACAGCGGACACACCAGGAACCGCGGTGTTGGCCGTCGAATGGCGCTAGCTGCGCAGCATTTGTGCACCGCCGCCGTCAGTGTCAGCCAGTTTGCCGTGGCATACGGAGCTCCATCGCAGTCTTTAACACTGGTAGCATGCCGCGACAGCGTGGACGTGAACCGTATGTGCAGTTGACGGACTTTGAGCGAGGGCGTATAGTGGGCATGCGGGAGGCCGGGTGGACGTACCGCCGAATTGCTCAACACGTGGGGCGTGAGGTCTCCACAGTACATCGATGTTGTCGCCAGTGATCGGCGGAAGGTGCACGTGCCCGTCGACCTGGGACCAGACCGCAGCGACGCACGGATGCACGCCAAGACCGTAGGATCCTACGCAGTGCCGTAGGGGACCGCACCGCCACTTCCCAGCAAATTAGGGACACTGTTGCTCCTGGGGTATCGGCGAGGACCATTCGCAACCGTCTCCATGAAGCTGGGCTACGGTCCCGCACACCGTTAGGCCGTCTTCCGCTCACGCCCCAACATCGTGCAGCCCGCCTCCAGTGGTGTCGCGACAGGCGTGAATGGAGGGACGAATGGAGACGTGTCGTCTTCAGCGATGAGAGTCGCTTCTGCCTTGGTGCCAATGATGGTCGTATGCGTGTTTGGCGCCGTGCAGGTGAGCGCCACAATCAGGACTGCATACGACCGAGGCACACAGGGCCAACACCCGGAATCATGGTGTGGGGAGCGATCTCCTACACTGGCCGTACACCACTGGTGATCGTCGAGGGGACACTGAATATTGCACGGTACATCCAAACCGTCATCGAACCCATCGTTCTACCATTCCTAGACCGGCAAGGGAACTTGCTGTTCCAACAGGACAATGCACGTCCGCATGTATCCCGTGCCACCCAACGTGCTCTAGAAGGTGTAAGTCAACTACCCTGGCCAGCAAGATCTCCGGATCTGTCCCCCATTGAGCATGTTTGGGACTGGATGAAGCGTCGTCTCACGCGGTCTGCACGTCCAGCACGAACGCTGTTCCAACTGAGGCGCCAGGTGGAAATGGCATGGCAAGCCGTTCCACAGGAATACATCCAGCATCTCTACGATCGTCTCCATGGGAGAATAGCAGCCTGCATTGCTGCGAAAGGTGGATATACACTGTACTAGTGCCGACATTGTGCATGCTCTGTTGCCTGTGTCTATGTGCCTGTGGTTCTGTCAGTGTGATCATGTGATGTATCTGACCCCAGGAATGTGTCAATAAAGTTTCCCCTTCCTGGGACAATGAATTCACGGTGTTCTTATTTCAATTTCCAGGAGTGTACACTGGGCTGAAGATAGTCATAGGACAGCGTTACGTACATACACAGACGGCCGTAGTGTCGTGTATACAAAGTTTAAAAGGGCGGTACATTAGCGAAGCTGTCATTTGTACTGGGGTGATTCGTGTGAAAAGGTTTGCCACGCGATTGTGACAGCACTGCGGGAGTTGAAGGCTTTCAACGCGGAACGGCAGTTGGAGCTAGACGCATGCGACATTTCAACTCGTAAACTGTTGGGGGATTTAATATTCCGAGATCTACGGTGTCAAGACAATGCGGAGAATACTGCATTTGAGGCACTACTTGGCGCCGCGGACAATGTAGTAGTCGCCAGCACTTACTTAGCGAGCGAGAGCAGCGTCCTTCGCGTAGAGCTGTCGGCGCTAACAGACAAAAACATCCGCAGACATCAAAGCGGGACGTACGACGGACGTCTGCGTCAGGACAGTGTAGTGAAGTGTGGAGTTAATGGGCAGTGGCAGCAGGCGAGGGGCGAGTCTGCGTTTACTGATGCCACGGCATCGCGTGCAGCGCCTCTTCTGCGTTCGTGACCACACCAGCTGGAGCCCAGACGACTGGAGAACCGCGGTGTGGTCAGGTCAGTCCCTATTTCAGTTAGCTAGAGCTGATGGCAGGATTCGAGTGTGGCGCACACCCCACGAAGACGTGGACCCAAGTTGTCAACAAGCCATTCTGCAAGCTGCTGGTCGCTCCATAATGGTGTGGGGTATGTTTACATAGAATGAACTGCCTCCTCTGTCCAGCTAAACCTATCATTGACTAGAAATGGCTCTGTTCGACTACTTTGCAGCGGGTGTCAAGGGTGTGCCGACAGTACCAAACTTCGCGCCAACACAGTGGCCGACGACCGCCACTTAACGATCGAGAGCAGCGGCGTTTGCGTGGAGGTGTCAGTGCTAGCAGACAAGCAATACCGCGTGAAATAAGGGCAGGAATCAACCGGCGCGAGTGGCTTTGCTAACAGCACGACTTCGCTTGCAGCCCCCTACCTAGTCTCGTGACCATATCGGTTGGGACCTGGACGACTGGAAAACCGTGATCTGCTCAGATGAGTCTCGGTTTCAGTTGGTAAGAGATGATGGTAGGGTTGCAGTGTGTTGTAGAGTACACGAAGTCATGCACCGAGGTTGTCAACAAGGCACTGGTCAAGCTGGTGGTGGGCTCCACAAGGGTGTGGGCTGTGTTTACATAGAATGGACTGGGTCCTACGGATGTTCGCTTCTTGGAGACCATTTGCAACCATTCGTGGAATTCATATTCTCAAACAACGACGTAATTTTTGTAGCTGACAATGCGTCACAATACCGGGCCACAACTGTTCGCAGTTTCAAGAACATCCTGTATAATTAGAGCCACCCAGATCCGCTGACATGAATACTATCAAATATTTATGAGACATAATCGAGAGGTGAGTTCGTGAACGATGCAAGGCAGCACTTTCGTAATGATAGACAGCTGTAAAGGCAGCGTGTGCAGACGCGCACTCACCCCGTAGGAGCGGGACAGGCCGACGACGGCGTGCTTGGTGGCCACGTAGACGGGGCAGCCGCCGAGCGCCGCCAGCCCCAGCACCGACGCCACGTTCAGCACGACGCCGCCGCCCCCGCGCGACATCAGCTCCATCGCCAGCTGCGTGCACCGCACCACCGCCGTCTGCCGGGGGAGCGCGCGCCGGTTACAGTCGGGCACGTGCTGCGCGGCGCGGCGCGGCGCACTGCTTCCGTCGATTTCGAGTGTGCTTTCCTGTTTCGTATGCATACGGACCCCCCCGCCCCCTCATGAACCGTGGACCTTGCCGTTAGTGAAGAGGCTTGCGAGCCTCAACGATACAGATAGCCGTACCGGAGGGGTATCTGTTGAGAGGCCAGACAAACGTCTGGTTCCTGAAGAGGGGCAGCAGCCTTTTCAGTAGTTGCACGGGGAACAGTCTGGATGATTGACTGATCTGGCCTTGTAACACTAACCAAAACGGCCTTGCTGTGCTTGTACAGTCAACGGCTGAAAGACAGGGAGAACTACAGCAGTAATTTTTCCCGAGGGCGTGCAGCTTTACTGTATGATTAAATAATGATGGCGTCCTCTTGGGTAAAATATTACGGAGGTAAAATAGTCCCCCATTCGGATCTCCTGGCGGGGACTACTCAAGAGGACGTCGTTATCAGGAGAAAGAAAACTGGCGTTCTACGGATCGGAGCGTGGAATGTCAGATCCCTCAATCGGACAGGTAGGTTAGAAAATTTAAAAAGGGAAATGGATAGGTTAAAGTTAGATATAGTCGGTATTAGTGAAGTTCGGTGGCAGGAGGAACAAGACTTTTGGTCAAGTGAATACAGGGTTATAAATACAAAATCAAATAGGAGTAATGCAGGAGTAGGTTTAATAATGAATAGCAAAATAGGAATGCGGATAACCTACTACAAACAGCATAGTGAATCCATTATTGTGGCCAAGATAGACACGAAACCCATACCTACTACAGTAGTACAAGTTTATATGCCAACTAGCTCTGCAGATGACTAAGAAATTGAAGAAATGTATGATGAGATAAAAGAAATTCTTCAAGTAGTGAAGGGAGACGAAAATTTAATAGTCATCGGTGACTGGAATTCGATAGTAGGAAAGTGGAGAGAATAAACACTGTAGGTGAATATGGATTGGGGTAATAAATGAAAAAGGAAGCCGCCTCGTAGAATTTTGCACAGAGCATAAATTAATCATAGCTAAGACTTGGTTCAAGAATCATAAAAGAAGATCGTATACATGGAAGAAGCCCGGCGATACTAAAAGGTAACAAATAGATTATATAATGGTAAGACAGAGATTTAGGAACCAGGTTTTAAATTGTAAGACATTTCCAGGGGCAGATGTGGGCTCTGACCACAATCTATTGGTTATGAACTGTAGATTAAAACTGAAGAAACTGCAAAAAAGTGGGAATAAGGACATGGGACCTGGGTAAACTGACTAAACCAAATGTTGTACACAGTTTCAGGGAGAGCATAAGGGAACAATTGACAGGAATGGGGGAAAGAAATACGGTAGAAGAAGAATGGATAGCTTTGAGGGATGAAGCAGTGAAGGCAGCAGAGAATCAAGTAGGTAAAAAGACGAGGGCTAGTAGCAATCCTTGGGTAACAGAAGACATATTAATTTAGTTGATGGAAGGAGAAAATATAAAAATGCAGAAAGTGAAAGACGCGAAGAAGCGAAAAGGAATACAAACGTCTTAAAAATGAGATCGACAGCAAGTGCAAATGTAAGGATGTAGAGGGCTGGCTTCACATCCTACCCTCCTTAAAAAAAATAAATAAATAAAAATAAAAAAACCACTCGCAATTAATACTGGCTGTGATTATTTGTGACGGAAAGAATAAAGACTAAGAACTTAGAAGTTCTCATTTAAATAATTAAAAATATTAGAGAAAGTTCTCTTTAAATAATAAAAAATATGACTGACGTGCTGTTTCTAATTGTAAGATCTGAGCTGTAGTAATAAATAAACTGTCATATTGTGAGGGCAAACCTGCATTGTAATAACATTTAACTGCAGCAAGGAAAAGAGAAATATTTCATACTGTAAATGTTATCAATGTGACTGCAAGAATTTTGAAGTGTACAAACTGCCTGAACAATGAACCTTGACATGAAACCTACAGCAATCGGTTTTGCAAAATTGATCACAAAAAGTGTCTCTGAATGACATAAGTTGGCCTTGCTTGAATTAAAAAAATCAAAATATTTAGTCTTCATCTCTATTCTGCGCAAATCTGGATAACGTGTTGCAGTGCTGCTCTGTCTTGCGCGCCGCTGTGCTGAAGCTGCAAATTACTGTGCCTACGCAGCGATCCACGGGAGGTGCAATGACTTGCAAATCTAAGTATTTTCCGAACACACTTGGTTCCATGATCAATAAAAAAATAATAAGAGAAAGGTTGGAAAAAATGAAATATGCACATAAAAAAGTGCTCATGGCTGATTTTAAATTTAATGAACTTCTTAACATCCAAACAATACAGTTTCCTATCTCTCAAATCTAGCAACTCTCAGTACAATAACCAAGTTAGTCCGATGGCGCAGCAATAGCAAAATAAAAAGTTATTATAATATTTACCTTTGACAATCCATTAGACTTCGTCCTCCACAAATCAGTTTCCGTTACAATCTTGAAATAATCTTGTGCATTAAACACATTGATAAACTGAGACTTTACATTTGAAACATAACATTGCCATTGCTTACTCGCTCTAATACTGCTTAACATTGTCTGACTCACTTCAGAGTTACTAACCTAACTTCTGCGATACCGCTTTACAACATCGCTGCTCGCTCACAGTCGATTCAGATACCAAAATTATACCTGGCACCTATCAAAGTGTTCAGAAATTTTGCACTCTTTATTGCGTATTAGCTAATAACTCTCTCTTTTGCGGCTCAAATGGCTCTAAGCACTATGGGACTTAACATCTGAGGTCATCAGTCCCCTAGAACTTAGAACTACTTAAACCTAACTAACCTAAAGACATCACACACATCCATGCCCGAGGCAGGATTCGAACCTGCGACCGTGGCGGTCGCACGGTTCCAGACTGTAGCGCCTAGAACCGCTCGGGGCATGGGTGTGTGTGCGTGTTTGTCCTCAGAATAATTTAGGTTAAGTAGTGTGCAAGCTTAGGGACTGATGACCTTAGCAGTTAAGTCCCATAAGATTTCACACACTTTTTTTTATCAGTACAACAGTACATTCTTTACTCGTTGGGCGTTCTAATGTCTTCTTCTCTACAGACCCGAAGACAATGCCAGAGAGATCTCTTCGTATTTGATTAACTTCTCATGGTTGGGATTCACAGTCATATAATATGACTATGATGTCTCTTCGTATTTGTTCGTTCATTGCATTACACATTTTTCTGTTGAGCTCTGCCACATGTAATTAGCCGCCATTATAAGAGGCATAATTACCTGATTAAGACGCTGGAAAAGATTCCAAAGTCAAACTTATTTATTATTCTTCAGTTGAAACTTCCGGGCTGAGAGGCCGTGGTCGATGTGTAAAATTTCCACCTGACGTTTCGTCTCCATCTGCGGGAGACATCTTCTGAGGTGGTCCGGCTACTCGCACTGAGGCTGCTGGTACTCTCGCATTTACAGAGCGCATAGAGGGCACCACCATTCGTCACGTGATGCCGACGGTATGCCTATCTTTGGAAGGCGTCATCATTCTCGATTAAAAGTAATCGATTGTCATTCTGCTGGCGCAACGTCGACATCCATTATTTGTCTAACTTTAAAACTTTCTCTTTTCTATTAAAAATGTTATGGTGTTTGTGAATCTCTATTGCTTCTCTATACATGCGCGCATGATAATGGGATGTTCGTGCTAGAACGCTTGTCTCATTAAATTTAATTTCGTGCTTTCCATCTCCAATAACATGCTCAGCTACGGAAGATTTTTCGATGTGTCCTAAGCGACGGTTTCTTTTATGTTCGGCTAAGCGGGTGTTTAAACTTATTTTCGTTGTTCCAATATATACTTGTCCACAACTGCAAGGAATTTTGTATACCCCAGGTGTTGCTAGGGGGTGTCGGGCGTCTTTTGCAGTTCTTAAATATTGCTTAATCTTCTTGCTGGGTCTGAAGATTGTTTCGATCCCACGCTTGGCCAGAACTTGCCCGATACGGTCCGTGACTTTATTAATGAACGGTAGGAAAACTTTTTCAGTAGGTGACCGTAGTTGCTCTGGACTTCTGGCTTCCTTTCTTCTTGGATGGAGGGCTCGATCAATTTCCTTGCTGGTATATCCGTTTTTCATGAAGGCTGACCGTAAGTGATTTAGTTCATTTTGTAAGTAAGCCGGCTTGCACATTTTGTTGGCTGTGTCCACCAAGGTTTTCATGACACCTCTTTTTTGCCTAGGATGATGGTTAGATTCCTTGTGGAGGTATCGATCCGTGTGAGTGTTATTTCTATATACCTTGTGACCCAGCGTCCCATCCACCCGTTTAATCACCGACACATCCAGGAAGCTGAGTTGACCGTTGCTCTCTTTCTCCATCGTAAACTGTATCTTGGGGTTAATGCTGTTCAGATGCACCAAGAAGACATCCAACTCTTCTTCACCATGAATCCACACTACAGATGTGTCATCAACATAGCGGTACCATTTATCTTGCTTTTTTACTGGCAGTCTGCAGCGCTCGGTGTTCGAAGATCTCCATAAATAAATTGGCAACAGCTGGGCTGAGAGGGCTTCCCGTCGCCACGCCGTCGATCTGTTCGTAAAACTCTTTGTTGTACTGGAAATAAGTTGTCGTCAGGCAGTGTTTAAATGAAGCCACTATGACAGTCGTAAAAATACACTCCTGGAAATTGAAATAAGAACACCGTGAATTCATTGTCCCAGGAAGGGGAAACTTTATTGACACATTCCTGGGGTCAGATACATCACATGATCACACTGACAGAACCACAGGCACATAGACACAGGCAACAGAGCATGCACAATGTCGGCACTAGTACAGTGTATATCCACCTTTCGCAGCAATGCAGGCTGCTATTCTCCCATGGAGACGATCGTAGAGATGCTGGATGTAGTCCTGTGGAACAGCTTGCCATGCCATTTCCACCTGGCGCCTCAGTTGGACCAGCGTTCGTGCTGGACGTGCAGACCGCGTGAGACGACGCTTCATCCAGTCCCAAACATGCTCAATGGGGGACAGATCCGGAGATCTTGCTGGCCAGGGTAGTTGACTTACACCTTCTAGAGCACGTTGGGTGGCACGGGATACATGCGGACGTGCATTGTCCTGTTGGAACAGCAAGTTCCCTTGCTGGTCTAGGAATGGTAGAACGATGGGTTCGATGACGGTTTGGATGTACCGTGCACTATTCAGTGTCCCCTCGGCGATCACCAGTGGTGTACGGCCAGTGTAGGAGATCGCTCCCCACACCATGATGCCGGGTGTTGGCCCTGTGTGTCTCGGTCGTATGCAGTCCTGATTGTGGCGCTCACCTGCACGGCGCCAAACACGCATACGACCATCATTGGCACCAAGGCAGAAGCGACTCTCATCGCTGAAGACGACACGTCTCCATTCGTGCCTCCATTCACGCCTGTCGCGAAACCACTGGAGGCGGGCTGCACGATGTTGGGGCGTGAGCGGAAGACGGCCTAACGGTGTGCGGGACCGTAGCCCAGCTTCATGGAGACGGTTGCGAATGGTCCTCGCCGATACCCCAGGAGCAACAGTGTCCCTAATTTGCTGGGAAGTGGCGGTGCGGTCCCCTACGGCACTGCGTAGGATCCTACGGTCTTGGCGTGCATCCGTGCGTCGCTGCGGTCCGGTCCCAGGTCGACGGGCACGTGCACCTTCCGCCGACCACTGGCGACAACATCGATGTACTGTGGAGACCTCACGCCCCACGTGTTGAGCAATTCGGCGGTACGTCCACCCGGCCTCCCGCATGCCCACTATACGCTCTCGCTCAAAGTCCGTCAACTGCACATACGGTTCACGTCCACGCTGTCGCGGCATGCTACCAGTGTTAAAGACTGCGATGGAGCTCCGTATGCCACGGCAAACTGGCTGACACTGACGGCGGCGGTGCACAAATGCTGCGCAGCTAGCGCCATTCGACGGCCAACACCGCGGTTCCTGGTGTGTCCGCTGTGCCGTGCGTGTGATCATTGCTTGTACAGCCCTCTCGCAGTGTCCGGAGCAAGTATGGTGGGTCTGACACACCGGTGTCAATGTGTTCTTTTTTCCATTTCCAGGAGTGTATCTGCTATATATGAAATAGCTTCGTTTACAGGCACCATGGTAAACAATGACACTACATCGAAGCTCACAAGAATATCACTTGGGCTGACGTTAATCTCCCTCATTTTTTCAATAAAATGCGCCGAGTTTTTAATGTTACTGTCCGTTCTGCCGATGTGTGGTTGCAGCAAGCAGGCGAGATTTCTGGCCACCTCTTGTACTGGAGACCCTATGGCACTCACCATCGGTTTCAACCTGTGGTTTATGTACCTTTGGGAGTCCACAAAGTGTGGGTGTATAAGCTTCCCTTTTGCAGAGTTGTTTTTTAGCATCCGAAGAAAGAGAAGATTGTTTTACTAGTTGATTGGTATTTCTCAAAATTTTGGTTGTAGGATCCTTCTGATACGTAGTGGAAGGTGGAAATTTTATACTTCGACCACGGCCTCTCAGGCCGGAAGTTGCAACTGAAGACAACACCGGCCGTGAAAGCCTACACTGTATGATTATTTATTATTGTATATAAGTTCATGTCTGGGACTCTGATAACACAGAACTACGAAAGAGTTTTTTGAAAAACCTTTTTTACTTTGTTAACTGATCTTTATAGATTTTTATGAGCTGAATCCAAATCTAGTCTTAGTTTTTTTTGTATCATCCATAGTTTTCGAGCAATATGGTTTTTACTATATAGTATAAAAATCCTATGCTATACGGTAAACGGGGAAATTAATGAAACGCTTTGTAACAACATAAGCATGGTTTACTTTTACGGTAAGCTACTTAAAACAATGATATATGTTAACAGAGGTTTCACGTGTCAGCTGAAATTGGTTTGTATTTTTTTTTCTCTTTTATCTTTGAAGCTTCTTGTGCAGCTTTTTCTACGATGAGTCGCTTGCTGACCTTCTCGATGAACTGACCAACAGTTGTCCCCCAACATGTTGGTGTTCCATCGGCCTGGGTAGCGTTTTTCCGTCACTTTAATGTCCTGGTGAAAACACTCTCCTCGCTCCACACTAACATCTCCCATATTGTCCGAGAAGTAATCAAGGTGACTGTTCGAAAAGTGAATTTTTAGGCTCATGAAGCATCCTAAAGTTTTAAACTTCTTTAACATTGTAGCTGTAACAAACATATTCTAGGTCTTTTTCATGTCCTACGAACTTTGTAACGACTTGCTTGAATGACACCCATGCTTCTTTCTCATTTAAGGTCATTATGGATTCAAAGTTAACATCAAACATCAATTTCCTAATGTCAGGTCCGACAAAGACGCCTTCTTTTAGTTTAGCTTCTGAAAGGTTTGGAAACGTTTGGCAGAGATACTTAAAACATCGTCCATCTTTAGGCAAAGCCTTTACAAACTGTTTCATTAGGTCTAACTTTATATGTAGAGATGGTAGGAGTACGTTTTTTGGATCTACAAGGTTTTGCGTATGATGTTCTTCTCACCAGGTTTTAAAGACCCCCTCACAGGCCAGTTCTTTCTGAACCAGTGTTGATCCCTAGCCTTACTGTCCCATTCACACAAGAAACATGGAAATTTGGTAAAGCCACCTTGCTGACTAAGGAGCATGCATGTTTCTTTTAGATCGCCACATATCATCGAACCATGAGCAGAATAGCCTATTTCATGTAGCGCTATTTCTAGGTTTTCATAGCTTTCTTTCATATGTACAGAATGTACAACATGTATAGATGCATACATGTTACCATTGTGTAATAAAACAGCCTTTAAACTAGTTTTGGATGAATCAATGAACAACCTCCAGTCTTCCTTTTTGTATTCAATACGAGACTCATTCATCAGACTGGGGATGTCTGAGCAGTGCACTAAATCACCTACCTGTTGAAAAAACTTGGAAAATTGCTGGTCTCTTTTTCTTTACGCTGGTTCCAACTGCGAATAAGTTCTTTTCTTTTAATCTGGAGCCAAGCAATTCAGCTTTTTCTTTTGTTAAGCCCAGATCCCTAACCAAATCATTAAGCTCGGTCTGAGTAAACAATTTGGGCTCTAGACTTTCTGTATTATAATGGAATTAACCATCATCTGGTTCATCTAAATCGCATTGTACATCAGAAAATACTTCATTTGGAAAAGTATTTAAATCATCCGGTGGTTCAGGAACTGGCAAATCTACAGCATGACCTATTGGTCAGATGGCAGATGGAAGGTTAGGGTAGCTTATTACCTTCTCGTTTTTCGAATTATGACCAGTAATATCAACACTGCAAAAGTAGTCATCATTAGAATGATTTCTTGGTTCCCTCCATATCATAGGACAGCAAATCTAAAGGCTTTTTTCTACTTTTTGGACCATTTTTGTGACCTTCAACACGCAGATAACATACCTTATGCGGCGCCCAATATTTATCTTGGTCACCAAGTTTAGATCCAAAGTATGATAGATAAACCTTTTTCACAAAGTCTGTAATGTTTCTTTGGTGTTTTTAATCACAAATTCACCACAAATATAACAAAAACTGTCAGCAGAGTTTTTACAACCACGATTAGATATTGTACTGAGCACATCTACAGGAAACGGGAAAGTGAGGTTAGGTTGACAATAAACAAAACATCATTTGTAAACACAAAAATAGAATCGACCTTTTTTCCCAGCAAATGTTTTTCAGCAGTGCTACCTACGTCATCTACATTCATTGCACCTCCTTTTTAAATTATTTTTCTTTAAGAAATCTCTTAATTTAATAAATTTAACTGTAAAATGTGAAGAAATGATCGGTGATACAGTTTTTTAAGTATCGTATTTGGGTTTCCCACCCTAAAAAGCGTAAGAATAACGTCGTTTCAGCAAAAACGTTTTTCCATCGTTGGCCTGTGTAATTTATGTGCTGAAAATAAAACAAAAGGTAAAGGAAATTCTTCTTTCGTTATTTCACTGAGTGACTAATCAATCAAGAGTTTTATGTTCCCAGATTAATCTGCTATGTACCAATGGAAGCAAAGAATTACTCTCCTCATATTTCAGACTTTCAGATTGCTCTCCACCCAAACAGGGTACAAAATAGGGAATAAGTAGTATGTGTAAGTAGTGTGTGTGTGTGTGTGTGTGTGTGTGTGTGTGTGTGTGTGTGTGTGTGTGTGTGTTTTACTGAATGTAACATCTGGAAGAGCAATGTGGCTGTACATAACTAAGAAGTGAGCAGTGTTGTAACATGTCTAAAAGAGCATCACGGCTGTGTACACAAGTAATTTAGTGCTATAACGTAAAATCAAATAGAGCAATGGAGCTGTCCATACGTATAACTGAGCAGTGTAACGTAACATCTTAACGAGCAACGCTGCTTTGTACACAAGTAAGTCAGCACTGCAACATATCATTTAAAAGACCAACGTGGCTGAGTATACAAGTACGGGAGCACTGTGACGTCACGTCTGAAAGAGCAATGTGGCTGTCTATACAAGTAAGTACTGTAATGTGCATAAGAGGAGAGCGGCTATATGCAAAAATAAGTGAGCACTGTGAAATTACACCTAGAAAAATGTGGGAAGGACAGTGGGTGTCAAACGGCTGATGAATATGGGGTCATTCTCTGTTGTCATCTTTATATTAGCGCAGAGAGGTCAGTCAATGACATTTTGGTGTTTTAGTAGCATACGGTAGCTTCAGAACACCAGTACTTTAATTTTTATATCTTTGGTTGCTAAACTTTTTTTGTTTAATTTTTACTGGAGGAAGGCATAGTGACGTCATTCAAAACATCTTACCTAAATGACCTGAGCACACTGAGACAAATGTTACAGACTGTTATTCGGTCTCACATAGTAAGGGCACCCATCTCACTTGTAGAGACTCGGCCAGCTGACGGACGGCCATCAGAAAAGGCCAAAGGAGTTCCTTAGCCTGCTTCTGACAGTACTCTTTCGCCATCAGCTGTCCTTGAAAGCATTTTACTCGTCTCCGTATGCACGGAATCTTCGGAGTACTACATGAGACGAGATGAAGCTGAAATATTACGTACAGGCGCAGATAGAGTGCTAGAGACACATGCCACTGGCACCAACGCCGGCCAACAACCTCCAGCCTGGGAACAGTATCCCATTCCACCTGCTGCGCCGTCCATAGGTGGCTTCAGGACACTATACCACCGCTGCCCTTTATCACTTAGAGGCGTATCTGCTTAACATTGATGAAACCTACAAATTTCTACAAAACCGAACAGGAACAACACAAGAACACATTGAAAAGCATTTAAAAATACAATACTCACCAAAAGAAGGTCATGACTAACAATGAAACTAACAACAGATAAAAACAATGTGCAATAACTGCTGATAAAGCAGCGGAAAAATGCAGCTGGCTGTAGATACAGGGTGAGTCAGGAGGAAAGGTACATGCTTTGAAGGGTGATAGTATTAGTGATTCTGAACAAAAACCATCATATGGACGTATGTCCTATTCCGAATGGTTTCAGAGATAGAACACATTGTACGTTTTTCTTTAATAACTCGAAATCTGCACCGTCCAGAGGAAACGTGTGCAGTACAATCTATATTAAAGTTCCTACACAAAAGGTCTTATTCATTTTTTTCTCTAGAACTAATGGTTTGCCCGAAGAGAGTGCCAGAATGTTGAAAAACTAGCTTCATGCGCATGCGCTGTAGCTTACGTACATTTTGTAGGCCAATGTGAAGTGGCATATTGAGGAAGAAAGTTGAGATAAACAGTTTGATACGGGACACTTGTGGTCTATAAGTCGGAAAACTACCTCAAATTGGCCTACAAAAACTACGTAAGCTACAGTGCATGCGCATCAAGCTAGTTTTTCAACATTATGGCGCTCTATTCGCACAAACCATTAGTTCTAGAGAAAAAATAAACAGGACCTTTTTTGTAGGAAATTTAATGTACTTTAATTTTGTTCTGCGGCACGTTTCGCTGGATGGTGCGGTTTGAGTTAATCAAGGAAAACGTACAAAAGTGATATTAAATGTCTTCTATCTCGGAAACCATTCGGAATAGGGCATACGTGCATATGAAGTTTTCTGTTCAGGATCACTAATACTATCACCCCTCAAAACATGTACCTTTCCTCCTGACTCACCCTGTGTAATAATAACTGGTGACTCAGCTGCTCCGTAGCACGGTGAATTCTCCCTGCCAGCATTTTGCGGGAGAAGCCGGACGGTACGCAAAACCTTTGAACAGGTGCTGCACTTGCCTTAGTGTCACTTAAAATAGTGGACAGGCGCCATTGAAGGCACAGACCAGGCCTTAGATTGGGAAATAAAATACTGTCAGTTGAAATATAGTGCGTCTGCACGTCCGTTCCACGCATTCCATGAACTGGCAATCCTCCCGCTGCAGGGAGAAACGTTGTTCCAGTGGACGCTCTCACACTCTCAACAGTGTGAAGTGTATTCCTTCGGTTCGTCGTGGCTGCAAGTAGGCAAGCAGCTGTCGCACTATATACGCTATGTGATCAAAAGTATCCGGACACCCCCAAAAACATACGTTTTTCGTATTAGGTGCATTGTGCTGTCACCTACTGCCAGGTACTCCATATCAGCGACCTCAGTAGTCATTAGATATCATGAGAGAGCAGAGTGGGGCGCTCAGACTTTGAATGTGATCAGGTGATTGGGTGTCACTTGTGTCATACAACCGCACACGACATTTTCACACTCCTCCCTCATAAACATGCCATACAATAAAACAAAACAAAGAAATGGTTCAAATGGCTCTGAGCACTATGCGACTTAACTTCTGAGGTCATCAGTCGCCGAAACTTAGAACTAATTAAACCTGCCGGCCGCGGTGGCCGAGCGGTTCTAGGCGCTTCAGTCCGGAACCACGCGACTGCTACGCTCGCAGGTTTGAATCCAGCCTCGGGCATGGATGTGTGTGATGTCCTTAGGTTAGTTAGGTTTAAGCAGTTCTAAGTTCTAGGGGACTGATGACCTCAGATGTTGTCCCATAGTGCTCAGAGCCATTTGAACCATTTTTTAATTAAACCTAACTAACCTAAGGACATCACACACATCCATGCCCAAGGCAGGATTCGAACCTGCGACCGTAGCGGTCGCCCGGTTCCAGACTGTAGCGCCTAGAACCGATCGGAAACATCCCAAGGACCACTGTTTCCGATGTGGTGGTGAAGTGGAAAGGTGAAGGGACACGTACAGCACAAAAGCGTACAGGCCGACCTCGTCTGTTGACTGACAGAGACCGCTGACAGTTGAAGAGGGTCGTGATGTCTAATAGGCAGATATCTATCCAGAGAATCACACAGGAATTCCAAATTGCACCAGGATCCACTGGAAGTGTTATGCCAGTTAGGCGGGAGGTGAGAAAATTTGGCCGGCCAGTGTGGACGAGCGGTTCTCTGGAGTCGCGCGACCGGTGCAGTCGCAGGTCCGAATCCTGCCTCGGGCATGGATGTGTGTGATGTCCTTAGGTTAGTTAGGTTTAAGTAGTTCTAAGTTCTAGGGGACTGATGACCTCAGGGGTTAAGTCCCATCGCGCTCAGAGCCATTTGAATCTTTTGAACCGTTTTGAGAAAATTTGGATTTCATGGTCGAGCGGCTGCTCATACGCCACACATCAAGCCGGTAAATGCCCAACGACGCCTCGCTTGGTGTAAGCCGCGTACATTGATGTTTTAACCACCTTCTTGCTTCCCACTGTTGAAGAGCAGTTCGGGGATCGCAATTGCATCTTTCAGTGCGATCGAGCAGCCGTTCATAATGCGCGGCCTGTGGCGGAGTGGTTACACGACAACAACATCCCTGTAATGGACTGGACTGCGCAGATCCTGACCTGAATCCTATACAACACCGCTGGGATGTTTTGGAAAGCGGACTTCGTGCCAGGCCTCAACGACCGGCATCGACACCTCTCCTCAGTCCAGCACTCTGAGAAGATTGGGCTGCCATTCCCCAATGGCTGAACGTATGCCTGCGAGAGTGGAAGCTGTCATCAAGGCTAAGGGTGGGCCAACGCTATATTGAATTCCAGCATTATCGATGCTGGTGTTCGGATACTTTTGATCACATAATGTATTTCAGCGTCCGAAGCTTCTTGCAGCCCTTCTTTTTTCGGCTGCATCAGCAGGTTCGTTTCCCTACATTATCTCGTGGCCTGGTAGCGAGCACCGTGGATCTCTCCGTCTGCTGGGCAATTCCGTCCGACGGCTGTAGGGGGACAGGGAGTAAGAAAAGGATTGCTTGAGCAGGTCAGGTAAGTGTAGTGGGACTCACCACGTTTATGTCAATCTGCAGCTCCCACTGGGCGTCGTTCAGTATGCCAGCGTTGTTGATGACGATGTCCAGACGGCCGAACTCATCGTACGCCCTCGCGAACGCCTCTGGAAAACACCAGCCAGCCAGGTGATAATGGTTTGCACAGCAGGCGTGAGAACTAGGCACAAAGAAAAGTTGAATCAGACCCCTAGACATATCGCTTGTCGGTGAAAGTGCAACTTGCCCACGACAGTTCGCTGGATAATAATACGAGGGTTGCCCAGAAAGTAAAGCGCCGCATTTTTTCTTCAACAATTCTTTATTGAACTAATGAGAATTACACACACGAAAGACTGGTGTTTTATTTACGCACCCAATTTTCCACATAGTCTCCATCCCGTTCTGTGGCCTTCCTCCAGCGCGCACCAGACCGTGTTTGCCCTCTCGGTATCAATCCCTGTCCTGGTGGTGGAGCCAGTGCTTCACTGTGTGAGCTACCTCCTCATAGTTCTCAAAATGTCTTCGACGAATTGCATTCTTTAATGTCCCAAACAAGCGAAGTCCGAGGGGCTAGGTAAGTGCAGTAGGGTGGACGGGGTAACAGTGTCCAACCCTGTTTTGGGATGTGTACAGCAGTCCTCAGACTTGCGTCGAGCCGAGCGTTATCGTGTTGCAGCAAAACGTCTCCTGGTTTGCTGCGGCGCCGAAGTTGCCGTAAGCGCGTCTCGAGTTTTGTTAATGTGTTGACATATGGTTCTGAAATAAGGGACCGCCTCTTGGCATCACATCAGTGAGAATCACAGCTTCACAGTGCCAGAACAAGGTGATCATGCATGGCCTTACTGGCGGAAGCAGTTCCTTTGAATTTTTTCTTCTGAGGGGAGTGGGAATGGTACCATTCCATCGACTGTCTTTTTGTTTCCGGCTCAAAATGATGAACCCAGCTTTCATCACCTGTCACAATTCTGGACAAGAAGGCCTCCCCCTCAGCTTGAAACCGTTGCAACAAATCAGGACAGATGTTTTTTTCTATGAGATTTGTGATCCACTGTTAGACACCGCAGGACCCATCTTGCAAACGCCTTTGAATATCCAAGAGTGCGGATAATTGCATCCACACCTCCTTTGCTGACTGACAGGTGCAGCGCCAACTGCCGAGTCGTAGTGCGTGTCTCCTCGTGAATGACAACGTCAGCTCGCTGCAGCACGTCAGGTGCGACAGCCGTGGATGCTCTCCCCGACCGCTGCAAATCGTGGAGCACTGCCGAACCGCTTTCTCAAGACCTCACCCTACGTGCCCAGCGACTAACTGTACTTCTGCCAGCAGAAGATGCTCCATATACTTTGCACAAGCGTTTGTGAATATTCCCCATACTTTCTTTCTCTGCGGTGAGAAATTCAATGACGGCACATTGATTCTAAAGTACGCCATTTCCAAACTGTACTGCAGCTACGCTATCTGTCGGAAGTGACAGAAACTTGGCGCGCCCGCTCCTCAGGCTTCAGATAATACATACGTCACGTTTCGCATTCGTAGCAATGTTTTCGGCTGAGAAAAAGAGTGCGGTGCATTACTTTCTGGGTAAACCTCGTGTCACCCGCTGAGTCACTGCGCGTCATTCAAGAGGACCGTGACGCAAACACGTGGACTACAGCCTCCAAAGGCACCTCACGACTGAACGTTCACTCGCTGTTGCTGTTGTGTGTGTGTGTGTGTGTGTGTGTGTGTGTGTGTGTGTGTGTGTGTGCCCGTGCATGCACTAGTTTTAACTTTCCAACCTTTATTCGCACTCAACTCATTACATTATAGTAGAGGCACTAAGGAACTTGCCGCTGAGCGCCCTAACCACCACCACATCATTAGGAACCAAAACAACAGGAATAGAGCTCCATAACCGGGCCTCAGAGACGTCACACACTGTATGAAGATGGTATCTGTTCTCTCGGACATGTCCGACAGAACAGATGCCATCTGCATATAGTTAAAGCTAACCGGCCGCTGACCTCCTTCCTTTGTGCTGGATGCACACGCATTGCCCGAACTCTTACGGGACTCCCTAAGATTGTCTGCCGCGAGTAACGAGTGTAATGGGCAGGGGCACTAACACTGTAGTGTGTGGACATTAAGTTGGGGATGTGGGTCTCACAGGCAGCGTGCAACGGATAAATCCCTGAAGTCGCACTATCGTCTGTGCCCTCGTTGGCTCAGATGGATAGAGCGTCTGCCGCGTAAGCACGAGGTTCCGTCTTCGAGTCCCGGTCGGAGCACACATTTCCAACTGTCTCCATTGATGTATATCAACGCCTGTCAACAGCTTAGGGTCTTGATTTAATCATCATTTCAGTCAAACATTGTGTCCGCAATGTCGAGGTCGCCGTAAGAATATACTTGTCTCTTATGGCCACAAATACAAGTGAAAAAACTTCGTTTCTAAAATTGAAGATAAAAAACTATTTCCGAGTCTTCGATCTCCCTATCAGAAGAAGGCTCAAAGTCTTAGCACCACTGAATACTGACAGTGAACTTGTAAGACAACTGAGTTATATAGATGCTATAAGTAGAGCTGTTAACATCAACCTCAGATTCAGGAGCGATGTTAACAAATGGGTCCCAGCTGGAGATGTGAAAGTCAAGGACAGTCTACTAGAAGAGGTCAGTGAATATGTCTACCTTGGCCAGATTATAAATATGAAGGGAGACATAAGACCAGAAATCTATCGACGCATCAAGCTTGGTTGGCAAGCATTTGGGAAGAATTCAAAAGTATTCAGATCAAAAATGCCAGTAAATCTGAAGAAAGCAGTATTTGATCAATGCATTCTTCCTGTGATGACGTACGGATGCGAGACATGGACACTGAACTCATTCACAAAAGGGAAACTTAGGACAGCACAGAGAGCCATGGAGAGGTCAATGGTGGGCTATACAAGAAAGGACAGGAAAAGGGCAGATGACATCCGGTCTGTGACGAAGGTTAATGACATCTTAGAAAGAGTAGGTTCCTTGAAATGGCAGTGGGCTGGCCACGTCGCAAGAAGAAAAGACAACAGATGGACGAAGCTAGTACTGGAGTGGAGTCCGAGAGAGCACCGGAGGCCTAGAGGAAGACCACCAGACAGATGGGACAAAGACATCAAGAAGATCGCTGGTAACACCTGTCAGAGAACTGCCCAAGACCGCCCCACTTGGAGAAGACTTCTGAAAGCCTACCTGAATCCACGACTCGAAGAGGCCATATCATCTAATGATTGAATTGGCTGATGATGATGATGATGATGATGATGATACATAAATAAAAGTTTTGCACCACCCCTTTATTTCGAAATTTATACAAAGAAAACAAAATCTGGCTCTGATGCGTGCGTATACTCGTATATTGATTTGCAAAGTGTTCAGATTACAAAATCGCAAAGAGAAACGTCTGTTGCCCAGTGGGCATTTTTACAGCATCCCTCAGCAACATCATTACGTGGAGGAACGGCCCCCTGTTCAAACGCAGGCTTGATTACGTAGCATACCATCATTCAGGCTGTGGCCTACATCCTCGCACTCTGCAATGGCACTTCTGTGTAGGTCGTGCAGAGTACACGATCGTTGTCGCCGTCAAAAACAGATCATTTCAATCGACCGCACACATGTTAGACTGCATTCGTGTGTGGGGTACAGGGAGCTCACCCATTACGGTAATTCTGTCGTACTGATCACTACCACGCGGTTAAAATTGCAGCAAGATGAAATTGTCACCATATGTTGTCGATACGGTCCAACTGTTGCTACAGAGCCTCGCCCAGTATCGTAGAGCAGTGACATTGCCCTCATCAACCACGACAGGTGTACGGTGGCCCCATGGAGTGCCACCCCAGGACATCAGTCCACCACCACCACTTTGTTGCACATGAGTAACTCGGTGTTGGGGGCGTTCGATATTACCGGGTTGTCTCCAAACAAGTCGACTGCAATTGCCAGGGTGCCAACAGATTCGAGTTTAATCCGCAAACAATACCCGTCGCCAATTCTGGGGGGGGGGGGGGGGGGGGGAGAGGGGTCCATTCTGCATGGTTTCTTTCCCATTTGTAACAAAGTCCGTGGTGTTATGGTGAACGACGTGGTGCTCGCAATAGTCGTCAGGAGTGGAGATTCGCATCATGCGGTTGTCTCCCAACAGTCTGACGTGACACGTGAAGACCAGAAGGTTCTTCGAATGCCGAATCCAGCTCCGGAGCACTTAGCCTAGGCTTCCTTTGGCTCAAAAGTTTAGTAGATATCAATTACCCGTGCACCTCTCCAATGTGGACGGCCTGTGTAAGCTCTCAACGCTGCCTGTCAATTGGAAGTTGTTCCAAGTCCGCACAGCATCACTTTGACTCCTGTGCACACGCCGAGCAACTTCCCTTTTTGACAAGCCTTCTGACATGATAATGCGTAGTCGATCATTGGTCGCAACTGTCCTTCGTGGCATGAGGGATGTTCACTCTACTGTTCGACAGAAACCTCTGACGTGTCCCTGCTGTTGCAGCCCATACCTGTGTGGCGTCCTAGTTGTAGGTAGCGTTCACGGTAACTGTGTGTTTGTTACAAGCAACATCAGGAGTGACTTTCCGATCGGTACAGCATCAGATACAATAGCAAGACACCTGCACGACATATCGATTCATTAAATCATAAATTGTTTAGTAAAACTTTTTAGAGTTAAATAATAGACTTTAAGAAACTGGCTTTATAGGCTTTAAACTGGAAAACTGCTCTAAAACAATATTTAAACCGACACATGACCGTAGTACAGTAAGTGAAAACAAATAAAGTTTCAACGACAAAATTCAACATAATTTTATGTGGATACACTAAGTAACAGAGAAGTGTCACAAATGAAACAGGTAGCATCCTCATAAATATCCTTCAGAGTTCTGGCATGTTCCTGTTGGTCAATACTGAGACACGAGTTACTATGATGACTGAATTAGTAATCTACTGTGTGCCCACGAAGATCGACAGGGAGGATTGTGATGTAGCTTTAAAAGGTCTTGGAGCCTCAGACCATTTGTACCGAATAATAACAGTAAAATAGGATATGGAAAAATTCGTAAACTCCAGGCCGCAGAAGACATACATCAGAAATCAACACATACGATTTCTCAAGAGAACTAACAAACCAAACTTGGAATTAAGTGTATAAAGAAACCAAATTAAATGTGAAATTCTTTAAATTCTCAACATATTTAAACTGAACTTCGAAAGAACATTTTCAAAAGTGTCCACATCAGTATCAATGTCCCACAAAAGCAGTTCAATAATAGCAGGTATTAGAGACGCTTCCCGAACACTTCAGTACCTCAGTTCTTTGAAAAAGGTTCACAATGAGTCAAAGTTCTTAAATTTCAATCATAACTATAAAAAAATGCATAGGAAGATGCCAATTGCTTCAAAAATCCTTTAATGGCAAAATCATAGTACAATGCTGCGGGAAAAGTAAAGCAGTTTGGGATGTCATTAAAAAGGAACCAGGGAGAGACGAACTAAGTCATAATAGTATACCGATAAGGGATAATTATGCACAACGTTCAATAATGTTACTACCAATCGCAGAATATGAAATCAATAAAACTGAACACAACCTAAAAAATAAAAAGTCAATAAGCTTAGGCGAAGAACCAATGCTTATGGTGAAATAATGCACATAGAATATACAAGCTCCTTTAAGAAAAATAATAAATGAATCATTCACATCAGGGAATTTCCAGATAATTTAAAACAGTCAAGAAACGTATTTCTGCTAAAGAAATCTATTGCCGAGGACACAGAAAACTATCAACCCATTTCCCGACTGTCAATATTCGGAAAAATAATAGAATCAATTATGAAAGATTAATGAGATACTTGAATAAATGCAACCTTTCCAGTAAATCGCAGTTTTCTGAAGTGGTAGAAGTACAGAACAGTCATAGCAGAACTGATGCCAAAGATGGGTGTGTCACAGGCATATTTTTTGATCTTTGTAAGGCTTTTCTTACTGCTGACCATAAGATACTATCAAACCAGCTAGAAGCATTAGGAATAAGAGGTGCAGCTAATGACTGGTATACTATTAGAGGTAATGCATACCTCAAATGAGTTAAACTTTTAGTAAAACAATTACCAGAAACAGAGTACATAAAGATAGAAGTTCCTTGGGGTAGTATATTAGGACTAATATCGTTCCTGATGTATTTCAATAATGTTACCAAACAATTTTCTTTGTTGATGACAGCAGTATTATAGTCACTGAGAAGACAAGAGAAATCCTTGCAGAGTATGCAAATGAAACCCTCTAGAAAGTTACAATTGGTCAGTAAGTAATAAAATTACATTGAACGTAAAAAAAACAAACGTAATTAATTTAAGTTCTGAAGAGGGAAAATGAGACTGTTAAATTAAATACAGATGGCATTTCTGTAGACTGTGTAATAAATCCAAAATTGCTACGGATGAATATTCATTCTCTGTTGATATGGAGTGAACACTGGAAGATACTTGCAAACAGAATGTCGCCAGCATGTTATGCCCTTAGAGTTCTGTTGTCGGTGTGTAACAGCGGCTGTCGTTTAGTTCCATACTGTCCATATGTGGACTCAGTTGTTAGTTATCAGCTTCTTCTCTGGGGAACAAGTGTACAAAATATAAACACAGTTTCTAAAATTACAGAAAAGGGCCATTGTAAAAATTTGTTCAAAACACTGGGGATTTAAAGTACACTATGTGAGTAGAATTACCAATTAGTTGTACATATTATATGTAAAATTGATAATTACTACACAGACAGGTTCTGTCCATAACCATGAAGCAGGATCTAGACTGAGCCAAGAAAGAATAAATCAAGAAAGAACGAACCAAGAAAGAATAAACATAAAACTCAAAATAGCATTCTTATTAAGAAGTAAAACTGTACAATAAATTGCCCTAATGGAATTAAAAAGGTCACTAAACCAACCTTATTCAAAAATTCTGTTAAAAAGTCTGTTAAGCGACAGTAAGAGCTTGGTAAAAAAATGTAATACAAACAAGTAAAGTAATGTAATACAAACAATTAATAAGAAAACACCTAACATTTCACGTAACTTTCACACTATGTTTCTTCTTCCTTTTTTTTCTTTTGTGGGAAAACCTACTCCCAAAGCTATGCAATTTATAATACTAGCACCTTATACTGTTTCTGAGCTCGTCTTATTCGATAAAGAGAGATGTCGAACCAGATTTTCAGGCTAGCAAATCGGAAGTTGCAATACACAGCATGGAACCCATGGTCCTGATATCAGCTGAATTTTGTGCGTAGTGTTACGTTATGAAATAATCTGTGTGTAATGTGAGCAGGGGCTGGAAGTGAGAAATGAATGAACAATGTAGCACTAGTCTTTTACATTATCAAACAACTTCTTTGGAAATTAGTGTTGCGCACTAGGGATAAGAAGTGCTGTTTTAAACAGACTGACCTTGTATTCGGGACGGTGGAGGCTTCACTCTTCACCTGGTCATCCTGATTCACGTTTTCCGTGGTTTCCCTGAATTACTTCAGGCAAATGCAGGGATGGTTCCTAGTATAAGGTCACAGCCGACTATCCGTCCCATCCTTGCCAAACTTGACACATACGTATTTAAATTCCAAAACGTACGAATTACATCTATCGCTCTTAAATTGTATTATCACGACCTGTCCAATAACCTTGTGAAAGTGATCTGTGGATGAATAAAACTACTACTACTGCTTACTACTGTATCGACGACAGTGTGTCCATAGGCGAGCTGGTGATAGGTCACTGGAAGTAGCGATTCTCGAAACAAATTACCTCTCCAACTTCTGGAATCACGGTGTGGAGAAGAACTGGATGTGACAACAGGACTGATTTGGTAATTGTTCAAGGCTAGGGTATCCAATGCTATACTGCAGCAGTATAATGCAAGACATTTCTACTGAGGAATATGCGGATCATTGATTGCTATCCCGGTCACTCAATAAGGTCAGCTCTAGAGGACGTCTGGAATGCAGCTAGTAGGCTCAGGGGAGAGTAGTGTCGTTTCATCGAAACAACATGGAACGAGTTAGTTTACAGGATGTGTCTACAAGATTAGTGTTATAATTATGGAACACAAAATTTTTAATCGTGATAAAGCAACTACACTTAAAAGTAAGTCTTTTTTTCTTGTTTTTGTGAGCTACCAGTTTTTAAACAGAATTTCGTCAGTGGTATAGAAGGAGCCGTCCCGGAGAAAAGACTTTAGTTTAGATCTAAAATTTGCTTTGCCACCTGTCAGACATTTTATATTACTGAGCAAAGGATCAAAGACTTTTGTTGCTGCATATTTAACTCCTTTCTGAGCCACTGACAGCTTTGACAGTGTATAATAACGGTCGTTTTCTCTCAAATTGTGATGGATGCTTTATGACGAATTTCATTAGCGAATATACTTATGGTGACGACGCAGTTCAAATGCAAGGTCCTTGAAGACGTCTGTAGGTGAACACCGCGTATTATTCCTACCTTTCGCTTTTGTGCAATGGATACTTTCTAAGTGGTAAGTTACCCCAGAATATTATTCCATAAGACGTTATTGAGTGGTATGTCACAAGGTTAATGCGTTTGTTTCCAAGAATAGCAGTTACACAAAGAGCAGTAATAGCTACACTTAATTGTTTGAGAGTCTTAGTAGTACACGCTCAGTAATGTGCACAACAGGCAATCGTACACATTTTGTATTTGAAGCTCACGGTAAACATGGCGATTTCCGATTACTGCAACCCTCTTCTGTTTCCAGTAGTTAATAAAGAGGAGCAAGAAGATAATCGCCATTTGAGCTGTAGAATGCAAACAAAACAGACCTATTTCTAGTTAGTTCTTAGTTGGTTAGTTTTAATTAAAAATGTTATTAAAATCTATAATTCGTTGTATCATTCCACGGATATGCTTTCTTAGCATAACAGTTTAACAAAGTGATTCTGTTAGCGTTAGTATGAAATGCGCTGAAGAGAACACGTGCGTATCACCGTGAAACAAGAAGCTGGAAGAAGTTGATGTGCAGTAGAAAATGAGGAATGAAAAAACAACAGACAGGTTTGGAGAACAAGAGTGATGAAGCTGTGTGTGTGAGTGTTTGTGTGTGTGTGTGTGTTTGTGTGTGTGTTTGTATGTGCTTTACTGAACAGTCGAAAAGAGAAAAAAAGGAAACCCGAGATAAGTGGGAAGCACCAGTCATCGGAGGTATCGGCTGTTTCCAGCGTTTTATGTGATATTGATGATATCAATAAAAAGTTTACAACGCACTGAATACACTGCCTACTTGTAGTAAAAACCTAAGGAGTTATGTTGAGTCTGTGAAGAAGTAGGCAAAGAAAAAGAATTGTGGAACAGGTGTGTTGGGTGCTGTGCATGGGATCGAGCTGCGTATCCTGCAGAGGAGACGCCAAGATTCTGTTGAGGGTGACTGCATAGCCAAGAAATGAAGTAATGAACATTCTAAAAATTATTGAAATGTGAAAATTAAAGAGAGTATACGAGGGTCATTCATTAATTAAAGAGACAAATTGGTCAGGAGAAAAAAGCGTTTACAATACTTTTACAACACTTATTCTACTTTTAAACATAATCCCCTTGAACATTTATACACTTGTTCCAACGTGCTACAAGAGTTTTTACTCCGGCTGCAAAGATTTCTTTATCTTGATGTTTGAACCAATTTTCCACAAACTTTTTCAGGTCCTCGTCGTCCTGAAACCTCTTCCCACCTAATGTCTCCTTCAATGCACCAAAGAAATGGAAATCACTGGGTGCTACATCAGGGATAAGGCAGTACTTCCCAATCCATTTTGTCGATGCTCTCTCGGGTTAGTTGAGCAATATGAGGACGTGCGATGTCTTGCTGGAGAATCACACCTCTTCTCTGTGATCCACGACGGCCCTCTCTCCTGGCTGGCTTCACCTTCTTTAGAACCAAATCCGAGTAGTACTGGCTGTTCACTGTACGCCGCTCTTCGAGATAGCCACAAAAAACTGCACCTTCAGCATCCCAAAACACCGACAACATGACTTTTCCTGCTGATGCTTGGGTTTTGAGTTCTTTCTTGACTGGTTAGTTGGTGTGCTTCTACTCCATGCTTTGTCTTTTTGATTCTGGCTCATAATAGTGAACCCAAGTTTCATCACAAGTTAAAATTTTGTTGAGGAAGTGCTCACCTTCTCTTTCACAATCTTCCTTTAGCTCTGTGCTCACTCTCAACCTTGTTTCCTTGAGTAGCCGCGTCAACTTCTTTCGGACTCATCTTGCACATGCTTTGCGGTACCTTAGCTTGTTACAGATAGTGTTATGAACGGTACCAGTACTAAATTAAACCTTATCAACTATCATTTCCACAGTCACACGGCGGTCGGCACGAATAATGTCATCAATTCGACTTTCAAGTGAGGGAACTGAAACTGCAACTGGCCGGCCAGAACGGTGTTCGTCAGTCACTGAGTCGCGATCACTTTTGAACTGCTCCACCCACCTGTAATAATTTGCACTATTCATACAACCTTCACCATAAACTTTAGACACTCTACAGTATATGTTCACTGGTTTCTCGCCTTCAGCAAGTAAAAAACGAATAACAGAACGTTGTTCAACTAATGTGGACGTTTCAAGCGGAGTTGCCATCTTAAAATGTATTCTTGAGGCTATAAACAAAACAACCTTAATACACCAGCTGATCATTGCTCATCCCAGTGATGCCAACTTAAAGCCATCAAAGTACCAAACTTGTCCTACTAACAGTTTTTTCCCCGGACCAGTTTGTCTCTTTAATTATTGAATCACCCTCGTACATTCCTTGTTACTGTTTACATACACTGGTGTGCAAAACGTAAGGGCGACATTATTTCTCGCGCCAAGTGTCACTACAAAGTAAGATAGTTCTATCAAACTTGGACCATACATAGAAAGAACCGCTACAGTACAGTACAGAAGGTAACTGAAACAAATATGCAATGTGTATTTCTTTCCAAAATAAAATTCAATCGTCAGTTGACAATAAGGAAATTTGTTTCACTATACCAGTTTCAACAAATTAGTCTGTCATATTGGGAAGGCATGGCAGATGTCAGCGTCTTCTGCTCAAACCGGTATAGAAAACTAAATTTGCTAATTGTGCAACTGAAGACTGAATTTTGTTCTGAAATATGTACCACATTTGTTTGGAAAAAACAGCTACGAACGAAATCACGTATTTCATTCAGAGACGTTCTACACTATACTGTAGGAGTTCTTTCTATCTATTGTCCCGTTTCATCCAGCTACAATTACTTGGCAGTAGCACATCATGCGGAAGCTGCTTTCGTCCATAAGCTTTGCACACCAATGTACATTTAAATGATTTATTTCTTAGCCGAAATAGGCAGATATTTTCAGTGGTGATTATTTTCACTCATACTCGTTTAACATAAGCTTTCTTTCTCTGGTGCACAATTCTGCAACCACTGTGGATAATTATCCCATACCGTAGGGAACTGAGCCTGTAACAACGACTCTGTACTATTGTACATATAAGTAATTCTGTTCATCTGATTTTACTATAAACCTGTGTCATTGATGTTCTGATTTCATTTCTTTTTGTTTCATGCCATTATGTTAAGAAAACTGTAAATAAGTTTCAATGTGAATATAAATGTTTATGTCAAATGCCTAGTAATACTGTGATAGAATTGAAATGTAACAAATGCTGGAACTGTTGTAAGATGTTTAAAATTGTAACTGTGCGTCTGGTCCATACGTTGGAAATGTGTTAGGATATGTAGAATGCAAAACCTCGAGGGAGCGGTAAAAGGTGGATGGCAGGCGAGCGCGGGAAAATGCGCGCGGGCACAGCACGGCACAACGGGCTCAGCAGTAGTAGTTGGAGTTTGGCACTGGTTTGAGCAACACCTTCTGGAGCGAGGAGGCTCTCCTGGAAGACATAGCTTCACAGAGCCTCGGGTATGCCGTTCCAACGCCCACACAGCATGGCAAAATTCCATAGGCACTAAATGGAAAAGTATTGCGACGCTAAGAAGAATTAAAGTGCCGATACATCAAGAGCCATAGCTGTGGTTGTATGTGTGCTCTGTGCCTCGCCATCTCGCCGCCCGCCAACTGCCGCATCAATACTAGCAGGTTGAAACTTTTAGTACTGTATTCGTGTGGATCAGAGAGTGAACTGTGTTTGGTTGGTACAATAATAACCTAAATTTTACCAGAACTTTCCCATCATTTAATTATCCTCACAACTAACCTAGACAGGGTCCTTTCCAAATGTTGTGCAATCCGAGTGTCCCGAAATGAAAATTAAAATTTGTGTTAATAACAATTATTTGCAGAACTAGCTATGTTAGAATGGTGTTTAAAGAACTCTTTTGTTAATGAAGCAGTAAATGAATAACGAAGGTCTAACGAAGTTGAAAGATAGCTTTAGTACTGATATAGTAATGAAGTTTATTATTTAGAGACAGATTTAAAGGCATTTAAATGAGCAGTAAATAAGATGAAAAGAGTATTAAGTTATATACTGGAAATCTTGAACGCATAATAAACTCAGTAATCAATTTTTTAAATACAGCGATCATAACAGTTTCAGGGTCCCCCCTCATTCATTTGAATTCTGAATTGTTCTAAATTGGTTTGACCTGCAAAAGTTAAAGTCAATATAAAAGTAAAAATTTATCAGTGTTTTATCTTTATCGAAATTGACATTTTGTGTGTGGCACGAAATTGCAATTTCTAGGGTAACGTATGCCCGATTTTAATCAGATTAATAGACAGTATAAAGTTTTGTAGTATACATTATAGTGTAGTGTTATTCATCCATATCTGTACAGAACGTGAAACTATCAGTTCAATAGATTTTCTGGTTCTAAAATTCGACAATATTATGTAGTGTTAGAACTTGTTGTTTTGCATGAATATATACCAACTTGTATAGGGAAGAAACTGAGTTAATGCCTAATTAGGCTGGCGACCGTATTATTATCTAATTGGTAGCATCTTCTGGGTTGCTTTTGATCCATCCTGACGTGTAATTGCATTTCGAACTTACTTGACGGATCATTGTTATTACAGAGTGGATGTAAGTCCGATTTGCCACCATTCAGGTACACGCGGTCGATAACTATACGAAAATCGTTTCTCACTTACCATAGCACAGGATTTAACGAGTACTGTGTCAGGGATTACAAGCCCAATATCATTTTTGTGACGCTGCAGTTAAATTTCATTCCGCTGTTTATTTTTTAATACTTTTTTAGTGTACCAAAAGTAGAAAAACTACAGCAGTCTTCAGTGCTGCTGGTTTTCGTTTACTGATCAGCATTGTGCTCCAGTAATAATTTTTGCTTACTGTTCTTCGCCTTACACTTTCATAGCAGCGTGCAGCCAGCAATGTCCGTAAAGTGACAGCACGGCAAGAATATGACATCTGGGGACTGTTGGCTCAACGAACACAGTAGTGTGCTGGTGGCTGTGTGGGTCACGCCTCGTACCGGTGGGGGTAGCGATTAGCGTCACTCCGAATTCAGTACGAGTTTTATCATTTAACTCCCGTTGTGTGATGGACGCCTCCACGAAGTATAATAAATATCGCGCTGGTGGGTGCTTCAAGATGGAAAACGTTCCGTTTCTGTCGGAATGTGTTGTCCACAAGTTTCCGGGTGGTAATGTGTCTGGAGGGGAGCTGAGCCGAGGGCAGCGTCCGTACCTCGCACGTGCTGCGGCTTCGTCACGTCGGTGAGCTGGAAGACGGCGCGGCCGCCCTCGCTGCCCGCCCCCGCCGCCGCCACCGCCTCCGCCAGGTCCGCCACTGCCGCCGCCCCCGCCTCCTCCGACAGGTCGGCCAGGACCACGCCCTGAAACGTCACACGGGCGCCCTCATTCGCTGCCGCACCGCCAGACGCTCGCTAGCGAGGCGGTGTTCACGTATTTGTGGCTGCAGTTTTAAATCAGTCGGTGACCTGAGCGTGAAACGTAACGGTCTAATTGAAACCTATTTTAACAAGTAAATTTTAACCATAAACAGTAATTTCTGGCGTAGAGGTGTAGGCAAATATGTACTTGTGGAAAGGGTACGAAAAAACTAATTACAAAATGATAATTTCGCTAACTTGTAGAAGTCCATTAATTAGTAGGAACATTTTTTATAACCTGTGTCATTTGCAATATATAAATACAAGAAAACCATTGTCAACGAAATAATTGTATGCGTTTGTACACATATGAAATACAGTATGCTTGTCAAATCTATTATGTATTTATTCTATGGGAGCTACGGTAATTATTGAAATGTGTCATTGGTTTTGGAATGAATATTTTAATTGTAATTTAGTGAGAAAATCATTTTAAACAATGCCGAGGATTTTTCGGGATTGATTATATATATATATATATATATATATATATATATATATATATATATAGGGATAGCCATATTGGCATAGTCAGTCAGTACTTTGTGACTATTTAGACAGAAAGCAGGTAACTTGTTAAGTAAGATTCATTTCATTATTGTAAGTATGTTACTACGTATTTGAGTTTTGTAAAGATGCTTTTATTTTCTTTGAAATCGTAATAAACACTCTGTTAAAACATTATACTGGATTAAATATTCATTTGACTTTATAGTTAAATCTTACAGTAGATGTGTACGATACCAGGACTACGGCTGCGACAGATCGTCTGCAACAATGAGTACACGATATTAAATTAAACTTATTCATAGTAACGTTGTAAGCGTGACAGACAAAGAGACCCTCACGCGTTTAGCGTTTACTGCGCTATATTGAGTACTGCGCAATAATATTGACTGTGTGCGTGCGGTACTGCAGGAGACTGCAGTGCCACAGAAATACGGAGTCTATAAAAAAAAATCATCCGATTTTAAAAATCATAACTATTATGTTATTTGAGACATGTGCGTGAACAACGTACTGTTGGAAAAAGCAAACTCTCGAGGTAGCAGTAGTGTGCGTCCACTTCAGTTCTAGTAAAAATGGTGTCGGAACAACAGAAAGCGTTTTGTGTTCTACGTTTTGCCCAGTGCGGGTCAGTACTAACTGTTCAGCGTGACTTCCGTACCAGGTATGGTGTGGATTATCCTACAGCACAGAGCATTAGACGGTGGCATGAACAAACAGGTCGTGTGTGTGAAGGCAAACCGCCGGGCCGTCCCAGAGTGTGTGACACACACGTCCAACGCACCCGCCACACTTTCACACCAAGTCCGCAGAAATCCGTTCGCCGTGCAGCTCGACAGCTCAACATGGCCCCCCAATGTGCGTGTGGTGGGTGTTGCGTCGACGTTTACACATTAAACCACACAAAATTCAGCTACTGCGAGCTCTTCGTGAAGCTGACAAACAACAACGAGTGGAGTTTTGTATTTTCGTTGTTTGCGAGACGGGGGATGGCTGTTTTCTTCCATGCTTAGTGTTTAGTGATGAGGCAACATTCCATTTAAATGGGAAGGTGAACCGTCATAATGTGAGAGACTCTCCAAAATTTCATGTGTTTTGTGCAGTTTCACAGGAAAAGGTGTATGGTCAAATGTTCAAATGTGTGTGAATTCCTAAGGTACCAAACTGCTTAGGTCACCGGTCCCTAGACATGTACACTACTTGAACTAACTTAAACTAACCTATGCTAAGAACAACACACACCCCCACGCCCGAGGGAGGATTCGAACCTCCGGCGGGAGGGGCCGTGCAGTCCGTGACATGGCGCCTCAAACCGCGTGGCCACTCCGCGTGGCGGTGTATGGTCCATTTTTCATTTTTCTTGGCCGAGAATACTGTTACAGGAAGCACATATCTCGATATGGTTGAGAACGTTCTTTTCCCACAGTTGGAGATTGATTCGAACGATTTCATTTATCAACAGGATGTGGCACCGCCACAATGGCATCGGCAAGTGTGAGAATTTTTAAATCGAAGGATTACTGAATGATGGATCGGCCACACTGGACGAAATGAGTCAGCCTTACGTTACTGGCCTGACTGTACGTGGTTATTCCTTGTGGGGATTTATAGAACGCTCTGTTTATGAGCTTCCATTACCAATAACAATTAATGAAGTCAGACATAGCATAACAGGAGCTGCGGAAGCTGTAACTCGAGAAATGCTCCCTGTAGTGTGGGAACAATTCGAATACCGCATGACATATGCATTTCATCTCAATGGGGTATAATGAATACCTATGAAAACATATGAAAAATTTTTTTTTAGTTTCCTGGTCATCAAAAAACAAAATCATTGTATATGTTTATTAGTTTCAGAAGTATAGACGTGCCAAATCGGATGGTTCTTTATGCTACATCCTGTACTGACACTCGCTCAGTATATCGTCCATCACACTGTATCATGTAATGGTGATGTACTGGGTGATCAAAAAGTCAGTATAAATTTGAAAACTGAATAAATCGCGGAATAATGTAGATAGAGAGGTACAAATTGACACACGTGCTTGGAATGACATGGGGTTTCATTAGAACCAAACAAATACAAAATTTCAAAAAATGTCCGACAGATGGCGCTTCATCTGATCAGAATAGCAATAATTAGCATAACAAAGTAAGACAAAGCAAAGATGATGTTCTTTACAGGTAAATGCTCAATATGCCCACCATCATTCCTCAACAATAGTGGTAGTCGAGGATTAATGTTGTGAACAGCACTGTAAAGCATGTCCGGAGTTACGGTGAGCCATTGGCGTCGGATGTTGTCTTTCAGCATCCCCAGAGATGTCGGTCGATCACGATACGCTTGCGACTTCAGGTATCCCCAAAGCCAAAGCACGGACTGAGGTCTGGGGACCTGGGAGGCCAAGCATGACGAAAGTGGCGGCTGAGCACACGATCATCACCAAACGACGCGCGCAAGAGATCTTTCACGCGTCTAGCAATACTTTTTTTTTCTAATAAAACCCCATGTCATTCCAAGCATGTGTGTCAATTTTTATTCTCTATCTACATTATTCCGCGGTTTATTCAGTTTTCAAATTTATACTGACTTTTTGATCACCAGGCACGTTCCTGCCGAGACTACATGATTTGTGCACGTATAAACATCTGACTTCGCGACGCCGTGTGAATATGAAAACATTACGAAAGACGGACAAGTGCATTCAGAGGAGCAGCTCGATTACACATTTAATTCTTACTCGGTAATTAGCTGTAGAAACATTCGACAAAAGCGCTTTAAGTGCGGGGAAATGATACTGCAACTGCTTATTTGTTCGTTTCAAAAGCTCGAATTATTTATTGTAGAAATATATAACGGAACTATCTACCGATTCTCTACAATAATGTATCTGCTCTTTTCAGGTTTATAGATCATTTCCAGGGTTTTGGAAAGCGAAATCCGACCAGTATATGACTCTTTTCTGAATTTATTTGGTGTAACGAGATTTGGTAGTTAATTCAACAATTCCTAGTTCAAAATGGTTCAAATGGCTCTGAGCACTATGGGACTTAACATCTGAGATCATCCGGACTGGAGCGCCTAGAACCGCTCGGCCACCGCGGCCTGCTAATTCCTAGTTCGTATTTAAAAATATCCGATAGTCGTCTGGTTCCGTTGCTATCTTAGTACGGTTGCACGTAGAACGCCTTCCAAGCCAGTTTACCGCCCACCGCCTCTCCTTCTCGCTGTTCTTTTTGCAGGTCGCGGTGAGTGCAGTCACAGTACATGTGAGTCCCACATTGTCGAATGCTGACGTGTTCGCTAGGATGGCTGGATTCTAACTCATGTGCCCCAGGCATAAATATTGCACGACAAGACTGTGCCATTCTTGTCCTCGACGTTCCGCGCAATGTATTGACACAACATTATTGCGCAATAAATATTGAGCCGCGTGAAGGCGAACGGCGTGTCGCACACATGTCGACACACGGCACCTGCTCACGTACCGAGTCCACTCTCTACAACAGCCCCATTCGGGGGGTGGGGGGGGGGGGGGGGAGTGTGTGCGCGTGTGTGTGCGAACGATAATAACCATGTCCATCACAGGCTTTCTGCAGAAATCGATCTGACCAACAAATCTAAAGGGGCCCTCATACGCTCGAAATTTATTGAGCAATACTCAGTACTGCGCAATAACATTCACCGTCTGAGAGCGTTATTGTCGGTTGTCGCGATGTGTTGAAGAAGACTGCAGAGCTTGAAAAAATGTTGACACTCGCTTTATATATTGAGCAATGTACAGTATCGAGGAGGGGTAGTATTGCGCAATAAACGGCGGTTCCTGGCGAGACCGAGAGAAATTCATTTCGCTCCAAACAAACTTCCGCAAAAGATTGGAAAAAGCAAACGACAGAATATCAGGAAGTGTCCCGAGGATGAATGATAAAAAAAGTAGCATGCGGTACGTCGAGATATGAAGTATTCCTGACTGTTTAGGAAACGCCAGATACCCCCGTTCTCCGCAGTGGCAGGGGAAACTACAAGCATAAATATTGATTTTACTTATAGCAGTTTTCAGACTTGGCAAATAAGATCAGTGAGCGTACATGTCTCTCTTGTCTTGTAACAGTTGTCACACCACAGACATAAGACCATGTGTGCCGTCATTCAGTAATCAGAATATAACTGTTTTATATTGTTTGCAACAGTTGATGCAATAGATAAATACACAGGAAACAAACGTACAGGATAAATTACACAGTTCATTTGTTTAAGTTGTAACTAAGAATGTATGCTGCTGTGAATGAGGCTCTGGTCCATTGAAATGTTTACCGGGAGCTTTACAAACGTATTCATCCGTTCTGCCTAAGCTCTACTCGTGTTTTCCAGGAACAGCAATTCAATCGCAATACATACTCGAACGAATTCGAACTACGGTCATAAGAAGGTGTCAACACTTAACGAGAAGCACAATGTTTTGGCGCGAACAAAGATGCCACGTGAAAGAAAATGAAAGAAACAGAAATAATTACTTACGAGGAATAATCATGATAAATATAAGCAGATAAGTTTAAATACCCAACTTATGTCACGCTCTAACTTTGTGTAAGTGTGTACAAGTCTCAGGACGTGTGTAAATCTACTGTATGAAATTTGATGCTACCGGACTGTATGACTACGTTTAGCACTTTATCGGGTCAGTTATGTTTACACATGTGTGAATGATTTAAAATAAATGTAGTTTGTCTCGTATATCTTATTTGCTGTAAATGAGAAAATGAATAGTTTCATAGGCTATAGATAGAGTATTAAAGAATTTAATAGTGTTTGTATTGTAAGTTTACGTGGTTCTTAAGTCTGACGGATTTAGAAATTGTGGACGTGTTACTGGAGCCCGTCGACCCAAATATTTCACATTGAAGGGAAAGATATGAAGCAAAGAAGCGTAAACCAATACAAGCCACCCCACCAACACGCAGAAGATTTACGAATGCATTGCATTTGCCCGAAATTTACGCTGGGAGACAAAAGCGTAGATCTAGATGTAGAACGCATGCTTTCTCCAGTCCCAAGTTCGCAAAATGGCAGACTTGTGATGAGTTCCAGCGTTTCACTTCAAAAAGAATTGCTTCAATACTTTCCAGACAGTATGAAACATTCTAGAGTGAGGAAGCAATAAGAATATGTAATGAACGCTGTTTTGCAAAATTTAGTCTTTGAAATGATTGTATCTTTGACATTTTTACATATTGTATTTTTTAGTTTCATACATTTTACTGTTTTAGCTTCATAAAGACAAGATTTATCATATTTGATACATTGGCTACGCTTATTTTTGCTCGATAGAGACCTGCTATATCATGACATGACATGTAGGTCATGTATGGGTTGATAATTTTTTTACTAATTATTGGCTTTAAGTGATACTGAGAAGTGAAATATTACCAATTTCGCAATTCTTTCTCTGAAAGTTTGGTTTCATGTCTCTAGAGGTTGAGGCCGTACTGAAGTTACCCGTCCGTTAGATATGTTGCATACCAATCAGGTAGTACCTCATGACGATGGCTTTCTTTGCGCATGCGATCAGTCTCTTACCAGATTCCTACAAAAACAGGAAGCTGTCAACCGTGTAGAAACTAAGTGAGAATATATAAAGGGCCGGGTAACCTACTAAACATTTTTGTCCTACATAGTTACCCTTCTGTCTATAACTTAAAAGTAAACAGTATTTAGGCAAAATTGAAATTGTCGGTGTTTTAGATTACATTTTATTTGAAAAGTGTTGATTTGCAACATGAAATACAGGAACGTTGATGTAAAAATAAAAATATAAATAAACAGTACAAACTTATCATACGGAACTAGGAAACGCAATTTCCTCAACAAAACGGTAAAATAAAAGAAATGCAAAACAAAAAAATACGTCACTTGAGTGCTTCCTCGAACTCATATAAAACATGTTTCTGTAATTTATATAAACATCTTTCATATTTATCAAATAAAGAGGAAACTCTTGCCTCTGATCATGATGAACAACGTTCTACTGAGTACAAAATAAATAAAGTAATTATATGTTTTTTTATGTTTCTGCATGTAAATTGTATTTTCATCGAAAGTAATTGCTTTGGATACACAAAGGAGCAGAAGTTAGGCGCTCAACTAATTTTTGTCACTTTTTTTTTTTTTTTTTTTTTGGTCGTCAGTCTACTGACTGGTTTGATGCGGCCCGCCACGAATTCCTTTCCTGTGCTAACCTCTTCATCTCAGAGTAGCACTTGCAACCTACGTCCTCAATTATTTGCTTGACGTATTCCAATCTCTGTCTTCCTCTACAGTTTTTGCCCTCTACAGCTCCCTCTAGTCCCATGGAAGTCATTCCCTCATGTCTTAGCAGATGTCCTATCATCCTGTCCCTTCTCCTTATGTGTTTTCCACATATTCATTTCCTCTCCGATTCTGCGTAGAAACTCCTCATTCCTTACCTTATCAGTCCACCTAATTTTCAACATTCGTCTATAGCACCACATCTCAAATGCTTCGATTCTCTTCTGTTCCGGTTTTCCCACAGTCCATGTTTCACTACCATACAATGCTGTACTCCAGACGTACATCCTCAGAAATTTCTTCCTCAAATTAAGCCCGGTATTTGAAATAGTAGACTTCTCTTGGCCAGAAATGCCTTTTTTGCCATAGCGAGTCTGCTTTTGATGTCCTCCTTGCTCCGTCCGTCATTGGTTATTTTACTGCCTAGGTAGCAGAATTCCTTAACTTCATTGACTTCGTGACCATCAATCCTGATGTTAAGTTTCTCACTGTTCTCATTTCTACTACTTCTCATTACCTTCGTCTTTCTCCGATTTACTCTCAAACCATACTGTGTACTCATTAGACTGTTCATTCCGTTCAGCAGATCATTTAATTCTTCTTCACTTTCACTCAGGATAGCAACGTCATCAGCGAATCGTATCATTGATATCCTTTCACCTTGTATTTTAATTCCACTCCTGAACCTTTCTTTTATTTCCATCATTGCTTCCTCGATGTACAGATTGAAGAGTAGGGGCGAAAGGCAACAGCCTTGTCTTACACCCTTCTTAATACGAGCACTTCGTTCTTGATCGTCCACTCTTATTATTCCCTCTTGGTTGTTGTACATATTGTATATGACCCGTCTCTCCCTATAGCTTACCCCTACTTTTTTCAGAATCTTGAACAGCTTGCACCATTTTACATTGTCGAGCGCTTTTTCCAGGTCGACAAATCCTATGAAAGTGTCTTGATTTTTCTTTAGCCTTGCTTCCATTATTAGCCGTAACGTCAGAATTGCCTCCCTCGTCCCTTTACTTTTCCTAAACCCAAACTGATCGTCACCTAGCGCATTCTCAGTTTTCTTTTCCATTCTTCTGTATATTATTCTTGTAAGCAGATTCGATGCATGAGCTGTTAAGCTGATTGTGCGATAATTCTCGCACTTGTCAGCCCTTGCTGTCTTCGGAATTGTGTGGATGATGCTTTTCCGAAAGTCAGATGGTATATCGCCAGACTCATATACTCTACACACCAACGTGAATAGTCGTTTTGTTGCCACTTCCCCCAATGATTTTAGAAATTCTGATGGAATGTTATCTATCCCTTCTGCCTTATTTGACCATAAGTCCTCCAAAGCTCTTTTAAATTCCGATTCTAATATATCCTAATCCCCTATCTCTTCTAAATCGACTCATGTTTCTTCTTCTATCACATCAGACAAATCTTCACCCTCATAGAGGCTTTCAATGTATTCTTTCCACCTATCTGCTCTCTCCTCTGCATTTAACAGTGGAATTCCCGTTGCACTCTTAATGTTACCACCGTTGCTTCTAATGTCACCAAAGGTTGTTTTGACTTTCCTGTATTCTAAGTCTGTCCTTCCGACAATCATATCTTTTTCGATGTCTTCACATTTTTCCTGCAGCCATTTCGTCTTAGCTTCCCTGCACTTCCTATTTATTTCATTCCTCAGCGACTTGTATTTCTGTATTCCTGATTTTCCCGGAACATGTTTGTACTTCCTCCTTTCATCAAACAACTGAAGTATTTCTTCTGTTACCCATGGTTTCTTCGCAGCTACCTTCTTTGTACCTATATTTTCCTTCCCAACTTCTGTGATGGCCCCTTTTAGAGATGTCCATTCCTCTTCAAAAGTACTGCCTACTGCGCTATTCCTTATTGCTGTATCTATAGCGTTAGAGAACTTCAAACGTATCTCGTCATTCCTTAGTACTTCCGTATCCCACTTCTTTGTGTATTGATTCTTCCTGACTAATGTTTTGAACTTCAGCCGACTCTTCATCACTACTATATTGTGATCTGAGTCTATATCTGCCTTACAATCCAGTATCTGATTTCGGAATCTCTCTCTGACCATGATGTAATCTAATTGAACTCTTCCCGTATCTCCCGGCCTTTTCCAAGTATACCTCCTCCTCTTGTGATTTTTGAACAGGGTATTCGCTATTACTAGCTGAAACTTGTTACAGAACTCAATTAGTCTTTCTCCTCTTTCATTCCTTGTCCCAAGCCCATATTCTCCTGTAACCTTTTCTTCTACTCCTTCCCCTACAACTGCATTCCAGTCGCCCATGACTATTAGATTTTCGTCCCCCTTTACATACTGCATTACCCTTTCAATATCCTCATACACTTTCTCTATCTGTTCATCTTCAGCTTGCGACGTCGGCATGTATACCTGAACTATTGTTGTCGGTGTTGGTCTGCTGTCGATTCTGATTAGAACAACCCGGTCACTGAACTGTTCACAGTAACACACCCTCTGCGCTACCTTCCTATTCATAACGAATCCTACACCGGTTATACCATTTTCTGCTGCTGTTGATATTACCCGATACTCATCTGACCAGAAATCCTTGTCTTCCTGCTACTTCACTTCACTGAACCCTACTATATCTAGATTGAGCCTTTGCATTTCGCTTTTCAGATTTTCGAGTTTCCCTACCACGTTCAAGCTTCTGACATTCCACGCCCCGACTCGTAGAACGTTATCCTTTCGTAGATTATTCAATCTTTTTCTCATGGTAACCTCCCCCTTGGCAGTCCCCTCCCGGAGATCCGAATGGGGGACTATTCCGGAATCTTTTGCCAATGGAAAGATCATCATGACACTTCTTCAAATACAGGGCACATGTCCTGTGGATACACGTTACGTGTCTTTAATGCAGTGGTTCCCATTGCCTTCTGCATCCTCATGTCGTTGATCATTGCTGATTCTTCCGCCTTTAGGGGAAATTTCGCACGCCTAGGACAAGAGAGTGCCCTGAACCTCTATCCGCTCCTCCGCCCTCTTTGACAAGGCCGTTGGCAGAATGAGGCTGACTTCTTATGCCGGAAGTCTTCGGCCGCCAATGCTGATTATTTATCAAAATTTAGGCAGTGGCAGGGATCGAACCCGGGACCGAAGACGTTTTGATAATGAATCAAAGGCACTACCCTAGACCACGGTGACCCCCGTGCAAACCACAATTTGTCACTTATAAAACGCAATTAATATTCTATAACGACATAAAATACACAATATACTGATTGACGTGCAATCCTGATTATCTGCAAAACAAACAAAAAACAAAGAGAAGTCGTCGTTCACAGTTTCTGTGCCATACATTCATTTATGTTTTCTTCCCTACCAATGCTAACAATACTACCAACAATCCTACCATCTACTACGTCATTTATGTAGTACATCACAACCATCGAACCGTAGTTTTGTCAGAGCGTAACCGTAATTCTAAGTAATGCATCCCGGTTATAAATATTGTGCAAAAATATTAGGTCGTTCTTGGCTCCGCATTTTCGCGCAGTATAGTGACACACTATTGTACACAATGGGCATGTCAGGGCCCCCTTAGGAGAGACGAGCTGTTCTGTGGTTCGTGCGTTAAGAGCATATAAGGCGGCTGTCTACAGAGATATACTGATTTGGGCAACACGGGAGCCATCCACCGGAAAAGGCCGACGGTTTTCGAGGTAAACCGAGGATTCTTCCAGAAGGGCCGTGTCATACAATCGTCTCTCTAAAGGATGAGCCTCTACTCGATAGATTATTCCTGCTAATCATAATTATAAGGCGTAATGTTTACCTATCAACTGTGTCCCATCGGCGATTCATGAACATGCTAAACGGATTAGCGGGCAATCCGACAAGGTCTGCTCCACGCACCGCCTGGATTCGCTGTCGCAGCAGCTGGCCGGCGTGCCCGTGCCGCTGCTGACCCGGCACTGGCGCCGCTGTGGCGGTGTGCAGAGGCCCGCTGCCACGCCTCAACTCGGCTCCAGAAGCGCGAGTGTCACAAATACTTCGCCGAGTTCAGAAGTTCAGAAGAAGGGAGCCGTCTGCCCTCGTGGAGGATGTAAGACGTGTGTATTTCTATTGTCTATTGTCAAACCACAATTTATAAAAGATGTTTATATTTTATTAATAGGATTAAGTAGGAATAATTATTATTTGTCATGTTGGAAATAATTGTGGTAGCAAGGAATGTCTGCACCAAAGAATCGTTGGCAAGAGAGACCGCAAATTGATATAATTTTAAAAAGGGCGGGAGAGACTGCGTATTGATACATTTTAAGAAAAGAGCGAGAAAGACCGCGCATTGATACATTTTGTAATGGTAGCAGGGATTGTCTGCACCAGAAAGCATTGTTGGCAGGAGAGACTGCACTTCAGCGTTCGTAGGAAGTCAGTAGTAAGCGAGAAGTGAAGCGAGTCGTTAGCAGGTCTGAAGCGAGAGGTTGAGAGGAGCGGTGTGCCTGCCAGCCACCTGCTATGATTTACAAGAGATTATAAACGGATGTACAGAGATGTCAGCTAACTATTATCATAGGAGGAACTAATATTATTGAATTATTTTCTTGGTGATACTGTCCGCAGCTCGTGGTCGTGTGGTAGCGTTCTCGCTACGCGCCCGGGTTCCCGGGTTCGATTCCCGGCAGGGTCAGGGATTTTCTCTGCCTCGTGATGACTGGGTGTTGTGTGATGTCCTTAGGTTAGTTAGGTTTAAGTAGTTCTAAGTTCTAGGGGACCATAGATGTTAAGTCCCATAGTGCTCAGAGCCATTTTTTGCGATACTCAACACTACAGAAGGTATGTTTGCGCAATGCTAGTTCTAAGATTATTGTAAAAAGTAAGTCCCATTTGAAAGTTTGTAGTATTATTTCATTAGCAGCAGTAAATATTCGAAGAAACGTTTTCAGAATATAATTAATTTTTACCAGCAATGTTGCATTACTGATTATAATCCATCCCAAAAACCATCAACGTAAAACTTTGCAAAAATTTTATTGTTGTCAAGAAAAAGTGTAATTATGAATTACGTAACTTCAGTCAAACTAATTAAAGAATAACGTCAGCTTTGCTATTACAGAATAACGTCAGCTTTGGTAATAAATACAGCCACTTATTATGACAGCCGACCAGCAGTTAACAGAGTATAGTAAACTAGAGTAAGTATATTCATGTCGCAGTTCGATGTAGCAGTCAGATGGCGATACAGTAACGGTAAAAAAGGTAAGGAACAGTTTTGGGTTATTGCAGATAATGACTGAGGGCCACGACGACGACACATTCTATGTTTCGTCGAAATAATCAGCAAATCACTTTTAATAAGCAGCAATTAAATCTGTATGCGAAGATTGAGAAAGAGAATAAATTTCAAAAGGAAGACTTCATTTTTTATTATTAAGCAAGAGATAGAAATCCTAAGGAAAGGTTTCATAGGTTATTGTAGAAGAGAAGGTTGAGTAACAAATGAGATATAGAGGAGACGGTTATTGCGTAACAAAAGAGATATAGAGGATACGGGAAGGTTTCAAGGACTAGTGACGTTTCAGATGCGCTGATTTCTAAATCTGTTTCTGAACTCATTAATCACTAATCCCTAGTCAATGACCAAGTTAGTTTTCAAATACGGATAGCCATTAAGATTCTCAAAATGAGTTGACATGCGTGGATACTGAAATTCTGCGCATTTTTCCGGTTTTCTAGGCGAGTGTTGCACTTTACCGAATGTGCGCATGAAAATTTGGGCATTTATTCCGGTAGTTCGCAGAAATGACCTTCTGAGGGTGCGGCTTTTAAACCCAGGTGTGAGCACTGCTTGTTTGTCACTCGCTCCGCCCCATAGCACCGCCTTCAAGTCCGAGCACCAACGTCAGTGACAGCCAATGCGCTTCTATTGTAGAACAACGCAACTCCTGCAGATGTATTTGGTTTAAATGGCTCTGAGCACTATGGGACTTAACATCTGAGGTCATCAGTCCCCTAGAACTGAGAACAACTTAAACCTTACTGGTACGAACACGGGGATCACAACCCGAACCACACGCCACTGTTAAGCACTAATGAAGGACTGGGTCCCTTACTTCGATTGCACATAATTCATTACGGTCGATCCAACACATTTATTTCAAATAACATAATCAAGTTTCATCTGAATCTGTCTGACATTAAAACAGGAATTAAAAAAAAATTAAAAAACAGCTGATTTAATGCGTGAAGCGCAAGTTAAGCCAATAACCAGATAAACTAAACAATTCACCGTAATTCAAACAAAGAAAAAAAACAAAATTGAATCAATACACCCCACTGACAAATATCCAAAAAACCTTACAATACTACTCAAAAGAATACACTGAAGAGAGGAGCAGTCGTGCACCCAACACAACACTTCAAAATGAGTTCAACAACACAGCTGCGTGCCAAAACATTACATACACTTCATTTGACAAATACTCATTAACATTACGCCACTCCTGTTTGAACTGCAGTGTCCCAAAGAAACAGGCGCTTATTGTGAAAGAACATTATATATATATATATATATATATATATATATATATATATATATATATTACAGCATGAAGGAATTCCAAATCTTTCCCCTTTCTAGGCGGAGGCTGAGCCAGAAACACAGAATGCTACAAAAACACAGTTTTGCTGTGAAATCTTACAGGACACCCGGAAGCAGTAACAGACAAGGGGTCGGCACCCACAAATAACACAGGCTAAGAGTCAGGCTGGGAGCACATCCTACGACTACTTGTTCACACTATGCTCACCACAAACTGTAGACATTCCGGACGAACATCCGCTTGCGGTTTGCTAGAAGGACGAAGCAACCGACAGGCTCACGCAGTGCTTCTCACACAGGCACCTCAATTTGTACAAACATGTAGGCCAACACCAACTCCGGACTCCCCTCTCACTGCGAGGCTTAGCACACTCCATATCAAATGCCTTCCAGGTTCCTACTTGACTTTTCCAGAATGAGGCGATCACTACAACATTGTCCGCATGAAATGAACTTCGATTGACTGGCGGCCCAAATGTCCCGGTCGACTCTTTTAAAACTACAAACAGAGGGGACATGAGGTGTCCTTCTGCAGATAGCGTTGGCACTACGACTATGCTGCACGGGTCTGTCATGTTGCTGGTGGACTGCACAACTGTGTCGACGCCTTTCGTCCCTTTTCTGGCAGGAGATCGCCTGGACGTGGTTTCTCGATTACAACCGCTCTGATCCATATTGCGCACTTTCTGTCTGCCGACCGTTCCCACAACAGCTCTGTTGATAGAGACTCTTCACATGTAGTAAATATAGCTGCCTCATTACCGAGATTTTTAGCTATAATAACATGGATTATCCTTTGCGAAATATTTTGTTTGTTCTTGAAAGCGACAACCACCCAGCAGATGGTTTAAACGTTTTTAGTCCCTCTTCCATTGCGGCCTGAAAGTTCCGCTGCTATATGTTAACATCGTGGATCTACGTCTTTTTTCTAAATGCATTGCGAAATTTACCTAGAAATAGTCTTGCCCTGAGAAAGATTTTGTTGATGCGATTTCTGGTTTTCGAGGTACCTACTCCAGATGTACATATCTCTTTTTTTTGTTTCAGTAATGTAAAGACCCTCTTGGCAGCCCTGAAAGGAGACAGATTCGCCTTCTTTCCTGTTTTCCGAAAGGCGACAGCTCGTTCCGTACACTGTTCTGTTACGCTCAGGGGCAAAGCCGTATGCGACGATATTAGATCTTATAATCGTGGTTCATCATCACTTACTGCCTCTTTTTCTCAGCTCTGTCCCGCTATACCAAAGGCGCTGTTCCACGAATGTGACTGTGGTAAAACGACAGCCTCGTCACCGTTATCGTCCTCCTCTAGCAAACAAGCAACGGACGTCAGCCCACTAATTTGTTCTATATGTAGTACGTCTTCCTTCGTCAAGTTGTGTATTATTTCTAGAATGAAACTGAATTTTTCGTTTACCTTTTATAAAGGATAGTCGAGTAGCCGCGCTTACCGGCCAAGTGTCTCTTAACCACTCCACTGTACAGCACTTAACGCTCGAGCCTTACGCGGGCGCAGTGGGGTGGAACGAGCAATACTGGCGCATGTCTAAAAGCTTCACTTTCAAGAGGTCGTAACTGCGTGCGACCAGTACAGTGGCAGAAATTTTCGGCCGGGATTCGTTGCTGTGGTTGTATCTGCCACCAGAGCTTTTTTCTCTTTGAAATACGAGGTGGAGTTGGTGGTGTTTCCTTATTAGTGCCGTTCCGTCCCTATGGAGGCATACCACCGCGTTGCCTACATACAGGGGCAGGGCTGCAGCGACTAGGGCGGCAGCGGACACTGGGACCTTCCGTCAACGTTCACAAAACCCATGCACACACACACACACACACACACACACACACACACACGTTTTTCTCTCTCAGTCACAACCCTATGTTGTAAGGCCATAAAAAAAAAATCAAACACCCAAACATTATCTAGTTGCACCTCTGTATTCTACCGTAAGTATGACCGCTGGCACGCACACAAAGGTTGGGTCTTTGTATCAAAAGAAACAAACGCTTTAAAGAAAGCAAAAACTGTCTGTATTGTTTACCACAGTACCTGAAGATTTGTCCTACATCAGTACAGAATACTCGTCGCTCACTTTATTGACACTACAAGTGTAAATTACTGGTTACGGTACATTAGGCGCTAAAACACACCTGAGGTTCAATCATTGTACCTATTTGGTGCAAGTTACAGGAGGCCCTCAAATTAAATGCAAAAATGTCGTTTCTACATCTCAGACACAAATACACAGCCACTCATAACGTCCATAACATCCTAGACAAAGACACTTACTGCGCCGTATGACCTAAACTGCATATTATCGTAATACATAAATAAAACTACAAAAAGCACACAGTACGACATTTTAGATTCGTAAAGAGATCAACATGGTGACTTCTCTGTTTGCTTCTGTTAATCAGTAACAGAATAGGATCTGCAATGTCACAAAACATCAGTGTTTCATCACACAAACTCACAAACAGTGTGGACTCCTACACATATTCCACAGGAATTTGCATACATGACTTTAAGTGTACAATTTTTGTGAACAAATTCCTGTTAAATGTAGTTATTTTGAAGGTTTTAAACTCTGGAAATGTCTTTTCTGTTCTCAGACACACAATGCCAAAATCACGACATGAGTAGTGGGATAAGGGCAGCACCAACCCAAATTAAAACAGTTGATCAAGAAATTAACTCTCTCCACCACCCCTTCACTGGAAGACATCATGAGCTTTCCCTCGCCAGCACATGGGTCCCCACCCCATTTCCATCCCCATCTGACACCTCTCTCTCCCACACCTTTTCTATTGGCAGGAATTTCGAATTTTGGCGGGAATTTAGAATATTGGCTAGAATTCTGAGTTTTGGTGGGAATTTCATTGTCCCAGTGGCAATTGGTAGGAAATTAATAATGGTGGATGCGCTTTCCAGGGCCCAAACCCCGGTCCTTCTGGACGGAAGGCCCAAGTGTACCCCCAACACATGGAAACTATCCAGATGGAGGAGAGGAAGGTTAGTTTAGTGAACTTCGTTTTTTTTTTTGGTCGGGAAACTGAAGTTAAGATCAGTACTAATTACATAATTAATCATGAAGATTGGTCCTATTACACAACTATATGCATTTCATTACGCAAGGAGCTCCTGAAATCGCAATACAGCTCAAAAATTCATGATGCCATACAACTGGTGTTGTCCTGTTGGGAAAAACTTTCATAATACCAGTCGAAAGTAGTGGCAGACACACTCAAACTCTATCCTCCACCTACAAGCTGGTGGGGGAAAAGGCTGGAGAGGAAGATACTATATTTTTTGGTGGATATTGTGTTGAACTGATGAGAGGTTGATGTTGGGCAGAGAGGAATTTGAAAAGTGTATTACCTGTAAGCATACAACTGAGGACTGTTTCTATCGCTGTTTGACGTCAAAGTTCGCCACAGACGCCTTCCCTTGAATTGCTTGACAATCACGCTGCAGCTCAGGCAATCGAAATTCAGGAAAGCCAATATGTGCTACCAGAACTTATGGAAAATGCTTCACTGTTCTAATTATACATTAAACTTGTGAAAAAAACAGCACTTGTAATCAACGGGTCATAATGCAACACATGTACTGAGGACTGGGGAAAATCGTCGTCCCAAAAGATTGCACCAGGAGACAGTGGCAGCAGGTGAACGTGTGTTCTCCTCAATATGCGGTCACGAATTAGTCAGTTTAGAGCCACTCTTAACCCCCCCCCCCCCCCCACCGCTCCCTCTCCCTCTCTCTCCTCACTCTAGACAGAAAACAGGCCTTTTCAAATGACCAGCTCCTGCTGCTTCTGCACACTGCCTATCCTCGCCACAGCTTCCCGCTGCATCTGGGGGCAAAGTTTTCAGTCCAGTGCGCCCCCAGTGAGCACATGGCTCCATGGTGCGGGTGGCCACTCTGCACTAACGACGCTGGCGTACACATTAGGCTGCAACGCCGGTGGGCTACAACGCAACAAAGCGAGATAGATGACAGTCACTCCAAGGGCAACCTGTTTGTCTAAAATGTAGTCACGCCAAACCACCCCTTGTGTCATCCCCAATGTGACGAAGAACACACACCTCCCATAAGCAAGCATCTATTAAAAACAGAAAACACAATCTTGATGATAATAAATGTCCTGGTCTTGTGAAAAAACTACAGCATTTCCGTCAATTACAGGTGACCAAACTGCAGAGGTCAAGCTACACATCTCAGATGTATTAACTTATATCACAGCCCTATATATGTTCACCTTGCATAAAATGAAAAAAAACTTACACTATTTTGCTACAAAAACTACCAATCGCTGCAGAATGTTCTCATTTTTTGAAACCGTCATTGGAGTTAATAAAATGCGAGAATTTAAGCACCAAAGGAAAAATATGTATGTTAAGTAATTTCTTTCAACTTGATGGACAAATTACATGGCTCGAGGATGTCCCTCACATTCAAATCAGTGCGTGTAAATAAATTGTCATGCATGTGTGTATTATAAACATTTTAGACATATGAAATAACATTACAGAATACAGCCTTTCACGCCATTTGCTCACGTGTCAGAAAAGCACAACCATTTTATATTTGACAACAACGAACAATAATTCAAGAGGATGTTGTTGTTTTGTATACTGTGGCAGATCCCCTTTTACACATGTGATGGTATATTGCACTGGCGTTTGCGAAACAAATCGTGAGAGCATGTCTTGTAATAGACACTCCTAACATCACCTAGTAGAGAACCCTATGAGATTCCTCTGATACATCGAACACAAATATCGTCTGTGTGCTTACATTTGATATTTTTGATGCTTAACTCCCTCCTACCGACCTCCATGTAAAGTTTCTGTCATCCAGCAGACAACTATTCGCAACGGAAGCAGATTCTTGTGTTCTAGTTTCATAAGCAATTTCGTTATCACAAAACAGCCTGTTTCACACAGTCTACCCACATTTCGGGAAGAACACTATCATATCTAGGTTTCACAATGAGCTATAATTCAAGTGGTGTCTACTTTATTATTAGAAGTTCAGAAGTATGAAGTAACACAGGACTTTTGCTAACACCTATTTTTTAACATGCAATTGTAATGATAATAAGAAAAACAGTCATGATCCCATGAGAACAGATGCAGCCGGTTTCTATTAGTTTTATGACCAAAATCGGTGTAGTTTCGAGAGAATCACCTGCACCCAAACTTTAACCAGCTATAACACTTCTTGTAATAGAACCTCCTATAAGATTTTATCATGTCTCTGTCTTCCGATATATTAGAAAACAAATAACATCTGTGTGTTGATATCGAGCTTATTACATATCCATGTATCACTCCACTGGAGCAGGTGGCGAGTGACTGAAGTCAGTTGCACAGACCAGTGCTATGTTTTGTCGCCTGTACTGGGGGAAGACCATATCCAACAGGCTATTGATCACAAGAGTGGATTCTTGCATTGTTCTTTCATAAGCAGTTTAATACATTGTTCTTCAGCTGTAGCACATCCAAGCATTGTATGACTACAGCTTTGTACACCATCATACACTTTGTTTTTCTACCATGACTTCGAGACCTGTATCATGTGCTAAACTATTAACACATTTCAATCCTTTGGCTCTCACAGACAGTTGAACATTGGATGCTGTAAACTATCCTGCTCTCTCAACACACAGGATGCGAGAAATAAGACACAGAGGCGATGTTTCTCATCAACAAAAAAAAGTGGAAGGAATCGCAACGTATGGCAACTGGAAGAGTTCGCAGCATTGTAGAGTGTTTCCAAACAGCTATGTCCTACACAGTTATTCTCATCTTCCACACTGACAGGGTAGCAGATGACTCAGTGTACCATTTCAAAGAGCATGGTTTCCTCATTTTGCAGTCATTTACATGATTACTGTTCCAGTGTCGATTATCTCTGGAAGGTGCTGTTTACAACACATGTAGTGTAGTAGAAATAAAAAGAGATATTGTTATCTTATTGGTGAAGAAAAATTTGGAGGGCATCACAGTACATGAAAATAGGACATGTCTGCAGCTTTGAGGAACACTTCCAAACAACTGAAGGTGATGGATGGCCTCTACATTTAATCACATGCCGCTTAGTGACAAGCAGCAGGTGTCCAGTGCTCTGCCAAGGCCCTATCCATTTCAAACAAGTCGTGTCAGTCAGTCATTACGTGATAATCAAAAGTGTACCACTCGACAGATGGGATAGGAAATATCATTGATATGGGACAATGTACTGTAATAAGCACTGCGGTTGATATCATGATAAATTTTAGCAATATTACCAGTCGTTCCATAATTTCAACACCAAACAGTGACACAGCAGAACGCTTCCCAATTTCTGTATCACTGGTAACCCACCCTCCACTACTTTGCAAGCACCATACACTAGATTGCAAATGTAGATAGATGAGTGTGAAGTGTGTCCATTGGGTCATATACACCAAAGTATATCAGGAACTGTCCTATACCGATGCAGTTGTGTTATCTACATATTTCTAGCACATTGATAATAGTGCAGAATTTACAATTATGGTAGGCCATCTTTCCCTGTGTGGACGGGAGTCACAGAGTATTCTCGCATTTGTAGGATAAAGTCAGAGATCGATAAATCCGCACGCATGGTCGCCAATTTAATCTCTAACTGACTGGTAATGTGAGGGCATTATACCCACTACATTCCACATTTTGTGACAGAACAGAGCGAGCTGTGTTCATAACTGCCATTCAGCGAAGACTGTTCGGCACCAACCTTACCCATGCCACCCATCCAAGAGCACAAGATGTCGCCAGATGTGTTCATGTCGAGGAGGCGAGGCGAGCAGCCCTTATTGGTGTATAGTAGACATGAGAGTTTGTTGTGGTGATATAACAGTCAGTTAAGAAGAGATGTGTGGTTTGTACATGATGGAGCTCCAGACAAATGGAGTTTGAAACATTTCACGTAAATCAACTGTGGTATCAATCCTGGAGTATTATTCCAGTGTCTGGAGTCAGTACCAAGAAGATACAAGCATAACAGAAATGACAGTCCGCCCCGGTAGCTGAGTGGTCAGCGTGACAGACTGTCAATCCTAAGGGCCAGGGTTCGATTCCCAGCTGGATCGGAGATTTCCTCCGCTCAGGGACTGGGTGTTGTGTTGTCCTAATCAGCATCATTTCATCCCCATCGACGCGCAGGTCGCCGACGTGGCGTCAAGTCGAAAGACCTGCACCAGGCGAACGGTCTACCCGACGGGAGGCCCTAGCCACACGACATTTCCATTTCCAACAGAAATGACTGTAGAGCATAATCACACTCTCCCTTGGCTGCGCAGCTCTACACCTAAAAGTGCTATATTGTTAAAGCTTTATCGTTTCCGATGTATTAGTCTTGTGGAATGCAACGCTCTTAATATTCTAACGCCGGATATATTTGTCGAACATCATACAACCACCCTGCAAGTTTCCTACCCTAATCACTACAGCAATAAACTTTAAAATGATAAAACTATTTCCTCCTACACTATTCTGGTGTCCTAGGAAGTGACCAAGCTGTTCCTCACTACGATTGCATCATCGCTGTATATTCGCCGCTCTAGCTGCTTCTAAACCAACTAGAATGAAGTCGTGAGACTGCTCTTTTGTTTCTTAGGAAACTGCGTGCTTGCTAAGAAACAACAACATGTAATGGCAGCCGAAACTCCGCCTATGTTTTGAGTAATCGAAAAAAGAGCATTGCCAAGCGACCATAGATTAAGAAGTAAGCCTATTTACTTCGCAAACAACACAGGAGAACGCACCACAACTTCAAAACTATGACAGGTTGTATATTGTGTAACAGAATAGCTACCAAAATAAATTGACAATAACATCATGTAAGTCAAAAATAAAAAATTGAACCCACTGACGATAGCGCAATAGCGCAATAATGGGTGAAACAAAACAAAAAAAGGTGTCTTGCATAGGGCGGAACTTCTCATCCAATTTATATTTGTTGCTTAGGACGTCTGTGCCCATCTTTCGTTGTGCGAATGTCACACATATTTTTGCCCATCTATGACAATCCGTCCATACGAATCATTCTGCCATAAACGAAATGCTTGTGTTTCCGCTAGAGTGACCTAAATTGTGAATTCCATTGAAAAATGCTTTGTGTAGTCCTTCGTGTAAAAAAGGTCTGGGTTTGTCTTTTGACGTATCACACCGGATATTAGTCCCCACTGTTTGTATATGCTTAAAATGCAAACCCATGAATTCGCTTTGTAAATATTTGTCTAGCTGACCATCGGGAGAATGTGCCACAGCCAAGTGTGCATAATCCAGTGTGTACGAGGTGGCTCCAACTCGTGAAAAAAAAAAAAAATCATCCGCTACATATTCGGCCCCTTTGATGCGTCTAATATCTGCAGTAAACTGTGCAACAAACTCGAGACGTAGGTGTTGCCTTGGGGACCAGTCGTCCTTGTGTTTGCTGAAGGCGAAGTTTATAGGCTCTTGTCCATATACAACATGAACGTTCTGGCGTCTACGTATCTGCAAAGGCGCCGCACTTCTTCACACACAGCTGGTATTCCGCGATCAACTGTGCTCAGTTTGACTTGGGGTGCTGCGAGCTTACAACAAAAAAGAACTTAAAGGTTGCCAATAACCTTCCACATACTGACGGAGAACAGCTCCTTTTGCCTGTTATTTTGTGCCTAAGAGTACTGCTAAGTGTACATCATGCACAGGATGGACTAAAAGAATTGCTTTCTTCAAGTTGGCTTTTTCCTGGTTGAAAACTCTTTGCTTCTTGGCCGTCCACTGCAGGGGCCATTGATCTGTGCCGTCTTTACCTTTTAGCGCCTCCGTCAGTGGCACTGGTACCTCAGCAGCTCCTAGTAGACGAGGACGGTAGAAGTTTACAAATACCAGGAATCTTTTTCATTGAGTAAAGTCTGTCGGGCGGGGTATGTTCCTTATGACTCCGACTTTTGTTTTTGAAGGGCGAAGCCAGCCGTTGTGACCGGGCGGTTCTAGGCGCTCGAGTCTGGAACCGCGCGACCGCTACGGTCGCAGGTTTGAATCCCGACTCGTACTGTAACTACGACCAGGACGGTCGCGGGGTAGCACTGACGGAAGGCGTGGCGGGACCCGCGGAGAGGCCCGCGAACAGCGACACAACGGGAGAGGACGGACACGACCGACGTAGGACAGAACGAATACCACAAGACCGAACAACAGAGTCACAAGGAAGCAAAGTCGTACACGAACCAGGAAGTAAGCAGTCTAGCGCAAAGCGAGGTGTAAACCGACGTAAGCGAGATCAGACTGACTGGTTGACCTTTTTTTTCCTTTATTGTTATTTTCAAACCTGGGTACAGGCAGGCCAGCAGCAGCATGCTACGCCGCTCTTTGGCCTCAGAGATACACACAAGATATAAAGGAAGACAACGAGAGAAGAAACATGGTGGACATAGAAACGGAGACAATCACTATTTAAAATACATGGAGCCGTTCACGGGCGTAGAGTCCAAGATAAAATTTGTTCAGACACTTGGACAGAGACGAATAGTGTCACACGTGAACAGAGGTGCACAAAACGAATAATACAGAAACACTTAAGCACAAAACGACGATACACACAGAACACGAGGCGTAGATCTCCGGCGCGCGAATGTTCACTGTATACGAGTCCGGGGACCTGCCAAGAGAGGAGGAGAGGGGGGGTGGGAGAAGGAGAGGGGAGAGCAGATGCCATGGGCAGGGGAGATAGGGGGGAGGGAGGAAGGGGGAGGGGAAGCCCGGGGGAAGAGGGAAGGAGGGAGGGGATGGGGAAAAAGGAAAGAGAAGGGAGGGAGGGTGCCTAATGGAAAAGACACAGGATGTGGGGGGAGGATCAAAGTTGATAGGAGGGGTAGATGGAGGGGAGGAGGACATCATCAGGGAGGGGGAGCTGGCGGAAGCCACCTTGGGAGAGGGTGAGGAGGGTGGAGAAATGGAGACCGGGTGGGACGTGGGAATACAGGCGCGGCAGCGGGCGGGGGTGGGAGACGATGGGTGAGACAAGCGGATGAGGAGGATCGAGTTTGCGGGATGTGTACAGGATCCGTACCCTTTCAAGGAAAAGGAGGAGGTGGGGGAAGGGGATGAGATCATACAGGATCCGCGTGGGGGAGGGGAAACGGATGCAATAGGCAAGGCGGACTGGATGAGCGAGTGGCCGGCGCTTAAGTACGCTATTGGCCGCTGGGACGACGTGTTCCACTGTGGCGCCTCACACTAAAAGCGGGCCAGGAGGCGCGCGCCGCCACAGCTTACGGTGCAGCGACCTGTATGGGTCTCCGACGTCCATGACGTCTGGCGTGGATTCAAATTCCGCGGCGGGCGGTACCAGACCTCTGACATGGATGTGTGTGATGTCATTAGGTTAGTTGGGTGTAAGTAGTTCTAAGTTCTAAGGGACTGATGAGCTCAGAAGTTAAGTCCCATAGTGTTCAGAGCCATTTGAGCCATCAAGGGCGAATGCCGGCCGCCGAAACTGCATAACCGCGGAAATTCACTTGTTTCTGCTACACGAACTTCACTTCGTTGACCACTATGCCGTACTTATACATCTGGTGAAATACTGCCTTAAGGTTTTCCTCGTGAGCTGAGTCAGTCCTGCAAAATAGCAGGATGGCAATCAGAAATCCACCACTCTGAATGCTGCCACATTTCCTCAGCGTTCTTCAACTCAAATGGCATTCCTAAAAACATGAACAACCTGAATGAAGTCATCGCATCAGTCTTTGGATTGTCTTCTTTTGCCACTGGTATTTCACTGCGCACTTTTTTTGCTGTCGATTTTCTGAATATTGTCGCTCCTGCTAGCGCATTGTTGAAGTCTTTGATATTTAGCACCGGGCAATCGATCTGGAATTGTGTGTTTATTCAATACGCAACAGTCCGTGTAGGGCCTCCAGAGCCATCCGTCTTTCCGACTAGATGCAGTTTCAGGCATTTCCTCAGATTCTGCCTTTGCTGCGGCAAAATGGTCGGTCGCTGTTCTTCTCAGCCGTCATGAGACCAGATAACCCGGTGCCGTCTAGAAATAATGTACTGTGTCAGGCAGAACGCTTTTATCCGCTTCCCAATGCCCAGTCTGCTCACAGCACTTCAGGCTAAAGATCCAGTTAGGACTCCTCCGTCCACTTTTACCTGTGCTGAGATTGATCTCGCTCCTCTCCTGGCACATAACGTTCCTCTCCTGCCAAATAACAGCCGCTTCCAAGGGAAAGGGGCTCTACTTCAACTGCTAGTACGAAATTTCGTATCACTCCCTACTAAATTCCAAACCCATCTCCACTTCGGAATTTGTTTTCCACCGTGAGGTGAGTTGTTTGGCTGCTCTCGCACTTCTTTATTCCCAACCAGTAACGTGCTAACACCAGATTCTGAGTGGACGAGATAGTAAAGATCCGCCATAACATCTCTCACATATAATCTTCGGGACGATTTTAGCGGGCTTCCTTGGTCACCCACTCTCTTGAGGCCCGCTTCGTCTTCGACTTCCTGATCGTGGTGCAGCCGCTGGCGTCATTTGGGTGTGTACGCAAAGAGGTACACCTTGTAGCCTGCTCGCCGAGAAGTTGATGATGCGAATACGTTGAATCTTGCTGATTTTTCATTTATTCTATTATGATTTATTCTATTATTATGTTATATTTTTCTACCCTTACTTCTGTCGAAACAAGGTCGTGGTAGTAGACAACATTCCATTAGAACTACTGACAGCCTTGGGAGAGCCAGGCCTAACGAAACTCCACCATCTAGTGAGCAAGATGTATGAGACAGAAGAAGAATATAATAATTCCAATCCCAAAGAAAGCAGGTGTTGACAGATGTATAAATTACCGAACTATAAGTTTAATAAGCCACGGCTCCAAAATACTAACACGAATTCTTTACAGCCAAATGGAAAAACTAGTAGAAGCCGATTTCGGGGAAGATCAGTTTGGATTCCGTAGAAATACTGGAACACGTGAGGCAATACTGACCTTACGACTTATCTTAGAAGAAAGATTAAGGAAAGGCAAACCTACGTTTCTAGCATTTGTAGACTTAGAGAAAGCTTTTGGCAATGTTGACTAGAATACTCTCTTTCAAATTTTGAAGGCTGCAGGGGTAAAATACAGGGAACGAAAGTCTATTTACAATTTGTACAGAAACCAGATGGCAGTTATAAGAGTCGAGGGACATGAAACGGAAGCAGTGGTTGGAAAGGGAGTGAGACAGGGTTGTAGCCTATCCCCGATGTTATTCAATCTGTATAGTGAGCAAGCAGTAAAGGGAACAAAAGAAAAATTTGGAGTAGGAATTAAAATCCTTGGAGAAGAAATAAAAACTTTGAGGCTCGGCGATGACATTGTAATTCTGTCAGAGACAGCAAAGGACCTGGAAGAGCGACTGAACGGAATGGACAGTGACTTGAAAGGAGAACGTAAGATGAACATCAACAAAAGCTAAACGAGAATAATGGAATGTAGTCGAATTAAATCGGGTGATGCTGCGGGAATTAGATTAGGAAATGAGACACTTAAAGTAGTAAAGGAATTTTGTATTTGGCGCAAAATAACTGATGATGGTCGAAGTAGAGAGGATATAAAATGTAGACTGGCAATGGCAAGGAAAGCGTTTCTGAAGAAGAGAAACTTGTTAACATAGCGTGTCAGCAAGTCGTTTCTGAAAGTATTTGTATGGAGTGTAGCCATCTATGGGAGTGAAACATGGACGATAGATAGTTTGGACAAGAAGAGAATAGAAGCTTTCGAAATGTGGTGCTACAGAAAAATGCTGAAGATTAGATGGGTAAATCATATAACTAATGAGGAGGTAATGAACAGAATTGGGGAGAAGAGAAATTTGTGGCACAACTTGACTAGAAGAAGGGATCAGTTGGGAGGGCATATTCTGAGGCATCAAGGGAACAGCAATTTAGTATCTCACCTTGGTGTATTCTTCCTGCCTTCCGCTACTTTCTTCTGCAACGCTTCCATCTGCTCATTCAAATAGTTCAACTGCATCCTAACGTCCGAATGTTGCATCTTCTTATAGCTGCAGCATCTTGTGTGTTGATTTCCTCAGCTATTTTTACCGCATTCGACATATTCGTATTGTCCAATGTTGCACCCTGTCTGCAACGGTGATTACCGAGTTGATGCCGCGCGGATTGTCTGCGTGGTTTGAGGCGCCACACATGGTTTGCTCGGCCCCTCCCACCTGAGGTTCGAGTTCTCCCTTGGGCATGGGTGTGTGTTGTTCTTAGCATAAGTTAGTTTAAGTAGTGTGTAAGTCTATAGACCGATGACCTCAGCAGTTTGGTTCCTTAGGTATTCACACACATTTGAACATTTTTGAAGCGAGTTGATGTCGGTTCCTTTCTATGTAACTACAGCTGCTGTTACCGTTACTGGCAGCTGCGCCATCCATACATATCGTAGCATCGCGTCCGATAACTCTTATTCTCCAGCGGTGCTTCGTGAATGTCGGGAGAATTCTGATACTATTCGCCTGTGTATTGCGCAGTGCGTACTGCACCCTTTGCTCTACTGTCTTACGCAACCGGTCGATTAGTGTTTTCTTCAGAGTTATACATACTGTTGTTCTTGCGATGGATTCAATACAATGTCTTTGACTATAACGTCCGTCGTAGCATGCAAATTGTTTAACGTTACCGGGAATTGTGTGTGATTGACAGTGGCGCTGTTTTGTAAAAATGCTATGTCTGAAACTGCTAACCATAATTCCATCTTGTCTGGCAAGAACCGCAGATTTTGCTTGGATTTACTTTAATCTCATACTATCTGAGAAACCGAGCGTTGTCCAGCTATTTGTTTATTCCACTGTTCTATTAGCCCATCTCCTCCTCTCTCCACTCTCTGTCCATTTTTTCCTTCCCCTCTCCTTTCCTCTATCCACCCCCTGTCTCTCTTTATCCTCCTCCCTGCTCTCTCTATCCATTCGCCCTGTCCCTGCACATAACCTGCACTCCTCCCTCTCTCTTTTGCCTCCACCACCCCTTGTGTCTCTCCACCCAGGTATCTATTTATTCCACTCTTCTATTAGTCCATCGCCTCCACCCCCCACCTTCCACTCTCAGTCCACCTACTCCTCTCTCTGTCCATCTCCGCCTCTCCCCCTATCCATCTGCCCCTTCCCCTCTGCCCAACTCATTATCCTCCATCGAATTCCATCTCCTCCTTCCCCTCTCCTTGCCAATTTCCTTCTCCCTCCCTCCCTCCCTCCCACTCTCTCTCTCTCTCTCTCTCTCTCTCTCTCTCTCTCTCTCTCTCTCTCCCCTCTATCTCCTCCTCACCCCTCTATACGCCCATCTCCTCCTGTGCCCATTCTGTGTTCATTTCCTCTTCACCATCTCTCTGCCTCTCTTTTCCTCCTCCTACCTTCTGCGCCCATCTCCCCCTCATCTCTCTCTCTGTTCATCTCGTCCCCTTACTCTGTCTATTTCCTCCTCCCCCATCTCTCTGTCTGTCTTCATCCCCTGTGCTTGTCCACATCCTCCTCTTTCCTTTCTCTATCCATCTTCTCCTCTCCCCTGTCTCCATGCATTTCTCTCTCCTGTCTCTGTCCATTTCCCCCTCCTTCTACCTGCACCTGTCTCCTCCTTCTCATTTGCTGTCCATCTGTTTTTTCCTCCCCCCTTCTATCTCCACGTTTTCACATTTACCCCAATATTAGGCTGGTGGCTCTTACTGCTACAGTATTTCAATCCACATTGTCATTAAGATATGTACGAAATTTGACTGAAATCGTTCCAGGGGTTTAGCAAGAGCTTTTCAGCCGTAGCTTTGCTGGCACTCGCGCGTGTCAAATATATTTCACATATATTTAACATATTTCATGCGTATTTGTGTACATATTTCATTTGTCTGTCTAACGAATTTCGCCCTGCAGTTTCGTTTTCACATAGATTAATGTTTATGACGTCGTTTTTCCTTAACTATGAGCTGTACAGTGATATAATTTTGCACGAACATCCAGTAGTATATGTGCCTACTGTCTGTGAAATGTGTTGTGAATTACGTTAGAAGTAAAGAAGTACTAAATTTAAACGTCATGCATGATGCGGCACGCATGACGGTGTTTATGACGTCGAATTAACATGAACTAAACGTCATACAGCGATGTAATTTCTCTGATACACTTCACTTCCTCCACCTTCTCCCTTTCCATTCTCTGCCCACCTTCTTCTCTCCCCTCTCTCTGTACGTTCCTCTCTCCCATCTCTGTCCTTTTCCTCCTCCTTGTGCCTGCGTCTGTCTCCTCCTTCCCATTTGCTGGGTGGTGTATGTGAACACTGTCTGTAAAATGTGTTACGAATACAGTTAGCAGTAAAGAAGTAATAAATAAATCTGTCATGTTTCAGGTGGCAGTTTTACTCCACGAACAGCGAATTGTAGTAAACGACAAACATTTTCCTTTTCATCATTTTGTGGTGGTCTTCAGCGAGAAAAGTTTCCTAAAGGTTTGAAATTATGCGTAACGTTTGTTGCAAGTCTCTAAGTGCTCTCATTCACAAATACTGAATAACGAAAACACGGGTATTCTCACGTCCTGGGCCACGCTACGGTTTCGCCCCCACTCTCACCCCTTTGATAGATGAGTGGTTCTTATCCCCACGATGATCGTTACAGACAGTAAGTGATACGCGTACTAAGTTCGATTGAAATCGATCCAGTGGTTTAGTAGAAGATGTGGAACACACATATATACATCCATTTTTATGACCTGTTTGGATTTCCCAGCCTTCCTGTTTACTGAATTTCTGTTGTCTCCCGACAATATTGGATACGTCTCTCTGTTATCCCGCATTCCTATTGCAGCCTAAAAAGTCTTCAATCTGTTTCTTCAAGTTTTCTCGTAGTTTTAACAGCTACAATTCAGCCTGAGCTTGACTAACTTCTACATAACGACAGTACCATATGACTCCGTGTAATCTTTGCCGTTAGCATTTATTCTGCATTTTCAGGGTCACCAATATATAGCTGTTCTGCTCGTTCACCCTCCTATTAAGCCATCTGAAAGACACTTTTGAATGCTACAATGAGTATCATTACCAAGTAACAGTCAAACGACAAAAATACTGTGGGTAATCTCTAATTCCAAATAGCAAGCGTGATGTCAAACAGAGATTGTCCGAAGGCACACAAAAACACATTGTATAGCTTACTCAACCAGTGGCGATTCCAACAACGTTATTTGTGGGAACAAATCCTAATTCTGCAGTGCGCGCATTTGAGGATATTTTGGAGAACAATATCTTGGACTGAGAAACATATATATTCCCAGCTTCAATGCAACACTTATGTATAAGCGTTGTGCTGCCCTTCTTTTACTCTCTATTAACTATTTCCCAATAATTTGCAAGAAAGTAGTTAAAACTATAGCCAGACACAATGTATTTCATAATCTTTTCCCTATCTTCATTGTCAAGGATTACCCATACACCCGGGGTACGCGAAAGGAGCCTCCCCGAAGATCATGACAACGATCGGGCGTACCCTGGGCAACGTCAGGCCTGTGCCTAACGGCCAATCCTTTCAACACCAAGACACCACAAAAAGGCTTCTATCAAAGCCAGCGCTAAATATAATGTCCGTAAACATTGAAGGGCTCTCTCATGAGAAAGAAGTGCTACTCGCTGTAGCATGTAAAACTCACAACTGTGATCTCTTACTAATCCAAGAGACCCACATTGGCCCCACAAATAGAAGACCAAAGATCCACGGAATGAAATTAGTAATTGAAAGACCACACGAGCAATATGGCAGCGCAATCTTCGCCAAAATGGGCTTAGGTATTATATCTGCAGAACTGACATCTCAAGAAGACATCGAAATCTTGACTGTAGAGCTACAGTCCTGCACTGTGACGTCTATATATAAGCCACCGAGCAGGGAGTTCAGATTCAGTGAGCCAGCCAACTTCAACTCACAACCAACGAAAATAGTAATGGGCGACTTCAACTGTCATGGATCAGCCTGGGGGTACAGGCACACAGGCAAAAGTGGGGACGACCTAGAAACCTGGGCACACTCAACTGGCCTTAAACTAATACACGACCCCAAACTTCCATATTCTTTCAACAGCAGCAGGTGGAACCGTGGATACAATTCAGATAACATCTTTGTCAGCGAAAACATAGCACATCAAACCAGGAAGGATGTGGGAGAACCCCTCCCACATACACAGCACCGAGCTATATTATGTCTGGTCGAAGCAGTTGTTAAACCAGCAACCACCCATTTCCAAAGACGTTTTAATTTTAAACGTGCCCTATGGGACAAACTCTCTGAAGAACTTGACAAAGAGGTGCAGAACCTTGATGCTAGCCCGGAAAAATAGGACACTTTCATTGAATTAGTTAAAACTGTCTCCCGAAGAAATATCCCCCGAGGCTGCAGAACTAGTTATATCCCTGGACTTGACGGAAACTCAAAGGTTCTTCTGGAACATTACCAACAGCTCTTCGAGGAAAACCCTTTTTCAGAGGAAACAACTATGGCGGGAGAAGAACTCCTCCAGGCCATATCAGCCTCAAGAACAATGAAATGGTGTAATCTAATCACAAACCTAGACATGAAACAGAATAGCCGAAAGGCATGGCAACTCCTTAAAAACATCAATAATGACCCCTCATCTAATACACAAAATTTGTATAAGGTCACACCAAATCAAATAGCAAATCAACTTCTACTTAATGGTAAAACCAACAGGAAGCACCCAAGAAAGAAACTACAGAGAGGCACTCAAGAAAAAGACCACCTAGGCACCCCCTTTACTCTGAAAGAATTAGAAGATTCCATCTCCATAATGAAAATTAATAATGCCGCTGGCCTAGATGATCTACGCCCAGAACAAATAAAAATGTTCAGACCTGTTACCAGACGGTGGTTACTAGATATGATGAACAAATGTGTTCTTGAAATGAAAATCCCCAAGACTTGGCGGAAGGTAAATATAGTAGCTATACCAAAACCTGGAAAAAAACCCACAGACCCTAAAAATTTTCGGCCTATCTCCCTGCTCTGTCAGCTCTATAAAGTCTTAGAAAGAATGATCCTTAATCGCATCTCAGAACATGTAGACAAGAATATAATTAAAGAGCAAGCAGGATTCCGCCCAGGAAGGTCATGCTGTGGACAAATCCTCAACCTTACACAGTACGTGGAAGATGGATACGAGCGGAAACAAATTACAGGTGCAGCCTTTATCGACCTTACAGCAGCTTACGACACCATAAACCACAGTAAGTTAAAATCAAAAATATATAATACCACAAAAGACTACCGACTGCCGCAATTCATCCAGTGCCTGTTGCAGAATAGACGGTATTATGTCACGCTGCATTTGAAGAAGAGCCGATGGCGGACCCAGAAAAACGGCCTACCTCAAGGTAGCGTCCTCGCCCCATTGCTGTATAATATCTATACCAATGACCAACCGATCAGCATGGACGCTCGCTCCTTCATCTATGCAGACGATACAGTCGTTGCCACCCAGGGAAAAACCTTTGAAGAGGTAGAAAGTAAATTAACTTTAGCGATTGAAAAGCTGGGTGACTATTATGATAATAACCACCTCAAACCAAACCCAGCAAATCCCAGGTCTGTGCTTTTCACCTACGTAATAAGGAAGCAAGGAGGAAACTCAACATAAGCTGGAAGGGACAACATCTATCTCACTGCGACACACCAAAATATCTTGGGATTAAACTTGACCGTGCTCTCACCTACAAGGAACACTGTTTGGCCACAAAGATGAAAGTGAGTGCCAGGAACAACATCATCCGTAAGCTAACAAATAGCAGATGGGGAGCGCAACCTACAGTTCTCCGCACGTCAGATTTAGCTTTGTTTCTCCACTGCGGAGTACTCGGCACCCGTTTGGCAAAATTCCACCCACGCTGAACAAGTAAATATAGCACTGAATGAGACTGGACGCATCGTGACAGGAGCCTCCGCCCAACTCCCACAAAGCAGCTGTACCACCTCATGGGCATAGCCCCGCCAGACATCGGAAGAAGGACTGCCGCAGAAATCGAGAAACATAAACAGGAGACAGATCCCAGGCATCCAATGTTCGGATACAATCTTCAACCTCGCCGACTTAAATCAAGGAAGCGTTTCCTACGAACAACTGAAGCAACTCTTTTATCGCCTAGAGCACGACGAGAAGAGCTGTGGTACAATGTGGTCCCAGGAAGACCAGGGAATAGCCCCAGGGAAGAACCCACAGCTGGCTCTGAACTCCCATATACAACCTGGAAAGCCCTGAATAGACTACGAACAGGCGTATCAAGATGCAGAGCAAACTTGGAAAAATGGGGCTACATCAGTGCAGACGAGCGCTGCGAGTGTGGAGAACAGCAAGACCCACAACACCTACTGGTCTGCAGGAAACTAAACAACCCGTGTTCGACTCAAGACCTATTTGAAGCAAATGACAAGGCTATTCAAGCTGCAGTGTATTGGGCTTCACGTGGGATATGAAAATCGCTCTGTTTCGCATCCTTAGCGCTTATCATTATATGTTACATACTTTCCTATATTATTGTAGTTAATTTACCTTATAACCATGTATTATTGTATTATAACTGCTTCTCTTGCATTGTAATATATATATATATATATATATATATATATATATATATATATATTTGTAAAATGGTGATGTCTTGGATACGATAAATAAAAACCCATACACCATCAACTTCTGTGTATTCTTGTTGCTCAAGTGGATGAACTGCAGAACACTGTTAAAAATAACTCATCATCTGTGTTGTAAGATATCTAATACCTTACAGTCACACGACACAGAACTTATTGATACAGGCTACAGTGAGGTACATGGTAAATAATATTTATTTACGTTTAACATACTTGGACAGTCTTCTTCAGTGTCAGACACACCATCTATCCTGTACCTATGACCTATAGCTCCCAGTCTGGTAATACGATGTTCGTTAGCCACAGAAGACACAAAAGATTTTCGTAGCTGTGTGTCAGAGACACTTCATAAAGTAAAGACGGTTAGCAATATCTTACTTCACTCCTCGGCATGTATGATTTGACGTTGTTGTTGTTGTTGTTGTTGTAGTCTTCAGTCCAGAGACTGGTTTGATGCAGCTCTCCATGCTACTCTATCCTGTGCAAGCTTCTTCAACTCCGTACCTACTGCCAGCTAAATCCTTCTGAATCTGCTCAGTGTATTCATCTTTGGTCTCCCTCTACGATTTTTACCCTCCACGCTGCCCTCCAACACTAAATTGGTGATCCCTTGATGCCTCAGAACATGACCTACCATCCGATCCCTTCTTCTAGTCAATTTGCGCCACAAATTTCTCTTCTCCCCAATTCTGTTCAATACCTCATCATTAGTTATGTGATCCACCCATCTAATCTTTAGCATTCTTCTGTACCACCACATTTAGAAAGCTTCTATTCTCTTCTTGTCCAAACTATTTATCTTCCATGTTTCACTCCCATACATGGCTGCACTCCATACAAATACTTTCAGAAACGACTTCCTGACACTTAAATCTATACTCGATGTTAACAAGTTTCTCTTCTTCAGAAACGCTTTCCTTGCCATTGCCAGTCTACTTTTTATATCCTCTCTACTTCGACCATCATTAGTTATTTTGCTTCCCAAATAGCAAAACTCATTTACTACTTTAAGCATCCCATTTCCTAATCTAATTCCCTGAGCATCACCAGATTTAATTCGACTACATTCCATTATCCTCGTTTTGCTTTTTTTGATGTTGATCTTACATCCTCCTTTCAAGACACTATCCATTCTATTCAACTGCTCTTCCAGCTCCTTTTTTGCCTCTGACAGAATTACAATGTCATCGGTGAACCTCAAAGTTTTTATTTCTTCTCCATGGATTTTAATTCTTACTCCAAATTTTCTTTTGTTTCCTTTACTGCTTGCTCAATGTTCAGACTAAATAACATCGGGGAGAGGCTACAACACTGTCTCTCTCCCTTCCCAACCACTGCTTCCCTTTCATGCCCCTCGACTCTTATAACTGCCATCTACTTTCTGTACAAATTGTAAATAGCCTTTCGCTCCCTGTATTTTATCCCCGCCACCTTCACAATTTGAAAGAAAGTATTCCAGTCAACATTGTCAAAAGCTTTCTCTAAGTCTACAAATGCTACAAACGTCAGTTTGCCTTTCGTTAATCTGTCTTCCAAGATGAGTCGTAGGCTCAGTATTGCCTCACGTGTTCCAGTATTTCTACGGAATCCAAACTGATCTTCCCTGAGGTCGGCTTCTACCAGTTTTTCCATTCATTTGTAAAGAATTCACATTAGTATTTTGCAGCCGTGACTTATTAAACTGATAGTTCGGTAATTTTCACATCTGTCAACACCTGCTTTCTTTGGGATTGGAATTACCATATTCTTCTTGAAGTCTGACGGTATTTCGCCTGTTCATACATCTTACTCGCCAGATGGTAGAGTTTTGTCAGGGCTGGCTCTCCCAAGGCTATCAGTAGTTCTAATGGAATGTTGTCTACTCCTGGGGCATTGTTTCGATTTAGGTCTTTCAATGCTCTGTGAAACTCTTCACGCAGTATCATATCTCCCATTTCATCTTCCTCTACATTCTCTTCCACTTCCATAATATTGTCCTCAAGTACATTGCCCTTGTACATACCCTCTATATACTCCTTCCGCCTTTCTGCTCTTGATATTCATACATGTGGTTCTCTTTTCTCCAAAGGTCTCTCTAATTTTGCTGTAGGCAGTATCTATCTTACCCCTAGTGATATATGCCTCTAAATCCTTACATTTGTCCTCTAGCAGTCTCTGCTTAGCTATTTTGCACTTCCTGTCGATCTCATTTATGAGACGTTTGTATTCCTTTCTGTCTGCTTCATTTAGCGCATTTTTATATTTTCTCCTTTCATCAATTAAATTCAAAATATCTTTTGTTACCCAAGGATTGCTACTAGCCCTCGTCTTTTTCCTACTTGATCCTCTGCTGCCTTCACTATTTCATCTCTTAAAGCTACCCATACTTCTTCTACTGTATTTCTTTCCCCCATTCTTGTCAATTGTTCCCTAATGCTCTCTCTGAAACTCTGTACAACTTCGGGTTCTGTCAGTTTATCCAGGTCCAATCTCCTTAAATTCCCACTTTTTTGCCCTTTTTGGAGTTTCTTTAGTTTTAAACTGCAGATTGTGGTCAGAGTCCACATCTGCCCCTGGAAATGTCTTACAATTTAAAACCTGTTTCCTAAATTTCTGTCTTACCATTATATAGTGTGTCTGAAACCTTCTAGTATCTCCAGGCCTCTTCCATGTAAACAACCTTCTTTCATGATTCTTGAACCAAGTGTTAGCTGTGATTAAGTTATGCTCTGTGCAAAATTCTACCAGGCGGCATCCTCTTTCATTCCTTACCCCTATTCCATATTCGCCTACTACGTTTCCTTCTCTTCCTTTTCCTACTAGCGAATTCCAGTCAACCATGACTATTAAATTTTCGTCTGCCTTCACTATCTGAAAAATTTCATCAGTCTCTTCATCATCTGCGGAGCTAGTTTTCATATAAACTTATACTACTGTGGTAGGCGTGGGCTTCGTATCTATCTTGGCTACAATAATGCTTTCACTATGTTGTGTGTACTAGCTTACACACATTCCTAATTTTTATTCATTATTAAGCCTACTCCTGCATTACCCCTGTTAAATTTTGTATTTATAACCCTGTAATTACCTGACCAAAAGTCTTGTTCCTTCTGCCACCGAACTTCACTAATTCCCACTATATCCAGCTTTCCCTTTTTAAATTTTCTAACCTACCTGCCCGATTAAGGGATCTGCCATGTCACGCGCCGATCCGTAGAACGCCAGTTTCCTTTCTCCTGATAACAACGTCCTCCTGAGTAGTCCCCGCCCGGAGATCCGAATTACCTCCGGAATACTTTACCCAAGAGGACGCCATCATATAGTAAAGTTGCATGCCCTCGGGAAAAATTACGGTTGTAGTTTCCCCTTGCTTTCAGCCGTTCGCAGCACTAGCATAGCAAGGCCGTTTTGGTTAGTGTTACAAGGCCAGATCAGTCAGTTATCCAGACTGTTGCCCCTGCAACTACTGAAGAAGGCTGCTGCGCCTCTTCAGTAACCACACGTTTGTCTGGCCTCTCAACAGATACCCCTCCGGTGTGGTTGCACCTACGGTACGGCTACCTGTATCACTGAGGCACGCAAGCCTCCCCACCAACGACAAGGTCCAGGTATATGGAGGGGGGGTTGATTTGACATACAACTTTGTAACTTTGTTATACACAGAAGCGCCAAAGAAACTGGTATAGGCGTCCCTATTCAAATACAGAGATAAGTAAACACACAGAATACGGCGCTGCCGTCGACAACGCCTATATAAGACAACGAGTGTCTGACGCAGTTGTTAGCTGCTACAATGGCAGCTTATCAAGATTAAAGTGAGTTTGAACGTGGTGTTATAGTCGGCGCACGAGCGATGGGACACAGCATCTCCGAGGTGCAATGAAGTGGGGATTTTCCGTTACGATCATTTGACTATACCGTGAATATCAGGAATCCGGTAAAACATCGAATCTCCGACATCGCTGCGTCCGAAAAATGATCCTGCAAGAACGGGCCAATGACGACTGAACAAAATCGTTCAAAGTGACAGAAGTGCAACCCTTCCGCATATTGATGCAGATTTGAATGCTGGACCATCAACGAGCGTCAGAGTGTGGACCATTCAACGAAACATCATCGATATCGGCCGTCGGAGCAGAAGGCCCACTCGTGAACCCTTGATGACTGCACGACTCAGAGCTTTACGCCTCGCCTGTGCCCATCAACACTGACATTGTACAGTTAATGATTAGATACGTGGTGCCTGGTGAGACGAGTCTCGTTTCAAATTGTATCGAGCGGATGGACGTGTACGGGTATGGAGAGAACCTGATGAATCCATGGACCCTGCATGTCAGCAGGCGACTGTTCTAGCTGGTGAAGAACTCCAAATACGTCTAGATACGACTCTGACAGGTGACATGTACTTAAACTTTCTGTCTGATCACCTGCATTGCCACGCGGGATTAGCCGAGCGTTCTGGGGCGCTGCAGTCATGGACTGTGTGGTTGGTCCCGGTGGAGGTTCGAGTCCTCCTTCGGACATGGGCGTGTGTGTTTGTCCGTAGGATAATTTAGGTTAAGTAGTGTGTAGGCTTAGGGTCTGATGACCACAGCAGTTAAGTCCAATAAGACTTCACACACATTTGAACATTTTTGTTTCACCTGCATTCATTCAAGACGATTGTGAATTCCGACGGACTTGGGCAATTCCAGCAAGACAATCCGACACCCCACACGTCCATAATTGCTACATTGTGGCCCCAGAGACACTTTTATGAATTTAAACACTTACGCTCGCCACCAAACACCCCAGATAAGATCACTATTGATCATATCTGGGAAGCCTTGCAACGTGCTGTTCAGAAGAGGTCTCGAACCCCTCGTTCAAGAGAACGGATCCACTTTCAAACCCTATCTCGGACGTGGATCCGCTTCCCAACATCGCTACGGATATAACGGGCGGCAGGTCCACACTCGAACGCTAAGTCGGGTCTACTGCGAGTCCTGGGAGCCATCCGCGACGGATACACATACACACACATACAGAAAACAGAACAAACGAGCTGCATATGTGGAATATGTGAGTGGAGATGACTGGACGCAGTCGAGTACAATGCTGTAATAAGCCTTCCGGTCAGTGCATTTGCGCTACGAACTACATTTACAAGCAATTTTAGAACACAGAACGAGAGGTTATGTCATGATCGCATGGGTAGAACTGACATAAAATCGATAGAATTGCCAAAAATGACAGAAAATACGTTGAAATGTGGGGAAATTGAGGACGCACTTGCGTGTCTTTTGGTTGCCGCAGAATAATTCTTGTACTTGGGAGTATGCGACAGCAAGAGGAATACGAGAAAACGTTGACATGGAAGCATCGGAAACCAGGAAAACAGTCACTTTTTTTCGTCGAGGCAGCATTCTACTGTATGTCTATTCAGGTAATAGTGACACACATGAATTGACTGCTGTCTGTGATGCTTTCCTGGAAAAACAGAGAACAATCTGCCTCTAAATTTACTTGCATCAGCGTTAAAGGATGACATAGAGTGGATGGGGTGGTCAGTTGAGATGGAGTTGTAACAAGTACGGTTTAATGGTAGATTGATGATTTATTCTAGAGAGAGAGGGAGAAGTTGCTGCAGGTCACTTTTTCCGCAACGGTCGCATGACATAGTCTGCGTTCGACTCGTATACAACCACGTGTTCTGTGCGGGTCTTAGCACTGTCTACTTGCGATCGTTAACAATAAACCTGTCAGCAGAGAACTTCCATCTCATGTGTAATGAAACATGACACATTCCTCTAAACGAACGAAGATTTATGCGACGTGCTCCATTCCCCTATCGCATCTTGGGTGTAAAATCAAGACTTCAGTATCATAACTAAGATGATTCTAAGTTAGCTATAGGTGTTTGTGAGGCACTGCAATCCCCGTATATACATTGGCTTGACTGATGTCCTGTTTACAGAGTTGATGGCGGCATGGTGTGTAATTTCACATGCCAAACACTGCTGCTATGCCTTTATCTGTTTCCTTCTAAGAGGTATTCTCCGTTACTAACGACCATTTTATGCAGGACTGATGCAGTCATAGTATAATTTCTGAACCGTGATCGGATGTTAACAGTGGACGCTATACATCTATGGAGAGCTACACTGTTTTACGGAAGTAGTTTTTTCGTTTTACAGTTTGTTACCATAATTTATCATAGAGAAACCGGCAAGAAGAATGTATGTCATGCGCTCATAATATATTTCTTACACTGGAATATTGACAGCGCTACATTCCATACCACTAATAGGTCGGACACTGGAGCGATCTAGCATCATAGCATGTTTTAAGTGCGGAACCTTGTAGCGTTAGGAGTGCATTTGTTTATGTTCTCTCTTACCAATACCTTCCAGGTATTGATCCCAGACTATTGAACAATGTTTTAGAGTTGATTAGCGTAAAAAATGCTTCGAACTCCATCCGCCTGGCACTCCAACATGCACAAAAACCAGCCACTTCTTGTTCTTCTTAACCATCTGCTGTTACATCACAACACTTTCAAATCTGTTACTAAACACTGATAAGGGGTGCTAACCTCCACGACATGTACTTGGATGGGTGAGGACTCGGCTAGCTCCATTCATTCGCGAGACATGGGATGTAGTGGTCTACTTCTGATCAGCTGCAGATTGAATCGGTAACAGTGCTGCAGGGCGGGCTGGTCAAAGACGGTGGGGGGGGGGGGGGGGGTCTTTCAGTCTCTGATTTTATCCTAAGGCTGCGAGAAAGCTCTGTGACTCCCATGAATTATGCACTACAGTCGAGGTGCTAGAAATATGTAGAGCACTGTCTGGTGTACTTCGATAATGTATTTGTTCGAGAATTAACAGTAAATGGAGGTTCTGCACAGTCTTGTACCTATATCCACAATGATATTCGCAAAGTAGAGAAGAGGCGGTTTAGCTATGACACTGAAATTGGGAAACATGCTGTCGCATCATTGGTTGGTGTTGAAATTACTGTAAAATTGTTTAAAATTGTTAAAATTATTAGAGTACATCGACGGTGCCTTTTCCATCCCATCCATACACTGCTACGCTGTCGGTTACCATGTAATGATTGACTGATATCGCTTGTTCGGAGAAAGAGTTTTGATGGATGGGCAACACCTTCTGGGGATGGCTAGCACTGAAACAGTGATCACGTACACGACTGCGATATGAGGAATCAGTCGAAACAGAATGCAGCTATTCTGTCACTGTGACAGATGAGTTTAAATGTAGAGGTCATCAGTCACCTTCGGACAGAAGTTTGAAAACTCTCCACAATTCCGCCAAACTCTTCCAGTTTCCTTACGGTATAACTCTCTTTTTTTTTTTTTTAATCATACAGTGTGTGTGGTGTGCTATGGTTGCAGTGGTAACAATATGACTTAAACCGTGCGATGTCTAGTTTTCTGTGACAGGCAATGGATCAGAATGTGTTAATGTCAGTTTAGAACCTGACACAGACCTCGAAGTCGTGGCGGAAAAATAAAATGTATGGTGGTGAACAAAGTGTGTTACAGCAAAAAGAAACAATGTTTCAAACAACGACATAGGATCACAGGGAGGCTCTCTTTGACTTATAGTATAGTTTGTGAGATGCGGTCACCCTTATGCAGTACAGGCGATGCAACTTTACACTGGTCCATGCAGTGGATCCATAGCTGTATATTTAATAGGATCGTCACAAGTGCTTGAAGCCAACACACAGACAGCATTTGTTTTCGATATATGGCAGGAGAGAGATGTGGTAAATATCTTATCAACTTCTCTGTCGGATGAAGTTAGTGGAGCTTTTATAGTTCGTAATTTTTCTCTGTTGAATGGTACAGAATAACGAAGACAGCATGTTGGGGTGATAGACACGAATGGGTCCTGAGGGACGTGTATCTGGTTCGGACAGCAGTACTTGGATGTAGTTTTGGGCCGCACCACAGTGTAGTAGCAAAATCCTCATACTTCCCGCTAGATCCCATACTGTCTTTTACACGACCTCGTGTTGCAGGAGCAGTCTTCATTTGACGCTGACCTTACACATCGTATACTGTTGACGGAGCTACGACAACATGTTCCTGTTTCCACAGAATGGTCAAAACACGGTCCTGTCACACTAACTCGGGTCACTCTGTTTCTACAAGGGTTGCAGAAGGTGGTAGATATAGCTCTCTCTGACTTCTGCTCAGTTCCTACTTAAAGCGAATGATCACATGCGCAAAGCTGCAGAAATTGCAGCAGTTACATGAGGCATAGAGACTATTTGAAATTTTACTGTAGCAGGCGGGTTCGAAAAAGGTGACTCGTTTCAGTATATGAGAGTGCCAGAAATATGATTCAGTAGTGAATGCAATCATTAAAGCACTTCTCCATAGGATCCAAAGCAGGTATGTCGTTGAATAGAAAGACTTGATTCTAAATCATATACATCATTTCTACAGGAAAGCGTAGCACTGGAGATCTGGAAAACTAGTGTACATGTCTTACGACCTCAATCAGCACACCATCTACTGTTTGTGATCCTTCTCAATCAACCATAGCCTATAACCCAGTCGATGTATCATCGAACCTCTGACGTGGCATTGAGACAGAATGCATTACAAAATACTGGAGAAATATCTAGCGGCGGCGTGAGGGAGTTGCAAATACCGGTCTCGTATCACGTTCCTTAGCCGAATCACTTTCTAAATTCGGTAATTTTATTACGCGGGTGCCGTAGGCGACGTGTAACTGCACTCTTGGTCTGATACTATACACTCCGGCGATCACTGTCTATATTAAGAGTCACGGTGTTTTCTGGAAAAACCACTTCATTCGGAGCTAATACTATACCTGAATTTATAAAGACAGTATAGCTTTTAACATGGATGCTTGTATGCACCAAGACCGCTTGTGACAGTAACATACAGCAGTTGTTGCGATTGTGTTTTTTTAACATCTGGCGGTTTGTAAGACGATTATGCCTCTCTTTCTAAGACATAGTGGTACCACTTGCAAGAAAAACGTATGAGACATGTCCACTCATCGCTGATTTTTGGTCAATTTTATTTCGTTTCGCCAGCAATCGGTTATTGGTGAAGTATTATACTTAGTAGTAGAGGATGCGTGATAGATTCACCTTGAGCATCAGGCTTATAAATTATGTGTTTGTGTTCCGACATGTGCAAAGGAAATGACTATGTCTAGTCGTAAGGAAGGTATGGATTTGACGTGGAATACTGTGATAGTAAAGGGAAGAGTATATCAAGTCATAAGAATGGCACAGATATTCCTATTTCCAGAGCCACAGCCATCAGCAGGGTGTATTTACGATACTTCATTCATTGTCGAATGTCGTTCAACTGAGACCGCAATTGTAACATTTAATTGTAAGTATAGCGATCAGATGTATATGTGGCCGATCTCGTAGCACGACTCTGTCTATGCGTGCTTGGCGCGGCGGCGGGAGGTGGACCGTGGCGGGCATGATTCGCGTTCAGGACTGTAGTTGACTTAAGCATGTCGTCCTCTAGACGGCCGAATAGCGGACCAATACTTAGCATGTGTGGACAGTTTTCGTGATCGCGTGGAAATGTGAGAAGATTCAATATGGATATGTGTTTGCGCTGGACCGTTATTCCCTCCCATGTAAATTGTCCGACTGACTGCTTCTTCACATTTCCCGTCTTTATTTGGTTGAGATAAGATCGACTTTGTTGTGTGTTGAGTGCATCTAGCGGGTGAAATACGGCTGGAGGACACGTTTGCTGGTTCTCTAGACGTGAAAAACACCTTAGTTGACTTTGTTAATGATAAGGATGATTTGGAATCTGTTATGTCATCGACATCGGTATTCGCGAGTGGAAATATCAGTTTCCTCTATTTTTTTCGAGTTTTCACGTAAAGTTCTTCGCAGATGGGATAAGTTTCAAGTTACTCAGTGGCTCACAATTTTTTTCTTAGTCAGAGGAAAATTGTGTTATCTGGGTGGTGGAAGCTATACAAGCCGCCATTGTATGTTGGCTGAATTTACAAGTATTGAAAATACCAAAACGTTTCGTGGAAGTGGTGAAATCGATAAACGGAAAAGACTCTAGAGCTTTTTTAAATTGTAATTACATCCTTTATTCATCGACAAATGCGTAATGGAGGGAGGCTTCTTTGCAGTGCGGAAACGACACCCAGCTGGTGCAAGGTGAACGTATCAAAAGTTTTTTTTTTTTTTAAACATCTATAATTGATAGTCGGAAATGTTATGCTGCTGCTTGAACGTAAAGGTACGGTGACTTATGTTCCGACATACGTTTGTGAGAAGTAATCAAACTACTATTCACGTAAGAACAAAAAAATTACGTATGTCTAGTCGTAGTGGAAGGATATATTTGAAATTTGTGATTTCAACGCACTGAGAAGTATATCCGAATGTTAGTGGTGATAGAGGGTCTCAGGGAACCACAGAAGGGACGTCCGTCTAAAAGGGGGCAGGTAAAACACAGTAAGGTAGTTGTAGAAACGATTGGTTTTGTAGTTGTAAATTGTCGTAGCTGTGTTGGAAAAGAACCAGAGCTCCAAGCCCTAATAGAAAGCACTGAAGCTCAAATAGTTGTGGGTACAGAGAGCTGGCTAAAGCCGGAAATAAGTTCAGCCGAAATTTTTTCAAACGATCTAACAGTGTTCAGAAAGGATAGATTAAATACAGTTGGTGATGGAGTATTTATTGCTGTCAGAGGTAGTTTGCCTTGTAGCGAAATTTATGTAGATAGTTCTTGTGAAATAGTATGGGTAGAAGTTATACCTAACAATCTGACTAAACTATTAATTGGATCGTTTTACCGACCCCCGACTCAGAAGATATAGTTGCTGAACAGTTCAAAGAAAACTTGAGTCTCATATCAAATAAGTACCCCGCTGATACAAATTTAGTCGGTGGTGACTTTAATCTACCCTCGATATGCTGGAAAAATTATACGTTTAAAGCCGGCGGCAGGCATAAAACGTCATCCGAAATTGTACTGAATATTTTCTCAGAAAATTATTTTGAAAAATTGGTTTACGAGCTCACACGAAGCGTAAATGGTTGCGAAAGCATACTTGACCTTTAGCAACAAACAATACTGGACAAATAGTGAGTATTGTCACGAATACAGGAATTAGCGACCACAAGGCAGTTGCTCCTAGGCTGAATACCGTAACACCTACAACCATCAAAAAGAAACGCAATCTATTTAAAAAAAAAGCTGATAAAAATGCTCGTAACGCTATTTTAAGAGACAGTCTCCACTCCTTCTGATCTGATCATGTAAGTGTAGAAAAGTTGTCGAATGTTTTCAAAGACATAGTATCGCCAGCAATTGAGAGATATAGACCACATAAATTAATAAGTTATGGTACTTATTCCCCATGGTACACAAAACGGGTCAGATCGATGTTGCAGAAGCAACGAAAAAAGCATGCCAAATTTAAAAGAACGCAAAATCCCCAAGACTGGCAAAGTTTTACAGAAGTTCGAAATATGGCGCCTACTTCAATGCGAGACGCTTTTAATAATTTCCACAACGAAATTTTGTCTCGAAATCTGGCAGAAAACCCAAAGAGATTCTGGTCATACATAAAGCACACCAGTGGCAAGACGCAGTCAATACCTTCACTGCGCGATAACAACGGTGAAGTCACTGATGACAGTGCCACTAAAGCAGAGTTATTAAACACGGTATTCCGAAACTCCTTCACCAAAGAAGACGAGGTAAATATGCCTGAATTCCAATCAAGAACAATTGCCAAGATGAGAAACATAGAAGTAGATATCCTCGGAGTAACGAAGCAGCTTAAATCACATAATAAAGGCAAGGCCTCCGGTCCATATTGTATACCAGTCAGGTTTCTCTCAGAGTATGCTGATAAAATAGCTCCATATTTAGCAATTATGTACAACCACTCGCTCACAGAAAGATCCGTACCTAAAGACTAAAATCACTAACGTCGATTTGCGGTAGGGTTTTGGAACATATACTGTATTCGAACATTATGAAGTACCTCGAAGAAAACGATTTATTGACACATAGTCAGCACGGTTTCAGAAAATATCGTTCCTGTGACACACAACTAGCTGTTTATACTCATGAAGTAATGAATGCTATCGACAGGGGATGTCAAATTGATTCCATATTTTTAAATTTCCAGAAGGCTTTCGACACCGTTCCCCACAAGCGTCTTCTAACCAAACTGCGTGACTATGGAGTATCGCCTCAGTTGTGCGACTGGATTCGTGGTTTCCTGTCAGAAAGGTCACAGTTCGTAGTAATAGACGGAAAGTCACCGAGTAAAACATAAGTAATATCCGGCGTTCCCCAAGGAAGTGTTATATGCCCTCTATTGTTCCTGATCTATATTAACGACACAGGAGACAATCTGAGAATCCGTAGATTGTTTGCAGATGATGCTGTCATTTACCATCTTGTAAAGTCATCAGATGATCAAAACCACTTGAAAAATGATTTATTTAAGATATTTGCATGGTGCGAAAAGTGACAATTGACCCTGAATAAGGAAAAGTGTGAAGTTATTCACATGAGTACTAAAAGAAATCAGCTAAATTTCGATTACGCGAGAAGTCACACAAATCTGAAGGCTGTAAATTCAACCAAATACTTAGGGATTACAATTACAAATAACCTAAATTGGAACGATCACATAGATAATATTATGGGTAGAGCAAACCAAAGACTGCGATTCACTGGCAGAACACTTAGAAGGTGCAACAGGTCTAATAATGAGACAGCTTACACCACGCTTGTCCGCCCTATTCTGGAGTATTGCTGTGCGGTGTGGGATCCGCATCAGGTGGGACTGACGGATGACATCGAAAAAGTACAATGAAGGGCAGCTCGTTTCGTATTATCGCGTAATAGGGGAGGTAGTGTCACAGACATGATACGTGAATTGGAGTGGCAATCATTAAAACAAAGGCGTTTTACGTTGCGACGGGATATTCTCGTGAAATTTCAATCACCAGTTTTCTCCTCCGATTGCGAAAGCATTCTGTTGGCACCCACCTACATAGGGAGAAATGATCATCACGATAAAATAAGAGAAATCAGGGCTCACACAGAAAAATTTAAGTGCTCGTTTTTTCCGCGTGCCGTTCGAAAGTGGAACGGTAGAGAGACATCTGGAAGGTGGTCCATTGAACCCTCTGCCAGGCACTTTATTGTGAATAACAGAGTAATCACGTAGATGTAGAGATTCATTTCATAAACAGCTGCACAATATAACGATGCAAGTGTTCAACTGGACATGCTATAGTGTACAAACAGGACGGGCAACACGGCTGTAACAGAACAACCCCTCGTTGGCACCCCTAAGCGTACCCTCGCATTTTCCTTGTTGTTCTATCGACAGTGTTGTGGATTACAGTACATCAACCCGCTTCAGTGATGTCTTTCCACGCGTCACGTCCGCGGGTGCGGTATTCATTATGGCACAGTGCCTGACGCCTGTCCTTCATAACACTCGTTTCAGAGAATCCTGGCAGGATGCAGCACCTTCCAGGAGCGCTCATTCGAAGGCTTCGTCAGACAATTTCCTAGGACTGAGGAGAATAGAGACATATAGTCGGCGTGAGTGTAGGCATACCATAATTTTTTCGGGTGCTGTATGGATATAAGAGAAAACTGCACTGTTTGTGTAAAATGTGTATATATTGCAGTGTAATGTTACTGTGGCTTAGAAGTGGCATGACCAAAGAAAGTGAGTGTGTGTCCTATCGTGAAGGGCATAGAGACTCAGTGCATCGACAACCGTGAGGGTACGAGAGAGATTTTTACGTGGAAAATTAAATGTGCATTATAGATACTGAGATTCATTCCAGAACCACATCCGTCAAGAGGAGACATTACCTGTACATCAATCGCTGTCAGACTGTAGCAGCAATAGTAATATTTAATTGTAGTTACTGTGGTAAATATGTTCCTGGTTCCCAACATTCTTGTGAGTCTTGTATGTATTTGATGATTTGTAAGCTACTTTTGCGGGGTTTAATTGTTAGTGCATTATGGCGATCTGTACGAAACAATTTTTGCCACTGAAAGTCTCGTCTGCAGAAAAAAAGGCGGACAGTGGTCCTACAGTGGCAGCAGCAGCAGTCTGATGGGTGAATTCAGTGACGAACGGGCTGTGCCATTAGGAGCATCGGGAAGAATGCCTTCGGTGTTATTCGGGCTATTTCCGTAAACAGGTCCTGTTAGGACAGATGGATGGCTCTGAGCACTATGCGACTTAACTTCTGAGGTCATCAGTCGCCTAGAACTTAGAACTAATTAAACCTAACTAACCTAAGGACATCACACACATCCATGCCCGAGGCAGGATTCGAACCTGCGACCGTAGCGGTCACGCGGTTCCAGACTGAAGCGCCTTTAACCGCAAGGCCACACCGGCCGGCTTTGTTAGGACAAAAATTTATATGCAGACAAGCTGAGACGTTACGAAAGCTGCTACAAAAGCGACGGTTGACTATTTCTGCAGCACTTTACGAATTCCGGGAGGAGACTGATAAGTAATGGACGGGCTGTGCCGCTACATCTCTCTCAGCACTGGACACGCGTCATCGCGCCAGCAACGATGCCTAGGTGAACACGTATTTTAACAGGCATTTCTCAGGTGTCACGTATGAAAGGGATGCCGCCGCCTCATCCCTGTGGGACCCGAACTGACGCCTGCTAGTGGTTCAGCAGCTGGCGGCCGTGTCGTCACTTTACTGGGCCCCCAGTGCATCCCGACTCCTGGCAGCGTGTGCGTTCCAGTGGGCAGGGGACAGTGGGCGCTGCATGCTTCGAGATCGATTTTTAACTGTGTAATTACGTGTGACGTGTGTCGCAGACGGTATTCCTTGCGCGAGATTTAATTACTTCTACAAGTCCTGCATTTTCCAAACAGCATTGAATGATAAGCAAACCGATTTTTTTATATAAATAAACAATATAACCTTGAATTTCCCTTCATGAGATCCTTCCTGTCCACCTCAGAGCGCCGGCCGTGGTGGCCGAGCGGTTCTAGGCGCTACAGTCTGGAACCGCGCGACCGCTACGTTCGCAGGTTCGAATCCTGCCTCGGGCGTGGATGTGTGTGATGTCCTTAGGTTAGTTAGGTTTAAGTAGTTCTAAGTTCTAGGGGACTGATGACCTCAGATGTTAAGTCCCATAGTGCTCAGAGCCATTTGAACCACCTCAGAGCCGCCGTTTCCAGGTAAAGGAGGGCTCGAGCGGTATAGGGATGGGGTGGCGGGGGTGATGATTGATTTCCTGAAACATTCATTAGATAAATAAATAAACTATACTCCATACACTGCCTTGAATCCTCTAAACTGCTTAAATAAACAATATTCCACACATTGTCTAAATTGCTTAAACAATATTCCTTACACAGCAATCGATTTCCAGACAAATTCTTTAACTAACAAGGGGAGCCCGCCAATTGTGAAATTCAGATTCGATTCATACTGTGCATAATAAAAGCTCATGGCCAGAGGTGTAATGTGGCAAAGCACCAAGATGCACTTCTCAGCCGTTGTCGAGAAAATCGACAGTTAAAAGAAACCGTTTCGGTGAAATACTCTCTACGATTAGTTATTTTCTACAGCGTGATGGTGCAGCGGTAAGCCCTCGGGTTCGTAATCCGAAGGTCGCCGGATCGAATCTCGCTCCATGCAACTTTTTTTTTAGTATTTTTTAGTATTTGTTTTTTGTAATATATATATATATATATATATATATATATATATATATATATATATATATATAATTCCCGGCAATCAGTTACAACAATTATGCATATAATAAGTTGTTGAAAGTCGTTTGTCGTGGAAAAACTGGCGACTTCGAACATCACTATGTTTTCCGCAAACAAAGTTGTATTTCACAAATGTTATTAATTGTCATCATAATGTTAACCACGTATAGTTAAGGGAAGACGTAGAAACGAATACGTATAGCGTAAGTCAAACGTTCGAATTAGAACAGAGACCCCACGAACACAAACTTGCTGGGGCAGGTAGGAAATATAAACTCCGTTACTTGCTCGTTACACTTGAAGAACAGATGTTGAATGGGCCGAAACGAGCCGCCCCTTAACAGCGTAGTTGCCTGCTAACTTCGAAAGAAGGTAGATGCGGTCCCTAGCGCAACTTATAACATCGTCGAAAATCAATGCGGACGGGACAGCTTTGGTACACCCTGTTAAACAAACGGAAAAATGGAGGCGGTACAATTGGAGAGCGATCCGCCTTCACCAACATGCATAAGAAATTCATTAATAGTTTATATATATATATATATATATATATATATATATATATATATATATATATATATATATATATGATTGAATTGCAAAAAACTAATAATAAAAAAAATATTGCATGGCGCGAGATTCGATCCGGCGACCTTCGGAGTACGAACCCCAGCGCTTACCGCTGCGCTATGACGCTGTAGAAAATCATTAATCGTAGAGAGTATTTCACCGCAACGGTTTCTTTTAACTGTCGATTTTCTCGACAACGGCTGAGAAGTGCATCTTGGTGCTTTGCCACATTACACCTCTGGCCATGAGCTTTTATTATGCACAGTATGAATCTAATCTGAATTTCACAATTGGCGGCCTCCCCTTGTAAATTAATTAACTATATTCCATACACTGCCATAAATAACTGAACAATATTCTATATATTGTATAAATTCTTGAAACAATATTCCATACACTACAATCGAATTCCCTCCAAACGACCGATCAACTGAGTCTTTGTCCTGCCAATTTCCGAGAGAGATTGTGGGAGGGCAGGGGGGTTACCAGGGAGAGGAGAGGTTAATTAATTGATCAATTTAATTAAGTAGTCAATCAAATTGATAAAAGTGAGAGGGGCTATTCCAATAACTCAGATCTGAAAGTGTACCTGAAGCAGCGAGGGGGGGGAGGTTTCCTGAAGGGTGAGGGGGGAATCGGAGAGGACGAGGGAACGATAGGTTAAGGACCTGTCAATGAATAGGAATGATCCTTTAGTAGAACGACAGGTTAATGATCTGTCGGTCAAAAGGAATGATCCTCTTAGCAGAACAATAGGTTAATGAGCTGTCAATCAAAGGAGAACAATAGGTTAAATACCTGTCAATCGAGGGACAACAATAAGTTTGCCTCTGAGTGCATACCTGCCCCTGATGTAGGCAACCCACACTAACAAAATGTGCTGGTGGTGGCTTTGGTGCAGTACTCACCTAAAGAGGCAGGACTGTGTTTTCTAAAGTGAATATGTGTATCTTTGGTCCAATAGGAACGAAAACTGGAACTTCCCTTATTACAAATTTTTCCCTCATTAATAGTATAGAATTGATTAAAAATTTAACATTGATCGTTTTTTATGGCACATCGTCATGTTGGAAGAAATGTACAAATGTGAGTTACAAGTCAATCAGTTCGATATCTAAATTCTGGTGGAGTGTGATAGTCAATACTGTTGGGGAGGAGAGATAGACGAAATCCACAGTCCACAGAAGGACGACATGCGATGAAATACTGTAGAATAGCTGTAAACAGTCTTTTCTGAACGTGACTTATTACCAAAAGATGAAAGAAAGGCTTCGAGATATTTTTGTTGAGTTAGTGCTACGACATGTATAAAAAAACATCACTGGAAATTTCAGCATTTCCACAACACTGCTTTTTTAAGCAGTCACTGCAAAAAAACTCCTCGCCAGTTTCTGATTTTCCATTTTTCGAATGATAATGGACGACACTGTTGTCGCATCTCAACAACACCAGCACTTTTAAATGGTTAAAGTGGTGCTATTTGTAAATATTGTCTGGTAGCGATGGCAGAGTCGCAGACAGCACCACCACCGATGCTGTATGTGAGTTTGTGTAATAGGTCAGTTGTGGGTAGGGATGGTGTTACATTTCAGTGCGACAAATGCGGTGCTGTTACGCCTTTGTCAGTGTGTAACACACATGGCTAAGTGGACCTATACGTCATGTACAGGGGCCAAGCTGTTTCAGGCGTGGATTCCTTTCAGCCATAATAAGGTGGCACTGGCTTATGCTCAGCACGTAAAATTGCCATATAAGTTAAGAACATTTCGGGTTACAGAAACAGACAAATGGCATCATCTTATAGGAAATCGTGGCTTCTTCTTCGCTCCTGCATGGATGGGTAACAAATAACAGAGGTCCAGTTGCGGCCAAGATTGTTTCGACTACAATCCAGAAGCTTCACTATGAAGCCCCTGAACATCGTCCATACAGTCCTGATCTCTCCCCATGCGATTTCCATTTTTTTTTGCAGCCCTGAAGAGAGACATTTGCGGCCGTCGACTTGATTCGGATGAAGAGGTGCATGCCTGGATACAATCGTGGTTCCATAAGAAACCGCAAACGTTTTTCTATGAATCCATTCCTCTTGTTTCACAACAGAGTAAATGTATTAGCAATTATTGTGACTGCTATTGAAATTATAAACAGTTTACTTACTTTTTTCGTCTGTTTCATTTTTATTTCACTGTCCCTTATACGTCTGAAGTTTCAGAAGGCGACTGCACAAAACGTACAGGACAAACAGGAAACAGTCCTGTATCAGAGGATAAATCGTCTGAAACAGACCTGTATCAGAGGATAGATCGTCTTTCCGAGGATAGATCGTCTTTCCGAGGATAGATCGTCTTTCAAAGTTTTTAATTCACAGTATAGGTACTCAATACGAATACCTTTCGTAATGCAGCAGATGTCAATACGTGCGAGTAATTCATTGAAGTCACTGTTGCTGCTGCCAAGGAAGGAATGATGACAAGAGCGTGCTTTGCAAATCTGTCCATTGTGTTGCCTGTCTACCGATGCAAACTACTTGGATGCAACAATACTGACTCGGATGAGTTGTCATTCTATCTTGATACGTCTGCTTCCCCCCCCCCTCCCCCCCTCAGTGGTGCGAGCTGGTGCATAGTAAGATTCAAAACTCGCAGAGACGCTCTGTGCATTTAAATGTGTCGTTCTTCTGTATGTCTTGTAGTTTTTGGGCAGTCGTCTTTTGAAACTAAGCAGTTGCATCTCAATAACTACACTGAAGCGCCAAAGAAACTAGTATAGGCATACTTATTCAAGTGCAGAGATATATAAACAGGCAGAATAAGACACTGCGGTTTATATAAGACAAAATGTGTCTGGCGCAGTTGTTAGACCGATTATTGCTGTTTAAATGGCAAATTATCAAGGTTTAAGTGAGTCTCAACGTGGTGTTATAGTCGGTACAGGAGCGATGGGACACAGCACCTCTAAGGTACCGATGAGGTGGGGATTTTCGGGTACGACCATTCCACGAGTGCGCCGTGAATCTCAGGAATCCGGTAAAACATCAAATCTCCGACATCACTGCGGCCGGAAAAAGATCCTGCAAGAACGGGACCAGCGACGACCGAAGAGACTCGTTCGACGTGACAGAAGTGCAACCCTTCCTCAAATAGCTGCAGATTTCAGTGCTGGGCCATCAACAAGTGTCGGCGTGCGAACCATTCAACGAAACATCATCGAGATGGGCTTTCGAAGCCGAAAACCCATTCGTGTATCCTTGATGAGTGTACGACACAAAGCTTTACGCCTCACCTGAGCCTATCAACACCGACAATGTTGATGCCTGGAAACACGTTGCCTGGTTGGATGAGTTTCGGTTCAAATCGTATCGAGCGGATGGACGTGTACGGATATGGAGACATTCTTATAAATCAACGGACCCTGCATGCCAGCAGGGGACTGTTGAAGCTGGTGGAGGCTCTGTAATGGTGTGGGGCGTGTAATATGAGACCCTCGATACGTGTAGATACGACTGTGTACTCATTCATGTCCATAGTGCATTCCGACGAACTTGGACATTTCCAACAGGACAATGCGACAACCAACTCGCCCAGAATTGCTACAGAGTGGCTCTGGGAACATTCTTCTGAGTTTAAACACTACCGCTGGCTACCAACCCCCCCCCCCCCCCCCGATAAGAGATCTCCACCCCCTCGTACTCTTACGGATTTATGGACATACCTGTAGGATTCATGTTGCGGCACTTTTTCGTGTTCGTGGGGCCCCTACGCGATATTAAGCAGGTGTACCAGTTTCTTTGGCTCTTCGGCGTATGTTCCATGTAATTCTCTTTGAACGTGTCAGTTAGTAGTGTGAAACAAAGCGTCAGCATCACTGAAAAGAGCGTTATCCGTTTGCTCGGTAGTACGGTCTGTCATCTGCTGTCACACTCATTAAACGCATCTCGGCGTCCTAAATCGCAGTTACGAAGTCAGTGTCGACTACCGTTCCACGTCCTAGTAGCGATCAAAGTGGTTCCTGAAGACGCTGCGCGTAATGTGCGCCAGCGGCGCAGCCCCCGTGCGCCGCCGCCCGCCTACCTTGAGGCCGGCGAGCAGCAGGTGGCGCGCGTACTGCAGGCCGATGCCCGAGGCGCCGCCCGTCACCAGCGCCACCCTGCCTCGCAGCTCCATCGCGGCTCAGCGCAGCACTGGCTGGGCGGCACGCGGCGACCCTATAAGTGCGGCTCGCAGCGCCGATAACGCCTCCGCTGGCAGATAACGCGAAATGAAATCGCACAAAAGTACACCTGGTCACTATCCTCCAATAATCCCGGAACCGGGAAACCCGAACTCTTGGCACCAGTTGCAGCGTAGGGACAACAAAAATTCCATATTCAATATTTCGCGTAATAATTTCTAATTTAAAAATTTAAAATGCTGACACAGTCCACGCATTCAGGCAACTTATGTTAAAAGTGTTCAGAAACCAGATGGCAGTTACAAGACTCGAGGGACATAAAAGGGAAGCAGAGGTTGGGAAGGGAGTGAGACAGAGTTGTAGCCTCTCCCCGATGCTATTCAATCTGTACATTGAGCAAGCAGTAAAGGAAACAAAAGAAAAGTTCGGAGTAGGTTGTAAAATACATGGAGAAGAAATTAAAAACTTTGATGTTCGCCGATGACATTGAAATTGTCAGAGACAGCAAAGCACTCGGAAGAGCAGTTGAACGGAATGGACAGTGTCATGAAAGAAGGCTATAAGATGAACATCAACAAAAGCAAAACTAGGATAATGGAATGTAGTCGAATTAAGTCGAGTGATGCTGAGGGAATTAGATGAAGAAATGAGACACTTAAAGTAGTAAAAGAGTCTTGCTATTTGGGGAGCAAAATAACTGATGATCGTCGAAGTAGAGAGAATATAAAATGTAGACTGGCAATGGCAAGGAAAGCGTTTCTGAAGAAGAGAAATTTGTTAACATCGAGTATAGATTTAAGTGTCAGGAAGTCGTTTCTGAAAGTATTTGTATGGAGTGCAGTCATGTATGGATGCGAAACATGGACGATAAATAGTTTGGACAAGAAGACAATAGAAGCTTTCGAAATGTGGTGCTACAGAAGAATGCTAAAGATTAGATGGGTGGATCACATAACTAATGAGGAGGTATTGAATAGAATTGGCAAGGAGTTTGTGGCACAACTTGCCCAGAAGAAGGGATCGGTTGGTGGGACATGTTCTGAGGCATTAAGGGATCACAAATTTAGTATTGGAGGGCAGCGTGGAGAGTAAAAATCGTAGAGGGAGACCAAGAGATGAATACACTAAACAGATTCAGAAGTTGTAGGTTGCAGTAGGTACGGCGAGATGAAGAATCTTGCACAGGATAGAGTAGCATGGAGGGCTGCATCAAACCAGTCTCAGGACTGAAGACCACAACAACAACAACATGTTAAAAGTTTAACATAGCGAGACAAGTATCACAGTTGCAGACCGTCTGTTTGTCTCGAAGCTATTCAAAAATGGCTCTAAGCAGTATGGGACTAAACATCTGAGGTCATCAGTCCCCTATAATTAGAACTACCTAAACCTAACTAACCTAAGGATATCACGCACATCCATGCCCGAGGCAAGATTCGAACCTGCGACTGTAGCAGCAGCGCGCTTCCGGACTGAAGCGCCTAGAACCGCTCGGCCACAGCGGACGGCTCTCGAGGCTGTGTTAACATACGGCACACCCATACACAGACTCAATTTGTGCTGTGTTTGTGGCCGAGAGCACAAAGCGACTTCCAACAAAATTCATTTGAAACGTCCACGAAACTTTTTCTCGCTGACACCTATCGCCAAATAATGAAAATGAAAAGATTTTCCGACTACTGCACTTCAGCGTGCGTCATGACATTTTAATTTGTTACTTCTTTACTAAAAACTCTGTTGGGAACACAGGTTCTAAATCACTTCAGGCAACTCCCAGGATGGTTCCTTTGAAAGGGCACGGCCGACTTCCTTCCCTATCCTCCGGTAATTCGATGGGACTGATGACCTCGCTATTTCGTCCCCTCCCCCAAATCAACCAACCAACCAACACAGTTTGCAGACAGTACCCACGTATTCCACTGAATGCACCTGCAAAAAATGATATTATTTTACGACTCGTGTTACAGGAGATATGACGAAATAAACTTTTAGGTTCGTTAAATTAGCTTTTGCTTAAAATGGCCTGCCGTGAAACTTCAGGAGCAGGCATGACTTTTTAGTCTTTACTTCTTTACTACTAACGCGGTAGCTGAGTGGCGCCGGCACAATAGCTCAGCGAGTTCGGTCGGAGGGTTCAGCTACCCTCTGTAATAAAAAAAACCTGAGTGAACGCATCAACAAACAACCTGAACGAGTGTCCTCGGGCGTCCGCTACGAACAAATTCAACGAAAAATGTAGAACAAAATAAAAAAATGGCTCTGAGCACTATGGGACTTAACATCTGAGGTCATCAGTCCCCTAGAACTTAGACCTACTTAAACCTAACTAACCTAAGGACCTCACACACATCCATGCCCGAGGAAAGATTAGAACCTGCGACCGTAGCGGTCGCGCGGTTCCAGACTGAAGCGCCTAGAACCGCTCGGCCACAACGGCCGGCTAGAGCAAAGTAAGATCAACAGAAAAAAAGTGGTCAGCACGACAGAATGTCAATCCTAAGGGCCCGGGTTCGATTCCCGGCTGCGTCGGAGATTTTTTTTTCCCCTTCAGGGACTGGGTGTTGTGTTGTCCTGATCATCATCATTTCATCCCCATCGAAGCGCAAGTCGCCGAAGTGGCGTCAGGTCGAAAGACTTGGACACAGCGAACAGTCTACCCGACGAGAGGCCCTAGTCACACGACACTACATCTATTCGCAACACACTTTAGAAGCACTATCTACACACATCAAAAAAAGCTTTGCATCACCATGGATCATAGAGCTCCTGAAGATAGTCGTTGACTGTGCATACTGTATCACACACACAGTCCCTTTGACTGTTCAGAGATGTCACTAAGCCCTACCAACCATGCATGCGCAGTGCCCGTTAGACGGAGTGGGGTCTGACAGCCGATCGCTTCCAGTGATTCCACCAGGAAGGAGGTACATGGCTTCTGTTGACTCTAGTTCAACCATGCCTAGATGGTCAATACAGCTGTTCGATCTCGTCTGCATTGTTCATTGTTACTTTGTGCCAGGAAAGGCTCTCAACAAAAAATTTGGAAATTTGTGGTAAGTTCTATGGGACCAAAATACTGAGGTCCTCAGTCCCTAGTTTACACACTACTTAATCTAACTTAAACTGACGTATGCAAAGGACAACACACACACACGCACACACCAGGGATGACTCGAACCTCCGACAGGGGTAGCCGCGCAAACCATGACATGGCGCCCGAGACCGCGCGGTTACCCCCCGCGGCCCTCTCAACAAGGTGTTACGACTTCTGCACCACTTGTTAGCAGCAGACACAGTGGCTGCGCCAAAGACTGAGGCGGCGTGCAGTTTTACAATGATTTATTGAACTTCCTTTACAATTTCTCCCTCATCGTCGCTGCCCAGCTCTGCCGATCCCTCCCCCAGGCTGCTGCTGTGTAGATTCTCCGACAATGCGCACAACGCGCGCCACAGATCGCACTCGGGAGCCTCAGGCCACCACTGCTCCGCTGATGCCAGGATGCTGTGTGGTTGGGATGAACTCGTCGACGCTCGGCGCCCCAGTACGGGCACGTCCACGGAGCCGCGTCGCCGTGACGTCAGCTGCCGACGCCTGCTGCACCGGCGGCTGCGAAGCCGTCAGCCGCGATGTCCGCGAGGTCCCGTCACGGACGGACCCCGCGCCGTGGGGCCGGGTTGCCGTGGAGTCCGGGCGTCAGTCCCCGGCGGCGCCTGTGACCCAGACTGCGCTGTGGCCGGTCCTGCTGGAAGTTCTCGCTGTAGTTAGTCAGCCGTGGTGCCGACTGAACTCGGGCCGACCTCTAGAGCTGAAGTTGACGTCTGGCGCGAACGGATGACTCCTGCAAGCTGGAACAGGCTTCCGGAAGTCACCTATGCAGGTTGAACATTCGGACACGGACCACGTCCGTCCTCAGATCCGAACTGCTTCCTAATGACTTCTGTCTCTTGCTGCCTGCACTCCACTATTTACATCCGGCAGGAGGAGGTTTTTTACCCTCGGTGGCAGCTTTTTGTTGTTACTACCGCAGTATATTGCAGCGTAACTTAGCGTGCTTGCCTCACCTCCCCTTACTCAGCACTCTCCAGGCTTCGCTCGGTCTGTATGAGTCCTTGCGTCAGCCTGCTGGTAGACTGCTGCTGTCAGCTAAGGCTATCTGTGCCGCGCCTACTTCACCACATCTCCGTCACTGGCTGCCTCTGTTTTTCCACTCTCCACTACGTGAAGCAACGCTTACTACACGTGGTCGCAACACTGCCTCCTCCTAAAAATTAAATTCGTTTCCGAAGTTACCCTATACGTTAACTCTAGTTCTATCCTATATTCCACTTGTTCCCTACATACATCCCGGTTGCCCTGATTCGTGCCCTACTGGTAATCCATTCTACAGGAATCTCATGGAGTAGTCTTGCATTAACATGCTGAATCCTCCGTTTCAGTAAGAGATATACCACACCGATAAATACAATCAACACGCTAATAGTACTGGTTGAAATACCAGTGGTCACTGTGCTACGTCTCCGCCTGGTATCGTACTCCTCCACATGCCTTAATCATTGCTGCATTGAAATTTGACCTTTCTCCAAATCTACTAGTTTATTTTTGTAATAGTGTAGCATCGGAGGTGTTGTTAATATACGTCAAATTTTCTCCTGGAGCGATCCTGAATGACACATCCGGCCAGTACAACGTCAGATGAGTATCTGTAACCTTGGTGACTCCCGTGACTGTCGCTGCTAAGCTGAAACGATCCCCTACTATTTGACAATTTGTCCCGTTGATTAGCAAACCACTGTCCCGTAATTCCATCTTAGTGGTTGCTGTCAAATTCCCATTACCATAACACTTGGCTGATATCCTCTCCGTAGCGAATTCTGAATACAACCAATGCCTCCCAACTTGCTGAAAATGTGGCGTAGGCTTCACTATTATTCTCCGACACTCTGAAGCTTCTGCTTCTACCCCAAATAACTGCATCTCACATGACCCCTTGCCCGTGAAAACAACCCTTGATGGACAAATGGAAACTGACTCTGTTAGACGTCTACTCAACTCTAAACTCGACATAGCAGCATGAGTATACCCCTCCTTAGAAATTGATAAAACCTCCTGTGTCCTGAACTGAACTGTACGCCCTACCCCATGCCTTCCCATCTCACTGGATAAAGATGCACTGTGTAACAGTGACACTCTCTCCCCACACTAGTTACTGGAAATCTAATCTCTATATACATCTTAACTAGATCCTTTGTTACCTTAATCCTAGACATACACTCCTGGAAATGGAGAAAAGAACACATTGACACCGGTGTGTCAGACCCACCATACTTGCTCCGGACACTGCGAGAGGGCTGTACAAGCAATGATCACACGCACGGCACAGCGGACACACCAGGAACCGCGGTGTTGGCCGTCGAATGGCGCTAGCTGCGCAGCATTTGTGCACCGCCGCCGTCAGTGTCAGCCAGTTTGCCGTGGCATACGGAGCTCCATCGCAGTCTTTAACACTGGTAGCATACCGCGACAGTGTGGACGTGAACCGTATGTGCAGTTGACGGACTTTGAGCGAGGTCGTATAGTGGGCATGCGGGTGGCCGGGTGGACGTATCGCCGAATTGCTCAACACGTGGGGCGTGAGGTCTCCACAGTACATCGATGTTGTCGCCAGTGGTCGGCGGAAGGTGCACGTGCCCGTCGACCTGGGACCGGACCGCAGCGACGCACGGATGCACGCCAAGACCGTAGGATCCTACGCAGTGCCGTAGGGGACCGCACCGCCATTTCCCAGCAAATTAGGGACACTGTTGCTCCTGGGGTATCGGCGAGGACCATTCGCAACCGTCTCCATGAAGCTGGGCTACGGTCCCGCACACCGTTAGGCCGTCTTCCGCTCATGCCCCAACATCGTGCAGCCCGCCTCCAGTGGTGTCGCGACAGGCGTGAATGGAGGGACGAATGGAGACGTGTCGTCTTCAGCGATGAGAGTCGCTTCTGCCTTGGTGCCAATGATGGTCGTATGCGTGTTTGGCGCCGTGCAGGTGAGCGCCACAATCAGGACTGCATACGACCGAGGCACACAGGGTCAACACCCGGCATCATGGTGTGGTGGGCGATCTCCTACACTGGCCGTACACCACTGGTGATCGTCGAGGGGACACTGAATAGTGCACGGTACATCCAAACCATCATCGAACCCATCGTTCTACCATTCCTAGACCGGCAAAGGAACTTGCTGTTCCAACAGGACAATGCACGTCCGCATGTATCCCGTGCCACCCAACGTGCTCTAGAAGGTGTAAGTCAACTACCCTGGCCAGCAAGATCTCCGGATCTGTCCCCCATTGAGCATGTTTGGGACTGGATGAAGCGTCGCCTCACGCGGTCTGCACGTCCAGCACGAACGCTGGTCCAACTGAGGCGCCAGGTGGAAATGGCATGGCAAGCCGTTCCACAGGACTGCATCCAGCATCTCTACGATCGTCTCCATGGGAGAATAGCAGCCTGCATTGCTGCGAAAGGTGGATATACACTGTACTAGTGCCGACATTGTGCATGCTCTGTTGCCTGTGTCTATGTGCCTGTGGTTCTGTCAGTGTGATCATCTGATGTATCTGACCCCAGGAATGTGTCAATAAAGTTTCCCCTTCCTGGGACAATGAATTCACGGTGTTCTTATTTCAATTTCCAGGAGTGTATAATAAAACAGTGACATACTCGCTTCAATTATCGGCACTACGTGCTCCACTCCCTCTGGAAACTCTCCCTCTGCCTGCTTCAGACTCTGCCTGAATTTTTCTGGTGACATCAACGTCACACTCACCTGCCCGTGCAATGCGTGATGTACTGCCTCTTGCAATTCATCCATCCTCACTCGTGCGTCACCAATGCTGTCGACCAGTTCCCGCAGCAATTTAGCGATTTCCACCTCCCTTTCCACTACATCCAATCGCGTTTGTACCTGTTCCAGATCCGTATTCAATAATTTCTCTGTTCGTTCTATATATGCTCGTAACCCTGTAGCCATCCCACGCACCACGCGTGTCACATTCAACAACTCTGTACCTAATCCCCGTATCTCTGTTGTGTGTATATCCACTAACTTCCCTATGCTTTCCTCCCTGTCGCGAATAACTGTTAAAGAATTGTTCAAACCCTCAATATCGTCTCTATCCGCTGTTCCAAAAATTGTTTTCAGCAACTTCCCACCTGCATTCAACCAACCCTTCTTTACTCTCTTCCTCCTCCCTGGAATCATGCTCACGACTTGGCGCAGTTGTTTCCTTATTTACTTACATGACCTATCCAAAGCCTCGTACTCTTCTTGCACATCCCATAATATTCCGTTCTTAGATGCAACCGTTCCCACACTCGATACCACCTCATGCAGCCGCTGCATCTCGTTCCTTACCTGCAGGATGTTGAGTGCCAGCCGAAGCGTCCACTCGTGACTCGTGAGGACCACATCTGGTTGTTTCCCGAACAACACCCCACTTCACAACGGCATATCTGGCCAGCTTGTGTCAGCTGCCAGAGGACTACACCCCATACTATCCACTTGTACCCCATCCTGCCTCGCCTACAGAATGGAGAGAGAAAGAAAAAATTCCCATCACTACCCATTAATACCATTAATACCCTAGTCCGCGCACAAAAATAATACACACATGATAATTGCTGCTAACTACACATCCCTCGAACACAACTTATACTTAATACCCCGTTTACTGTCTGCTTCTGGCGCTTCTTATCGCTTTCTACCAGAAGGAGAAGTACATATACACGGATCTATTAGCCCCTGGAACGGCTTAACTCTACTAACGTGAACCACCGTTGTCTTCGTAGGCAATAGTAGTTTTACATTGACAGGTGATGTCATTTCCACTACCTGGTAAGGTCCCTGGAACTTGTTTGTGAACTTCTTGGTTCTCCCTTTTGTCACATACGGATTAGCTAGTAGCACCCATTGGCCTGCTCTGTACTGTGGCAACTTCCTAGTTGTACCTCCCATCCGTTCTTGTTGGTCCAACGCTTTCGTGTTAGCTCGTCTAACTCTCTGCCATGCTTCCTTAATGGTTTTCGCAAATTGCCTTACATACTCGCCCACCGCTCCCAGCCTTGAACGAAGCATGTCAAAAGGTGATGGCATCTTCCGTCCATACACCACTTCGTACGGTGACAATCCTGTCGACGTATGTACTTACTATTATATGGACTGGTTACGAATTGCAAGTACACATCCCAGTCGGCGTGTTGACTATTTACATAGTGACTCAACATCTTAGTGATCGTGTGATGCACTCCCTCCGTTCGTCCGTTTGCTTGCGGATGGAATGGACTAGTCCGTAGTTTCTTTATCTTCAGTAACTTACACAGTTGCCTCATCAGATCAGACGTGAAATTAGTACCTTGATCCGAGATACTTGAGTAACCAATTATTAACTAAAGCTTGTGCCACCGTACTTGCTTTCTGATCTAGTAATGTAACCATGACTAAATACCTAGAAAAGTGGTCAATCACTGTTAACACATACTTATTCCCTGCTGCACTCCTGTTTAATGGCCCTAATACATCAATTCCGATTTGTTGGGAAGGTCTGTCTGCCTCTGGTAATCTCTGAAGCTGAATATTTTGATGGCTCAATTTCACACGCTGTGCGCATGGCATACAATTCCTGAAGTACTCGTCCACATCTTGACGTCGTGTCCTCCACCAAAACTTCTCCACTATCCGCCTATCCGTACCTCTTCTCCCTCCATGTCCTGAAAGAATATGGTCATGCGCCTGTTGCAAAACTTCAGATCTTAACGCTGCTGGTACGACGACGTACGGGCCGCATTTCCTCGACCTGCAAAGTAACTCGTCCTGTACTAGGAACTGCGGTTGCTTTCTGAACAACTGGCAATCACTATCCACGCCTTGTGCCCTTTTCCACTCATCTTCAGTCACCCCTGTTACTTGTAATAGTGCCACTTTCCTGCTCATGCGTCAGCATTGGCATGTTTCACACCTGACTTGTGTATTACCTCATAATCGAACTCACTGAGTTTCAGCGCCCATCTCACTAGCCTACTCGCTGGGTCTTTCAGCCCTAATAACCATTTCAGAGCTGAATGATCCGTCACAACCTTAAACCTTCTGCCGTACAGATAACATCGAAAGTACGAAATCCCGTATATTACCGCTAACAATTCCTTCTCCGTCGTGGAGTAATTTTGTTTCGCCTTGTTAAGTTGACGAGACGCGAACGCAATCAGATGTTCTTTGTCATCAATTTCTTGCCCAAGTACAACCCCAAGAGCGTGAGTAGACGCGCCACATTGTAGTTTAAACTCCTTCGAAAAGTCTGGAAACTTCAAAACTGGATCTGATGTCAGTATCCGTTTCAATTCTTGAAATGCTTTCTCGCACTCTGACGTCCACTGGAAGGTAACACCTTTTCTTAGCAACTTAGTAAGTGGCCTCGCTAGTTCAGCGAACCCCTGTACGAATTTTCGATGATGGCTCGCAAGACCAATATACGATTACAGTTGTTTAACCGTTTGCGGAACCGGAAAATCTCGTAGTGCAGAAGTGAGAAGAGGATCTGACCGTACCCCGTCCTGACCGATAACACGCCCGAGGTAATTTACTTGTCTTTGCGCAAAATGGCATTTGTCCAAACTTAATGTTAGCCGTGCTGCCTCCAATCTTTGAAACACCTCCTCTAACCGTTCCACAAGCTGCTCTATATCTCTTGAAAAAACTATAATTTCATCCAGATATACCATGCATTTTTTCGGTTTCAACCTCTGAAATGTTGCTGGAGCGTTTTTTAGTCCAAACGGCATTCTTTTATACTCGAAGTGACCACACTGCGTCGTAAATGCCGTTTTTGGCCTGTCCTCCAGACATACTTCAATCTGGTGATAACCGCTTCGCAAATCCATAGTGGAGAAAAATTTACACTGACGTAGGTTGTCTAACGTTTCTGTGATATTCGGAATCGGATATACGTCCGCCACTGTCCGTTCATTCAAATGTCTGTAATCGCAACAAAAGCGAAATTTTTTCGACCCGTCCGGTGTCTTCTTCGGAACTAGGACCACGCTACTAGACCAAGGACTATTACTGTGCTGGATTATCTCATCTTCCAGTTGATGCTCTATTAATTGCTCTACTACTGGTTATAATTGTTTCGGTAGTCTGTATGGCTTACGATACACCGGGGCGTGATTCCCTGTCGGAATACGATGCTGTGTTGTCGGTGTAGCAGGTAACGTACCCTGTGCTTCAAAAAGTGCTTTATTCTTTAGTAATAATGCTTCCATAGCCGAACGATCATTTCCTCTCAAATGATTTACGTTGCCACAAAGAGCAGACGTGCTGACGGTTTGCTTTACATCATAGTCTAGCCTCGAACTATCGATGTCCTCTTCATCCATTAACTCTACTGTGGCTATTACTAATCCCTTCGGAAGATCGACATCATCCCGCCCGAAGTTATCTAAACTCACCGGAACCATAAACTTCCCGTTTATGTCCGTTACCCGTGATACACTCCTACGAATAAAGCAATGCTTTTCGTCTAAAACCACATTACTCGGTAATGGCTCTACCAAGAATAACCCCTGCTGTGGCACATCGACATCCACCGGTACCCAGATCAACTTCCCTGTACCTGTTCACACTTTGTCACACGAAATCACCTTTAATGCACTTGTACGCCGTTTAGTTGGTATCAGCCATCGGTGCACCTTGTGACTCTGAAACATTTGCAACGGCTGTACCCACTGAAAACAAGTTCCCATCGAGTTCCAGGGTACGTTGCGAAAGGTCAATTTTGGCGTGATGTTTAATCAGAAAGTCCAACCCAAGTATCGCTGGAAATCCCTGTCCCACAGTTGACAACACCTCCATTCGCTCCCGGAACCACACGTTCACTATCTTAAACTTGAGCTGTGCTGTCCCTAGTACGTCTAATTTTTCATCACCTACTGTGCGCAATCTGTATCTCGGAGCTTCCAATCCTTTCTTGCCCACGAGGTCCACACTGACAACTGATATATGCGCTCCAGTATCCACTAAAACTCTTCGCCACTTACGTTTTATCCAAACCATCAAGCTACAATCCGCCTCTTCGTGCACCCTCTGAGTACCTCTTTTAACTGGGAATGCCTCCCGACGGCAGGAACACTCCCTTTTTCGTTTAACAGTTTTTTACCTGCTGTATCATTAGTCCGTTTCTTGGCTTTACAGTGCTGTGCCTTATGCCCTATTTTCTGACAATTGAAACACTGCGGTTCCCCCATTTCAACCCATTGGCACTCACATTAAGCTGATCATCACATGGTGTAAACTGCACAGCTCCCACAAAAAATAGAAATAAAACACAGAGGCGATGTTTCTCAGTGACAAACATGTGGAAGACATCACAACATATGGAACCTGGAAGATTTTACACCATTGCAGAAGATTTCCAATAACTATCCAAAGGCGATGACCTACATAGTTAATCTCATCTTCCACAGTGACAGGGTAACGTATGTCTCAGTGTTCCATTTTGAAGAGCATTGTTTCCTCGTTTTGCAGTCATGGACATGGTTACTGTTCTGGTGTCGACCATCGGTGGAAGGTGTTGTTCACTACATGCATGAGGTAGTAGAAATAAAAAGATGTACTATTATCTTATTGGTGAAAAGAAAAAGTATGTGGAAGGCATCACAGGATATGGGAACAGGAGACAAGAGTGCAGCACTAACACTTTTAAACAATAGTCTGAAGATGAGAACCTCTACCTTTGATCCTCCACAGCGACAAGTAGCAGATATCCAGTGTTCTGCCAATCATTATTATGTGGTAATCAACAGTGTATCAGCGAATGGACAGAATGGGGGAAGACACCTTTGATATGGAACGATGTACTGTAATATGCACTGCAGTAGGTGTATGATCAATTTTAGCAATTTTACCAATTGTGCATTACTTTCAGTGCCAGCCAGTGACACAGCAGATTGCTTCCTGTATCATCACCAAATCACCCCTCAACTACTTTGCAGCTATAATATACTTGATTGTGAATGCAGATAGATGACTGTGCAGTACATCCATTTGGCAATATATACCAAAGTATACCAGACTGCGTCCTACACCGATGAAAAAAGTTATCTATATATTTCCAGTGCATCTATCATAGTGCAGAATTACGATTACAGCTGGCCATCTTTCCCTATGTGGATGGATGTCACAGAGTATTCACACATTCATGGGATAAAGTTGGAGATTAACAAATCCCTCCCACATTGTGATTGACCAATCCTCACTGAAACACCAATCTTCCCCTCTTATTGGTGTATAGTAGACATGAGAGTGTTGTGGTGATATAACAGATGGTTAAGAAGAAATGTGTTGTTTGTACATGATGGTGCTCCAGGTAGGTGGAGTTTGAAACATTCAACAGTGCTATTAGTTCTGAAGCATTATTCCACTGTCTGAAGCCAGTACCAGGAAGGTATCAGCATGAAAGAAGTGATTGTAGAGCATAAACACACACTCCTACGGTTAAACAGTTCTGTACTTAAAAATGCTATATTGTTAAAACCATATGGTATCTGAAGTATTAGTAGTGTGGAAGCCTCGCTCTTAATGTTCTAATGCAGAATATATTTTATTAACAGAATCTTCCGTCTTGGTAGAACAACATTATAATAATAAATGAAAAGCACCAGTTTGCTTTTCATTTATTCTCAGAATATATTTATCCAACGTCAGACATACAAGCACCCTGCAAGTTTTCTATCCCAGTCCCTACAGTGAAAAACTTTAAAATGATAAAACTACTTCCTTCTACACTATTCTGTTGGGCTAGGATCGCATTGCCAATGTACATCCATTTCTCGAGCCAACTAGAACGAAGTCAGGGGATTGCTGTTTAGTTTCTTAGGAAATTAATGGATTTTATATGTCATTTTAAGACAGAAATTTACATACCCTCAAACATATTTCCTACGTCAGTTGTGCTTCTCATTAGTAGTAGTAGTAGTGTTGGTTTTGGCAGAAGCGTTTACGTCTCACTAGGAAACAAAGTGAGGAAAATCGGCATGAACATTTTCGATAGCTGATATATTTGGATACCACCTAGGCTCTGCTGCACGAAAATGCACACGAAAAAGCAGTAACATCTTACAAGGCAGTAAACACCACGGTCAGTAGCCAAAGGAGATGTAAAAGACTTTTTGCTTTTTATATGAGCACCAGCACAGCTCAGGTAGCATTCCTCTTGCACAAACAAGTCTGGGTTTGATGTTAGGTAGTTTAGCTATTTTGTGTGCTAGATGTCCATTGAAAGGAGTATTATTCTAATATACAGTACAGAACAGCACATTAGTCGGACGGTATACTACTATGGTCGACTGCATCTAGTCACGCACAACCATATATTCCACAGATGCAATGTACTTGCTCCATTTTCTGTACGTGTGTGTCTACGCAAGTGTCGTGGATGGCTACCATAAACGTCATGCTGTCCTCTCGGTAGTGGATCTACCTTTGAACGCTATTTTGGACGTACTGTATTGTGGATCGTCAACATTCTGGATATAATACGTGGTGGTTGCACCTGCAGGAGGACATGGTTGGCATTAATGGAGTACAGTGCTGTACCATCTGACTAATAGGCTGTTCTGTATCGTACATAAGAGTAATACTCACAAAGGACTGCTTCCATCCTTCCAACGGACATCTAGCACACAAAATAGCGGAATTGGGTTGATTATGAGTCGTCATCGTGGATATTTAAGAGTATAAAAAGATGTGTGACAGGCGCAGCATGGTGTCTTGGTTTGTTGTTGTTACTGGAGAATCTAGACAATATTGTTACGAAATGTTGGTAATTCAACTTGCATCGAAGATGTTATGCTCTTTAGCAGGATGCATTTACATGTACTTACGTCTCCTTCAGAATTGTTTTGCGAACAGTTTTTCGCTATTTGAAGGCCTGTAGCACTGTCGAAAAAAACACACAAGCTGTTCAAATCGAGGCTTCGCAGTTGGTAAATATCCTTGCGTTGGTAATATCTTTGCGTAGTCTCTGTGTGCATGTGGTGTGTAGAGCTGTCAGCAGGGCGATGGTTGAGGTTCGAGTGCCTAACTTGCTAACTGCCCATCAATAAATTATGTTGCTGGGTACGTGGAGAGGACACTCTCATGTTCCCTGATGCTAAGTACAGTCATCACACTGTTAATTAACGACAAACTTATTACTAGAATAAAAAATAGCCTAAATCTACAGTTTGTAGTTGTCCTGACATAGTTGTGGGGGCGTATCAGAGTTGGAAGGCGTAAAAAAAAGCAGTGAAGCTCACGTGGAGAGCAATAAGGGCATATAATTATGGCCAAAAAATATCAGAGCAGCAGCAGAAATCATCTCTGTACACATGTCAACTCCCTGTTGCAGATCACTACATAGTAGAGTGGAGGTCAGATGACCATGTAGAGCTGTGCCAGACTTTGAGTTTCCATCAAGTGCATCGATACATGAGTCTACAGACAACCTCTCTGATGTGTCACAGCAATACATGGATTAGTTTCCAGACTACGACTTACCGATCTGCACCACTTGATGAGTCTCATCTAGGTATGAGGCGAGCGTTACAATACTTTGATGATATTCCTGTACAAAATGCATGCATGCAGATCATCGGGAAGAGGGAAATGCTTAGGACTTTTTCGTAGCTACTGTATATGACACACAAGTAATCTCGTATGAAATCAAACAAAGCATGGTATGCCAAAAATATGACCATATACATATGGAAAAACATCTAAAAACGCGAAAATGACATAAAATGGACAAAAATCGAGGGAAACCAGGTATGATTACCAAAAATGATGGAAATACCAAACATTCAGGGAAATACGACTAAATATGTAAAATCACGAAAAAAACTTGCAAAATTACGTAAATTGACTGAGAATAAATGAAGGTATAGAAAAAGTACCATCAAATATGAGTAACTGAAGTCGGCTTGGTGTTCCCAGACACTCAGAACCGAGAAAAGCTTAAAAATTCTGCACTGGGTGCTTTCACTTTTAACACTTTCCCTCCAGCTACGTGGGTTTTCATAAGGCATACATTAACAAAGGTGACACTATATTGAAGCAGCCAAAACATATGTATCCCAATCCATAACTGTGTTCTTGCCGGCCGGTGTGGTCGTGCGGTTCTAGGCGCTTCAGTCTGGAACCGCGTGACCGCTGCGGTTGCAGATTCGAATCCTGTCTCGGGCATGGATGTGTGTGATGTCCTTAGGTTAGTTAGCTATAAGCAGTTCTAAGTTCTAGGGGACTGATGACCACAGATGTTAAGTCCCATAGTGCTCACAGCCATTTGAACCATTTGAGCTGTGTTCTTACACATGCAGTCGAATATACATATCACCGATTTATGGTTGGTTCTCACAAGCAGTGTTATTAGTTAAGTATTTACTAGAAGATCAGAGTGTTTATCGGACTTACGCCATTCTCTAGAGTGTTCTGCGGGAGAGTTGACCTATTTTACATGTATCACCTTTAATAGTGTGAGGGCAGTGAATTCGAGAGATGTGATGTTAGGATGAAACTGCTATACTATCCTACACATGAACAAAACTGTCTTCTGTAATCTGGTCATCTGTGATCAGCAGATGTGCAGTAGCTTTTTTTTCACCTCATTGGATGTCGCAAAATACTGAGATGTGAATTTTATCCTGCAGTCAGACGTAAAAACTTTACTGATTTTGCTCATAAAAGTAAAAGAATACGGACTGCACCTGTTTACATGGAAAGAGGACATTTAATATTGTCGCAAATGTGTTTCATTTTTTAACAAATGCTCGATTATAAGAGACGCGTTGACGTTAAACACATCTTAAGTTTTACAGTGCAGTGCAGTGTTTTCACATCCATATTGTGGGCGCAGTGTGGGAATGGTCGTGTGCATGTGTGTGTGTGTGTGTGTGTGTGTGTGTGTGTGTGTGTGTGTGTGTCTGTGGTCTCAGTAGGCAGTGGCGTCTCGACCAGTGGATGGCGTGTGGGGGGGGGGGGACACTAAATTTTCCATTTTCTTTTTGGGTTAGTGAAAGGCCGATGCTTGGACCGTCGCCTCAAGGCGCTCAGCTTCCACAAGTTTGTCTGTTGGGGGATGGCTGAAGGCTGCAAAGCAGGGTGTGGCGCGTGGCCGTAGCATGCCTGTAGGTATAGGGAGGGAGGGGGAGGGGTGAGGGGAGGTAAGAGTGTCTAGAATTCAACTAGTTCTCGGCTGTACATCAAGGAGAACGCACGTTCAATTTTTTGAGACAACGATATTGCCCAGTATACGTGTTGCGTTATGACATGTTGATTATGAGTGCTGGATTTTTCACGACAATTTCGGTGCGTAATTAGAGCAGTGAAGCAATGCCCATCAGTTGCGGTAGCGTGTATTGGCTTCGGTAAGCTGGGCTGCTGTGTGACTGTCGAGCAGCTGCCTGTAGTGAACTTTGACGTCAAAAAGAGGTAGATACTGTGCTCAGCCGTGTGGCCAGAAGTAATACACCTATTAAACTCCTCTCTGTCCAACACCAGCATCTCATCACTTGGACGTATGTCCTACCAAAAAGAATAAACATAATATCTTACAGCCCGACCTTCTTCCAACCAGCTTGTAAGTGAAGGGTAGAGTCTGAGTACGTCTGTCACTAGTTTCCAGTGGTACTGTGAACTTTTTTCCAACAGGATAACACCAGTTGTATAGCATAGTGACGTTTTCAGCTGTATTGCGATTTTAGGCAGTCCGTCTGTACTCCTACGTATACAGTTGTGTAATTAGGACCGATCTTTATGATTAATTACGTAATTACGACCGGTCTTTACTTCAGCTTTCCAACAAAAATAAATAAAGTACAGTAACCTAACCTTCCTCTCCTGCATCTGGGCAGTTTCCACCTGTTGGGGAAGGGAGGAGGTGCGCTGGGGCTTTCCGCTCAGGAAGACCAGCGTTTGAGTCGCAGAAAGGGTACCACCATTTTTAATTTCCTGCCAATTCCAATCGCCTCTGGTGGTATAATTCTGTCAGGGCTGTACACTTGCGTTTTCCATCCAGGACGATCAGGTTTTGAGTTCTGGAAAGGGCACCGCCATTTTTGATTTCCCGCCAATTCTCTGGTGAGTGGTGGAGTGGGATGTCAGTACAGCCCTTGGACAAGAAATTCCCATCATTTTTTAAATTCCTGCCAAAATTCGTAATTACCGCCATAATTCGCAATAGCCGCCAAAATTCGAAATTTGTGCCAATAGAGGAGATGAGGGAGGAGTGGGGAGGGAGAGGGGGAGGGGACCAGTACCCGCATGCAGGCTGAGAAAAACACACGACCTCATCTGGGGGTAGGGTGGATGGGAGTGGCGTAATTAATTGACACTTGTAATGCATACCAGTTTGATAGCAAAAGCGTCTCAGTACCCCCATCTGCTACTTCGCTGACCTGATAATCTTCCCTGTCGGTGGCCGAGGCTGTACTTCACCACTAGGCAACACGGTAACAATTCGAGAAGATCACGACACATCCTCCACACACTTCTGCATCCAACTAAGTTGCCCAATTCCATATATAGCCTGGCTTATATTTATGATGGGTGGCAGGTTTTATTGGGCAGCTTAAGTGCACTACCCGAGCTTAAGTCTCTGCAGTGTCAGGCCAGATTTTATGTCTAAGACTCTACCTTAAGTTCGCTAATTCTATCCGGAAAATCACACTTAACTGCTCACGGAAATACTGTGCACTCATCTGTTACCCATATATATTTGTTCCAATTCCTGTCTGCGTTGATCAACAGTCTCTCCCTTGCAGAGTGCCTCTGTGCACAGTACAAAGAACTTCACTTTTCACGTTAAACGTAGAAGTTCCTATGTGAAATAATTGCTTAACTGAACAACCCCCTACGTCAGCCAGTTATGAGAGCTTTTCTACAAGTGCCAACACATTCTCAGATGATGTTAACAGAAAAGGGAAAAACGAGATTAGCAACACCTAGACCCACTGCTGGAGTCTTAACATCAACAACTCAATCTCTTCTTCATTCTCCACTAGTTTATTGTTCAGAACCAATATACTCGCCGTTAACTTAGCTACAGTACTTACTGGTTACTGAATAGGCTCTCCTCTGGTGACGCCTTGCGTCTTTTCTATGCAATTCACACACCGTCATTCATTTTCACGATTTAGATTTAATAATCAGAAAACAACACACAAATAATACACCGACAATAACAGGGAGAGGACACTCCGTGGCGACCTGTATCACCAACCTTCTTCTTTTGCTTACGATTAGCTATATGAGCTGTATGGATTCTCTATACCGCCCATCCATGTGGCCAGAGCGATTAAATGCTACAGACTCGGCTGACTGCAGCGACGTCGGGCCTCTTAGCATCACTCTGAGGACTGCAGCTGGGCTCGGTGGGCGTGAGTGGTGGTGGTGAGTGCTTTATTCAACTTCCGTACATGCTTTGTCGCGGCTCAGCAAGGCAGCACACACCTCTGTCGATCGCGTCCGGCGCTGACGTGGGATCAGCAGCTCCCGTGCTGGCGGAGCAAGCCACGCAGCTGCACTACGCTGCTGACACCGGGCAGCCCCGGCCTCTGTAGGCCGCGTACTGCTGTGACGTCAGTGGTGCACGCGTTCACCACAGCAGCGGGTGGAGACAGCTGTGCGCGGGGCTCGACCCGCTGCCCTCTGGCAGGAGTCCGTGATGGCCGGTGCTGAGGCACCGAGTCCCACAAGGAATTCAGTACAACAGCAGGCGCAGCCGGCAGGTCGACGGTGTTGTGGCGCCAAGTCCCACGAGGAACTGGAGTGGTCGCCATCTCGACGGCACGGCTGCTGCTGGCAGTGCCCAGTCGTCTCGTTGTCCTCCCTGCTGCTGTTGGTACCGCAGTGCGGCGCTGCTCTCCACAGAGTGAGACAAGCGTCATCTCGCAGTTCCCTTGTTTGTTGTTGTGGACTTCAGTCCCGAGACTGGTTTGATGCAGCTCTCCATGCTAATCTGTCCTGTGCAAGCTCCTTCATCTCCCAGTACTTACTGCAACCCACATCCTTCTGAATCTGCTTAGTGTATTCATCTCTTGGTCTCCCTCTACGATTATTACCCTCCACGCTGCCCTCCAATGCTAAATTTGTGATCCCTTGATGCCTCAGAACATGTCCTACCAACCGGTCCCTTCTTTTTGTCAAGTTGTGCCACATACTCCTCTTCTCCCCAATTCTATTCAATACTTCATCATTAGTTATGTGATCTACCCATCTAATTTCAGCATTCTTCTGTAGCGCCACATTTCGAAAGCTTCTATTCTCTTCTTGAGCAAACTATTTATCGGCCATGTTTCACTTCCATACATGGCTACACTCCATACAAATACTTTCAGAAACGACTTCCTGACACTTAAATCAATACTTGATGTTAACAAATTTCTCTTCTTCAGAAACGCTTTCCTTGCCATTGCCAGTCTGCATTTTATATCCTCTCTACTTCGACCATCATTAGTTATTTTTCTCCCCAAATACCAAAACTCCTTTACTACTTTAAGTGTCTCATTTGCTAATGTAATTGCCTCAGCATCACCGGCCGGCCGCGGTGGTCTCGTGGTTCTAGGCGCGCAGTCCGGAACCGCGCGACTGCTCCGGTCGCAGGTTCGAATCCTGCCTCGGGCATGGATGTGTGTGATGTCCTTAGGTTAGTTAGGTTTAAGTAGTTCTAAGTTCTAGGGGACTGATGACCACAGCTGTTAAGTCCCATAGTGCTCAGAGCCATTTGAACCATTTGAACCTCAGCATCACCCGACTTAATTCGTCTACATTCCATTATCCTCGTTTTGCTTTTGTTGATGTTCATCATATAACCTCCTTTTAAGACACTGTCCATTCCGTTGAACTGCTCTTCCAAGTCCTTTACTGTCTCTGATAGAATTACAATGTCATCGGCGAACCTCAGAGATTTTATTTCTTCTCCATGGATTTTAATACCTTCCCTTACGCCTGCATTATTCTGACCTGTGCGTCGTCACACTGTGGCCGCTAGCCTGCGACTGCTATCGCAGTACTTCACTGTGGTTTTCTCATCATTTCTTAGCGCCTTTGCTAAAAACTTATTACTTTTCCTAAGAGACTGGGTAACGTAATTACAGCATCAATAAATGTAACAAACTTGGCCTCTTCTTCCGAATTACAATGCGTCCTTCGTAGGTGCAACATAAGCTCAATTGCAGTGACGCGCCTGCTGTAACCATTTTCCTAAACACACGCCTCAAATGCTGCTACTCTGCCAGTAGCTGGTCATTGCCCTGTATACTAATGTGTTCGAGACTGTTTTGTTGCGTACAACATGGGGAAAACTATTTCTATTCGACAACCAATCTGGGTGTGTATGTATGTGTTAAACCAGGGACCTCGAAATGACAGAGAGGCTCCGTTCCTTCGTAGCCCTCAGTGGTTCACTACAGTCCACCCACCCCACTACCGCCCCGCACCGAACCCAGGGTTAGTGTGTGGTTCGGCTCCCAGTGGACCTCTCCCCCCCACCCCCACCACAAGAATACAAGAATGTCTCATACAAGACGAATGTAGCCCCAAGTGTTTGCGTGGTAGAATAATTATGGTGTACGAGTACACGGAAATGGTGACTGCGCAGCGATCGTCGACACAGTGTAACTGCACTGGAACAAGGGGAACTAGCCTGCATTCGCCGAGATAGATGGAAAACCGCCTTTAAAACCATCCACAGCCTGGCCGGCACGCCGGACCTCGACACTGATCCGCCGGGTGGGATTCGTGCCGGGCACCGGCACGCCTTCCCACTCGGGAAGCAGCGCACGAGACCGCGCGGCTACCCGGGCGAGCACCAGTCTGGCTACTTTGTTTTCCTGTACATTTAATGACAATCTGGCCTCGTGCCTTCCCGTCAACTAAAACATCCAAAAGCGGTGACTTACCATCGCTTTACGTCTCAAGAGTAAATTTAATACGGGGGTGGACAATATACATGTGGTCGACTAACAGCTGCAGCGCGTTTTCACCGCAAAGGCATATCAAGGAAGTATCGTCAGCGCACCGTAGGAAGCGAGATGAATGCAGCATCGCGGAGTTCAGAGCTCGCTCTTCAAAGAGCTTCGCGAAGAAGTTCGCAACAGCTAGAGATACTTGGGATACTATCGTTGTCCCATTTGTCATTTCATAATATTCACAGTACCACAAGAGGTACACTAATTCTTGGCGGAAAAACTTGATGATCCTATGTGGAAAATATTGGGTCAAAAGATCCAACATGTCTTTATTGGTCCCCTACTAAAATGTGACATTACATCTAGACTAATCATTACGTTGTTTTGGACTGATTTCATTTGCCTGAATTTCTCAACAAATGACGGCGAGTTTGACGACGTGGTGTTCACAGTCACCCAGTTTGGATGCCAATAAAGGCTGCCAGTTCTTTTGCCAACCAGTAGATGGGTGAAATTGTAGAAACAATTGGCCTAAAGACGCCTTCCTCGAGTATTTTTGACAATCCATAAAGCATGGGAGCTCAGGTGACATGTGGCATTAATTTCATCATCACGCCCTGAATTTCTGATGATGGCCTACGTCGGACTGCAAATACTCATCCATTACTTATCATTCTCTGATAAAGGTAAAACTTTCAGGTGGCAGACTTCAGTGTTCAGAATCTCAATGGCATTTCCTTTATCGATTGGCAATAAAAATAAATCTTCATTCTCACAGAATAGGCCAAAATAAGATTTTGGTGGGCAAGCTTTCGCTAGTAGATGTAATGCCACCAGGAGAAATACTGTGACTTGTGCTTATTACGTGACAAAGAGGGGTTCTGAAGAGCAGCACCTGAAGGTGAAACATTTGTTAGAGGATGATATACACCGGACGATTAGTCGTGGTTCAACACATGCCATTAACAGAAAGACAGGAAAGTTATTAAAGGACTGGTGCGCCAGAGGAAGTGGTGATGAAACTGATGGTACATGCCACCAGACTTGCCAAGCTCTATAGATTGCCAGAGATACACAAAAAATGTGTCATTTTAGGCCTATTATTTCTACAATCGGCTCACCCAGCTGCAGGTTGGAAAATCAACTGGCAGCCTTGTTGGCAGCCAGATGGGACACTGCGCACACCATGTCGTCAGTTCGCACTCATTTGCTGAAACACTCAGCTACATGAAGATGTGCCAAAAGCATAGTTGTTAGTGTAGATGTAATGTCACTTTTAACTAGGGTGCTAGTACAAGACATTTTGGATGTTGTGACCCAACAGTTTCCGCATGGTTCGTCATTTTGTTCCGTCATGCCTAAACGACAACGTGCTTCCTATATCACGACGAATATTATGAGAAGCCGTGCATCAGTGGGACCCCAGTTGTTCCTGCAGTCGTGAACTTCTTCATGGAGCACTTTGATGAGCAAGCTCTTAACTCTGTGATGCTGGATTAATCTTCCCTCCTGATGTACACTGACGACACCTTACTGCTTGCTGATGGTGAAAATGCACTGCGGCGGTTTGTCGACCACATGATCACTGTCCACACCTACGTAAAATTTATTGTTGAGATGGAGAGGGATGTTTTAATTGAGCAGAAGGCTGGCGGCTACCTTGTATAGGAAACCAACGTACACTGATTGATACCTGTAAGTAGGTAATTCTCCACGCTTTATACAAGAAAGCGGTTTTCACGCGTTAGTACACACTGCAAAGATTATTTCTGGCGATTATTATCTACAGTCTGAATTGCAGAATTTGAGACTCGTGTTCAGGGAAAATAGTTACAGTAAAGTAGACATTGGAATCACCTTTATGTGCCACCGACAAAGGACGTCTTGTGAATAGGCTGCATTCCTTCCTTATTGTGACCAACGACCAGCAAGCTAGGAAGCACGGTACAGAGACATGGAATTAGACCAATGCTCCGACCCACCTCCAAGATACACTAATGCGCCAAAGAAACTGCTATAGGCATGCGTATGCAATTACAGAGATATAATAACAGGCAGAATACGGAGCTGCAGTCGGCTACGCCTATATAAAACAAGTGTCTGCTGCAGTTGTTAGATCGGTTACTGCTTCTACAATGGCAGGTTATCAAGACGTAAGTGAGTTTGAACGTGGTGTTACAGTGGGTGCAAGAGCGATGACATCTCCGAGGTAACGATGAGGTGGGTATTTTCCCGTACCACCATTTGACGAGTGTACCGTGAATATCAGGAATCCAGTAAAACATCAGATCTCCGACATCGCTACGACCGGAAATAGATCCTGCAAGAACTGGACCAACGACAACTGAAGGGAATCGTTCAACGTGACGGAAGTGCAGAACTTCCTCAAATTGCTGCAGATTTCAATGCTGGGCCATCAACAAGTGTCAGCGTGTAAACCACTCAACGAAACATCATCGATATGGGCTTTCGGAGCCGAAGGCCCACTCGTGTGCCCTTGATGGCTGCATGACACAAAGCTTTAAGCCTCGCCTGGGCTCATCAACACCGAAATTGGACTGTTGATAACTAGAAACATGTTCCCTAGTCGGGCGAGTCTCGTTTCAAATTGTATCGAGCGGATGCTCGTATACAGAAGTGGAGACAACCTCATGAATCCATGGACCCTGTATGTCAGCAGTGGAGTGTTGAAGCTAGTGGAAGTTCTGTAATGGTGTGGGGCATGTGCAGTTGGAGTGATATGGGACCTCTGATACGTCTAGATACGACTGTGGCAGGTGGTGCTTACGTAAGCATCCTGTCTGGTCATCTGCATCCAGTTATATCCATTGTGTATTCCGAAGGACTTGGGCAATTCCAGCAGGATAATGAAACACCCCACACACCCAGAATTGCTACAGAGTGGCTCCAGGAACACTTTTCTGCGTTTAAAAACATCCGCCCGCCACCAGACTCCCCAGACATGAACATTATTGGGCATATCTGGTCACCTAGCAACGTGCTGTTCAGAAGAGATCGCCACCGTCTCGTACCTTGCGGATTTACGGACAGCCCTGCAGGATTCACGGTGTCAGTTCCCTCCAGCACTACTTCAGACACTATTCGAGTCCATACCACATCGTGTTGCAGCACTTCTGCGTGCTCGCGGGAACCCTGCACAATATTAGGCAGGTGTACCAGTTTCTTTGGCTTTTCAGCGTATATGTTACACTCCACCAAAGGCAACGATGGGCTTCGAGTTGCCGGCACGTATGGTGTCGCCTGCGAATGCAGTAGCAGTATACACAAGACAAACAATTCATACTGTTGTTGCTGAGCGCTGGACTGAGCAGATGCGACCCGCTAAGCAAAGAGAGCTTGAGAAGTGGCTGACCACTGCCTGGAAAACTTAACACGAAAAACAGTTTTAAAAGACGAAAGTGTTTGGCCCAGTGACGTTATATTGGAATTCTGTTATAGAGGCGGCAGCTGAGATTAGACTCGATCGCTATAATTTTAACATAGACGAAGCGTACACGGTAAGGCATGGGGACGGACTGTGGATATCGAGCGCAAGCAAAGGCGACTGCTTGGACACTCGTCGGGAACTGGGAGTGGCAAATCCAGACGAGGAGGCAGCGGCCGGCTCAAGCGCAGTCGAACGTCGTGGGCCGAGGCTGCGATGTGCTTCCCAACTCGCGTTACTCTGACCATCTCTGGAAGCTTCTAGGCGCTGCCATGGCAACTAAATAAACGGTACACCGTGACCGCCACGGCAGTCATTGTTGACGACGACAGAGACAACCATCGAAAGCTCGAGTGTTTCTATCGAAGTGACGCATGTTGCAAACCGAGGAGATTTTGTTCAAGTTTCTCTCTGTCAGAAACATTTTTCTTACCAGTCTGCTTTTTATATCGTGTCTATTTGGGCCACGATCACGTTTTTTTTTTCCCATGCAGCAAAGCTCATACACTACTTTTAATATGTTGTTTTCAAACGTAATCCTCCCAGGCTCAACTGATATGATTCGACTGCGTTTAGTTACCATTATTTTGCATTTGTTGATGTTCATCTTACAATCTTTTGTCAAAGCGCTACCCATTCCTTTCGATGGAAAATAGGAGTATCATAGAGTACTCTGAACAAAACAGAACAACTTGGAAATGTCTCCGAGGTGATTCACTAAAATTCTCAGAAGAGAAACACTTCAAATCGTCCACACTAATTTAAAAAAAAAGAAAGAAAGAAAGGAAAACTTGGCAAGTGCGAGAAGGACTCGCGCTCTCTGAGTGTTACGAATGCGTGCTGAAAAATAATGCCTTCGAACTTTTAATGTGAAAAATCCTAAAGCTTTTTAAATAAAACAAATGTTATTAACGTGCTACATTTTTATTCTTCGTGTCTACATATTTATTAATCAGCATAGTAACCATGGCAATGAACACACTTCTCTTAACGACAGACCAGTTTTTTGATACCGTCGCTGTAGAATGTTTGACTTTCTTGATGGAACCACATCCTCACATCTGCTTGCAACGCTTCATCCCTATCAGAGTGAAGTCTTCGAAGGAGTTCTTTAACTTTTGCAAACAAACGAAAAACTGAGGGGGCCAAGTGGGGACTGTACGGGGGGTGATCGCTGGTAGTTAACCCGAGGCGTCGGCTTGTGGCAGAAGTGGCAGCGCTCGCGTGTGCTCTGGTGTTATCACGCTGAAGGAGAGGCCAGGCTGTTCCACGAGTGGACGAGCTCTCCCAATTCGAAACCTGATTATGGCATCCTGTTGGTGACGCACCAACTCAGGTGTGACACACACCGACATGTTACACGCTACAATTCGGCGCCCTCTAGCGCCAGAAAGCTGCAGATATGAAGAATAAAGAAGTGGAATGTTGGTAACCTTTGTTTTATTTAAAAAGCTGTAAGAGATTTCATATAAAAATCCGAATGCATTAGTTTTGAGTACGCCTTGGTATGTATGTAAATAGTTGATCTACAGTTTATGATGGGTGGGTCTGCATGTATCAAAATAATGTTTTTTACACCGCGAAGGAAACGTAAACCTTAGTATTTGACATCAATTTCAACTTCATAAGACTACCCTTTCCTGGGAAGAAGGGGTCTTAACAGACGTACAGCTACGTGCTCCTACAGGGGTTCCGTTTCATCGATGTAGGAACGGAACTCTAAAAAGGGACTCTTGTGTTGGATGCGCATCACATTACACCGGTCAAAAGTGCGATTTCTTTGTGTGGGGAGCCCTCAAGTCTAAGGTGTATCGCAACAGTCTTCAAGAACTACAGCAGAACTTTTCGGATGAGACTGCAGCAATGCTAGTAGTCCAGCTTCGATCCGCCGTAACCAACTTGCTGATCATGGCCTGAAAGTGTCTGGTGGTCATATTCAGCATCTGCTATAGTCATTTTAGTACTGTATTTCCATTCCTCTGCTGTGTTTCATTGTACGCTGAGACTCTGTTCTCCAGGACTCTTTTACTTGCCCCACCCAGTACAATTCCAGTCGCTGCTTCCATGCCTCACTCCGTCCTGCTCTGCCAGCTGAACCCTGCATTTCTCCAGTTCTTCACCCAATGGTCGGATCGTCTGCCTCATGTCTTCATCTTCCTCTGGGACATTCCTGTAGTATTGTCTCTGACTAGCTTCCGATGCTTTCTCGTGTGATATGTCCTACCCATTTACATTTTAGAGCTTTTATCTTTTCCGCAACATCCTGAACTCCTGCTGTATCTCTTGTATCTTCACTCCTTTCTGATCTTAGAGAGCGAGAGAGAGTGAGACAGATTCATTCGATGAAAGGTACCAGGAGAACTTGGTGTTTCAAGAGGAATTATTTTTGTCAAAGCGTCCCCCCCTACGACGGGATCATTACGGATGGAGTACCAGCTTGGACTGCGAAGGCTGGGAATCAAAAGCTACCATGCCAGTTTTAAAAGACAGGAGCAATCTTGGCATTTGCCTCGTGTGATTTAGGGAAACCAAGGAAAACGTTAAGTCTTGGCAGATCAGCTCGCTCCGTCAGGTGGCATGGAGAGGTGCAGTGCCGAGTTTCAATGCCGAGCTCCCGACGGGTGTGGAAAGGGAGGTTTTCAGTCAGTGCATGCCACCAGCTGTGACCCGCCTCGCCGAGATTCGGACTTTATATGTGAAAATCGTTCCAAAACAATGAAGGTATGCGAGGTGAAATTGTCAGGAGGGGCAGGAAAACAAATGGAACTGAGAAGACATAGCAATGGAAGGTGTAATTATGACTGTAGTGTACACAAGTACTTCGCTCGAATGCAAACGATCAGAGAAAATAGAGAAAGTGACATAATAAAAGTGGTGAGGGCGTCACGAAACATGTAGGAGCGTCACGGATGCATGAAGAAGTCTAGAGGAAGCTTTCATCATAGATGGATACAAAATGTCTGACAGTGATGGTAATTTATAGATGATAATGGACGGTAGTCAGAGAGTCATCTGTCATTAGTGATTTCGTCGTATTGATTTTACTGCCGCTGATGATTTCCTGTAATAATACTATGGTTCTGTTGTAAATTCTTGAGCTTATTTGTAAATTTTCGCAAACGAGGACTACAATTAGAGCTACGACAATCACCATTATTGTTATAAAATGGAAAAGTCACGGGTGATGAATTGTAAACAATCACCACCTCACTGACCGCCCACGTTAGCTGAGTGGTCAGCGCAGCGGAATGCCTCACCAAGGGGCCCTGGTTCGATTCCTGGCTGGGGCAGGAGGTTTTCTCCGCTCAGGGATTGGGTGTTGTGTTATCATCATTTCATCCCCATCTCCGACGCGCAAGTCGCTCAATGCAGCGTCGAATGCAGTGAGTAGTTGCTGTCGGCGGCCGAACGTCCCCGAATGGGGGACCTCGGCCCACAATGCCGTGCGCTCATTTCCATTTACCACCTCACTAAACAAACTAAAACTGATTATTTATAGTTGTACTATAGAGAAAAGCCCTATCAGTTACGTAGACTTAGAATGCATACGACGACGACGTTCACAAAAATGTGGTGTTTCCTAAAGTCTATTCACCGAGAGATGGGACGAAACATAAACAGTGTCACGTGAGCGATTACGCTCGTTTCCAGAGAAAGCATTCGATGTTCACGTGATACGTAGGGGTGTAGAAAATCCTTGGCGCACGCTTTGCAGCTGGCGGCGTTCGGTGGTGGTGGTGGTTGTTAGTGTTTAACGTCCCGTCGACAACGAGGTCATTAGAGACGGAGCGCAAGCTCGGATTAGGGAAGGACTGGGAAGGAAATCGGCCGTGCCCTTTCAAAGAAACCATTCCGGCATTTGCCTGAAACGATTTAGGGAAATCACGGAAAACCTAAATCAGGATGGCTGGAGACGGGATTGAACCGTCGTCCTCCCGAATGCGAGGCGGCGCTCGGCTGGCTGCCGAGTTTCCACAGCGGACCGTGAGAAACCTGGGCAACAATGTACGAAATAATGTTAAACTGAGTTCATTCTGTCGAAGCAGATTTATTTTCATTCAGGTTGCTAACAAAACGCTCCATTCAAACACAATTAATTGTTAATTTTAATAACATAACATAATGATAAAGGACGAATCAAGGTTCACTCTGTCGAACTTGAACTGTTTTCATTGAGGTTTATAACAAACCGCTCCTCTCTCTCCTCTGTAATGCAGTCTAATTTCCGCATTTGAGTTTCCACTTTTTCTACGACATGGAGAACGCACTTGTTCCAATCCTCTGCAGTCACTGTTCTTACTGCTTCTTCTAGCAATACTTCCGGCATTTTGTATGTTTTGTTTTTCGCTGCAACATAGCCTTTGAACTCTGATATTTCGTGCTTATTGGAATTCGCATTGGGAGCTTTTTCTTTTCTTTTTACGGCGCGTTATCAAGAACAATAACTGCATTTTCCTGAAGCCGAGGAAGACCATGTTGAAACCACTTCTCGAAGGTTTCGGCGCACATCTCCGCACGATAATCTCCACTTTTCTTGGATTCGAAAGTCCACAAACATTCTTCAACGAACCCTGCTTTGCAGCCAATGTGTGCGATAATCAGATGTTTCACTTTACCTGATGGGCCCTTGCTTCCGGTGGATAATCTGGACAGAAACGCTCGTTTTGAGGAATTTATAGTATCATCTACCCAGACGTAACTTCGGGTATGTCCTGCGTTCATCCACGTCTCGTCCAAATAGTAAATGGGTCTGCCTTCATCTCTCAACCGTTTAATGGTTCGAAGATAACGCCGCCTCCATAACATGATGTCATCCCTGTCTATTAGCATGCTATCGCGCCCACGCCGCACATATTTGAAATTCATTTCTCTGAATAACTTATAAAATGTAGTTCTCCAAAAATTGCCCAGATCTGCATCTTCGTTCACGACTGTAAGCAATTGTTGGCAATTCGTTACGAAAACAAAAATTCGTGTACTTTCCTTCGTATCGCATTTCTATCGAAGTCATCAACACTTTCAGAAAGTTTCTGTCATAATTTCCTTTCTTGGGAGACTTCAAAGAGTGTGTGGCCTTGTACTCACTTATCACACGATACACTGAAGAACGTCCAACACCTGTAGCTGCAGCTGTTTTCGAAACAGTGTCACTCATCGACTGCTCTGGATGTAACAGTTCTGCTTTATACACATTAACCACCATGTGCTTCTCAGAAGAACTTAATGATTTCTTCTTTGCTCGCTTCTTTGGTGGACTCAGAACTGACACGTCGACCTCGCTCGCTGAATCCGTGGATGACATAATGAGGACAGCCGTATGTGATGCAAATGAAATAAGTGAATATATAAAATAAGAAACCATGCGATGGTATTGGATGCGCACATAAACAGTGAATGCTCAGCGTGACTACAAACACATATACTTACTCTAATAATCAACAACTAGTCTTTCAAGCGTCTTTACAGATGAACTTAAGATATCCTGAAATCGCCACTGTACAACACCCACTAACGAGTTCACACCTGCAACTGAGACGGCCACACTGACTGAGCGCCGCGCCTGCGAACCGCACAATGCATCGCTCATAAAGGACAAACGGTTGCACCCATCGCATTCAAACAAACTACAAAATTAAATTCAAACATTTCTGAAACTTTTCTCCCTTACACCCCCACAAAAAAATTTAAAGGGGAAATGTTTGTCGCTTACTATATTTCGGATGATGATTTGGTAAAAGTTCTGCATCAGACGTGAGATTTTAATTTATTATTTCACTATTACTGACTCTATTGGGCAGAAAATTTGCAGACGTCATCAACAAATAGTACTGAAGGCAATTATAAAATTATTTTGCTGTGCGACACACAGTTTAGGAGATATGGCGTGATAAATATAGAGTAACGCGAAAAAACAACTTTTCCTGAAAGCTTAAATATTTCTCTTTTTCAGTGACAATAAATTTTAATGTAATGTAAAAAAAGGTGTCGGAAGGTAGTCCTCGGATCACTTTATCATGTTCAGGTGCCAAATTATAAAAAACACGACTTTCATTTTTTAATTTCTGACGCCCCTGCCTTGTACACCCCTCGACGGCAGCGCTGTGGTCACGCGCCTTCCCGTATTTACAGTACGTCCCTTGTTTCGGTGGAGTTACTTTATCTAATAAGTTTGTAACCAAAGCTTAATGCGGATCTTACGACTTCCAGAATACAGTCTTTAAATTGTGTTTCACGAGTGGCCGGTGATTGTGGCAGAAACGGATATGTTAATTTTAATTATATGAGACCAAGCTGTGGTGGTTGTTCCCGAGAGGGGCATCCCAGTAAGCACGTGGCGCAGCTCCGCTGCGTAATTAAAAGGCGCCCCATCTGTGCGCGTCTGTTACGGCTGCCCAGCTGACTGACAGCTGCGTGTATTTACCTCGCGAGCTCAAACACGGCAGCCGAACACAATAAGAGATAACACGCTCCTCCTCAATGCACGTTTCATTCCTTTCTCATACGCGTGACACTGCAACACAATTTTGCGCCATCAATAATTCAATTAATCCATGTCCATCAATATCGTTCTCTTACTTCGAAGCAAATATTTCAACGATAAGGACTTGCAATAGAGTCATGCTTCTATTCGTCTCGGTGAATCAGACCTCCCTACAGCCATAGGTAATTATATGCTCTATAGGATTTACGATAACGGCAAGTAAGCATTGCCATAACTCTGGCGACACATTCCTGATTATTAAAGAGAAATAGTGGAGTCGTGTTCATTTTCGATACCAATTTTACGTTATTCTTGGATGGATCTTTCGTGTTGTAGACTTCTGGAAATGGGGTTGTGGTGACGGTGGCGGGGAGGAGGGGGGGGGGAATAAGTTCAAATCGGGGCATTTGGCGCCTCCTGGAACCTCTGGGAGTCTTTTTACTAATTAAAAAATTGTCACCTATTTCTAGAAATGGTTGACCCTGGTTCTATGGCTCAAATGGCTCTGAGCACTATGAGACTTAACAGCTATGGTCATCAGTCCACTAGAACTTAGAACTACTTAAACCTAACTAACCTAAGGACAGTACACAACACCCAGCCATCACGAGGCAGAGAAAATCCCTGACCCCGCCGGGAATCGAACCCGGGAACCCGGGCGTGGGAAGCAAGAACGCTACCGCACGACCACGAGATGCGGGCCCCTGGTTCTATCCAACTGCAGATTTGACGTTCCCGAATGCAAGAGAAAACACTGTGACCGTAATAAACAATGTCCTGTATAAATTCGCAGGCTTCCACGACCAGCGGCATTTTCCTTAAAATGATTTTGTGTAGTATGCGGTTAGCCACAATGAAGAGGATCGCAGCAACCCAGTCGAAACGTCGGCAGTTTAGTTGCTTCAACTGCCTACCATCCAAAATTATTTTATTCAAAAAATACTGCATTGTTTGGTTTGCATGTTGTTCACGGGAAATTATACTGTTCTCTTGTCGCCATGGCGATTTCGAAGTAGTTTTGAAATCTCTGGGAATGTGACCAGGTCCGGATCTAGTGGGTGGTGGAGAGGGGGGGGGGCAAACCGGGGTATCTGTCCTGCGCAGCAATTTAAGTGGGTGCCAAATTCATATTCTCGAAGAAAAAACACTTGTTTCACAAAGCACCCAGGATCTATCGTACTGGTTTATCGATTATCCATATGATTTTGAAACGCATCCCTATTAGTTTTTGAACACATTCTAAATCGATTTCTGAACGAATCGTAAGTTGATTTTTGAATGTGTCCGTGTGTGAATGTCTTTGTCATGGGAATCTCCGTCGCATCGAGAAAAAAAACTTTCCCGCAGACAAAAGGGGACGGGGCTATACGAGGTGAGCCGAATAAACCCGAACAGGTGAATGACAATCGCTGTTCGTGTATGTGGTTGATTCGGTCTGCGAATAATAAGCGTTGCTATAATTGTTAACAAAATCCATAGATTCAGAGTACCAGGGTGGAATAACATGTAAGGAAGACTACAGGTTATCATCTCGTTGCGCCCAAAAAAATGAAATCTTGACAAAACTTTTTGCCAGGTCGCTATACTACTAAGGGCCAGGTGTACAGTCCCCGGTTAGCAGTCGCTTAAGTTCTATTTTCGGAATATCGCGGAAAACGCGTGGTACGAACACATGATAACGGCCAGCCGAAGAATAAACGCGGAATAACGAAACTGGTCATTCTGGCAGGGTTAGTCAAGTTAACCGGAGAATAAATTTTGACAATGGCAGGAATATTACAGAATTAGTGATGACAAGATTGTCTGTTAGAACGAGGAAGGAGAAGAAACGGGCAAATATGAGAGAATATGACGATTCCAAAATTAATTAAAAATTTCGTACAACTACTACTTTTCGATCTCGTACTTGAGCAACTGGAACATATGAATGAAATGTGAAACTATTTCCTAACACAAAACTGTTCGCTTGTAGTAGGACTAAACAGGCGTTTAATAATGGTACTTCGTAAATTATATTCTGTCGTGTTATTTATGTAAACGAAGTAAAAAAAAATGACCATTTATGCCAAAACAGTCTCGCTTATTTGACGTGTGTTACAATTGCTGCGACATTAAAAAGGCCTTTTTCGTTTTATCTTGCAGACAGTGACAAAATAAACGTAATCAAATCGAGAAACCACACCAGTCTTGGCTACTATTCATATTAACAGCTTCTTCTGAATTAGACAACGATATTTTGATTTTTCATGTGGTAAAACGTTTGACGAACTTTGATGAGGTAATAGGTTTTTTCTCAGAAAGGAAATCTGTAGCAATAGTACAAAGAAAAAACTGGTTGGGCCTAACGATTGAAGAAATGTGTAGAGTTCTGATTGTCCCTTGTCTTCAATGGCTTTATGTTTCCTATATTTAATTTTGTGTCACACGAAAGAGAAAGCCATTAGCTAACAGACAATATAGAGTGCTAATTTTCTGAAGAGTTCTTATCCTCCCCCTCACAAATAATCCCATCCAATACTAATTGCGAGTTTTTTTTAAGAGGGGTAGGATGTGTCAAACCGGCTGACTGGGCGCAGGAGAGGCATTATTGGACATTTTAATTTCCACTGTCCTGAGTGTAGGTTTGATGGCTTCCGTTACAAAAAATACATGTTTGAATTCCACATAGCGAAATACAGTGACGTGCGATGGGAAAATGCTGTGTGAAGAGGCGTGGCACTGCACTTTGGTACACTTAAGACCAAATAACATGTCTCACATTTCCTCCAACATATATCTTCAAAAAGATGTGCGCTACAAATTGAACATATTTTTGAAAAACCGATTTTTTTTTTAATTTTTGATGTCCTATCTCAACCAGGCGAGGGGGAGCACCGGTTCGGAAATATCATAGATCTTGGGCTGAATGTGACCCTTTTCAAAACATTGGTGAAATAGGATAGCCAATCTTTTCCCTGTCGTTTCCTTGTATAGCTCTGGCACTTCATCTGTTGACCCAAATGCTGAAAAAAGTGCAGAAGAGGGGAAATATGGTGAAACATAAATTGTAAAGGATGTTTTGAGTCTTGTTAAAATATATGGCTCTTAAACAATGCCACCCACGGTTACATCCATGCTTAAGAGTTATGAGTTCTACAGTCGAGGCTATTGGAAAACATGGCCAGCTATGGAGACGAGGACCATTTTGGTTCAGTGCAAAGTACAAGTTCTGCCGGTCAGTTTGATGGTTATTTTCCAAGATACCTATATACACATTCAAATTATGATATACGAAATATGCTTACTATTAAGGTTTAACGGTGATCCAAATATGTTGGCTGAATAACTATGGGACATTTAAGATACGGTAAACTTTGAGTCCTTTCTGAAGGTACTGGGCCACGTCTGGGCAGGACCGGTTGGCGGCAAGACGAGCTGGAGATGCAGCCCCTCCAATCTAAACCTCTGCGCATGCTGCAGCATCTTTTCCACTGAGATGCGTCATCCTTGCATTGCTGTGAGCTGGTTCGGGGAGTGGATTAGCTCTGGTTTGCAATGTGTTATTGAGGAAAGTTAAATTCTGTGCTGAAAGTACGCCTAGAGGTTTGTCTGTCAAGTGCAACTGCAGATGCATTGTGTTTAACATGGCAATATCCGAAACCATAGCTGGTAGACGGAATGTTGGTCCTGTTATGTTACTCGTTGTTCCATTAATTAACATCCCTCTACCGCTAAGCTCCAGTCTCTTTAACCCTGCGAGTCTGCCCTGCTCGTAGCAGTTCAGTGACACCACAATGGTGTCACAAGTGGAGTAGATCCAGTGTAGCCCTGCTTGTTAGAAGCGTCGTTTGGGTTCCGTGATGTCCCACAGACGCCGCTGGCAGTCCATTTTGCCTTCTTAGATGTTCTTACATCTGAACTTCACATATATCGGCACTGGTCTAAATCAACCGGTCGTATACACCATACTTCTTTTCCTCTGACAGTGACACAATCTGGTGTCATTACAGCATGCCTATCCTCCGCCTCTGAAATCAGCAAAACTCTGCCTGTTCTCACTTGCACGAGTTTTCCTAGCGTCCTACCACCTGGTAGGAGAGGGTGAATGGTGAAACACTTAAACCACACGGGACTATCTGCTACTGGGAACCGATCTAGCGCGCCTGCTCTTTCTCAACCTCTATCGATACTGTATGTCAGTATAGCGGCAAATGCCGCTGACTACGCTCCACGATGAGTCCAAACTCAGGTGGAAGCTCCTCCTCTACTTTCTCAACCACATGGAATACTGTTCCAGTTATAGTAATGCTGAACTCAGCTGTCCAAAAACGGCTTCCTGTAAGCCCGTCAATTATTAATTGTGCATCCCAGATGTTGTCTGCAAGTGATTCCAGCAGCCTTGTGACTGTTATTCTTGCAACCAACACATTTGCATATTTCCCAGATCCTAATTCACGATGTCAGCCAATGTATTGACATAGTGCATTACTTCAATTGACAGTATAGGTGAAATGTGCGTATTATTTAAAACTTCGGTTCCACACTTGACAGCTATGTGATATGCTACTCTACCACTACTTTACTGCCTTTTGCCATTTTCTTCAATCCTTCTATGATCCCGTTGAGAAATCTAACGTCGCCATCATCCACAGTCCCAAATGCAGTTTTCAAGATTCTAGCCCAGTCCTCCACCATCCAACTAGTCCATCTTCCTCTGTCGTAGTGTACACAGCACAACGTCTGTCACTCGCTACACCTACTCCCAAACCCATCTGTAAGACTTACACAGTTTATCGTATTATCCTAAAACTTCTCCAAGCACATCTCTGCCTTTCTGTTTAATCATTCCATATCTAGTTGAATTTACAGCCTTTTTACCTGATTGCTTTTGATTCTCAAAATTATGAAGTAAGAAAGAATACTAGTGTGGAAACAGAAAACAAAGAATACTGCCAAAAACATTTATTGCTTTCATATAATTGTTTTAAGGAAATTTCAGATACAAATTTTATTTTTGCAGTAGTACGTATAGAAAACTTATTTTAATTCTAATGCCCATGAGAAAATCTAACATGATTTTGTATAATTATTCTTTTATCATACTGAAATGAGAATCTTTCTTAACTTCCTTGTTGGTTAAATTTTTTGTGTTAACGTCTCTGGGTATCTGTTTGTACAGAAATTGTATCTTTCCTTTCACTTCATTCTCAATTAACCTGTTCATAGATTCGCCATTCAACTTCTCAATATTGTTATAGTTCAAAGTAAAGCCCTTTATCTTGATCACAGCATTTTTATCCATTTTCTCAAAATGGTAACTTTAAGGTCCAGTTGATGCCCAATTTTTAATCCATTTCAAGGTATGACAGTGATATAATCCTTAGCCATGAAATGTAAAATTGTCGGGAGAGTGTTCTAAAAGTTGGAATAAATCCTTAAATCATGTATAGTTTTTCTAGGTATCCAACACAATAAGTCTATGTCTTAAAATACATGTGTGCATAGGTATTTTGTGGAAAAGTTATGCATTATTAATTAAAAGGCTATCACTGGGTAACACAACACTGGGCTTTGGCCTGTCACATGCTGAAAGAAGAAAAGATTTACAAAACTGTGCACATTAACATACAACGTAACTTAGAATGATAGTGAATACAATATTTCAAACAATATAACCAACATCTATCACCTCTGTATTATTTTCTTCGTTTTCTTCCTTTGTTTCACTCAGAGTCTTGAACTATCCCTTTGAAACATCTGGTATGTATGGCATTAATGACATAGCATCTCAGCCACATGGGGCGGCCTGAGGCACCTTGCCACAGTTACTGTGCCCCCCCCCCCCCCCCCCACCTGTCAGAGGTTTGAGTCCTCCATCAAGCAGGGGTGTGTGTGCTGTTCTTAGCAAAAATTAATTTAAGCTAGATTAAGTAGTGGTTAAGCCTAGGGACCGATGACCCCAGCAGTTTGGTCCCATAGAAACTTACCACAAATTCCCAAAAACATAACATCTCTCAGTTTTTTCTCGCATATTGGAATGTGCTTGAAGTATGTCCTTGATGTGCTCGTTCTTTCCTAGTGATATTTGCAGTTCTGAATTCTTCCAGATCTGTGTACTTGATACTTCGTTTTTAAATGCGGTGGCATTCGTCATCAAAAAGAAAATCACTGAGATCCATCATCATGTATGTCCTTCTTTACAGTGTTTATCTGCAAAGATGTCAGATCTGTTAAGACCGCTTGCTTCATTTCAACAACTGAAAAGGCTTGTTTTTGCACAGATCTTTAATGACTGTAACTCAGTCATCAAGGATTCAGAATGTGGAGTTTCTGTTCTTAACATGTTTCTCATATTCGACCAGAAATCTCGGTGACAGGGCAATCAAGTGTGCCCAGTTTGCGGTAATGAATGTTCAATGAGAAATGTTTCAATGTTCAACAATCTTTAGTGGAATCTTGCTACTGCCACAGTTGTTCAGTTTATACCTTAGCCTCTGCAATTATCACTAAGAAATGATGTGAAGAAGTGTTGCTTGAGACTGTTCCATTTCTAGGAATTTTCTGAGACAGTTACCTATCTCATCAATTCTATGCTTTGTGTCATCATCACTCCACACGAACTTATGTCCCTTTTCAGGCCCCCAATCACGCCAATCATGAATACCTAAATTATATAGTCATAAATTCCTCCTATAGAATGCAGGCCCAGACGTTAGTCGTGGTGTTGGGAAGGTTTGTTGTAGATCAAAGGCTATTTACTGCAAGAGATTCCTCAGGATCTTCTCTGGCTAACTCGGAAAGCTCTCTAATGATATCTTGTCCTGCTGATTCTTTGGCATGCTGTAAGTCCCTTTCAGTTTATAATCTTCTAATCATATCTTCAGATTTGGTCAACTGTACATTTTCAATTTGAATTTGAAGTTCATCACACTAAGGACATGTGTCTGAATGAGGCAATTTAAGGATACAGGGTACTTATAAATGGTGGGAAAACGAAATTTTTTGTGACTTTATTAAATTTTTTAGTATTTTATGATTACATTAATATATACATTATAGGGTTTCAAATGAAAAATGACATATATATATATCAAATTTTAAAGTTATGGTCATGAATGCCACCACACGCCCTTTATTTCTGTTACAGGAACTAGTATTATTTCGAAAAGAACTGTGAACTTCCTGTTTCCAGCGATGATACATTGGATGTGTTGGTGACATTGCAGGTTTCTAGTGCTCTGTAAATGATTATCTTTGCTAGTATTTACTATTGTCCACTGAAGCAGTTTGTTCATGTGTTACTGTATGTTTGTTGCCCAAGTGCAATATATATTTGTGGAAGTACATATCATTTAGTGTGCAATAAATACGAACTATGCCACACATCAAGAAATTCAATAAAAGGAAATTCCATGGTAACCAGTTCACAAATAAAGCAAGCCACACCGTTGAAAGTAACGTATGTATAAGTTCTTCAGTGAAGAGTCCCCCACATGGCATGCCTCCTGGTGATTCTAATTTTTGTGTTAACAATGACACTGTTTGTGATGGATTTGTTGTTGTTGAAGTGGGCATCTTGTCTTCTTTGATAAAGGAAGTGGCGAAATTTAAACAATGTGATGGTGTACGCTGTCTGGAAATAACTGAACAACAGAGTACCATGGAGGGTTTAGTTTCAAAATTAGTTGTTCTGCGTAGATCCTGCAATAAATCTACCTCGAAAATAACTTCGAACATTGTGCATAATTCATTTGATGTGCATTTGAAGTTAGTGTATGCAATGCATACAGAAGGAAAAGGAAAAAAAGGCTTTCCAAACGTTTTGTGGTTTGATGGACTTTCCTCCTCCTACCAGCAGGTTCAGCAAGTATGTAAACATACTTTTAGGTGCCCCAACGGTTGTGTCTAAAGTATCTGTGAAACGTGCTATAGAAGAAACTGTAAATATTAGTGGAACCAGGGACATTGCTGTTGCACTTGATGGGACATAGCAACGTCGAGTACATCGTACCTTGAATGTTGTTGCAAGTGCTACTTCACTGGAGAATCGAAAAGTTGTTGATGTTGAGTGCTTATCTAAGTACTGCCACACCTGCCATGGTAATACCGAAGGAGGTATTGAAAGTTAGTGTTCTAAGCATTACTATGGTTACAGTGGAGGTATGGTGTGTGATAGAGCTCTACAAATATTTCAGAGGTCGGTGCCCGTTTATAACGTTAGATACGTGAAGTACCCAGGCGTTGGGGACTTTAAAGCTTTCAATAAAATTTATGAGTTCAATGTTTATAGTGATACCTTGGTAACAAAACTGGAGTGTTTCGGACATATGCAAAAGACAGCAGATTGACAGATAGGCCTTCCTCAGAGTTATTATGGACTGGCCATTAGACGAACTGCACCTCTGAATGATGTTACAGCAATGAGAAAAGCTGTATGGGCTACCTACTTTCATAAGTTGTCCACAGATAACTACCCTGTTCACGGGCTTTGCCCTAGGGGGGCAGATTCTGGGTGTGGTTACCAAAAAGCAAAGAAAACTGGTGAAATATACCATCAAACCTAGTTCTAAGCAAAGAAGGGAAAGCAGAAAGGTGGAGGGAGTATATAGAGGGCCTATACAAGGGCAATGTACTTGAGGACGATATGGAAATGGAAGAGGATGTACATGAAGATGAAATGAAAGATACGATACTGCGTGAAGAGTTTGACAGACCACTGAAAGACCTGAGTCGAAACAAGGTCCCGGGCGTAGACAACATCCCATTAGAACTACTGACGGCCTTGGGAGAGCCAGTCCTGACAAAACTCTACCATCTGGTGAGCAAGATGTATGAGACAGGCGAAATACCCTCAGGCTTCAAGAAGAATATAATAATTCCAATCCCAAAGAAAGCAGGTGCTGACAGATGTGAAAATTTCCGAACAAGCAGTTTAATAAGTCACGGATGCAAAATACTAACGCGTATTCTCTACAGACGAATGGAAAAACTGGTAGAAGCTGACCTCGGGGAAGATCAGTTTGGATTCCGTAGAAATATTGGAACACGTGAGGCAATACTGACACTATGACTTATCTTAGAAGCTAGATCAAGGAAAGGCAAACCTACGTTTCTAGCATTTGTAGACTTAGAAGAAGCTTTTCACAAAGTTGACTGGCATACTCTCTTTCAAATTCTGAAGGGGTAAAATACAGGGAGCGGAAAGCTATTTGCAATTTGTACAGAAACCAGATGGCAGTTCTAAGAGTCGAGGGACATGAAAAGGAAGCAGTGGTTGGGAAGGGAGTGAGACAGGGTTGTAGCCTCTCCCCGATGTTATTCAATCTCTATATTGAGCAAGCAGTGAAGGAATCAAAAGAAAAATTTGGAGTAGGTATTAAAATCCATGGGGAAGAAATAAAAACTTTGAGCTTCGCCGATGGCATTGTAATTCTGTCAGAGACAGCAAAGGACTTGGAAGAGCAGTTGAACGGAATGGACAGTGTCTTGAAAGGAGGGTATAAGATGAACATCAACAAAAGCAAAACTAGGATAATGGAATGTAGTCGAATTAAGTCGGGTGATGCTGAGGGAATTAGATTAGGAAATGAAACACTTAAAGTACTAAAGGAGTTTTGCTGTTTGGGGAGCAAAATAACTGATGATGGTCGAAGTAGAGAGGATATCAAATGTACACTGGCAATGGCAAGAAAAGTGTTTCTGAAGAAGAGAAATTTGTTAACATCGAGTATAGATTTAAGTGTCAGGAAGTCGTTTCTGAAAGTATTTGTATGGAGCGTAGCCATGTATGGAAGTGAAACATGAACGATAACTAGTTTGGACAAGAAGAGAATAGAAGCTTTCGAAATGTGGTGCTACAGAAGAATGATGAAGATTAGATGGGTGGATCATATAACAAATGAGGAGGTATTGAATAGGATTTGGGAGTAGAGAAGTTTGTGGCACAACTTAACTAGAAGGAGGGATAGGTTGGTAGGACATGTTCTGAGGCATCAAGGGATCACCAAGTTAGTATTGGAGGGCAGTGTGGAGGGTAAAAATCGTAGAGGGAGACCAAGAGATGAATACGCTAAACAGATTCAGAAGGATGTAGGTTGCAGTAGGTACTGGGAGATGAAGAAGCTTGCAGAGGATAGAGTAGCATGGAGAGCCGCATCAAACCAGTCTCAGGACTGAAGACCACAACAACAACAAGCATTGTCTTCCTGAGCCTGTTATGAACGAAATAAAACCAATTTTTATGTACCTGAGTGAACTGTTTTGCTTTGTAAATGTCTTCATGGATGCACTCAGAATACAAATGGAAGTTTCAACTACTGCATACGGGAAAGATTACCCAAGGATGTTATTGTAGGACGGAATACATTAAAAGTTGTTTTACTGGATGCAGTGATATGTTTCAATGATGGAGTGATAGGAAGGTTGGAAGTCCTGAGAAATTTAGGCATAAAATGTGGTTCTAATATGGAAGATCAATTGCTTGCATGTGGCAGACAATGGGTGCATGAAGCTGAAAGATTTGCTTGTAGAGAAGCAAGAAGTGCTGAAAGAAATGCCAAGAGGAAGCTTGAAGATGAAGAGATGCTGCAGGATGAAGACCATGCTTCAGGAGTGTTCTGAATCACCCTTTAATTGGACTAACACAACTTCCCACAAGTTGTATTTTTCAGAATTCAGGTACAAATATTTCCTAAAGTTTATAAAGCATTGCTCTAGTTGTTTTCTGTAACTTGCAATAGTCCATACGTATGTAGTAGACCTAAGCTTTATGACAGAATCAACTAAATTATAGAAAAAATAACATTTTTATTAGGAAAAAATTATAAAAATTAAAATGTAAGATGCTACATTTTTTATCCTTGTAATGTACATAATAGGTGGAATTAAATATGTCTAGTATCTCAGCCATCATGTCATATGTATCTGCTAAAAATGTGGTCTCCTTCGAATGAATAACACTGGATTAAATTGTACCTCAATTTGAGGAAGCATTTTGGAAAAAAATTGCATCAATTTCTTTGTAATTTTTAATAACACTAATCAGGTTCAAAAATTTTCAAAATACTTTTGATTTGTTTAGAAAGTGTGCTGCAGTAACTGATATCAACAAAAAATCTGTAAAACATATACATTATAAACAGTGCCTGAAAGAAATATGTGTTGATTTTAACATAATATTGAACCAGAAAAGTACCCTGTATCCTTAAAACCAATATTACAATCATGGTTGAAAATATCTCGAAATTCTGAAAGTTTTACATGTGGTACATTATTTCCTTCACAATATTTCTAAAAATGTCATTGGTATAATGAAGAGCTCGACATGTCGTGAATGAAGTACACTTTATTGGAGTTCTGTAATTGCCTATAATCTCTGGCATACTTTGGTGTAGGTGTATTATTTATGAAGTTCTGAACTGACTAAAATGCTTCTGGTGTATTTTTTCTCGGTGGGTTACCCTTCTTTCCTGACAACCAACAAAAAGTTTATTTCAAAGTTAAATGACCTTGTCAGAGAAATTTAGTGAATTTTTGATTTAATACAACACTTGAAAAAAAATTAAATAAACAGAATATGACATAGTTATGGATTTTCTGGGAAGCAATATTAATTTAATCTTTAGGTACTTCTTTTGTCTTTTGAAGAAATGCACAGAACATCATGCTAGAATTTCTGTAAATTCTTAAGACGTCCTTGATTGTTCTGGAGCCCATGCACACTTTAAAATGCCTCTCTGTGTATCAGGATATTACAGCCATTAATGTTATCCAGACATAGAAAAGCAACTATTCATAGCGAAAGTACACTGGTTTTTTTTCTTTGGGTGCCTGAAGAAATAAAATATGTTAATCAGTCGTCATAATAATTTTATCTATAAAAATTTACGTAATATAAAATCTAATTTCTGATTTTCATTAATCAAAGTAACCTCCTTTGCACTTGTTTCACCTTCATATTACTCAAAAGGTAATTTTTTTGACAGCTGAAGTCGCCCATATCCCAAAAAAGGATGTAACATCTGCTCTATACATTGATGAATTTTGCTCCAACACTTGTTTTTTCATGTACACCCAGCACCAAGAATTTTAACACCAATACTTTGTCCTGCTGTATCAGATGCCAGAATTTCTATGACATTTACATTTTACCCTTTCCCAATTCTTCTTATTTCTTCTTTTTCCCTGCCCTTAGTTAATTTATCAGGTGTCATCTCTCAAGACTTTTACATTTTTCAGCATCCTACATCAAGCAAAATATTCAGAATGAGAAAGATCAAAGCCACTTTAACATACATAACACACATTAATATATTATACAAATAGCATCATAATATTAGAATTGTTACCGATAATGCAGTAATTAATAGAATAAGAAAAATATTTATATGGTTTACGTTTATATATTTTAATAAAAATGTAAATTATCAGAATTAGAATTACACAATTACATTGTAGCCTCTATGTTTTATTATTTAAACATTTACGTATTTTCGACCTACCATGTCATTTTCAGATGACCATTTATCAGAGGGACAATAATTGCTTCCACTCTATGCAAAATTTTCATCATAACTATTAATTTCTTTCTCAGAATGGTCTTTTTCGGTTACATATGAAAATAATCAATTCTTTGCAAGCGCCATTTTATTGTGGCACACTTAGAAAAGACTAGTTCCTCAATGTATGATGAGAAAAACAAGTGTGGACTGCTCTGCCATCTAATGAGCGAAAGTTAAAATATTTTTGAAGTAGCTTCGTCTGTTGAATTAAAGTTGGACTGACACAAAACAAAGTTGAAATAACACAAAAAAGAACGTTTCGAGAATAGTGTGGCTTTGGACTATATCATCCTCACCTCTTCAATTGTTTCCTAACTTACCAGTCCAGTCACACAGCATACAACCTGTTTCCACAGCATTTTTACTATTATAAGTACATACTGCTTTTTTATTGTGTATTATGTTATAAAAATATTTTTAGATCTGTTATTTTCTACATAATAATCTTTGAAGTTATACTTCATCTGAACCATATTCTGATTAATAGGGCTGATATCTATATTCACTAATCAATCATAAACTAGTACCTTATATAATGTCATAAATGTGTAATGTATTTTCCCCATAATGAATTCAGATATATATATCATAGCAACAGCTCGTTTTCCTGTTCTGGCTTATAATAATCCATTTCAATGCCCATCTTTTCTTTCACTGTTTTGCCATATAACTCCTTGGATTCAAAATCATGAGGACTGCTTTCTAATTTCATTTTCATCAAGCCTTTTACACACATTACATACAACATTTTGTTGCTTTTATTTTTAAACCCCCATGATTCATCTCTATCTAATATATGAAGGGCTTATTTCAATAGTGGTACAAACCCATTTTTGTTCATTTTGAGATATAGAGTCCTAAAGTTAAATGAATGCTGAAAAATCTGCAGTTGACATACCAGAAATACTCAAGCATATAGCTTCTTGCTAGAGATGAACCTTTCTTTCTGTTTGTTGAATCATTAATGTCCAAAGCATTATAGACAGAAAAGTGCAGGTAATGGACTTGTACCACTATTGAAACAAGCGCTTCATATCCTTCTTTCCACATCTTTCTTTACTTCATCAGTTGTCCAAGTTGCAATAAAAGTTCTTTCATCATCATTCTGACTGCATTTATTTATTTTTTCTTCTGCACATTTGACACACAAAGGAAACAAAAGCTTTTCGCTTTTTTCGATATATTGTTCATACTATCAAAACTGGGTGATACAGTCTTCTAGGTGCCAATACTTCACATTTTATAAGGCTATACCATTTTAATATAATATCTTGGTTTATTGGATGTCACTCAGGATAATAATCATAATATTGTATTGTTGGCTAAAGACTACACAGATCAATATATTTTATTCTTCTGATAGTGCCATCTGCTTTAATTCTCAATTTCATTGTATTCGTTTGACCACCACAAACTTCATAAACTTCAGATAACTGTTTTAATTTTTTAAGTTTTTATATTCTACTGAATTAATTCAATCACATTCTCACATCTCTGCTAAATTATATCCAGACTTTCGTATTTTTGTACTTCATGTTAATGTCTCTTGATATAGGTCATCCACCAATTTGTTATTTTTATTGTTAATAGTTTCAGTTTTAAAACATTTTTACAACCATACCAAAAACAGTACTGGTTTCCATATCAAAAGCAGCAACTTTCGCTCCACCATTAAAAGCATGTTGAATATTATTATAGTTTAAACGGTTTAGTCTTTGCTATAATTTTCTTTTTGTTCTTTATCCAGTGCAGCAGTTCTTCCATTAGTCAATATTTAGATCTGTATATAGCCATAAAAACTCCAGCAATTGATTAATAACAGAATGGATCTATATTAGCTATTTCTAGGAACCGTTTTCTTAGTCAGGGGGAGGGGGGAATTAATAGATGAATTTAATAATTTGCATATCAATTAATATCAAAAATGGGGCAGTTGCTCCTTCTCCCAACTACTCTAGGTAACAGAGCTATTGCCATGAAAGGTGCTAGAACTGTAACTATAAAAACAATGGACATGAAAACATGAACTACACTGTTGATCTTTCATGCTGCGCTGACGGTACTAAACATAATCCAATGATCATTTCCAAGTGCAAAACAATGCCAGAACCTTCTGAAATACCGCCAGATGTTGCTGTTCATGTACATGACAAGTGTTGGATGGGTGAGGCTGGTATGAAATTATGGATTAACAGAGTGTGGGAGACAAGAAAAGGTACTTCATTTAAGAAGAGTTCCCTTCTGGTGCTATATCAGTTTAGTAGACATTTGAAAACTTGTGTGAAAGAGAAATTGAGACAGGGAAATACGGAGATTGCAGTTATTTCAGGAGGACTTACTTCACAATTTCAATCTCTTGATTTTAAAATCTTCTCAGGTTGACAGCTGAGTCTATGCTTTGTTCTCTGGCAACGTTTCAGCAAGTTTCTTACTTGCCATCTTCACGTGGTGTTCATGTCTCGTCCGGGTCTTTATAGCCACTGGACCATGGTCTCCTCTACATCCTCTGTTCCGGTCAGAGCGAGCGGGATCAGATTGGCGCGGTGCATGGTGGGTGAGAGTGAGGGGGAAGGAGCGAGCTGTAGGTAATGGCGTCTTGTCTTGGTGCAGATGGTTTATTCCATCAGCCGCCACCATCCTGCCTCCACTGGTGTGCTCTATTCATATTCTTGCCAATGTTGTGTCCCACACAGTGCTAAGGTGGAAGTCGCTGTCTCAGTTGACAAGATTATCATTGATCCGTCACTGCCTTATTTTCTACTATAACACCTTCAGCCAGCAAATGATACTGTAACAGCCTCAGCAAATATGGGTCATCAGCGTACACCCACACATGTTTGTGTGCTGCTACGATGAGGGAAACAATTGTTTATGTGCATCACACTAGCTCGTTTCAAGCGGAAATGTTTTTTTGTTGCCATGTCTACTACACAAATTAAACCTTACACGAATCAGTTGATAAGGCGACAAGACAGAGAGCAGCTATCATGCGAATATCAAAATCAAAATAAACAGATTTTTTCCAACTTGTAAACAGCCCACACACCACAGCAACTAAAACATTACTGTATGGTCCCAACAGCCTGTCCTTTTGTTGATCTGTCAGTGAATGTTTTAGCCTGCATTTTCATCATACTTAAAACATATTTCAAAATGCCAGGTCTGCAGCTAGAGAGCGGTTTATCGAGGCCCTCAATGTTAACACTGCCGGTAGAGGGCACACAATTTTTTAGCCTCAGCAAATTATAACATTTCCACTGAGTAATCGCTTTACAAAATATGTCCTCGTTACTACATCGAACCCTTTTTGAGTCATCTAATAAATTTTTAATTTAACTGGGTGAAAATGTTTTTCCCAACACAAGAGCAATTTCATTACATACAAGAACACCCTTATTAATTTCTTCCTCGCACAGAAGTCGTTGTGTCCTTGATAGCTGACTGAAGATCTTCGTTACGCACTTGAAGTTGCACGTACTTGCTAGTAAGAGCAGCATTCTTTCTTTCTTCTCCCGCAATAGCATTCATCTAAGTAACTTTATCTGTACCAGAAGAAAGATTGTTATCCGAAAATGTGTTTCTTATTTGGTGACAGCTTTCCCAGCGTATCGAGAGATTTCTTGTGTACTTCTCGTTTCCTAATACCGTTTGCTTCTGTCTTCTGTTGCAGGTGACACATTGAAGATCGCACCACTGCACAGAAAATTGCACGACGAAAATGCGCCGGCTCGAGCACTCTTTTTCGGGTCAAATTGAGCAATTCACACTGTAAATCCCTCATGTAATCTGCTTCTGTGAAGAGGCGAGAGCATATTCTTACACCCGCAACATTTACAAGGTGCATTCAAGTTCTAAGGCCTCCGATTTTTTTTTCTCCGGACTGGAAAGAGATAGAAACATGCGCATTGTTTTAAAATGAGGCCGCGTTCATTGTCAATACGTCCCAGAGATGGCAGCACCGTACAGCAGATGGAATTTTACCGCCAGTGGCGAGAATGAGAACTGTTTTAAATACTTAAAATGGCGACGTTTTCCGTACTTGAACAGTGTGCAATCATTCGTCTTCTGAATTTGCGTGGTGTGAAACCAATTGAAATTCATCGACAGTTGAAGGAGACATGTGGTGATGGAGTTATGGATGTATCGAAAGTGCGTTCATGGGTGCGACAGTTTAATGAAGGCTGAACATCGAATGACAACAAACCGAAACAACCTTGGGCTCGCACAAGCCGGTCTGACGACATGATCGAGAAAGTGGAGAGAGAATTGTTTTGGGGGATCGCCGAATGACTGTTGAACAGATCGCCTCCAGAGTTGGCATTTCTGTGGGTTCTGTGCACACAATCCTGCATGACGACCTGAAAATGCGAAAAGTGTCATACAGGTGGGTGCCACGAATGCTGATGGACGACCATACGGCTGCCCGTGAGGCATGTTGCCAAGCAATGTAGACGCGCAACGACAGCATGAATGGGGCTTTCTTTTCGTCGGTTGTGAGAATGGATGAGACATGGATGCCATTTTTCAATCCAGAAACAAAGCGCCAGTCAGCTCAATGGAAGCACACAGATTCACCGCCACCAAAAAAGTTTCGGGTAACCGCCAGTGCTGAAAAAAAGATGTTGTCCATGTTCTGGGACAGCGAGGGCGTAATCCTTACCCATTGCGTTCCAAAGGGCACTACGGTAACAGGTGCATCCTACGAAAATGTTTTGAAGAACAAATTCCTTCCTACACTGCAACAAAAACGTCCGGGAAGGGCTGCGTGTGTGCTGTTTCACCAAAACAACGCACCCGCACATCGAGCTAACGTTACGCAACAGTTTCTTCGTGATAACAACTTTGAAGTGATTCCTCATGCTCCCTACTCACCTGACCTGGCTCCTAGTGACTTTTGGCTTTTTCCAACAATGAAAGACACTCTCCGTGGCCGCACATTCACCAGCCGTGCTGCTATTGCCTCAGCGATTTTCCAGTGGTCAAAACAGACTCCTAAAGAAGCCTTCGCCGCTGCCATTGAATCATGGCGTCAGCGTTGTGAAAAATGTGTACGTCTGCAGGGCGATTACGTCGAGAAGTAACGCCAGTTTCATCGATTTCGGGTGAGTAGTTAATTAGAAAAAAAATCGGAGGCCTTAGAACTTGAATGCACCTCGTACACTGTCTTTCCTACAACTTTTGGAGAGCCGCAGTTTTTGTGTTGTTTCTTTGCGCGGGAAACTATGATACATTATGTCAATTTCCTTTGTGCTCCCATTGTAAGAAAAACAGCTCGTAACGGCTCAGCCAGGCATTGTAAAAATTGTCCGCAGCTCGTGGTCGTGCGGTAGCGTTCTCGCTTCCCGCGCCCGTGTTCCCGGGTTCGATTCCCGGCAGTGTCAGGGATTTTCTCTGCCTCGTGATGACTGGGTGTTGTGTGATGTCCTTAGGTTAGTTAGGTTTAAGTAGTTCTAAGTTCTAGGGGACTGATGACCATAGATGTTAAGTCCCATAGTGCTCAGAGCCATTTGAACCATTGAACCATTGTAAAAATTAATTTTCACACTCACTTGTACGTTCTGTCCTGCGTATTTCGCAGGACAAACCATAGAGCTAGCGAAAGCAGTGTTGATCTCGCTGTTCACTGTTCGCTACTATTTAACCCTTTGTGACGATGTGTTTCATTTGAAGCCACCCATGATATTTTGATTTTGTGGCAAGAGCACATTCGTAACCACGCTTCTGGACGTAGATGGTGCTGTCATCTAGCGATGATAATTTGAACTACGTCAATATTTCTCACGTGGTATAATAATAATGTCGTGTGACTAGGGCCTCCCGTCGGGTAGACCGTTCGCCTGGTGCAAGTCTTTAGATTTGACGCCACTTCAGCGACTTGCGCCTCGATGGGGATAAAATGATGATGATTAGGACAACACAACACCCAGTGCCTGAGCAGAGAAAATCTCCGACCCAGCCGGGAATCGAACCCGGGCCCTTATGATTGACATTCTGACAGCGCTGACCACTCAGCTACCGGGGGCGGACCTCACGTGATTACAGTTACCGATTCAACTATAAGTGCAATTATTGTTTGTGGTGTGCTGGTTCTCGTATTCGTATGCGCATGCGCATTCAAGTAACTTCCCTTGTCTTGTGCATGTGCATAGATAGCGGGTCAGGCTTGTAAGTGTGCGACTGTCTGTAGCTGCTGTTTATGGTGGGTGATGGCCCATCGAACATAGGCCAGTGTGAGGTGGAGCGTACACCATTAAGTTAAGTAGTGATTTTGACTTTGTACATATGTACTGTTTGTATTATCCTTTTCTTTTTCGTTTATAAATGTATAGATATGGTGTTCTTTTAATCATTGACAAAGGTCTTCTTAGGCACTTGTGGGTTTTATTGTTGTTCTGAAGTAGGTGTAGTTATCTACGCCGAAACCTGAGTTAACACTTAATACTAGGTGCTTCTTTCGCAATCGAGGCGGGTTTTTAGTTTTTTAATAAATCTTTATGAAATTGTAGCGAAGAACGTAACACTCCCGAATTCGTTAATACTTTCACTATTGACTATATACAACCGAGGGAAGAACTGAACCACAGCACTCCAACAAATACATAAAAAACTACGTGTACAACTTTGCTCCCGCCGTTTGCCTATAGGTGGCGACAACGGTAAGTAGAGGTCGAAAGAAACAGATCGCAGATGTCAGGCAGTTAGCTTCGATCTCAGTCAGCATAACCTTACTCAAACATTAGTCGATTGGTGAATGCATCACAAAGTTGTTCTTGATTGAAAATGTCAGTTAACGAGCCTAATTCTCGTCATTTGCAGAAGGTGTTTTTTTTTTTTTTTCAATATGATGAATACGGCGGCTGAGTCTTATCGAATGCTCTCAAGTACCTATGGTAAGGATGCTATTAGTGAAAGAACGTATCATGAGTGGTTTCAACGCTTCAAGAACGGTGATTTTAACGTCTTAGACCGGCATAGTGGTGAAAGAATGTTTTGGAAGACACAGAATTGGAGACATTGCTGAACGAAGAGTTGCGTCAACCTCAAGAAGAATTGGCACGATTAGTGGGAGCGACACAGCAAGCCATTTCAAAACATCTCAAGGCTATGGGCATGATTCCGAAAGAAGTAACTTGGGTCCTGTGTGAGCTGAAACCCACTGTATTCTCTACAAATTGCTCCCTCTGACTATGGGGTTGGGTTGGGTTGTTTGGGGGAAGAGACCAAACAGCGAGGTCATCGGTCTCATAAGATTAGGGAAGGACGGGGAAGGAAGTCGGCTGTGCCCTTTCAGAGGAACCATCCCGGCATTTGCCTGGAGCGATCTAGGGAAATCACGGAAAACCTAAATCAGGATGGCCTCCAGGGTTACCGATGGAGGGCGCCACGAACTTGTAAGTCTTTTTCAACCTGGTGTGCGAATACTTTTGATCACATAATGTAGGCCTGCCGCTGTGGCCAAGCGGTTCTAGGCACTTCGGTCCGGAACTGCGCTGCTGCTATGGTCACAGGTTCGAATCCTGCCTCAGGCATGGATGTGTGTGATGTCCTTAGGTTAGTTAAGTTTAAGTAGTTCTAAGTCTAGTGACTGATGACCTCAGATGTTAAGTCCCATAGTGCTCAGAGCCATTTGAACATAGTGTAGTACTACATGAATTTAATCATTTACGCAAATGGCAGTTTGTGTTTGGAGTTGGTTGCTTACTGTGCTGGAATCGCTTTTATGTGTAGTGCCAACATGAACTCTGTTGAATCTATTTTAAATGCTAACAGAAAAGAAGATTATCAGGAACAGACGGCCACAAAAGATCCATTGACTGAGAAAGTGACGAAATCAAATAAGTGTGACTGCAAGTGAACAAAAAGTGTATAATAAGCGTAAGTTGTTGTGTGGGTGCAACGTAAGAGTGTCTTGATTTTCAGCCTTCCAAGTAAATTCATTAACTAATACATATATTAGAGATCTTGTACATTTGTCTGAAAAAATAAAAACTCACGAAAACTACCACATACACAAAAATGGGAAATGGAAAGAAATGAAAGCTTATACATTATTTTGTTCTTGCCCTAAAGTGTACTTAATTAAGTACAAAATAACGAAATTACCCAAAAACAATTCTGTCTTTTTTCAGACAGGTTATACATATTATTATTATTATTATTATTATTATTGGCTGTGGATGTAGTCATGTAAATATGTTGATAAGAATAAATCTTATACAGTAGATGCTATTATTCCACACTCTCATATTTATCTCGATCTAAAAATTTGTGAACACTCAGAAAGTTTGCTCATAAGTCACCACCGGTGCGCTACCTCATTTCCTCTCGAAAATTTGAGGGTTTCTCGATAATTGCTTCCCAGGTTGCTGGACTGGTCTTGAAGGGCCAGTCACATGGGCACCTTACTCCCCAGATCTGACACCACTGGATTTCTTCCTTGGGGGTTTCATTACAGACTGTGTGTACGTCCCTCCCCCATAAAACAATTTGGCCAACCTAAAAAATCTAATCTACGCTGCAATTGCACATGTTAAGCCTGATATGCTGCAACGAATGAGGGAAGAAACCCGATTACTGGTGGAATGTTTGGAGCATCGCAGATGGTAGTCACATCGAGCCAAAGCGACACTTCACACTTTCATGTGAAACTTGAGGTTTGTTTGCTACAAAACGACACATCTATCGATTCTCTAAGTTGTCCCAATAAATTTCTGTATCACTCCAAAGTTCTTTTTGATTCACTCTGTATTATAAAATATTTTATGCAAATTATATACGTTAAAAAGAATATTGTACGACAGAGGATCAACCAAATGGATCTGTAATATTGTGAAGACATCTTTTGGGAATGGTGGAGGACAGCGTAGGTTATCTTCAATCAGAAAGCTTCCCAAGAATTAATAATAAAATGATATTTGTTAAATATGAAAATACGCATCTTACATGATGCTTCTCCTTGTGAAATGTCCAGCACAATTAGACATTTGAAATTATTACAAGTCCTCTAGAATATTACAGTTCTATCAATGTGCCTCTGAGTGATGCCTACATAGAGTCCAGAGCTGGCTGACAATGCCTATGGAGCATAAGTCTTGGAGACAAGAGACAAATACTGCAGCTTGTAGACTTGGCAATAACTGGAGACTACACATGACATGGAGCACTGAAGAAAACTATCTGCTGTAGCTCAGTGATCCAATATTTAATGAGGCATCAACCAATCGATATCCACATGTGATGCCCTTGGGTTGACAGCTGCGGCCATTGGCGGACCTCAGCGTAGTTCATACTGCCAACCCACACAGCTGCTACATTATGAGTGTTTCGAGCTTGGCTTATCAGTTGTTCTGCAGTACTCTCTGGAGTCGTGAGAACTGTCGCGAAAACATCGACTTCATATTTGGAAGGATGAAATTCACTCAATCTGGCCATACTGATTTGAGTTTGCTAAACCATTCCAGGTAAATTCTGGGATGATGCCTTCAGCAAGGTCATGGCCAGCCACCCAGTACTATCGTCATGTATACTGGAGCTATTTACTTTCTTTGTACTATACTGATAGATCCTATTTCATTGTGAGATGATCCCTGGATAAATAAATTAAAAAATTACTGTCACAATATAACGCGTTTGTGAACGGTACATTACATAAATTAGTGTCAACATAAATGAAACAATATTAGTATTCTTTTAGGAGGCAAATTCTAAATTATTCTCCTCATTGATTGGCTTAAAATTTTTTTAAAGTCTGGCACCTGGAATGTTAATCTGCTTTTTTACGTGTAACATGTTGATAAACAGATTGTCACAGTTTGTTGCTCTGTTTGTATGCAACAGTTTACGAGGTGCATTCAAGTTCTAAGGCCTCCGATTTTTTTTTCTAATTAACTACTCACCCGAAATCGATGAAACTGGCGTTACTTCTCGACGTAATCGCCCTGCAGACGTACACATTTTTCACAACGCTGACGCCATGATTCCATGGCAGCGGCGAAGGCTTCTTTAGGAGTCTGTTTTGACCACTGGAAAATCGCTGAGGCAATAGCAGCACGGCTGGTGAATGTGCGGCCACGGAAAGTTGTTGGAAAAAGCCAAAAGTCACTAGGAGCCAGGTCAGGTGAGTAGGGAGCATGAGGAATCACTTCAAAGTTGTTATCACGAAGAAACTGTTGCGTAACGTTAGCTCGATGCGCGGGTGCGTTGTTTTGGTGAAACAGCACATACGCAGCCCTTCCCGGACGTTTTTGTTGCAGTGCAGGAAGGAATTTGTTCTTCAAAACATTTTCGTAGGATGCACCTGTTACCGTAGTGCCCTTTGGAACGCAATGGGTAAGGATTACGCCCTCGCTGTCCCAGAACATGGACACCATCATTTTTTCAGCACTGGCGGTTACCCGAAACTTTTTTGGTGGCGGTGAATCTGTGTGCTTCCATTGAGCTGACTGGCGCTTTGTTTCTGGATTGAAAAATGGCATCCATGTCTCATCCATTCTCACAACCGACGAAAAGAAAGCCCCATTCATGCTGTCGTTGCGCGTCTACATTGCTTGGCAACATGCCACACGGGCAGCCATGTGGTCGTCCGTCAGCATTCGTGGCACCCACCTGGATGACACTTTTCGCATTTTCAGGTCGTCATGCAGGATTGTGTGCACAGAACCCACAGAAATACCAACTCTGGAGGTGATCTGTTCAACAGTCATTCGGCGGTCCCCCAAAACAATTCTCTCCACTTTCTCGATCATGTCGTCAGACCGGCTTGTGCAAGCCCGAGGTGGTTTCGGTTTGTTGTCACACAATGTTCTGCCTTCATTAAACTGTCGCATCCATGAACGCACTTTCGACACATCCATAACTCCATCACCACATGTCTCCTTCAACTGTCGATGAATTTCAATTGGTTCCACACCACGCAAATTCAGAAAACGAATGATTGCATGCTGTTCAAGTAAGGAAAACGTCGCCATTTTAAGTATTTAAAACAGTTCTCATTCTCGCCGCTGGCGGTAAAATTCCATATGCCGTATGGTGCTGCCATCTCTGGGATGTATTGACAATGAACGCAGCCTCATTTTAAAACAATGCGCATGTTTCTATCTCTTTCCAGTCCGGAGAAAAAAAATCGGTGGCCTTAGAACTTGAATGCACCTCGTATAATAAAGGACAATAAAGATGTTAGAATTTTCAGGGTTTTTACGTGGTCTACAAGACAGTTTAATTTTGTCTCCAAATACTCATCTGATTGCCTTTCTTCTGCCAATTAAGAATTTTTTATTTATCAAGACAAATGAAATGAAATGATCAAATGTCATTTATTGGCCAGGATAACCCCTTCAGGGTTTGGCCGCTGTATTGCAAGTATTTTCAGTTGACGCCACTTTGGCGACTTGCATGTCAGTGTTGATGAAAATGATGATGGACATACAACACTCAGCACCTGCCAGGAATCGAACCCGGCTCCCTTGCGTGGTAGACAATAATGCTACCACTGAACTACGGAGGCTGACATCAAGAGGAATTGCCCCACAACAGAACTCCATAGTTCATCTGGTTGTAGAAAAAGGCAGAAAAAATATTAAGCATTACTAATATTACAATCCGAGTTTAGTTAAAAAATATGTAGCACATGCTAACTTTGTACACAGATATTCCATAAATTTTTTCAAAGTTCACTCTGAGTCGAGATGAATCCTGAGAAGTTCAGCAGAACCATAATCGTTCTCATATTTACAACACTATGTGATCAAAAGTATACGGGCACCTCCAAAAACATACGTTTTTCATATTAGGTCATTTTGCTGCCACCCACTGCCAGGTACTCCGTATCAGCGACATCATGTCTAATGACATCGTGAGAGAGCTGACTGGGCACTCTGCAGATCTCATGGACTTTGAACGTGGTCAGGTGATTGGGTGTCACTTGTGTCATACGTCTTGCAGATCTCATGGACTTTGAACGTGGTCAGGTGATTGGGTGTCACTTGTGTCATACGTCTGTACGCAATATTTCCACACTTCGAAACATCCCTAGGACCAATGTTTCCAATGTGACAGTGGAGTGGAAACGTGCAGGGACACATTGAAACGCCCCTTAGAAAAATTATACATGACTGTGCTAAAACTGACACACAATATTTTTAGCGCAACGTACTCTGACTTTCAATCATCCCTACAAAATAATGGCCCTGACTAACATTAACCTATACCTTTCACAAATCACTTACCTCACAAAAATCTTCGTTACTCGAACTACTGCAATACAGGGAGCGCCACTACTGCCAGCTAAATAAAAGATTCAAACTACAGAAGGCACTAACTACTGATAGGCATAGTTAGCAAATGAAAGATTTTAATAGAGAACAAACAATGTATTTACCTTAATAGTCATAATATATGTAGCAGTTCATGACATCCATTCTTACAAACGTACTGTTTCTGATGGATACACCTCCAGATTATCCATTCTCAAAAATCCGCCATCTCACTTCCCCACATCCACCACTGCTGGCGGGTCACCTCCAACTGTGCAGCGCTACACACTGTTAACAGCCAACTGCTCAACACTGCAATGGCGAGTATTACAACAATGCCAACCAGCCACAGACTGCACACAGCACAGTCAGTGATTTTCATACAGAACGCTACGTGGAGTTACCAATATAAGAAAACCTAAACAGCCTACTTACATAGCCCCCATGCTCCCCACAAAATATTTTACAAATTGTTTTGGGCACTGGCCAATACATATTTGTCAAAAAAAATTTTCACACTTACAATAACAAAGAAATCATATGCACACACATATTGATATAATGTTGGTCAAAAGATAAAGTTTTCTCAAAGTCCATAAAGACAGTCCTGATCGTTCATCACAATAAAATAGCAGTGTTTTTCTCAAAGTCTGAGCAGTAAAAGAAAATGCACACAGAAGTAGTGGATTTCCATGCAGTCTTGAAGAAGTAGTGTTGTCCTTCCAACGGAAAAACAGTGCTGACTCTCGACATGTAGACAGGTAATGGGCCACAACAGAGCAAACCCACAGCAGAGTCAGTCGAAGTTTTTTGGTAGGTAGGTCATCAAAGAGCAGACCCACTGTAGTCCTGGTAGAGATTATGGTATTGGTGGGCCACCACTGGGCATATATTATGAGCAACAGAACCGTGTGCAGTGAAATGATACTTAATTTGAAAAACTGGTGTCTATACAATTATAAATTTACAACATAAGAATACAGTTACAAAGGTACAAAATATATCATTAAAGAACATAATACTACAGATAATATTTGTAGTAATACAGGCTTTACAAAAGAATAGAAATAGACATATACATCAGTGTTACAGGAATTATGACATAAGTAAATAAATAAAATAATTAGAATAGTTTTTGAAACATTAATTTCACACATGAGAATTGAAACAGAACACAATTAATAATGTCTAAACATCTTTACAAAGAAAATGACATATTATTAATGCAAATTGTTATTGAGGATAACAATATTCCTCATCATAGTGAATGTAACTGAGTATTAGAAAAATTCTACAACATAAGTCTTATCAGATAAACACATAAAGACAGGAAGAACACAAATACACAAGGGTACACAAACACATAGTGGAATGATACAAAAGGACAGGACAGGGTTTTTTTTCAGTGTGACATTTGGTACTGCAGTCCAACCCAAAACTTCATTCCATAGATCTTTCGTCTTATTTCAACATCCTCTCCAAGCATGGTTTCTGTATTTATATGGTCACATATTTCTTACCTCATTATTTATTTTCCATTATCTTACCTCATCATTTATTTCCAAGAAAATCCTACCTAAACCTGTTGTCCCTAAACCCTACTTTTTTGTTCATATCCTCTTTCAAAATACTTTTTTTGGCCAAACCATTTTCTTATAGCTTCTCAGTGCATTTCATCCAATTCATCACAACTCGTTGTCTCATATAGCCTACCCCATCTTAAGCTAACTTAAATCTACTGAGCTCAGATGCTAAACTAAGGAACAAGGCAATGCAGCAGCACAAAACAATTAACACAAACAGCAATGACAAAAAAATGCAGGTTTGCAAAGCAAGCAGCATTATAGAAATTAGCAAAGCAATTGCAATATTACAACTAATATAAGGCAATGTGCAGCAAACAAGAAAAATACATCAGTAGTAAACTGGCTTAGCAGAGTAACACAAATTAAAATTCAGTAGCACTATGCCTGGCAAACAGCAGCAACAAATGCAATAAATTATGTCGAAACATGACAAAGCTCAAGCAGAGAAAATATTACAGTAAAAATGACCATGTTTAATACCTATGTCACATCTTAACACTAGAGTGATGCATCACGATAACTTACTCTACCAAAAAAATTACCAAGTAGTTGAAAAGAAAATTATGTATGCAGTTACTGTTATTAATCCCGTCTTATTGTTCGTTCCATTCCAAGTGCTCCTTTTTCGAAGAATATGGATCATAAAATTATTATTTAATAGATCTGTTGGCAGAAAGTGTTCACATTAGCAAATGCATTTAATTTTATTTTATAAAACCAATGTTGCAACACAGCTGGAAACCAGATATCAAATGAAATAAGCAACTATGTACAAAGTAAAGCATAAAAATATCATTCAATAGTCATGTGGCATTTCATAAGTTAGTAGAAATTCTCTCAACTCTTGTAGAAAGACGCTTGTCATAATCAGGTGTGCAGATGTAAGAATCTTTCTAAGTAATGAGCGTGTCGTATTTGCGATGCTTTCTAGAGGTTAATGGCCTCTCCTTTTTTTCACCTGTGCCTCTGAAAGGCACAACTAATGGCTTTTTTCCAGGCGACTGTCGTGCAGCTGGGTGCTTACAGTGACCTACCTTCCTTACCAAAATATTTACGACCTCAGTTTCCGCTACAGTGACAGTTTGATACAAATAAAATTTCACAGATCGAAATATTTGCGTTACAAATCTGTAGAAACAAAATCCTATAAATATAAGCGTCCAAAAAATTTTCGGCGGCCTTGTGGTACATCCACGCATTTACACACATTTCCATATTGTCTGTTTCTGTGGTTATCTATGTCACATTCATTACTATGAAAATGCGATCTTTCTCTGTAATTATTACTACTTTGCCAACTGTTGTCATACAGGTGGTGTCTGTTTTGGTCACGATTTGTATTATGAGAATAGCCTTGTCGTGTTCAGTTAATATTTCTTTCATCGCGGAATTGCGATGGATGCGACCTGTAATTGTTGTGTTCCTGTTTTCACGTTCTGCGATTGTCATTGTCAATTTCTAATTCTTGTAAGAGTCCCTGAAAAGCTTCAATGTCGTCTTTGCAACGTCCTGCCAAAATAATATGTCGTAAATGTTCAGGTAGTTTGATTCAGCAAATGCGGATGAGTTCTGAGGGGCTGTATGGGTTTGACAGGTACTGATTCTTATGCAACATGTCTTCAAAATATTTCACAAGACTGGAAAATTCAGATTGTTCGAAATGTTTCATCATTATGATGCTATGTTTTACTCAGTCTTGTGTGGCTTGAGACCAATATGCTGAGAGCAAGGCATGGTAAAATTCGTGATGACCGATCACATTCTTTCAGCTGGTTCATTCTCTAAGTATCCACACATAAATTCGAATCTGTGCTCTAATGACGAGTTGGGGGGAAAACAATGAGAGACTTGATGAAGCCGTGCTTGTGGATGAATGTCGTTGCTGGAATTCTTAAATGTTTTGAATTTACGTGTAGTAATAAACAGCTTATAGCCAAAATCATCATGCCGGCGAGTCGCATGTCGGTCATTGTTACGTCGTTTCGGCGGTTCCATCTCAAAATTCGGTGTACCTTGCCAATGTCTTTCATAATTTCCGAAGTGCCCTGTGTTATTATTTAGTGGCTGTTCCGTATTTCTATGTCCCTCTTCCCGTATTGGAGCGCGAGTGTCCTCTGAAATACGTAATTCTTGTATCACCGGTGTCAGCTGACCTTGTACTTCCCGGATTTCTCTTTGCTGTTGCGTATTAATTTGATTCTGATTTTGTTTGAATTTCCTAATTTGTTCGCACTCTTCTGTGTCATTAAAGACTACCGGTTTTGTGTCATTCAGAGTATCATCTACCTTTGCACATAAATTATTTAGCTGATCCGAAAGTTCAACTACTTTCTCTGATAATGAACTAATTTCCTCCATGTGTCTTTCTGAACCAATTTTCAGAGTATCTACTGTGTCCTTTAATTTTCCTGAGTTTTTGCAAGTTGCGTAACCGAATTGGTAGATGCAACTGAGTCAATTTTAGCTTGCAAGGTCTCATGATTTTCATGAACAATAGTTTGCAGTTCTTTTATGGCTGCTTCGTGATTCTGTAATGCATTTTCATGACGCGAAAAAATAGGTTGAAAATGCTCACAAATTTGTATTTTTACGTCATTACAGACTTTTTGACATTTCGATTCAATGTTATGTAACTCAGTAGTTACATCTTGACGTGTTTGTTCAAGCATGGTGTCTAACTTTTGAAGCTTTTGCTGTATTTGTCTCTGATTTTGTTCCATTGTGTCTAACTTTTGAAGCTTTTGCCGTGTTTGTCTCTGATTTTCTTCCATTGTGTCTAACTTTTGAAGCTTTTGCTGTGTTTGTCTCTGATTTTGTTCCATTTGTTGCATTAATTGCAATAATAATGTATTAGTGTCTGGAATCTGTTTCTCTATGCCTTTTGGCAGTCCATTTTCACCGGCAACATTCACATTTTGACAAGTAGAAAATGTGTCTTGACTCATTTGAGAAACCGGTTTGGACCCAAAACCTGAGTCTACAGTATTTGCAATATTGTGTTCTGTCGTTTCGGATTCCTGAGGCGAGCTGTTGCCGACCGATCGATCGATAATGCTTCCCTGTTCACTACTTGTTTCATTGTCTACACCATTATTTGCCGCCCGCTCCATTTCCCTATGCACAATTACCAAATTACTACTTCGAATGTCTGTTAATTCACTACACAGTGGTGCTGATAAGCTACGCTCGTCGTCACTATTATTTCTCAGTTTACTTTGGAGCCTAGTGTTACGTTTTTCACACGCCATTATTGTCACAATATTTCACACGATAACACAGAAAAGCACAATTCGAAGAGCAAAAATAAGAGAACACATTAACATAGCCCTGAAAATAATATCTAGTTAACTGCAAGCGCAGCTGCGAAATACTTGGTGCAAATCTACATGCATGCCACAACTGTTTTACTGTACAACAATGAAAGACTGCAACTACAAAGGAGATTCTCTCTACAATTACGCGCCAGCAATAAACAATAGCTACACTAATTACACAAACTACAAGAAAAAAATCAGAAGATTCCAGTGAGGTAGCAGTTCATGACATCCATTCTTACAAATGTACTGTTTCTGATGGACACACCTCCAGATTATCCATTCTCAAAAATCCGCCATCTCACATCCCCACATCCACCACAGCTGGCAGCTCACCTCCAACTGCGCAACGTCACGCGCTGTTAACAGCCAACTGCCCAACACTACAATGGCGAGTATTACAACAATGCCAACCAGCCACAGACTGCACACAGCACAGTCAGTGATTTTTATACAGAGCGCTACGTGGCGTTACCAATATAAGAAAACCTAAACAGCCTACTTACAACATACAGGACAAAAGTGTACAGGCCGACCTTGTCTGTTGACAGACAGAGACCGCTGATAGTTGGAGAGGATCATAATGTGAAATAGGCAAACATCTATCCAGACCATCACACATACACTCCTGGAAATTGAAATAAGAACACCGTGAATTCATTGTCCCAGGAAGGGGAAACTTTATTGACACATTCCTGGGGTCAGATACATCACATGATCACACTGACAGAACCACAGGCACATAGACACAGGCAACAGAGCATGCACAATGTCGGCACTAGTACAGTGTATATCCACATTTCACAGCAATGCAGGCTGCTATTCTCCCATGGAGACGATCGTAGAGATGCTGGATGTAGTCCTGTGGAACGGCTTGCCATGCCATTTCCACCTGGCGCCTCAGTTGGACCAGCGTTCGTGCTGGACGTGCAGACCGCTTGAGACGACGCTTCATCCAGTCCCAAACATGCTCAATGGGGGACAGATCCGGAGATCTTGCTGGCCAGGGTAGTTGACTTACACCTTCTAGAGCACGTTGGGTGGCACGGGATACATGCGGACGTGCATTGTCCTGTTGGAACAGCACGTTCCCTTGCCGGTCTAGGAATGGTAGAACGATGGGTTCGATGACGGTTTGGATGTACCGTGCACTATTCAGTGTCCCCTCGACGATCACCAGTGGTGTACGGCCAGTGTAGGAGATCGCTCCCCACACCATGATGCCGGGTGTTGGCCCTGTGTGCCTCGGTCGTATGCAGTCCTGATTGTGGCGCTCACCTGCACGGCGCCAAACACGCATACGACCATCATTGGCACCAAGGCAGAAGCGACTCTCATCGCTGAAGACGACACGTCTCCATTCGTCCCTCCATTCACGCCTGTCGCGACACCACTGGAGGCGGGCTGCACGATGTTGGGGCGTGAGCGGAAGACGGCCTAACGGTGTGCGGGACCGTAGCCCAGCTTCATGGAGACGGTTGCGAATGGTCCTCGCCGATACCCCAGGAGCAACAGTGTCCCTAATTTGCTGGGAAGTGGCGTTGCGGTCCCCTACGGCACTGCGTAGGATCCTACGGTCTTGGCGTGCATCCGTGCGTCGCTGCGGTCCGGTCCTAGGTCGACGGGCACGTGCACCTTCCGCCGACCACTGGCGACAACATCGATGTACTGTGGAGACCTCACGCCCCACGTGTTGAGCAATTCGGCGGTACGTCCACCCGGCCTCCCGCATGCCCACTATACGCCCTCGCTCAAAGTCCGTCAACTGCACATACGGTTCACGTCCACGCTGTCGCGGCATGCTACCAGTGTTAAAGACTGCGATGGAGCTCCGTATGCCACGGCAAACTGGCTGACACTGACGGCGGCGGTGCACAAATGCTGCGCAGCTAGCGCCATTCGACGGCCAACTCCGCGGTTCCTGGTGTGTCACCCTGCCGTGCGTGTGATCATTGCTTGTACAGCCCTCTCGCAGTGTCCGGAGCAAGTATGGTGGGTCTGACACACCGGTGTCAATGTGTTCTTTTTTCCATTTCCAGGAGTGTATATGCCAAACTGCATTCGGATCCACTGCAAGTACTATGACAGCTAGGTGGGAGGTGAGAAAACTTGGATTTCATGGTCGCGTGGCTGCTCATAACCACACATCACGCTGGTAAATGCCAAACGATGCCTCGTGTGGTGTAAGGAGTGTAAACATTGGACGGTTGAACAATGGGAAAACTTTGTGTGGAGTGATGAGTCACGGTACACAATGTAACGATCTGATTTAGGATGTTGGTATGGCGAATGCCTGGTGATCATCATCTGCCAGCATGTGTAATGCCAACAGTAAAATTTGGAGGCGAAGATGTTACAGTGTGGTCGTGTTTTTCATGGAAGGGGCTTGAAGCTCTTGTTGTTTTGCGTGGCACTATCACAGCACAGGCCTACACTGATGTTTTAAGCACCTTCTTGCTTCCCACTGTTGAAGAGCAATTCAGGAATGGCGATTGCATCTTTCAACACGATCGAGCACCTGTTTATAACGCAAAGCCTGTAGCGGAGTGGTTACACGACAATAACATCCCTGTATGGACTGCACAAAATTCCTGACCGGAAACCTATAGAACACCCTTGGAATGTTTTGAAATGCCGACTTCGTGCCAGGCCTCACCAATTGACAACGATACCTCTCAGCACTCCGTGAAAAATGGCCTGACATTGCACAAGAAACCTTCCAGCACTTGATTGAACATATGATGTGAGAGTGGAAGCTGTTGTTAAGGGTAAGGGTGGATCAACACGATATTGAATTCAAGCATTACTAATGGAGGGCGCCACGAACTTGTAAGTCTTTTTCAGCCAGGTGTCCAGCTACTTTTGATCGCATTGTATATCTGAGTGCATTGATAAATAATGGAAATGTATACTTGGGATAAAAGTTTTCAAGGATGTGACGCTGTTTTGAGATCCTTAACTCTAGCAGTAATTTTCGTGCTCTCATGATTCAGAAGTGTAATATTTCTTTGCAATGTTTTGCAGGCATTTGAGTTTTTAATTTTAGCCTTTGTAGACAGAAGTGACAAAATGGAACTCACTTGCACTCCAACTAAACTATTGTTTTCCAATGAAACATGGGCTTTGAGATACACTACAGATCAGTCTGTCACCAAAACCTAGATATCCTGGAGGTGTGGGAGAGGAAGCTGGTCCCCTATCATGCTCTAGTGACCTTTATGGAACAACACAGTTTTGTACTTATTTCTCTGAACATTACCAAACAAGAATATTGTCTACTTGAATTATTCATACAATATTGGTCATGCAGTCTTAGCATATTAAGAAAATCAAATTGCTTGAGTGTCTTTACAATTTAGACAAATGTAGACACTGATGTCTCCAAAAATTAAAATCCTATATTTAGACCATTTTTCACGACGTAAGAATATTTTCTCCTAAAACTGTGTGAATGCTTTAACAGTACTGTCTGGTATATAGTACAGACATTGTATTGCACATATATCCCAGTCCTAATCTATATCAGAGGCCCTCCACAATTTTGTGTCTAATTGTTTAAATACAAGATATATACACTTGGCAGGCATTTGTCTATTATCCAATATAGGTTTCCTCAATTTGCTTGTAGTTTTAGTTTTTATAATTAAAGGTGCATGATATATGGATCAAACATAGAGATCAGATCAATTTGTTATCACAACTTTTATTTCATTTCCACATTCATTGGCTGTGTCAACTTGCAACCAAGTTGTCACTTCTCAACCTAACTTTAAACTCAGGCACTGCTACAGATTAGGCTTACCACCATTACCAATTGCTTATTCAATCTTATTATGCCAGTGTTCATTTATACAGCTAAGACAGGTACGATATTGCAGCACCTGTGTTATAGAGAAAAATGTTACAAAGTTCCTTCGGACATGCACGCAATTCCAAAGAAACAGGCACAGTGGTGGCTGCAAGCAATATAAAAGACATTAAATGTATTCGAATTTGCGAATATGGACCAGTATAATGGAATGACGACAATGAAACTTAATTCTGTATTTAGACTCAAACATAGATTTCCCACTTATTGATGTTTGGACATTTGTGTCCAGCTGTGATCTATGCTCAGATAACCTAACTGTAAGGCAACCACTAAAGATAAGTGATAAATCTGGGTTGAAGCCCGGTCTGGGATGAATTTTCATTGTCATCATTCCATTATACAACTGATGGGTGTCCATATTCGCAAACTGAAACACATTTCATGGACAAAACAGATGGTTGCACAATCTGAAAGTTCACTAGTTTTTGAATGAGTAACAAAATAGTTCTTGAAACATAGTGCTACAGAAGAATGCTGAATATTATATGGACAGATCAGTAACTTTTGGAGAGGGAGGGTAAAAATTGTAGAGAGAAATCAAGGCTTGAACAGAGTTAGCAGATTCAAATGGATGTAGGTTGCAGTTGTTATGTAGAGCTGGTGAGGCTTGTGCAGGATAGAGTAGCAATGGAGTGCAAAGAAAAAAATGACAATTACATTTGGAAATTCTGCAAGGTGCATTTGTATTCCACTTACTGACAGTTTTTTTTTCCTGTGTGTGATCTGCAGATATTTCTTTACCCCTGTTACACATTTTAGTTTTAGTTGACAATTTTGGTTGCTCATCCTAATTAACTTTTCTTGCACTTCATTACTTTATGAATGTCCAAAGACAGACTCATCAAGCCTGACCTATTTAAATGTAAGCCACCCTTCCTACACCACCCCTTGAAAATGTGTTAGGATCAAATGATATTGCCACCTAGACATCTAAAATGAATGTAACGCCAAAGTCCATGTACCTGAGTGAAACAATGTTTTAATAGACACATGGATTTCATCCAAGCATTACGTCTTTTACATAACTGTTCAGATAACTCAATGTGCTTTATAATAAAACGTATCAAGTTTTCTGAATAAATTACTTATAACTGCAGCTAATGCTTCTAAGGGCAACATCTTCATGGGCGTCTGTGACAATAACTGTCAGCATTAATTCTACAGGGTATTAAATATATTTCTGGGTGTTTCAGTGGAAAATCCAGCATGGAATAATATCAATATTATAAAATGATAGACTCCTTTTCAACATACTGGGTCGCAGACAGGCACAACAAAAAGACTGTTAAACAAGTAAGCTTTCTGCCAAAAGGCCTGCTTCCGAATTAGACAACATACATGCAAACGAAACTCACACACATGTCACCACTGTCTCTGGCTGCTGAGCACAGACTGTGAGCAACTGCACATGATGTGAGAAAAAATCTGGGTGGTGCATCTCTCATCATACTCCGTTCCCATCCTCTCCTATGCCACATCTCAGACTTTTCCCCTGTGCCCAACCCCACTCTTCGCAAATTTATCGACTGTAATACCAGCCACCCCTATCGTGTCTTCACCTCTTACCAGTCCATGAGTCCTCATCACCACCACTCTCCTATCTCTCTCCATAACAACCCATCTTTTCATCAACTCACTCCCATCCCAGGGCAAGTCCTTTTGCAGTTTTAGTGGACATTTAAAGTGCTATATTTTTAATGGTCTGTGTCTCTTCTGCCATGTTCATTTTTTTCAAGTCTTTTTACTGTGCTGTCTGCCCATATCTTTATTACAGTTTGTAAATAATTCACGAAGACAGTATTATTTACACACACCTTCCATTAATATAATCTTTTACAGTAATTTTAAATTCGTGGTACATAAATTCCCGCTGGAAAGGGGTGGTGGGATGAAATATCAATAAAGAAAGAGAAAAAGATGCAATTCTCTCGTCATGCACTCGCATCGATTTCTCGAATTGTCGATCTGTGTCACCAATACGTCGCTACAGGCCTATAGCTCTGTTTCCAAATCATGGAAGTAGAATGTTCCAAATCCTAACGCAGGCTCTGCACTTCCGATATGTTGGTGTTCTGTAGTGTCCACAAACTTGTAAATAAAAGCAATTTAATACTGCACTCCTACCGGACTTGTGGGGTGGATGTATATGCAAATTTTCATAGACAGTGGAAACGCCGCTTAATTATTACACCGAGATGCTAATTTTGTCTCAAATCTATTCATACGTGGAGTATGCGCTACTTTCTCCTGTCAACAGGAACGATCACGTCTAAAGCAGTTGAAAATATATTCTCGATAATAGAAAAACATTAAGTTAACATAGGAGATTTTTTTTGCAATGTTATGGATCGAATAATTCTACTGCGGTCATATCGAATGTATAGCGTCATTTGTTTTCGCATTTATTTAAGTACTAGCAGACGACGCGAGTGTTCCGAAGTTCAAAACTGAAAATGAGTGATTGTGGTGATACGTCGTTAACAGAATTACGCCACAGTTTATTGAATGTTGTTAAAGAACCTGTTGTATTCGATAATATGATCATAAATTGGGAAATATTGTCTTGGGACATGGAACAATGGGCGAGTAAATTAGGCGACAAGAAACTGCCATTCAGAGTTGGATTAAACAAAGCAACCCCAGTAAGTTTGTTTCAGAAATAATTTTTTCTATATGCCATCGTTGGTTTGAGATTCCTAGGTATCCTAAGGGTTCATCAGTTAAGAATTAGCCAGTCGGTCGTGTGAATATGAAGACTATAATTACTTTTAACCCTGCTCCACGTTTAGCAGACTATCGAATGCCGTATACATGCAGAATACAAAGTTAAAACAAATGCGAGTTTCATGTTCAGGCGTAAACAGTTTGCATGAACGAGTTTTGGACACAGTTATTCTGTATGAAGGAGTATTAGCCACTATCCACTAAAAGTATTCTGCAAGTAAGAACAGGCAGCTCAACGTTAAGTTAGTAATCAGTTCCCTGCTTTCATACCTAGGATTCATTATACAGGATTTGATTCGCTGTCTGGTTATGACAGATACAACTGTTTCGTGAAAGCATTTTAAAGAAGTAATGGATACCATCATGTTGTACAACCTCCTTCCTTAAAGGAACTGAAGTCACACTTGATTAGAGTGAAAATTAAATGCGCTTCTGGATCCTAAGCCCCTTCCCATATCCTTTCCTCCTGCTAAGTTAACAACGTACATACAACTTCATTTCTGAAAGCATCTAATTTTTCCATAAGGTGCAATTTCTGCAGTAGGCCCCTACTTGTATTTGGTTCACAGTCATAGACAAATGTATCATTTTGTACTGGCAGTTTAGTAACTTTTGTAGCCAGTGGTAATCTCTCTAAGATACTTGTGTGTGTGTGTGTGTGTGTGTGTGTGAGCGAGCGAGAGAGAGAGAGAGAGAGAGAGAGAGAGAGAGAGAGAGAGAGAGAGACTCGCAGGGTGGTGGTATCACAAGTGTTTTCATAACAAGTGTAGCAGTCCGGTCTATAAGACTTCTTTAGCGATATTACATCTAAGTAACATGGACAATAGGTTTTTGGAAACAGGATGAAAGATGGTGTAATTTTCTTTTTTAATGTATGTACCATCATGCGGCCAAAAGTTTGTTACATAAGAGAGACACCTACATCTTATGATAAAAAAATGTAGCCTATAAGAACATAATCCCACTCCTATACATATGTGGTTTACAACTGACCTACAAAGGTGTAAAGCAGCATCTGATGTTACAAAACTGAGTTGAAGTAATGTTGGTGTCTCAAAGAAAATTCCATACTTCATTAATGCTTGTAACATGAATAACCTTGCTTGCAAATCTGCAAATACAATATCCAGAACGCATTTCACATTGACAGTCCCTGCAACTTTATGGTATTAGTAAGTTCTTCATCCAAGGATTATTTTACAATCATGTAGGGTGTGTAAACTTAATACAAGGAAAACGGATGTCAGATATGTAGACAGACACATGAATATAACCATATGTTGAATGAGGACAGCTCGTCGGGCTTGGCCTTGTTGAATTAACCATCCCAGCATTTCTCTGAGGTGATTTAGGAATAACACTGTACGGCTAACTGAGGATGGCCACACAGAGTGTGACTTTTCACCACACCAGATCAGATCCGTGACCAAAAAAAAAGTACACTACCTAATTTGGTTATGCATACTGTGCAATTTGAACATGTGTTTCCTGCCTTTAAATGAAAGTGACATTAGCACAGCAGTAGAAAAATTAACTCAGTCAAATTAAGAGGATTTTTTTTTTTTTTTTTTTTTTTTATGCATTCTTAAACTGAAACTGAGCCTGTGGGACTGACTTGACCTGTTTGGGGAAAACCTGATTTTCATTTGTCTCCTTTTGATGCTGGAGAAAAGGGTCGGGGCCTATTAAGTGTCGTAGTTTAACTGTATGGCAAAAGATGGTACCTCTTAGGGAAATGGCAGCAAGGGACAGGAAAGCACACCAGGTGCACTTATGCCTGGAGGCTCATTCAACTTGCTGAAGAGGCTGCTCCGGCTGCCATTGAGGGAAAAGGGTGCAACTAACTGCAGATTGATGCCTGTCATCTGGGATCCAAGTTCATACTTGGATCATTTCAGTGACTGGCAGAAAATGTCAAGACAACGAGTCTTGCATACAGCTTCAATGAAGCTCAAAAGTTGCAGCATCGTTCCTAGAACAGATTGTGGCCCCCTTGGTTCTGAGTCGATCAGAAGGACTGAACCCGAGACTTCAAAAGTTCAGTGACAAGCTAGGCTGCTGCTTCATGGGAAATGGACACGGCGAACTTGCCGCAGTAGACAAGAAGCTCAGATCCAGAGGGATAGAAACTGAAGTAGTTTGTGAGATTATTTGGGTGAGACTTGTAATCAAGGGAGGACATAAAATGATAATTGAATCCCATCAAGCACCAGACAAATCCGCTGGTGAAACTGAAAACTTAAGAGAAAACTTTAACTCACTTGTACACAAGTTTCCCAATAGTACTGTAATCATTGGTGAAGACTTTAATCATCTGACAATTGATTGGAAAAACTGCAGTTTTGTTAGTGATGGGCATGATAAGACATCCTATGAAGCAATATTAAATGCCTCTTCTTAAAACTACCTAGGACAGATAGTTCAGAACCCCACATATCAGATCTAATGGCAACAATCACACGCGACCCCTTTCAGGAAGTCCACATTGAAACTGGTATCAGTGACCACAAGGCAGTTATAGCAACAATGAATAGCAAGACACGAAGGGCAACCAAAGGAACCAGAAAAATTTATAAATTCAACAAACTAGACAGAGAAAAAGTAGTGTCATATCTCAATGAGGAACTTGAAACATTCTGCACAGAGCAGGAGCATGTTTAGAAACTGTGGCCCAAGTTTAAAAGAATAGATGACCATCCAGTGGATAGATATGTACCCAGTAGAACAGCTCATAATGGAAGGGGCCCTCCATGGTATACAGCCTCTGTAAAGAAACTTCTAAAGAAATGGGGACTATTGCACAATAGGTTTAAAACAATGCATAAGACTATAGCTACAGAGGTGCTAAATGAAACACATTTGGCTGTCAAGAGAGGAAAGCGTGAAGTGTTCAATGACTGCCATAGCAGAATATTGTCAAATTGTTTTCACAAAAATCCAAAGAAATTTTAGTAGTATGTAAAGACTGTTAGTTACGCCAAAGTTAGTGTCCAGTCCCTAGCGAATGAGATAGGAACTGAAGTTGAGGGTAACAAAGCAAAAGCTGAAATGCTTAACTTTGTTTTCAGATGTTTCTTTACAAAGGAAAACCCACAAGAATTGCTCAAGTTTGCTCCCTGTGCAACTGAAAATATGAGTGAAATAAGTATTAGTGTCAGTGGTGTTGATAAACAGCTGAAAGTTTTAAATTTGAACAAAGCCCCATGGCCTGTTGGCATTCCTATTGGATTGCGTACTGAATTTTCAGCTGAGTTAGCCCCTTTTATTACTATAATCTACTGTAAATCCCTTGAACAAAAAACTGTGCCCAGTAGGTGGAAGAAAGCACAGGTCACACCCATCTACAAGAAGGGTAGTAGAAGCGATCTGCAAAACTGCCATCTAGTATCATTGACACTGATTTGTTGTATAATCTTAGAACGTGTTCTGAGCTCAAACATAGTGAGGTATCTCAAACAGAATGACTTCTTCCATGCCATCCAACATAGATACTGAGAACATCAATCACATGAAGCTCAACTCACACTGCAAGCTTTGGATCCAGGCAGTCTGGTAACTGCTGTATTTCTTGATTTTCAAAAAGCATGTAACTCAGTTCAACACCTACACTTATTGTCAAAAGTACAACCATGTGGGGTATCAAGTGAGGTTTGTGACTGGTTGAGGATTTCTGGGTAGGAAGGATGCAGCAAATTATTTTGGATGGAGATTCATCATTAGATATAGAAGTAACTTTGGGTGTGCCCCAGGGAAGCGTGTTGGGGCCTTCCTGTTTATGCTTTACATTAATGACTTGTGGACAATATTAATAATTACCTCAGACTTTTTGCTGATGATACAGTTACATATAGGGTGATTATAATTAAAGTTAAACTTTCAAAACGCTGTAGAAATAACACCACTGGGCAGAATAACATCAGATTGCAATGGAATATTATCGGAGAAAGGGAAAACGTAAGGCAGAAGAAAAAATAGTGTGAAAATTGATCAATAGATGCTGCTGTATGTGTCAGAATACATAAATGAAAACACCTGTCATGTGCACGACCCATTGAAGTTGGTATAAACACACCGTGTGCACGGCTTTTCCTCCTTTCGTGTCTGCGACATTCGCCATGACTGTCTCAATGCAGGATCGCGCTCTGCTTGCAAAGCTGTATTACAAGAATGTTGATTGTGCAAACGTCGCTCTGCAGAAGTTCCAGACACTGAAGGGTTTGAAAAAAGGCGTTGGTCCGATGACTGCCATGGGTCTGGAGAAAATGATTCAGAAAGACAGGTACTTTTGGTGTGTGACTTGGTAGAGGGAAGAGGAAACGAATTGACTTGATGTCGGTGGAAGCAGTGGTCACAGCAATATAGGAGACGAGTGGTGGTGTGCAACAAACATGTAGTGCACAGAGAATTTCCTGAACACTGGACATACCCATGAACAGTGTACATAAATGGGATGAGAGACAAGCATGGAGACAACAAGAAGAACTGCACCACAAGATGATTAGTGTACATAAAATTCTACCAAACTTCCTTCTTTGCTATTCATTCAAAACTACCCAAGTGCACGAGTTGCTTCCTGTTGACCTGCCAGCAAGAGCGCCCTTTGCTTTAGAATTCCTTGCGCACATGGAAGTGGACATGTCAACACTCAGAATTGTTGAACAGTGACAATGGAAAATCCAAAAGCAAATAACCAGTACCACTTCATCCTGAAAAGGTTGCTGTGTGGTGAGGTTGCTGTGTGGTGCGGGTTTACTGCATCATTTATCATAGGGTGCATCCAGTCTTGTTACCTGTACCATCAGTGGTAAGTGCTATGAGTGTCTTTTGCACAACCACGTCATTCCAGCTCTCCAACAGCGTGGATTTGTGGATGGGATCTTTTTTTTATACAAGATGGCGCACCTCCGCACATTGCAAATCCAGTTAAGCATCTGCTGAAGTGCCATTTCAGAAATGCTATAATTATCAACCGCCATTTCCCTACAGTCCTGATCACCTGATCTTAATCCACGTGACTTCTAGCTGTGGGGCAATCTGAAAGACGTTGTATTCAGTGTGCCAATTGCAAATGTAGCTGCATTGAAGGCACGCATTGCGCAGCACATTCTGAATGTGACTCTGGAAACACTTTGATCAGTTGTGGAACATGCTGTTTCTCAATTTCAACTTGTTTCAGAAAATGGTGGACAGCATATTGAACATGTTTTGTGCCAGTCACATGGAAATTAATAATCCAATTTGATATTGATTGATGCTTTTTATGCAGTTTTTGGCCTCAGGACATTTAAAAACCAGTTTTTCCCACCCAATGTGATATGACCTTGCCATGGTGAATGGGCTTACATATCTAACAGCGAGCAGCTGGCAAGCCGTGGCTTACCTGTGAGTCAGGAGTGGTAAGGCTGCAGAGTGTTAGCTCACAACATCCCCTTCGGCAGTTCCTTGCAACTTACTCTCTCTGAGCTCTGCTGTCAAGCTGTCTTTTCGAATAGAGAGCAGAAATAATTGATCGAGGGTTTTTTCTGTATTAGTGCAGAGTCCTAAAGATGTGACCTTTTGTCTGTTATTTGTTTCTTTTGTGACTGACAAATGTTGTGCACTACATTAAGTTACGTAAACACACACACAAATGGTTTATTTTTCTGCACCTTGGGAGACAGTTCTTATTGTAATGGCCTATCCCATAGTGACTAATTCAGCAAGTTGTGTGGGACTCTGTTGCTGCATCCTGTTCTAGAATCTTCACTCCTCTCAGTGACCTCACTGGAGAGGTGTTTTGGGACTGAAGACCTACTACTGCCTTTTTTTGAGCCACTGATCACTCAATCCATAGAAGTGCAGAAGCAGATCACTCATTTCTGTTTCTTGGGGCTTCAGTCTCCATAATGTTAATAATGTCATTGGTCTGTCAGCTTGGCATTGAATTGTTTACTAGTACCTTATTTTTATTGCTGAATTCCTCACTGCTTTCTGTGCTACAATAAGGCTGTGTGAAGGATTGTGTAAGTCATTTCTCCCTCTAATATTATTTTTATGGCTGTTACTGTTGTTTTCAAATTGTGAGCAATTTGTCAATTATTAACAACTAATATAAAAAAACTGACAGTTCGTATGCTAATAATCACCATCCAAACTCTTGTGTACCCATTCAAATAATAGATTGCTGTGTGCAGCTCCAAATCTGCTGACATCTTTCTGCAAATAGCATTCTAAGTGGCTTCCAATATGGTTTTATATGTGGTTTTTAACTGTAAAAGCAGATGAAAATATTGCTACATTTCTGTTATCCTGATTAAAACCGAAATTGTCAGTTAATGCATGCCTGTTGATCTCAGCAAGGCATTTGATTGTGCCAGGCATGTAATTCTGTTAAAAATAACTGTGCTAGCATGGTTTTAAAAACTCAGAACTCTTGTCTGTCTGCCTTGCACTTGAGTGGTAGAAAACACACAATACTGCTTGAAAGTATGGGCAGCTCTGAACATGGCTTAGTGTGTGCCATAAAGTTTCCTGTTTGGTCCTTTACTCTTGATGTTTAATGTAAGTGACTTGCTTACTTTTATGTCACGTAAGATCAAACTATGCTGATAATGACACTGAGTTTGCTACAGCTGAAAGAGACATAAGAGAAGTGAAGCAGCAAAGTATAGACCAGATAGTACTGCTATACATTATAGAATTGGTTAACTGCATGTTAATCATAAATGTAGATATTCTCTTCATCTTATACATTATAGATAGTACTGACTGTGCTCATACTAAACTCCTTTCAGAGATTCTTCACCATTCAAAATTAATGTGGAAAAGTAATAATGATTACTTCTATACGAAGTTAGCACCTGTTAAAATATTTGTTACATAACTTAGGCACTGTGTTAGCTAACAGTGATTCACTAATTATGCATACATTTGATTCTTAGTTATTAAAAACATAAAACTTTGACACAATTTTCAAACTACAGAACAACTAATAGTGGTAGATGGGATTACTGTTAGGAAATAATTTAGGGCTTGGCTGAAGAAGGTGCTAATCCTCAGTTTAGTAAGGATTAGTCTGATTATCTTGTCTGTTGCATATTTGAATACACCACATGCTGGTAACAAGTCATTCCATATGTACTGATAGAACTGTCTTCCATTTAAACTGTTTTGCCTTATTATATTTACGTTATCATATAGTAACTCAAAATTCACTCTAGTGGGTCAGATATTTCTAGTGCTGCTAACTATTGGGAATAAATAGACCTGACTTCTTTGTGGCTGTTTATGTTCAGATCTCATATTGGTGAACATGTTGAATTTCTAACAACAATGATTACCAATATTTTAGTTGTAAAGATGGCCACCTAATGACACACATAGGATACTCACACTGCCCAAGAAATTATCACTTTAATCCAAAACATACATGTTTAACATGTTAAACATTTGCTTGATAATGACCACACTGGCAAAAAGTCTCAGTACACTAAATAAAAATAACATGGATGTAACAATCAGCCAGTGCACAAAACTAATTTCTTTCAAAACAATTACTAAAATACAGAGAGCCACTGAAACAAGTAAAATAAAGTAAAATATTTAAATTTTTGACCAATTTGATAAACAGGCAGTAGTGTCAATCTCAGGGAGGAACTTGAAACTTTTGGCTCTGGGCAGGGGCATGTAGAGGAACTGGGGTCCAAGTTTCAAGGTATAACTTACCAAGTACTTGATACGTGTGTATCTAGTAGAACAGATCATGATGGAATGGACCTACCTTGTAGACAGTTTCTGTAAGAAGACTTCTAAAGAAACAGCAGTTAATGCAGAATGGGTGAAAAAAATCATAGGGCTGTAGATAGAGATATGTTGAATGAAACATGTTTGCATGTGAAGATTGTAATACAAGAAGCCTTAAACAACTGATCAAGGAGACTATTATCAAAACATCTGACACAAAACTCAGAGATATTCGTGTCTTACGTAAAGGATGTTAGTGAGGCCAAACGTGGTGTCCATACGTGCTCAGATAAGACAGTGACAGAACTTGCTGGTAGCAATGCCAAAACAGATATACTTACAAAGGTTTACCAGTTAATCGGCTTTTTTCAAATGTTTTACAAATTTACAGTGTTTCCTGAATACTACCATTTATTTTCATTTTTATACACGAATTTATGTCTGGAAACCTAACCACCTCATCCCTTGGTGTTATATTTGCTATCTCTTGTCTGTCCATGTTTCCCTTCACTGCAATCAATCATTTGCCCTTCATTATAATTTTCCCTTTTTAATACTGAGCTAGCCTGCATGCCATTTTGCCCTTTACTTATTGTACATTAGGTTGATAATTTAGTCACAACAAATTGTTTGCACTTTTACTAGAATTGTTTGTTTTTACTGTCATTCATGGTTTGCAAATCTGTTTCAGCTACCGCAATGGGAACATAAATGTCAACAGGAGAAACTGACTCTTTGTGAATTTATCAAAATGTCCAACTTTAATTATACGGAGGCTCCAAAACAATGTAAGAAATGGTGGTACTTTGACTACAAGTACATGCACGAATGGTTTCAAGAGTATCCAGAAATATTACAGGTTTGGGTTATTAAGAGAACAATATTTATCTAGTTATCCACATGAAGAAAAGCAACATATTAATTCACAGACGGTGGACTGGGGAACCCTAGGATTCCCGGAATGTGGTGGTGCAGAGTCTACACTGTGGCTTGGCAGCAAAGGTGCACATACACCGTGCCACATAGATGTGTACGGTTGCAATCTCGTGGCACAGGTGCTAGGCAGGTGTGTTATACATGATAGTAGAGTATCATCTTCACTGTACCATGAAAGTCTGTATTTTTCTGTCTGGCCATTTTCACACTGCAACCATCTGTCTTATTTAATCCAGCTTAGCAAGTTACAGATTTTACCCTTTAATTGTGTTTTGTTTTATGTCTAAGGAGGATGAAGATAAACTCCACCAACAAAATTTTGGAGGTTGTTCCAATATATAAGGAGTCCCAAGAGGAGTGTTCAATATTCAGGAACGATCATTCAAAGAAAAAGTCTAGTAAACATGAGCTGTAAAATGCATAGTTCAAGAGTTATGAGTACTTCTTCATATTTGATACTGTGAAACAGCTGTCTTCTACTGCAAGCTCCTTTCTTTCCATGTTTTGTCAGGAGATAGTATGAACCAAAACTATGAGCACTTCTTCAATAGAAGAGATGTGTTTTACTGTACCAGTGGTGAAGACTTGCTCATAGTTCTTAAGGTATGCATTTTAGAGCCCTTTGTTTCCCCTTTGGATGATTGTTTCTTTCATATCGCTGAATATTGACCATTCATCCTGGGACACTGTGTATTTCCTGAGTATTTTGGTGTAAGAGGCCCTTGGCCTCCAATGGATCATTACAGAGTAATTACATTATGTTTGATTTCTTACACCGATTTTTCTTTGTGTCTGTATTACATTGATAACATCTGCACAACATTGCAGTTGTCAGTGGTATGTGGTGTTCATCTTGTATGAAAATGAATTTTTTCCATTCATCTATGATATTTGCTGTCGACAACCGTAATGCCAAATTTCCTCCTAATGATCAAGCTTGTATTCGTTATTGCCCAGTTCTGATTCAAGTTCGTTTTTCTGTCAGTGTTAGTAGTATTTTAGCAGTGCTCCACAGCAATATGGATAGGTTTACTAATGAAGAGCTGACTAGTATGCACCTCAGGTATGAATACAATGAATGCAATGGAAGAGCAGCGCAATGACACTACACTGAACTTTCCTGGTGTTGTGGCAGCCACATCACAGTACTTTTGCATCTGCAGCTTTTGTAACTCTTTATCATTAAATCTGTCTGTATTGCTGTGTATCATTGCTAATGTACATCTAACACTGCTGGAGAAACAAACTCGAGACAGCACTGAGCAGTACTGAATGTGAGCATGGCGGCAAAGAGTAAAGTGGGCATTGCTGTTGTGAGTCAAAAAACCTGAATACTAAATAATTCTCAGAGGAAAGTGGCTTCCTAAAAAGTCAGGAACGTCTGAGAATTCTGAGAGGCTCAGGGAATACTGAGAGATTCGGGAGTGGGAGCTGAATCATTCATTTAGAGAAAGAAGTATACTGAGTTACTCTTTTACAAAACACTCTTGAGATTCTGCTTTGAAACACTTAGCTCTGGGACCACATATGGAAAAATGATAAAGTGCACTGAACTGATCTGATAGTTGTTGCTTGAAGTGGCTACCTCTGATGTGCCCACTGAACTAAGGTATATCCATTATTGTCAGTGGGTTCTCAGACTCCATGTCTATTCCCCACTACACGATTGTGAGTTCAGTACAAAGCTGATAAATGTAAAGATGCTATAGTGATGCATGGGTGAGGCTATAAATTTGCAAACGGTGTAGAAGTATCATGGCAGTAAAGGCATGAAGGTATAAAAGAGGTAAGACTTAAAAAGTTGCAAGTGTGATACAGCGCAGGACACCAGCAGACACCAACAACTGCAATTGTGCCTGCCAGCGGGGCTCCCCAGGTCCAGGTTTGATTTCCGGTACTACCAGGAATTTTACCTTCATGCAAGAACAAGAACAGGCTGCCCTCAGCTCCGTGATGCAAGTCTAGGAGCCGCTTCACAGAGTAGTAGAGGCACCTGATCCCTACCCTCCATACTGCATCCATATGATGCCTTTGGCTGATGAATTATATGGTGGACAGTTGGGGCCCATTGGTCTGTCTGTGGACGGACCAGCTGTGCATATCTTAAGTTACTCTCCTTCATGGAATTTCCAGTTTCACTATCTTTGTAGTCTAACAATTATTTGTAATACCCATGTTGGAGATCTTTATCAATTATGCTTGAAATGGCATGTCTAGACAATTTTGTGCATGGCAGTATAATTTATTTTGGAAACATGCTGGTAATATTCCAAAAACATTCTCCACCACTATTGTAGTTGTAAATTAATCATTCACATAAATGCAGTTTAAAAAATGTCAGTACTGATCCGTATTTGAACACAAGCATCGGCCTGGCACATAGATCCTTTTGTTATATAAGGGGCATTCAAAAAGAAACGAGCCAGAGGCATAATTACAGAAACCAGTACATGTATGTTAAAAGTATTGACCCTGGCTGTTGAAACACTTGTCCCACTGTAACACAAGACAGTGAATGGCTGTCTCATAAAATTCCCAGGGCTGTGATGTTAATCAGTTCAGCACATACAGCTGGACATCGTCATCCTAGGTGAATTGTTTGCCCCTCAAAGCCTTTATAAGGGGACTAAAAATGGCATAATCACACGGAGAGAAGTCTGGACTGTATGGAGGGTGGCCGAGAACCTCCCATTTGAATTTCTGCAAGAGTGCTGTGACTGTGTTGGCTGTATGAGGCTTTGCATTGTCATGGACCAGAATGACCCCATGGGTGAGATTGCCTGGTCATTTTGATTTTATAGCTTGGCGAAGGGTGGTCAAGGTTTGTGAGTAATGCTGGGCATTCACTGTTGTCCTGTGCTGCAGGAAGTGAATCAGGAGGGGGCCATCTTGGCCAATAAAGAAAATCAGCATAACCTTTCCTGCCCTCTTGTAGATGATGTCCAGCTGTACGTGCGGAACTGGTTAACATCGCAGCCTCATGAATTTTATGAGACAGCCATTCACTGACTTGTGTCACAGTGGGAAAAGTGTCTCAACAGCCAGGGTCAATACTTCTAACATAGAGGTACTGGTTTCTGTAATTATGCCTCTGGCTCATTTCATTTTGAACACCTGTAATACAATCCAAATCAGAATGAATATGTTATTAGCAGGCATTTAATTTTCTTCAGTCGAGATGGAAGAGTATTCTTTGCCTGTTAGTGAATTTTTACCTTGCTCTCATGTCACATGTTGTAGAGAGCCAGTTGCTGTAGTTCCGCTATTACTGTAGCAAATAGTGAAACTTAATATAATATGAAGAGATCAAAAATCTTAATATGGAGAGATAAAAAATCTACTCACCAAGTAGCAGCAAGAGAAAAGGCTCATAAAAGATATGAAAATGCACAAACTTTCAGAGTCTGTGGCTCATTCCTCTTATAACAGAAGGTTTGAAGGAAAAGTAAGAGAGATGAAGGAAGAGGTCTAGTGAGTTTTAGGAAATAGGGAGAATTATGGACAAGTCGCCCAGAACATCGTATCAGCAATGACTTACTGGATGGGATGAGAAGGAAAGGTGATTGCTGGTGCTTGCACCAGATGAGATTAGAATACCTGAAAACTTGAAGATGGAAGGTAGGGTAATAAGCAAGAGAGAGAGATTGCTGGAAAAAAAATAAAACTATGTACAACAGCACTAGTCCAAGTGCATTATACATTTTATACAGTTGAGGGGGTGAGAAAAGATACTCACTGAGAAATAAAAGGTACATAAAAACAAAAGGAAGTGGAGGAAAGAAATAGTTAATGAATATATTTTTTGAGACTACATGAATTTATGCTAGTAGGGTGATAAGAACCAAACACCTGTTGTAATGCAAGTTCCCACCTGCGGTGTTCTGAGAAACTGGTGTCAGGAGGAACAATACAGGCTGTACATGTGGTAAGACAGGCATCGAGGCCATGACTGTTGTGTTGTAGAGTGTGCTCGCCAACAGGATATGTGTTTTGCCATTATCCCCCTCTCTGTCTATGCCCATTGATGCTAATTGTTAGCTTGGTAGTAGTCATACTCGGTCTTGAATCTATTAATTAGCTACTTTGTCAAAACTATGATTTTCTAAAATCATGCCCTGAGGTGATGTCCATTCTGTCTGACAGTTTGCCCATGACACCTAGAATAGCTTTTTGTTACTTTCCCCAAGATCTGTGAAATATCCTGTTCGGACCTTTGCTCCCTCTGTTCTCATTTCCATACCCTACGGCTCCTATACTGTGACCATCCCCGCTGTGAGACTTGCCCTATTAACTCTTCTACTACGACCTGTGCCATCCCTGTAACTGGCAAAACATACACAGTGAAAGCGGGAGTCATCTGTGAAACAACACATGTTGTGTACCAGCTGTTATTGGCCGTCCACATTGGTATGACTACCACCAAGTTATCAGTTAGGATGAATGAGCATAGACAGAGAGTGTACACTGGCAACACTGTTGCAGAGGATGCTTTGCAACATGACAGTGATGACCTCAGTACCTGTTCCACCTCGCTTGCCATCTGGATTCTTCCGCTTGTCACCATGTTCTCAGAACTATGCAGATGGGAACTTGTGCTACAAAATGTCCTCCGTTCTCACCACCCATCTGGTCTTAACTTAACATTAATTTTCTTCTATCTATTATTTTCTGACCTTTCTATTCCCCCCACTTATACCACATATGATACACTTAGCTTTCTGATCTTCTTAACTTTTGCTTGATCTTTTGTCACTAATCTCTGGCTTGGTTGTGGCCCTATCTTCCACCTTTAGGCTCTCAGGTTTTGATTTCTCTGACTATCATTCTTTCCTTCTCATCCCTTCCGTTAAATCTCTTGTGATCCAGGGTTCTGTGTAACTTTTACAAACTGTCCGCATCCCCTAAGCCTCGCCAGTCCTTTTGCTTCACCCCTGTTCCTTCCCCTTCAACCCTTCTGCCAGAAGAAGCCACTGGCTTATGTGTGTTTTCTCCTGATTCTGCCTCATGTAGATTTTTTTAACATTCTACAATTCATATCATATCACTAATTTGTGTATGCTACACATACAGCATTCATGGTTGCCTGTCTTCAACCAAGGAATTGGACTTAAAGGGTGTTCCACTTATGCACACAGGCTAAGTTAGTACTCTCAGTTTCTGTTATGTATGACACCTGTTTATTCATGACGACAATAGGTAGTTATTCTTTACAAAATTATATTTTGTGCCAACATGGCTTTCCTTTACTTCTTCTTTTTCTTCTTTTATATATAATACACTATGGAATACAATTATTTCAACTGTTCCTCCATTCCTTTTCTCAACATTCCCTTCATAATTTCTCGATGTTTCTTCTACCTTAGTGGCTCCAGTCTTCTTGGGTTTTTCATGAAAACCTATGGAGCCTTGTAATTTTTTTTCTGAGTGTCAGATGTCCCTCAATATCTTGTGGTGTCATTTGGAGTTTGTCCATGTTCCTTACAACTCCCTTGCACCATGTGTTATCCATATGTAATTTACTGAAGTAAATGAATAGTCAGTTTCTCACCCTGTTGGGATTCATCCTTTGGATGTGGAAATTTATTCTTCTTTTCCTAATCATGTCTGCAGTTTTTCAATGTATGTATAGGTTTACTATTATGCCTCTTCCATATTGTGTTTGCTCTTTACCTTTAATTAGTCCCAGAATTTTCCATAGTATTTTATATTCTGTTATTTCCAGTGCTTCCATCATCACCTTTTTGTTCAGTGTTAAACATTCTGCTGCATAAAGTGCTTCTAGAAGAATTACATTCACCATTGATGAATATTGGTTATACACATCCTTGGTGAGGTTGTTCAGTTACTTCTCCTAAATACTTGAACTGTTTAATTCTCTGGATTTTCCCACATTTAGTTTTTGTTATGTTTGGGTCTACCTTAATGTTTTTCATAAATTTGGTTTTCTCAAAGGTAATTTGTAAGCCTGCTTTTTCAACTTCTTGAAGCAACTGGATTTGTCTCGTGGCTTTTCTTTAATGACTGCACACAATAGTTACGCGTTTAATATTTGTCTCCCTTACAATCAGTTACACATCGGGCAGTAAAATTAAAACATCTGTGAGTAGTTAGTTAACTGATGCTTAGGTATGCTAATGTCAAGCCAGTGATAAAACTGCAGTGAAGTTACAGCCGTAACTGACAAACAACTGAACCTCAACAATTTTTTTCACATTAGTAAGTGTAAATCCTTTGACCTTCAAATATTTCATGTAACATTAAACAATAAAGGACTAATGCTTCATTTGCTCATGTAAATAAATAATTTTATCAGCAACACTAACCATTGTTAATGGCCTGTAGCTTAAAATAATGTATGCTTCCTTGTACATAACTAAGTCACGGAAGGAGGATGCCGTGAATTGGGGACCATTATCAGAGACCATTGTGTGTGGCAGACCCTCGAAGGTGAGAACCTGGGCCAGGGCCATGAGTGGTGGTGGTGGATGCCATTCGGACAACATATGGGTATTTGGAGTAGGCATCAACGATAAGTAACCACATGGACCCCAAAAACAGGCCCACAAAATCGATATGGATGTGATCTCAGGGCCGGCGAGGCACAGGCCAGGGTGCAAATGACTGAGGGGAACTCACCTGGTGACGCGCACAGACAGTGCACCTATGGACCAGGCCCTCAATATCACCATCGATGCTGGGCCAATACGCATGCCGGCGAGCCAAAACTTTGATGCGGGACATTCCCCAGTGCCCGCAGTGTAACAAACTGAGCACCCAAAGCCGCAATGCCGGAGGGATGACCACCCGATGGGCATCTGACTCCATGGCCAACAGAAGGACATCATCGACCACGGAGAGCCTGTGGGCCAGGTGGCGCCAGGGGCTGAAATCAGACTGCATCCAACGAGTGATGTAGGACGGCCACCCATGGACCACATAGTTGAGAACCTGCCGCAAGACAGGGTTGCGGCAGGTAGCCACAGCAATGTGAACAGCCATAAGAGGCAGACCGTCCAGTGCATCCCAGCGAGCGGAATCAATGTGAAAGCAGAGGACCTCCTGTTGGTCAGTCAGGATCAGGGCCCGCTGGGAGACGTGACAAAGTGTCCGCGTTAGCATGGTGGGCGGTAGGCTTATACCAGATGGTGTAAGCATAATTACATAAAAACAATGCCCAGCACTGGAGACGGTGAGCTGTCCGCTCCGGAAGGTGAGAGTGGGGTCCAAAAAGTGTAACCAAGGGTTTTTGGTCCGTCAGGAGGGTGAACTTTGCACCAAAGAGATAGGTGTGAAATTTTTGGACAGCAATCACAATTGCCAGAGCCTCCTTTTCAATCTGGGAGTAGTTCTGTTGTACTGGGGTCACATAAGTGATGGTCTGTTCGGAGCCATCGGCATCCCGGTGCACAAGGATGGCCCCAGTACCGTACGCCAACGCATCAGCTGCCACAACCAAGGGGCGGTCTGGAGAAAAGGGAGTAAGACAAGGGGCAGACCTCAGCATCGCCTTTAAACAGAGAAAAGCCTGGTCACAGGCAGGGGTCCACTCGAAAGGTACCCCTTTACAACGCAAGTGATGAAGGGGTTGAGCAACGGAGGCTGCCTGGGGAAGAACTTTAAGTAATAAGTAACCTTGCCCAGAAACACCTGTAGTTCAGATAAGTCTTTGGGATGAGGAAGGGCCTCAATGGCCGTGATATTATGACCCGAAGGGCGAATGCCATCTTTGCTAAGCCAGTGGTCTAAGTATTCCACTTCCGGTTGAAAAAAACAACACTTGTCCAGCCGACAGCGTAAACCAGCAGAATGCAGAGCGTGAAATAAGGTGCTGAGGTTTTGCAAATGTTCCTGGCCGGGACGCCCGGTGACCAAGATGTCATCCAGATAATTCACACAGGCAGGGATAGGCTGTGTAAGCTGCTCCAGGAATTGCTGGAAAATGGCCGGTGTTGAAGAGACACCAAAGGGAAGGCGCTTGTACTTATACAATCCGAAAGCCGTGTTGACAATCATGATGTTCTGAGATTCGGCATTGAAGGGCAACTGGTGGTATGCCTCAGCCAGGTCGATCTTAGAGAAATACTCTCACCCGGCAAGCTTGGCAAGAAGGTCTTCCTGTCGGGGAATCGGGTAAGTGTCAACGAGGGACTGAGCATTGACTGTAGCGCCGAAGCCCACACACAGCCGAAGGGACCCATTGGGTTTCCGTATGACCACCAGTGGTGTCACCCATGCGCTGTAAGTGACAGGCTCCAGCACGCAAGAGGCCTGAAGATGATCAAGTTCCTGCTTGACCACAGTCCGTAAGGCCACTGGAATGGGCCGGCTCCGGAAAAATCGAGGATGTGCATGCGGCTGTAGGGTGATGTGTGACTGAAAGCTGAAAGCACATCCGAGATCTGGTGAAAACGACGACGCAAAAGCAGAGCACATATCATCCAAGTCCTGAAAGGGAACAGCCGTGGAAATGACCTTAACTTCATCGGAAATTGAAAAGCCAAACAGTTGAAACACACCCAGGCCAAATATATTCGAAGCCAATGGATGGTCGACGGCAAAGAGGGTAAGGAGCCGAGGAACACGCTTGTACGTTGCCTGGACGACGATCTGCCAATGAAGGGGAATGGAACCGTCTCCATAGGCGACCAAATGGTGAGAGGGAGGCGACAACGCAGGAGAGCCCAGCCGGGTATATGTCACCATATTAATCAGGGAGACGGTGGCCCCAGTGTCGACCTGAAATTGACATCCTTCATAAAAATGCGAAGCGTGAGGAAAAGCTTCTGCGCTGATGGGTCGTCCTGTGGGATGACCAATTGTAGAGCATGGACTGTATCTTGAGGCCCGGGAGGGCAGGACTGGAGCGAGTCAAGCAACTATGACAAACCTATCGGATGTGGCCCTCCTTGTTACACAGAATGCACGTTTTCCAGCGGTAGGTACAATCAGCCCACGAATGTGCAGTAAAACACTGTGGGCAAGATGGGAGTGGGCCGCGCAACCAGCAACGAGGGGCAACTGAAGGCGTCAATGCCATAGAGACGTCAGACAATGAGGAGTCCCGACAGCACTGGCCCCTGTCGGCCGGGCCATGTCGACATCGCGAGGGCGGAACCCACCGTGACGCCGCGATCGCCACCACCTGCAGTCGCGCCATAAGACGCTCTTTAGCTGCTGAGCAGTTTCAAAGGAGTGGGCAATGCGGAGAATCTCTTCCAAGGAGGGGTTGTCTAGTTTCAACACTGCAGTATGGACCTCAGGATCGGGAGCCAGCTGAACCACCACATCCCGGATTAGGGAGTCCACATACGAAGCCTTACACTGCTATTGGTGCACGTAAAATCGCATTGATGGCTGAGACCCTGCAAGTCTGTGACCCAGGAATGATACGATTGACCAGGTTGTTTATGGTACTGGTGGAACTCCAGCCGAGAGGCCACATGGTAGCGTTGGGAATAATAGTTTGTCAGCAAAAGGCAGATCTCCTGGAAAGAGAGAGCCCCAGCTTGCGAAGAAGAAAGAACGTGTCCGGAGAGGCCCAAGACAAAAACAACGACCGCTGCAAGGAGTCATCTGTGACTTGAAAAGCCATGAAATGTTGTTTCAGCCAATGTAAGTAGGTTTCCCAGTCTTCTTTAGCATCATTAAAGGGTGGAAATGATGGCAGATGCGGGAAAGCACCAGACACCTGAGGACTCTGAAGCTGTTACGGTAACTAATACCGGGCATCGACTTTGTCCGTTAGCAACTTCAGCAAGTTTTGTAAGATGTCTAACTGGAGCTGCTGGTGCTGCATGAGCTGCTGCTGTTGCTCCAACAGACAGACCAATTGCGCCTCCATACCAAAAATGACCACCGTTTACATCGTTATCACAATGTTGTAACACAAACCAAACAAGACAACCACGACCACTGGTAAAGCAACATGAGAGTCAATACGGTGAGGCGATCTGTCCTGAGATGCACGCGAGGTTAGACTGGCAGGCTGAGCGACAGGCAGGCGCTTAAGTACTCGATCGGGGACGCCGCTATTGGCCCCTGCAACCACGTTTTCCACTGTGGCACCCTCACTATAAATGTGGGGCAGGAGGATCGCACCGCCACAGCTTATGGCACAATCGTACAGAGACGTCTATGGGTCTTCAATGTCCATGATGTCTGGCGGGGTTTCAAATTCCATGGCGTGCGGTACCAGACACTATATATTTTGCTTTGGCTCTTAAAAAGTCTCTTTCGAAAGCCTATGCTGCTACACAAATGGAGGTTGCTAGTGTCAACACTGGTACCTGCATTTGTCAGCGCACATGTCAAGCTGCAGTTGTACCTGCAGTTGTCAGCGCACATGTCCAGCTGCAGTTGTTTCAGAGCCAACAGCCGTCATGAGTATGTCAGATAAAGCAACAGTTGCCACCATTGTGGACCTCCCAGTACCTCCAAAGGCAAGGCCTGGTAAAAAATCCAGTGCTGCCTCCACCACTGCTGCAGTAGCTCGTACAAAGCCCTCCCAAACTAAAAAAGCCGATGGGAAGCTTCCACTGCAGGTGAAAACTGTCAGATCATGTCAATGTCATTCGACTTCATGGCTCTGCTGCGTCTGCTTCAGAGCCAATGCACTGTGAAGTCTGCATGGGGCAACCGTCTTGCCCCAAGGCTGAAACTCCACCTGTTGTGGGATGAAATAGACTCTGAGGTTCTCATAGGCCTTACTGAGCAACTCTCCCCGCCTATTTCTCCTACAGAGTGATTTCAATGCCCATAATGTATTTCATTATGGTAAATAGTTTGGACAAGAAGAGAATAGAAGCTTTCGAAATGTGGTGCTACAGAAGAATGCTGAAGATTAGATGGGTAGATCACATAACTAATGAGGAAGTATTGAATAGGATTGGGGAGAAGAGAAGTTTGTGGCACAACTTGACCAGAAGAAGGGATTGGTTGGTAGGACATGTTCTGAGGCATCAAGGGGTCACCAATTTAGTATTGGAGGGCAGCGTGGAGGGTAAAAATCGTAGGGGGAGACCAAGAGATGAATGCACTAAGCAGATTCAGAAGGATGTAGGTTGCAGTAGGTACTGGGAGATAAAGAAGCTTGCACAGGATAGAGTAGCATGGAGAGCTGCATCAAACCAGTCTCAGGACTGAAGACCACAACAACAACAACAATGTGTTATGGGGCTCAAACTGCACTTCTCCCAAGAGTCAAGTTTTGAAGAACCTTAAGATGTCTCAGGAGCTGCCCTCAACATGGGCAGTCCCACTCATTTCCTGCCTGCGACCTCTCTTTCTGCTCTCCAGCCCTTGCAGATTCAGCGCAGTGGGAAGCAACTGATGGCCTTCATTCCAGTGACCACTATCCACTGTGGATTCACCTACTTGATGGACAATTAGTTAAACATAAGCCACTGAAATGGATTGTCTGCAGGGCTACCTGTATGCTGTTCATCCAGCTGACTGTATTTGAATACTGCGACACCATGCAAGAGTGGGTGAACCACATTACATGAGAGATCCATCATGCTGCTGACCTATCAGTCCCAAAGTTCTCCGGATATATTAAGAAGTGACCTGTACCCTCGTGGACAGACGACTGCCGTTCAGCAATCCCGGTCAGGCATGCAGCACTTCAGCAATTTAAATGCCACCCAACAGCAGACAACCTTACAGCCTTTCGAGTTGCAAGACTTGAGGCTCAATACATTATTAAGAAGAGCAACAAATGGTTGTGGCAAACATTCCTGGCCTCTGTCAACCGTTCCACTTATTCTACGGAAGTATGGGAAGCCATCCAGAGGATTTCTGGTTAACACAGTCATTTACCCATAGCAACAGTGCTGAAACAGGGGTGTCTCCAAACAATGCCCAGAGACATTGCTCAGACACAGGCAGAGCATTTTGCAAAAACTACTGCCAGTGCAAGCCAGGATTCAGCATTCCACCACTACTGTGTGGCCAACAGTTCTGAGTCTTATAACTTCCTTTTCTCCATGTGGGAGCTGGAATTCACTTTGTCTGTGACTCATAACACTGCACCCATTTACAACCAAATCTGGTGCTGCATGGTTTGACATTTGCCAGCATTATCAAAGGAAATCCTCCTCAAATGTTTCAATTTGATGTGGCAGACAGTTCACTTTCCCAATTTGTGGAGAGAGATGATTTTGGTCCCTCTTGACAAACCAGGAAAGGACCTCACATGTCCCAGTAGTCACCAGAGTATCGCCTCAATGAGTGGTGTGGATTCCGGTCCACTGTGGACAACCTGACCCCACTTTAGACACATATTCAACAATCTTTCCTATATAAACATCACTGTATTGGCATATTCTTTGATATCAATAAGGCATACATCACTATTTGGAGAGACAGTATTCTCATGCAACTGCATCAGTGGGGCTTTTATGGCTACCTCCTGTTCTTCATAAGATCTTTCCTATCTTGCCGGTTTTTTAGGACCTGAGTTGGTGACACACTGTCAGATCATTTTAAGCCAGAGAATGGTGTCCCTCAGGGCAGTGTTTTAAGTATTATGCTCTGTGCCATAGCTGTAAACAGTATCATGTCTTTGGTAAGGAGCCCTGTACAGTGCTCCTAATTTGTGGACGATTTTACTGTTTTCTGTTCCTGCTCCAGTGTTGAAACAGCCACCTGTCAGTTGCAACTTAAAGTTAGAGGAGTGGGCTGCAAAGACAGGTTTTCAGTTCTTTAGAGAAGTGTGTGTGTGTGCATTGTAATCATTCTCATTATATTTTTAATACACCTGACTTGCATATGAGGGACACCATTCTACATTTTAAAGAGACAATGAGGTTTCTGGGCTTCGTGTTTGACTTGAAACCGTCATGGTTACCACGCCTGTAAGACCTGAAAAGCTAGCACCCTAAAGGCAGTGAATATCGTAAAGTGCCTTAGCCATAGGTCTTGGGGAGCAGGCAGGTCATGTCTACTCCAGTCTCATAATTCAGAACAGTAACAACGTAATTCTATTGGTTTTGTATTATGACACTTGTTTAATCAAGGACATTTTATATAAATTCTGAGATGAAGCAATGCATAAAATAAGGAATAATGGATTGATGTGTGGAGCATAGAAACACTTAAAAGAAACAGCATTCATACTAGCTTTCAAGCATTTCCTCTTCTTCCAGGAGTAGTACACACAACCACATAGACACTAAATTTACATTTATATGGCATTTTGCACATGGTGGACATAGTTGTTATTTGAATATTTCCCTGGCTGTGTCTGTAACCTTTAGGATTAGGGCAGCATGGTGATGATGGCAACTAAAAACAAACATTTTGGGTTGGATTCCATTTCTAGAATACAAAGCAATGTGTACAAAGAATGCTTTTCGCAAACAGCTTGTACAAAACAAAGTCTGCGGGCAAAAGTATTGCTTTTGTTTAGTTACTGGTACTGCATTTATGAAAATTTGCTCACTAAAATTATCAATTGGAAGTCTTCCACTTTATATTCATGGTCCATTAAAAACATTATGTAGAGGTTTCACTGTAGTCAGCCAATGATATTTGCCTGTACCTTTCTTTTTTTTCTTTTCTTATTTTACTTTTCTTATTTTACTTGTGTTTTAATCTTTTCTTATTTTACTTGTGTTTTAATCTTTTCTTATTTTACTTGTGTTTTAATCTCATGTGTAGCTACTTTTGTTCTTTCTCTGTTGTTTTAGCACATATGAGATAGAGTGATTGTGTGGTCAATTTGAGTGAGGTGGCAGTGTGTGCATGAGAGCGTAACAATTTTATCCACATTCGTTTGTTATAATCAATGTGAGGGTGCTGATAACCTCACTGTGGAGTGCCCATAAGCTAAGCTACACACACACACACACACACACACACTCTCTCTCTCTCTCTCTCTCTCTCTCTCTCTCTCTCTCTCTCTCTCTCTCCATTTAGTACTAAATTGTGATAAATGTTATGTAATTAAACCCACAGTAATGCTTCAGCACCTTTGAGGAATAGGCTGAATCTTAATCTCATAGTTTCTTGGTGAATCAGTGATTCTTTTTAAGCTTAGCATTTTCTGCAGCAGAAGTTGGGCACTTGACTGCTTAACAGAATACTTGTCATACAATGATATCAGTTGACCATACTAATAAATAAAATAAGGCTTCTGCACCTCAAATGGGTAATTACCATAAATATAATGACAAAACTCCACCAAATAATTAGAAATGATTATAAGTCGCTCCAGTACTGTGCTTGGTTGGTGTGAGGGATACAGTATCAGTATGATTCATGGTGTTCCGGACAAGAATTAACCTAATCACCACTTGACCTTGGGACAATAAGGGCTTCATAAATCTACCTCTTCAATCATTCCATTAAATGGTATACTTCTCCCTAACTCACATAATGACTCAACGTGTCACCCCATAATGTTCATTACTAATAAACATTTTTCAGGTGAATTAAAATAATTGCTTACATAACATATAACACCAGAATGACACTTCCCTCATAGAGTTAATACGTTTGCACTCTCTTTACATAGTCAAACCAGTACATTGTCAGTGTCTTCATCATTAAACATACTTTCTCATACACACTGTGTTCAAGTTTTAAAGCATATCTGTATATTTATTTAGTTTAATAATCCTCCAAGTAGATTCCCTGATTATTATAAATTCTTAAAGCACTTCTCATCTAAAGTTATTTCATTATCTTCCTTAGACATTTAACAATAATCTTACACTACCATACTCAATATACTTAATCCTAATCCCTCATATCCAGCATTATGACAGCTCACTGGTTATCCGACTCTCTAAGAGAACATTACAATGACCATGGCTTCATGTTACTTTGTAGACGCAATGCAATCCCTGCCATAAAGACTGGGGCAGTACGTACATTTCACCTCATTACCACAACATTCTACAATGTTAGCCTTGTAATAGCCTCTACTAGCTTATCAGTCGAGGATAAAGGCACTCCTCTGACCGCACCAAGTTTTTCTTGTTTCCTTTCACATTCCGTTAATTCCCCTTTACTTTATAAGTTCCCATTACTACCTAGGGGACCTGATTCTTCAAATATAAGGCTTTAATGTTTGGCACTCTATCATTACTGCATGGTGCCCTGATGAACATTCGCCAGTTGAAATGCAGAAAGGGAAGTCGGGCCGCATTCAGAGTAAAGACACTTTGCTCCTCAAAATTTTATCAGTAAACTGTTGAAGTATTCATAATAAAGTTCCTGAATTTACTGCCCTCCAAGAACGTTCTGATCCTCAAATTATTTTTGGGACCGAGAGTTGGCTGAAACCCAAAGTGGAAAACTCTAAGATATTTAGCATGTCATGGAACATATATCTGAAAGACATTTTAGAGGCCATAGGAGGGGGAGTGTTCATTGCAGTTGACACAAATATCCTCTCTATTGAGGTAGAAGTTGAGTGTGACAGTGAAGTTATCTGGTCATGTATAACAGGTATAGGGGAAACCAAGTTAATTGTAGGATGATTTTACCAGCTACCCTACACCACTGTGACAGTGCGGAGATACACAGATCCTGCAGTACTAGTTGGGGGTGACTTTAACCTACCAAGTATAGACTAGGATATCTACGGATTCATTGTGCGGGTACAGAAACACTTTTGAACACATTTTCTGAAAACTGTCATGAGCAGCCGGCTCAGCAACCCACATGCAATGGAAATATCTTAGACCTTTCAGCTATAGATAGGTTGGACCATATTAACAATGTCAGTATAGAAACAGGGATTAACATCATGATGTCATTATAGCAACTATGGTTATGAAAGTTAATAAATCGGTTGAGAAGGCTGAGAGAGTGTATCTGTTAGATAGAGCAGATAACCATTTATTAGCATCTCACTTACACAGTGAATAGACATCACTTAGTTCCAGTAAGATGGATGCAGAGGAATTATATGCAAAGCTTAAGAAGATTGTAACTTGTGGTCTGGAGAGTTATGTGCCTAGTAAGTGGATAAAAGATGTGAAAGACCTATTATGGTTTAATAACGAAATGTGAAAGATGCAGAGGAAACAGAGACTATTGCACTCTTAGTTAAAAAGAGAATGCACAGATGACAACAAACAAAGGTTAGTAAAAATTCATGTGTCTGTGAAAACATCTACGTGCGAAGCATACAACTACCACCATCACACCTTAGCAAAAGATCTGGCAGAGAACTCGAGAAAATTCTGGTCATTTGTAAAATCAGTAAGCAGATCTAAGGCTTCCATTCAGTCACCTGTTGACCTGTCTGGTGTGGTAGTTAAAGAAAGCAAAACAAAAGCCAAAGTTTTAAATTTCATGTTCAAGAAATCGTTCGGACGGCAGAATCACACAAACATACCACCATTTAACCATTAGACAGGCTCCTGTATGGATGACAGGATTAAGTGTGCCTGGTGCAGGCAAATAACTGAAAGATTTGAAAGCAAATAAATTATCAGGTCCGGATGGGATCCCAATTCAATTTTACGAAGAGTACTCTATGGCATTGGCCCGTTACCTAGCTTGCAATTAATGTGAATCTTTCGCCCAGCACAAAGTCCCAAGTGGCTGGAGAAAAGTGTAGGTAAATCCAGTATGTAAGAAGAGTAAAATAATAGACAACACACCGCCCCCCCACGTCCCGACCCCCCCTACCCCCCGCCCCCCTCCCAAATTACAGACGAACATCCCTAACTTCGGTTTGATTCAGAATCCTAGAACGTATTCTCAGTTTGAATGTAGTAAACTATCTTGAGATTGAGAAGCCTATGTCCATGAATCAGGGTGGTTTTAGAAATCATTGCTCATGCGAAACTCAACTTACGCTTTTTCTAACATGATATGCTGTGAACTATAGATGAAGAGCAACAGGCTAGATTCCGTATTTTAGATTTCCAGAAAGCATTTGACATAGTGCCCCATTTGCAGGCTGTTAACGAAGGCTCGAGCATATGGGATAAGTTCATAGATATGTGAGTGGTTTGAAGACTTCTTAAGTAGTAGAACTCAGTATGCTTTCCTCAATGGCAAATGTTAATCAGGACAAGGGTATCATCCGGAGTGCCCCAGGGAAGTGTGATAGGACCCAGATTTGCTCAATAATGTTCATGTCTGGTGAGTTTGGTGGTGAGTGGAAGTGTTTAAACTCAGAAGAGTTTACCTGTAGCCATTCTGTAGCAATTCTGGGCATGCGGGGTGTCACATTGCCCTGCTGGAATTGCTCAAGTCCATCGGAATGCGCAATGGGCATTAATGGATGCAGATGATCAGACAGGATACTTATGTATGTGTCAACTGTCAGTCGTCTCTAGATGTATAAGGGGTCTCACATCACTCCAATTGCACATGCCCCACACTATTACAGAGCCTTCACGAGCTTGAACAGTCTCCTGCTGACATGCAGGGTCCATGGATTCATGAAGTTGTCTCCATACCCATACACATCCATCCGCTCAATATAATTTGAAACGAGACTCATCTGACCAGGAAACATATTTCCAGTCATCAACAGTCCAATGTCGATGTTAACGGGCTCAGGTGAGGCGTAAAGCTTTGTTTCATGCAGTCATCAAGGGTACACGAGTGGGCCTTTGGCTCTGAAAGCCAATATCAATTATGTTTCATTGAATGGTTCACATGCAGACACTTGTTGATGGCCCAACATTGAAATCTGCATCAATTTGCAGAAGGGTTGCACTTCTGTCACACTGTTGGTGGTCTCATTCTTGCAGTATCTCTTTCTGGCCACTGTGATGCCAGAGATTTGATGTTTTACCAGATTCTTGATATTCACAGTATACTTGAGAAATGTTCATATGGGAAAATGTCAACTAAATCACTACCAAGAAGATGCTGTGCCCTATTGCTCGTGCATCAACTATAACATCATGTTCGAACTCACTTAAATCTTGATAACCTGAAATTGTGTAGCAGTAACTGATCTAACAACTGCATGAGACACTTGTTGTCTTATATAGGCTTTGCCGACCATAGTGCCATATTCTGCCTGTTTACGTATCTTTGTATTTGAATGTGCATGCCCATACCAGTTTCTTTGGCGCTTCAGTGTAAATGATTTGGCGGACACGGTGGTTAGCAATCTACAGTTGTTTGCTGATAATGCTGTGGTGTATAGTAAGGTGTTAAAGTTGAGTGGCTGTAGGAAGATACAAGACGACTAAACAAAATTTCTAGTTGGTGTGATGAATGACAACTAGCACTAAATGTGCAAAAATGTAAGTTAATGCAGATGAGTAAGAACAACAAACCTGTAATGTTCAGTTTCTATATTACTAATGTCCTGCTTTACTCAGTCCGCCACACACCGTCAGGTGGCTTGTGGAGTATGGATGTAGATGTAGATGTAAATATAGGGGCAAAGATCTGCAAAGTAGTAAGAAATAGAACTAGTGTGTGAGAACTATGCTACAGAAGGTGAATGGTCAACTTGGTTTATTGGGAGAATTTTAGGAAAGAGTGGTTCATCTGTAAAGGAGACCACACTTGGGAGCCACACCAGGTTGGAGCCTGCTAGATTTGTTACCACTAGGTTTGAAAAACATGTAAGTGTTATGGAGATGCTTTGGGAACTCAAAAGGGAATCCCTGGAGGGAAGATAATGTTGTTTTCGAGAAACACTATTGAGAAAAGTTAGAGAACCAGCATTTGAAACTGACTGCTGAATGATTCTACTGTTGCCAACATACATTTTGCGTAAGGACCACAAAGATATGATTTGAGAAATTAGGGCTCATATAGAGATGCATAGACAATTTTTTTTTCTCACACTTTATTTGCAAGTGGAACTGGAAAGGAATTGAATAGAGGTCGTACAGGGTACCCTCCACCATGCAACTTGTTGTGGCTTGTGGAGTATCTACACTGAAGTGCCAAAGAAACTGATATAGGCATGAGTACTCAAATACAGAGATATGTAAACAGGCAGACTACAGTACTGTTGTCGGGGATGCGTATATAAGACAAAAAGTGTCTGGCGCAGTTGTTAGAGCAGTTACTGCTGTTATGATAGCAGGTTATCAAGATTTAAGTGAGTTTAAATGTGGTGTTATGGTTGGTGCATGAGCGATGGGACACAGCATCTCTGAGGTAGCTATGAAGTGGGATTTTCCCATTCGACCATTTCACAAGTGTACCGTGAATATCGAGAATCTGGTAAAACATCGAATCTCTGACATCGCTGTGACCAGAAAAAGATCCTTTTAGAACAAGACCAATGATGACTGAAGAGAATTGTCCAAAATAACAGAAGTGCAATCCTTCTGCAGATTATTGCAGATTTCAATCCTGCGCCATAAACAAGTGTCAGCATTGATAAGGGCTTTTGGAGTCAAAGGTCCACTCGTGTACCCTTCACAAAACTTCACGTCTTGCTTGGGCCCATCAGCACCAACATTGGACTGTTGATGACTGAAAGAATAATGCCTTGTCAGATGAGTCTTGTCTCAAATTGTATCAAGCAGATGGATGTGTACGGGTATAGACACAATCTCATGAATCCAAGGACCCTGCATGTCAGTAGGGGACGTTCAAGTTCTTGGAGGCTCTGTACTGGTATGGGACCCGTAATACGTGTAGATTTGTCTCTGACAGGTGACATGTACGTAAGCATACTGTCTGATCACCTGCATTCATTCATGTTCTTGTGCACTGTGACACACTTTGGAAATTCCAGCGGGACAATGTGGCACCCCATACATCCAGAATTGCTACAAGAACACACTTCTGATTTTAAACTCTTCTGCTCACCATCAAACCCCCCAGACATGAACATTACTGAGCATATCTGGGATGCCTTGCAACGTGCTGTTCAGAAGAGATCTCCACCTTCAAGTACTCTTATGGATTTATGGACATACACTGAAGAGCCAAAGAAACTGGTACACCTGCCCAATATCAGGTAGGGCCCCCGCAAGCATGCAGAAGTGCTGTAACACAACGTGACATGGACTCTACTAATATCTGAAATAGGGCTGGAGGGAACGGACACCATGAATCCTGCAGGCTGTCCATATATCCGGAACAGTACAAGAGGGTGGAGATCTCTTCTGAACAACACGTTACAAGGCGTTCCAGATACGCTCAATAATATTCGTGTCTGGTGATTTCGAGGGTGAGCAGAAGTGTTTAAACTCAGAAGAGTGTTCATGTAGCCACTCTTCAGCAATTCTGGATGTGTGGGGTGCCACATTGTGCTGCTGGAATTGTCCACGTCTGTCGGAATGTACAATGGACACGAATAGCTGCAGGTGATCAGACAAGATACTTACGTAAGTGTAGCCTGTCAGAGACATATCTAGACATATCAGGGATGCAATACTGCTCCAACTGCACACACTCACACCATTACAGATTCTCCACCAACTTGAACAGTCCGCTGCTGACATGCAGGGTCCATGTGTTCATGAGATTGTCTCCATGCACATCCATGTGCTCGATACCGAGCGAGGTGGCGCAGTGGTTAGCACACTGGACTCGCATTTGGGAGGACAATGGTTCAATCCCGTCTCCGGCCATCCTGGTTTGGGTATTCCGTGATTTCCCTAAATCGTTTCAGGCAAATGCCGGGATGGATCCTTTGAAAGGGATTCCTTCCCAATCCTTCCCTAACCCAAGCTTGCGCTCCATCTCTAATGACCTCGTTGTCGACGGGACGTTAAACACTAACCACCACCACCAACCACCATGTGCTTGATACAATTTGAAACGAGACTCGTCCCACCAGGAAACATGTCTCCATTTGTCAGCAGTCCAATATCGGTGTTGATGGGCCCAGGTGAAGCATGAGGCTTTGTGTCATGCAATCATCAAGGGTACATGAGTTTGCCGTTGGCTCCAAAAGCCTTTATTGATGATGATTCATTGAATGGTTTGCACGCTGACACTTGATGGTCCAGCATTGAAATATGCAGCAATTTACGGAATTGTTGCACATCTGTTACGTTGCACAATTATCTTCAGTCGTCATTGGTCCCATTCTTGCAGAATCATTTTCAGGCCACCAGAGTGTCGGAGATCTGATGTTTTACCAGGTTCCTGATATTTGTGGTACTGTCGTGAAATGTTCATATGGGAAAATCCCCACCTCAGAGATGCTGTGTCCCACTGTCCGTGCACTGACTATAACACCGTGTTCAAATTCACTTAAATTTTGATAACCTGAAATTGTAGCAGCAGTAACCGAAAAAAACTTTGAACATAGCTGCTAAGGGGTTCAGTGTCCATGTCAGAATTATATTAGAACAAATAAGCCCTTGGTCACAAATATTAAGTCAGAATTGACCAGGTTTCGACGCTACTATGAGTGTTGTCTTCAGTTTGTACGGACTGGAAAGAGATACAGTACTTACAAGTCACATTTAAAAAAAATCTAAGCCGGAAAGGCGACGTCATGAATAGCTGTAAATAACATGGCTGACGCACACCCATTATGCGTGTGTACATGGACAATTAGCTGCCTGTTATATCATTCAGGTAGAGTAGGTATAATGTTATCATTTAAACAGCCAAGCTGCTGGTTACAAGTTAAATAGAAGCACAAAACATTATAATCTTGTGTACAAGTTACAAAAACACAACAGACTTCAAGCAAATGTGATATACATATACAGGGTAGTCCATTGATTGTGACCAGGCCAAATATCTCATGATATAAGAGTCAAACGAAAAAACTACCAAGAACAAAACTCGTCTAGCTCGAAGGGGGAAGCCAGATGGCGCTGTGGTTGGCCCGCTAGATGGTGCTGCCATAGGTCAAATGGATATCAACTGCATTTTTTAAAATAGGAATCCCCATTTTTTATTGCATTTTCGTGTAGTACGTAAAGAAATATCAATGTTTTAGTTGGACCACTTTTATCGCTTTGTGATAGATGGCACTAGAATAGTCACAAACATATGGTTCAGAAGTTTAGATGAACAGTTGGCAACATGTAGGTTTTTTAAATTAAAATACAGAACATAGATACATTTGAACATTTTATTTCGGTTGTTCCAATGTGATACATGTACCTTTGTGAACTTATCATTTCTGAGAACGCATGCTGTTACAGTGTGATTACCTGTAAATACCACATTAAAGCAATAAATGCTCAAAATGATATCCGTCAACCTCAGTACATTTGGCAATACATGTAACGACATTCCTCTCAACAGCGAGTAGTTTGCCTTCTGTATGTTCGCACATGCATTGACAGTGTGCTGACACATGTCAGGTGTTGTCGGTGGATCACGATAGCAAATATCCTTCAACGTACCCCACAGAAAGAAATCTGGGGATGTCAGTTCCGGTGAATGTGCAGGCCATGGTATGGTGCTTCAACTACCACTCCACCTGTCATGAAATATGCTATTCAATACTGCTTCAATTGCACGTGAGCTATGTGCCGGACATCCATCATCTTGGAAGTACATCGCCATTCTGTCATGCAGTGAAACATCTTGTAGTAACATCGGTAGAACATTATGTAGGAAATCAGCATATGTTGCACCATTTAGATTGCCATCGATAAAATGGGGGCCAATTATCCTTCCTCCCATAATGCCACACCATACATTAAACCACCAAAGTTGCTGATGTTCCATTTGTCGCAGCCATCGTGGATTTTCCATTGCCCAATAGTGCATATTATGTCAGTTTACGTTACCGCTGTTGGTGAATGATGCTTTGTTGCTAAATAGAACGCGTGCAAAAAATCTGTCATTGTCCCATAATTTCTCTTGTGCCCAGTAGCAGAACTGTACACGACGTTCAAAGTCGTCGCCATGCAATTCCTGGTGCACAGAAATATGGTATGGGAGCAATCTATGTTGATGTAGCATTCTCAACACCGACGCTTTTGAGATTCCCGATTCTTCTGCAATTTGTCTGCTACTGATGTGTGGATTAGCCGCAACAGCAGCTAAAACACCTACTTGGGCAATATCATTTGTTTCAGGTCATGGTTGACGTTTCACATGTGGCTGAACATTTCCTGTTTCCTTAAATAACGTAACTATCTGGCAAAAGGTCCGGACACTTGGATGATGTCGTCCAGGATACCGAGCGGCATACATAGCACACGCCCGTTGGGCATTTTGATCACAATAGCCATACATCAACACAATATCGACCTTTTCCGCGAATTGGTAAACGGTCCATTTTAACACGGGTAATGAATCATGAAGCAAATACTGTCTGCAATAGCAGAATGTTACGTGATAGCACGTGCTTATACATTTGTGACTATTACAGTGCCATCTATCACAGAGTGAAAAAAGTGGCCCAACTAAAACATTCATGTTTCTTTACGTACTACACGAATATTTAACAAAAATGGGGGTTCCTATTTAAAAAAACGCAGTTGATATTCATTTGACCTATGGCAGCGCTATCTAGCAGGCCAACCACAGGGCCATCTGGTTTCCCCCTTCAAGCTAGACAAATTTCGTTCTTTGTAGTTTTCATTTGATGCTTATTTCGTGAGATATTCAGCGCGGTCACTATCTGTAGACCACCCTGTATACATCAAAATGCATATGACATCAGGTCATCCATGAATTGTAGTCAAGAAAAAATGACAAGTACATAAAACGCAACAACTAACATAGAATATTAAAATCCTGTAACAAGGGCTTTATAAAATAAAATAACAAAAAACTCAAAGTATGTCGTGTAAATGATATCATGGACATAAAAATATCTTAAATATTGAGCTATTTTAAATTAATAATAGTGCAAGAAGTGAGAAAATAGACGATAATGGTCAGTTCATTTTTACAGGGTACTCAGAAAGTGCACTTACGGGGGTGGTGTAGAACCAGTTTATCATTAGCAGGGATATGAATGAAACTTCACTGAGGTTATCAGAACACTGCAGTTTGTCTATATATGGTAATGTGAGATGAAGATATTTCTCTTGTGCAGATTGAAAATCATTATTTTGTTAATTCCCTTGGAAGGCTCTTAGAACCATTTTGCAAGTTCATATTGGTAATGTACTATTTCATACACAACAGTAAGGAGAGGTGGGCTACAGAGTGGTGCAGCAGCTCTTGTCCTAGGGAAACTGGGAGACCTAACTATGGTAAATGGAAGTTTTACTTAACTTGTAACTTTCTCCAAGCATTATGAAGAAACTCTGCAAAAGAATAAACACTTATAAAGTCCAGCTGTTACAAGGAAAGAACATTGTGCAATGTGAGACTCCCACTGTTAACGCAACTGAGACTGGGACATACAGGTGCTGCCAGATATCCCACATTGCTGTGGCAGAGGGTGCTCATATCAGAGCCACTGAAGACGTGGCTCAGCAGGCAAGCATCAGTGGATCTGTCGGGTCCCCGTGCGACTGCTTTGAGTGTCTGTCGGAAACATGCATTTTAGTTGATGACTGTGTGATGCTTGTGAGGTGTGGCATTGATTTATGATACCATAATCTTTAACTACAAATCCAGTGCTACTAAGTGATCTCTCTGATGCAGGCTCTTGCACAGTTTACCACTGTTTCAAAATATTTTAATTGATTGTTTTCCTTAGCTTTGTTAAATTGTAGAAATGAAGTCGTGTAACACCGTAAGCTGCTTGTCAACTGCAGCAACTGCATGGGATAGATCTCAGGTAGTGAAATCCATCTTTCTCCTCAATTCTCTTGTTACATCTAGTAAAATAGGTATGTTGCAGGTCATAACTGTAAATGTCTGCAACAATCCATTGGGGCACAAACTAAGTAAGGCCACCTTTACTAGATGCCTCATTGGATTAAGCACAACAGATCATTTAGACTACTTTGTCATAGGAAGTTTTGCCAAACCCATTGTCCCTTCTAAATCTATTCCAGGAATGATCACTATCTGCATGCCACCCATATGGGCATGTTGTTTGTGCCTGGTTAAGATTGGCAAGTTGTGGGCAACCTTAGGGTAAAGGAGAAACAAAATTTTTTCCTCCTACAAGCTACAATCAAGTCACCTCACAAGCCAGTCTCTGTGGGACCAAGGGATCAGCATGTGTGGAAATGGAACCTGTGCCCCTGTAGAAGTAAGGAAGTAAGCATGTCATAACCAGGTGGCTACCAGCACCAGAGTGACTGATGTGTTCTGACACTTCTCGCCATCTGCCAGTGGGCAGGACATGATTCCTTCCCCTAGTTCCCTGCTGGCTGCTGGTTGCTAACATTTAATGTGCAGGGGGGCAGATTCTGTGTTAGCAGTTAGAGGACACAACCTCTGCCTAGGTGACTTCTACTTTTATACTTAGGTCACAATTGATCGTAAATTTTTTAAAGAAAATTTTGAAATCACACTGAGTCCGCAGGATGACTTGTACCTGCCCACTTGCAGAGAGCTGACTGAAAACCATCCCACCAAAGCTCCAGTGCCTCAGCGATGCACCCGTGCCCCATGACATATCTTCATGTACATGCTGTCATTAGCAAATGAAGCTTTGCTCGTGTATGCGTTCAATGTATATGTTGAACATAGCCCCTCCTCCTCCCTCTCTCTGTGTACACCTCTTCATCCCTCTGTTGTCCACCTCATCTTCCCATCTCTATCTTTCTATCTCCTCCTCCTCACTCTCTTTGTCTCTTCATCTCATTCTCCCCCACCCTCCGCCGTCTCTCTGTCCATTTCCTCCACCCCTTCTCCCTGACCATATCTTCCTCCCCCCCCCCCACCCCACACTCTGAGCACATACTCCTTGCAGTCTATCTTTCCATTTCCACCTCCCTCTCTCGTTTTTGCACCTGCCCACTACCAATGACACCTTCCACGTCCACCTGCCTCATGCATTTCCCCCTGCTCACTTCTCTCAACTCATTTTTTCCTCCCCCTTGTTCTGTCCATCGCCTCCTTTATCCATATCAGCCTGTCTCCACCATGCACATTGGCATGTGTAGCCCCTACAATATACTTCAAAAAAGCAAGCCAATACTATTCCCGCAACATACATATCATGGAGGGCAGCGTATATGTCAGGGGCTGGGGAAAAAAAAAAAAAAGATATCTCCTCCACCCTCCTCTCACTGCCCATCTCCTTGCACATGTCACATATATTTAACATATTTCACATTTGTTTCTACACGTATTTCACCTGTATATGTAGAGAATTTCCTCATGCAGTTTTCATTTCATGCAGCTCAATCTCAGTGATGTCATATCTCCTGAAGAGTGTGTTGTACAGTGGTACAATTTTGCATGGACATTCAGTGGTATATTTTTATTCTGTCTGGAAAATGTGTTCCAAATAGAGTTAGTAGTAAAGACATAATAAGTTTGAGAATCATGCACAATGCTGCAGTTTTTCAGACATCTCAGTATTTATGACATCATATCTCCTGAATTAGTGTTCATGTTGTTGTGGTGGTCTTCAGTCCAGAGACTGGTTTGATGCAGCTCTCCATGCTACTCTATACTATGCAAGCTTCTTCATCTCCCAATACCTACTGCAACCTACATCCTTCTGAAAATGCTTAGTGTATTCATCCCTCGGTCTCCCTCTACGATTTTTATCCTCCATGCTGCCTTCCAATACTAAATTGGCGATCCCTTGATCCCCCAGAATATGTCCTACCAACTGATTCCTTCTTCTAGTCAAGTTGTGGCACAAATTTCTTTTCTCCCCAGTTCTGTTTAATACCTTCTCATTAGTTATGTGATCTACCCATCTGATTGTCAGCATTCTTCTGTAGCAGCACATTTGGAAATCTCCTTCTATTCTCTTCTTGTCCAAACTATTTATCGTCCACATTTCACATCCATACATGGCTACAAATACTTTCAGAAACCACTTCCTGACACTTAAATCTATACTTGATGTTAACAAATTCTCTTTTTCAGAAACGCTTTTTTTTTTTTTTTTTTTTTTTTTTTTTTTTTTTTTTTTTAAATCCATCTAACAATTTACATTGTGTGGATTTCGTCAGCAAAATCATATACAATACAATATACCTACAATTTATACACATAAAATTTTATTTACACACATTTTTGAGGTATCTTACATTAGTTTTATATCCATGTGTAATTTTCTTATAGTACTGTCCAGTTCTGGGTTTCATATTATAATTATTTCTTCATGTATTGGGTTTCCTTGCCATTGCCAATCTACATTGTATTCCCTCTCTACTTCGACCATCATAAGTTATTTCGCTCCCCAAATAGCAAAACTCATTTACTACTTTAAGTGTCTCATTTCCTAATCTAATTCCTGCAGCATCACCCGAATTAATTTGACTACATTCCATTATCCTTGTTTTGCTTTTGTTAATGTTCATCTTATATCCTCCTTTTAAGACACTGTCCATTTCGTTCAACTGCTCTTCCAAGTCCTTTACTGTCTCTGACAGAATTACAACGCCATCGGCGAACCTCAAAGTTTTTATTTCTTCTCCATGGATTTTAATACCTACTTCGAACTTTTCTTTTGTTTCCTTTACTGCTTGCTCAATATACAGATTGAATAATATCGGGGATAGGCTATAACCCTGCCTCACTCCCTTCCCGACCTCTACTTCCCTTTCATACCCCTCGCCTCTTATAACTGCCATCTGGTTTCTGTACAAATTGTAAATAGCCTTTCGCTCCCTGTATTTTATCCCTGCCACCTTCATAATATGAAAGAGAGTATTCCAACCAACATTGTCAAAAAGCTTTCTCTAAGTCTACAAATGCTAGAAACATAGGCTTGCCTTTCCTTAATCTATTCTCTAAGATAAGTCGTAGGGTCAGTATTGCCTCACATGTTCCAACATTGCTTCGGAATCCAAACTGATCTTCCCTGTGGTCGGCTTCTACCAGTTTTTCCACTCGTCTGTAAAGAATTCATGTTAGTATTTTGCAGCCATGATTTATTATACTGATAGTTAGTTAATTTTCACACCTGTCAACTCCTGCTTTCCTTGGGATTGGAATTATTATATTCTTCTTGAAGTCTGAGGGTATTTCGCCTGTCTCATACATCTTGCTCTCCAGATGGTAGAGTTTTGTCAGGGCTGGCTCTCCCAAGGCTATCAGTGGTTCTAATGGAATGTTGTCTACTCCCAGGGCCTTGTTTCGACTCAGGTCTTTCAGTGATCTGTCAAACTCTTCACGCAGTATCATATCTTCCATTTCATCTTCATCCTCTGTCATTTCCATAACATTTTCCTCAAGTACATCGCCCTTGTACAGACCCTCTACATACTCCTTCCACCTTTCTGCTTTGCCTTCTTTGCTTAGAACTGGGTTTCCATCTGAGCTCTTGATATTCATACAAGTGGTTCTCTTTTCTTCAAAGGTCTCTTTAATTTTCCTGTAGGCAGTATCTACTTTACCCCTAGTGAGATAAGCCTCTACATCCTTACATTTGTCCTCTAGCCATCCCTGCTTAGCCATTTTGCACTTCCTGTCGATCTCATTTTTGAGACGTTTGTATTCCTTTCTGCCTGCTTTATTTACTGCATTTATATATTTTCTCCTTTCATCAATTAAATTCAATCTCTCTTCTGTTACCCTGGGATTTCTATTAGCCCTCGTCTTTTTACCTACTTGATCCTCTGCTGCTTTCGCTATTTCATCTCTCAAAGCTATTCATTTTTCTTCTACTGTATTTCTTTCCCCCATTCTTGTCAGTCGTTCCCTAATACTCTCCCTGAAACTCTCTATAACCTCTGGTTCTTTCAATTTATCCAGGTCCCATCTCCTTAAATTCCCACCTTGTTGCAGTTTCTTCATTTTTAATCTGCAGTTCATAACCAATAGATTGTGGTCAGAGTCCACATCTGCCCCTGGAAATGTCTTACAATTTAAAACCTGGTTCCAAAATCTCTTACTATTATATAATCTATCTGAAATCTTCCAGTATCTCCAGGCTTCTTCCATGTATACAACCTTCTTTTATTATTCTTGAACCAAGTGTTAGCTATGATTAAGTTATGCTCTGTGCAAAATTCTACCAGGTGGCTTCCTCTTTCATTCCTTAACCCCATTCCATATTCACCTACTAAGTTTCCTTTTCTTCCTTTTCCTACTATCGAATTCCAGTCACCCATGACTATTAAATTTTTGTCTCACTTCACTATCTGAATAATTTCTTTTATCTCATCATGCATTTCATCAATCTCTTCCTCATCTGTGGAGCTAGTTGGCATATAAACTTGTACTACTGTGGTAGGCATGAGCTTCGTATCTATCTTGGCCACAATAATGCGTTCACTATGCTGTTTGTAGTAGCTTACCCTCAGTGCTACTTTTTTTGTTCATTATTAAACCTACTCCTGCATTACCCCTATTTGATTTTGTATTTATAACCCTGTATTCACTGACCATAAGTCTTGTTCGTCCTGCCACCGAACTTCACTAATTCCCTCTATATCTAACTTTAACCTATCCATTTCTCTTTTTAAATTTTCTAACCTACCTGCCCGATTAAGGGATCTGACATTCCACGCTCCGATCCGTAGAATGCCAGTTTTCTTTCTCCTGATAACAATGTCCTCCTGAGTACTCCCCACCTGGAGATCCAAATGGGGAACTATTTTACCTCCGGAATATTTTACCCAAGAGGACACCATCATCATTTAACCATACAGTGAAGCTGCATGCCCTCGGGAAAAATTACGGCTGTAGTTTCCCCTTTCTTTCAGCCGTTCACAGTACCAGCACAGCAAGGTCGTTTTGGTTAGTGTTACAAGGCCAGATCGATCATCCAGACTGTTGCCCATGCAACTACTGAAAAGGCTGCCGCCCCTCTTCAGGAACCACACATTTGTCTCACCTCTCAACAGATACCCCTACATTGTGGTTGCACCTATGGTACAGCTATCTGTATCACTGAGGCATGCAAGCCTCCCCACCAATGGAAAGGTCCATGGTTCATGTTCATAAATGTTCATAAAATTATATGATTCTGCAAGAACATTCAGCAGTATACGTGAATACTATCTATAAAATTTTTCATGAATATGGCTGATGCAACAGTTTTACTGCATGAACATTGAAAATGTAGTAAGTGATAAAATTTTCTTCCTTTCGTCATTTTGTGGGTGTTGTCAGCAAGAAAAAGTTTCGTAAGGATTTGAAATTGTGTGTAAAGTTTCTTGCAAGCCACTAAGTGCTCTGTTTCTCAAATACTGGATTAACAAACTCTCCAAATTCAATGATTCACTACTTTTTCACCTCCACTCCCATTCCTGCCATAGGTAGTTCGTTCTTGCCCCCATAGCGATTCTCTCTTCACTCAGTAAGTGTTGTGTGTACTAAGTTTTGTTGATTTAGGAGAAGATGTACATAAATACATATGTGTATTCATTTTTATAATATCTATGGATAACAGACTCATTCTCTTGTCTCATATCTCTAGGGACCTCTGGGCTACTCTTATTTCATAATGTGTGATCTGTCTAGTCTACAACCTTCTGTTTTGCATAGAAGTAGATTGAACAACAAAAATAATCAATTTTTGACAATATAATCTAATTGGATTGATAAAAAAATATATTCACCAAGCAGTGACAGGAGAACACAATTTAAAAAAAAGGTATTATGTATATTTTTGGAACCAGTGGCTCCTTCTTCTGACAGAAGGGTTGGGTTTGAAGGGGAAGAAAGAGGGGTGAAAGAAAAGGACTGAAGAGGCTTATGAGATGGGAAGAGTTTGGAAAAGTTGCCCAGAACCCTGGGTCAGGTGACATTTACCAGAAGGGATGAGGACAGACAGACAGTTGGAGACTGGGTAAGTCCAGTAAGTCCGCCCTGACCCGGAGTTCTGGCTGACTTTTCCAAACTTTACCATTTTTCCAAAACCTCTCCAGTCCTTTTCCTTAACCCCTCTTTCTTCCCCTTCAGTCATCCTCCTGCTTAGCTGAGTGGTTATGTGATTGCCTTTCATGCAGCAGGCCCAGTTTGATTCCTTGCCAGGTTGGAGATGTTCTTGGCTTGGGGACAGGATCTTATGCTGTCATCATCATCATCATCATCATCATCATCATCCCATCATCACCGCCGCACAAGTCACCCAGTGTGTGTCACCTGAAATAAGACTTGCACCCGGCAGCCGAACTCCCTGAATGGGGCCTCATGGCCAACAGTGCCACACAATCATTTCTTTTTTTCCCTGTTCAACGTTTCTGCCAGAAGAAGAAGGCACTGGTTTCAAAACTTTGCATGTATTAAACCTCTTGTGTGTGTGTGTGTGTGTGTGTGTGTGTGTGTGTGTTTTCTCCTGCAGCCATTTGGTGAGTAGATTTTTTATCTTTGCAGTTACATTATAGTAGCTGATTTGCAGTTCTAAAGTTAGAATATTTTACTCTTTTCTTTTTTCCCATTTTGTAAATGTTATTTTTGAGCTATACGAGCTACTTTAACTATTTAAGACTAAAATTACTGGTCTAGAATATGGAAAATATTAATTGTTCACATCCTAAGGAATTATTTTCTGCAGTACTGTGATAAATGTTTTAGGAAACAGTGGTACTTATTTCCGCCAACTATGAATGATGAAATGTTGCCCACACGTATCCCCTATGAAGAGTCTAGTATCTTCAGTATGCACAACTTCTATTGTCCGTCTGCTAAAATCACACAAGGTAAGCTATTTTTCTTGTGCCAATTTGATACAAATGCTAGTGCAACACATGCATTCAATCAAAATAAGAAATGGAAACTGTTTCTTGAGCACTGTTTCCCGATTTCAGAAATGAGGGAGATTGATGAATAGTTCAGTAAATATTTCCAAATTGTTTGTATTTTTTATTTAAAAAAATAGTGGGTATAAAACTATGAATGCAGTCTTATTTATCAGTGAAAATATTCTTGACACAGAAATATAGTTTCCATCAGTATAGAAGAGATATCTATATAGTAAAGATAGCAATTTACAAACAGTGTAGGCACTGAATCAGCAACAAGCATGTAACTGAAACTGAGAACTGTGCTAGCTTTTGGTAGAATCCTTCTTTAAGCTGAAGAGCGCGCGCGCACACACACACACACACACACACACACACACACACACACACACACACACACACACCTGCTCGCAACCCTTGGTCTCATGGCTCAAATTTCTGCGATATACCTACATGAAAGACCTGTACCATAGATCCTTCAACTGAAGCCTACTGCTGTCCTGTCAAAGGCACCTCTGAAAGCAGCCATGCAGTCTACCAAACTGCAACCACTGTGCAGGTGTCACCTATAACAAGTTATCTGTGCACATAAATGGTCTCTGCCAAACTGTGCCCAAGAGACACCTGGACCAATCAGTTGCTGAAAAGCCAAACTGTTGCCATGAGACAGCTGTGGCCCAGATGTCAAACATTCCACACAGCGTGGTGTGCTAGACTTCAGGAGTTGCTTCAGAGCCAGCACAATCTAGGTGCTTCCCAACACCAGCTTTCTTGAATTTCACAGGTAGGAACAGGCCCTGTAATTGTAATATAATGCTGACAAGCAAGTTGCACAGTACACGCCATCAACATTTGCTCTGTTGTGTAGATATTTTTAGTGGAACACGGGCACAAAGATCAGTGTGGTAGGACTGTCCCACAAGTGACGTAAACCATTCCAGTGCTTCAGCTACCATGTATCTAGTCCACACTGATATATTCTATGAATAAAATTCCCAGTTAATTAGTTAAAGTATGAGTTCATTGGCAATTAATCCCAAAATTTCCAATATACACAACAAAAGATTAAAGAAAAGAGTGCTAAATTAACAGAGTCACAGTTGTCACAGCATCACTCCAGTAACACCCCTTTGACGACTATACATGGAACGATTGGGACAGTCAATCACTTTTGTTATCTTGGTGAATGGGTCCACCCCAATGGTAGAGATGACACCCCCATCTTAGAAAGGTAATAATAATAATGTCACGTGACTAGGGCCTCCCGTCGGGTAGACCGTTCGCCGGGTGCAAGTCTTTCGATTTGACGCCACTTCGGTGATTTGCAAGTCGATGGGGATGAAATGAGGATGATTAGGACAATACAACACCCTGTCCCTGAGCGGATAAAATCTCCGACCCAGCCAGGAATCGAACCCAAGTCCTTGGGATTGACAGTCTGTTGCGCTGACCACTCAGCTACTGGGGGCAGATATCTTAGAAAGGTGTAACAGTGCAGCATACAATCTGTACACCAAGAAGTGCATTTCGAAGAACGCTAAGGTCTGTCATTACAGAACTGCTGCCAGACCACAGTTTATGTATGCCTCAGAGACCCTCTTGATGAACAGAAAAGGCATGGCGGAGGACCTGGAGAAAGCCGAAAGACGTATTCTCAGAAAAATTAATGGCCCGTGATTGCTCCCAGATGGAACCTACCGACTGAAGTCTAATTCTGAACTGCATCAACAGTTAGAATCAGCCAACACCAGTATGTGACATAGGAGGCTCAAGTTCTATGGGCACCTACAATGAATGAACAACAATAGGCTTACCAAGAAGATCGTCTCATTGGTTAAAAGCTACAAGTCTGGAAGCCTGTGGCTTAATGAAGTACTAAAGGACTTTGATTCAGCTGGGATCTCTGATCTTGAGGTAGAAGATTGTTCCAAATTTTGTGCTACGGTAGAGTCTTGGACTCCACCACCTAGAGTCCTTAAACATCGGAAGACCCTTTTACAGGAAAGAAAGGAGAAATTATCAGCAGGGCTGAAGAGATATTGGGAACAGAAAAGAGCATCGAAGAACAACTAGTCATAAGCGCTCCTTAGTGGGCTTAAATCAATAAAAAAAGAATCTCAATTCACCCAATGAGTAGAACAGTGAACTGGAGACACTGCCATCAACTGGACACATGAAGCTGGTGCATCGTGTTGAGAAGCTGTGGCGGGCAGCCACTACTCTGGCAATGAGCAGCTGATTTGTCGTATCACAAGGACTTGCACCACCATAGTTGAATAGAATTGCTGTCATCCAGTCCACCCACTGCTTTCCCGTTATTACTCTTCCTCACCAAACCCACCAAAAACTCTTCCATGTTGTAACTGATATGTACATGTGCATAGTTTGAATAATGCTTTGTAAACACACACAACAGTTGTGTCAGTTAGTGTAGACAACCACCATTAGTTATCTTCTGGTTATGAAAATTTCCTAGTTTTGTTAGATGGTTTTTTTGGGGCGCTACACAGCATGTGCTCACTCATACGAGTTCTAATATTGATTTCTGAGCTGCCCTGGCAACCAAGTATTTCTTTGAAATAATTCCAAAAAATTTTACAGTACTCTCCTTTCTAGTGCCACAGTATTCTCATCCTTCAGTAAGGTCGCCAGATGCAGTATTTCCCATTTTGTGTGTGTGTGTGTGTGTGTGTGTGTGTGTGTGTGTGTGTGACTGTAACACAATGAGTAGGGAACACTGTGTGATGGATCTGACAGTTTGATGTGACCTAAATTACCTTTGACTATTCGTCTACCACAGTGGTCGCATTTTTGGTTTGTTCTTGTGGTCTGCCTTCTCTGTACCATGCCTTCATCTTCTTGGCTTCATCTCCAGACAGGGTGATGCAGTAAGAGACCATCTTCCAGCTACTGAATGGTGAAATGTCTTCAGTGATAATCTTCTGCTGTATCAACAGTGTGTGTCAGTTGTGCAGACAGATCCAAATAGCAGCAACTCATAAACTCAAATAAGTCAGCCAGCACGTCTGACCACATCAAATGCAACTTACACTCTTCAATTATCTGAGTGTTTACATTGTAGTATGTGTGTTTTCTCTGAGGTGTTCATGACACCTACAAGAGGCATCACCAAGGCATAAATGTCCATGTCCAGCAATTGCTACTGTGCTCACAACACTGCGCCTTGCCCATATTGTGTTACATCACTGAATATGCACCATCTGCATAAATCACAGATCAGGGCGTACACAGTGTACTTTTCCCATTATATAAAATGACTATGAGAGTTACTACTATTTGTTGCCAGTGTAAGCGTTGTCAGTGAAACGTAAGTCATGTTCATGAATAACTCACATTATACTACTGCTGATGTTGTTTTGGATAGATAGTCATTGAAATATGTAGAAATAACTTCAGGAATTCCAGAGAGAAGCTAGTTGGGACACTTGCTGTTTGTGTTGTTTAATAATGTTTTACCAGGTAGTATGAACAGGAACCTCAGACTTTTTACAGATGGTGCAATTTACAATGAACTGCCCAAAAAAACCTCCACAAATATCCAGTCAGCACTTGATAAGATTTGAAAGTGGTGCAGTAATTGGCATCCTACTTTAAATACACAAAATGTACACTTCAGAAAGCACAGAACCTTTGCACTCTTAGTACACAATAACACAGAATCACATTTGTAATCAGTTAATTACAAATAACTGAATATAATAATTTGTGAAAACATGAAATGAAATAATCTCTTAGGCTCAATTGTAGGTAAAGCAAGTGGTAAACTGCCATTCATTGATAGGCTACTGGGAAAATTCAGTCAGTCTACAAAGAAGAGTGCTTACAAAACTCCCATGCAACCCAGCCTTGAACACTCTTCATATAGGTGAGATCCATACCAAATAGGACTAATGAGGGATACTGAATGTGTACATGATGCAGCAGCATGAAAGGTGACAAGTTTGTATGTTTGGAGAGCATCATGATTCACTGAAAAACTGGAATTGGCAGCACTTGAAGATAGATGCCAGCCATCCTTCAAAACCCTAATTACACAGTTCCAAACACCACAATATAAGCAAGGAATCTAGAACTGTACTGCAGCCATCCATGTGTCATTTCCATAGGGTCTGTGAACACAAGATTAGATTAATTACAATGTGTAAAGAGTTATTTGAGCAGTCATTATTCCTGCAGTCTCATCCACAAATGCAACAGGAAGAAATTCTAATACATGGTACTGAGAGATGTACACTCTGCCATATACTTCACAGAAGTTTCCAGAGTGTGGATGTGGATATGGATGTGTGCTAGATGAGAGAGTCTTCAAACAGTGACACTGCTGCATTAGATAAGGCCACAGTAACATCTACACAGTTAGGCTGAAAGCTGTGGTAGTTACAAACACTCAGTTATGAAAGAGGACTGTGTAAAACATTTTTATTCTGGTGGAAGAAGTAAAAAAAATCAACCATACCATGTTTACCATACTGTTTTCCATTTATCGTTGGTAATTTCAGTTCCTCGCAATCGGAAGGATGACGGTTCAATCTCGCGTCCAGCTATCCTGATTTAGGTTTTCCGTGATTTCCCTAAATCACTTCAGGCAAATGCCAGGATGGTTCCTTTGAATGGGCACGGCATACTTCCTTCCCTGTCCTTCCCTAATCTGATGAGACCAATGACCTCACTGTTTGGTCTCGTCCCCCAAACAATCCAATCCAATTTCAGTTCTGCTGTATTATTATACATTGAAGCATAACATGTCATTAGAAATTCGTATCTTTTCAACATCACAACTGCAGGTTAGCCTTTCCTCCCATTTACCAATGCAATATATGAATTAAACATTTCCCAAAGTAGCTCATCATCATTCGTTATTATTCATTGCCAATACACAGCTTCTCCCCAGAATATTTTACTCAATGGCTAATAACAATTAAATGATTGTTAGAGATCCCAAGGGTGATCTAATCATTTGTGCATTAAAATCTCCCAATTAAATTTTGACTCTTCTTGGGTTTTTGGGCTACACATACATCATAATAGGAGTCTTCTTTTCTGGGGATTCATCTGTTGCCTTCATATTCTGAATTTCCTGTGGTTACCTGAACCAAAACGTCTTTCAGCCATTTCTCTCCTGTGCACCAGGTATAACAGTGTTCTGCTGGAGTATGCGAGAAGCAAGACATCAGACAGATGCAAAAGACAAGAAAATCTAGTAGTAGTATACTCTGTGGTTTTGACTGAGATAGCAAAGATTATTGATTAGCTCACATCATTATTTTGTGACAATATTTTAAGTAAATTACAAAATTGTGTGATGCACCATTATTGCCAACAGATTTATCTGGAGTACGGGTAGTGACTCTAAATCCTGGCCAAGTTCTCTTTGTTCCTCGACATTGGTGGCACTACGTTGAGAATCTTGACACAGCTATCAGTATTAACACATGGATACCACTGGTAAGAATGCTTTTTACTTTTCTAGCCTCATAAGACCATGAATTTGTGTGTGATGAAATGCTGTTTCCTTGCAGACAGTTGCTTTGATAGCAAATTTTAGAGATCTTTCAGTGAGGGTAACTGCTGATACCCTACATTCAATTTAGCTGATGCTAGCACATGTAGTGAAATATTGTCACATCAGATTAAGTTACTTCATATTGTTTGTGTATTGATTGATTTGTTCCATGTCCCTGAAATTTCTCCATCTCAGTAATATCACTTTAATGTGGGAAATGGATGAAATTATGCTTAACACTAATATTCATATCAATATATAAAGAGTGGAAAATGGTTTCTGAAATTGCGATAATTAAATAAATACTTAATATTTTATGATAAATAAAAATAGCAGCTGAATACTGCTCCTGCAAAAGGAATAGCTATGGCTTTATTCAAAGTTACTACTTTTCTGCTTCTGTAAACCTGCATTTATAAAGGGCTCTAGGTTGCTTCAGATGTAGGGTGTTTCTTTCAGTTATCGTATCATCCAGTACATGTTCTTTAGGTTTAAATAAAAGTGATTCTGATGCTCCCTACAACATTCTGACACTGACAAGCTGAAAGTTTTTCACAGTCTGCTGACACACACACACACACACACACACACACACACACACACACACACAGAGAGAGAGAGAGAGAGAGAGAGAGAGAGAGAGAGAGAGAGAGAGAGCTTTCGTGCTTGCATGTGCACTAGGGGCTTTCAACAATATGGTTATCAGTGCTCTTATGAAATGTGTAGATACCAATGTGTTTAAAATGTGAGAAAAGAGATAGAACACAATGTTAAATAAAATTATACTGACTCCCCCTTCCCCTCCTCCCCCTCCCCTGCCCAAGATAATAATAATAATAATATTTTTTCCAGTTTTTTTTCATTACTATGTTTAGGAACTGTATCAATTTAGGATCTACTTTGTACATTTCCAATATCTGTAGTAACCATGAGTGGGGTACACTATCAAAAGCTTTTTGGCATTGATTACCAAAAAGCTTTTGATAGTGTACCCCACTCATGGTTACTACAGATATTGGAAATATACAAAGTAGATCCTAAATTGATACAGTTCCTAAACATAGTAATGAAAAACTGGAAAACCACACTTAATATCCAAACAAATTCAGATAATATCACATCACAGCCAATACAGATCAAGCGTGGAATATACCAAGGAGACTCATTAAGTCCTTTCTGGTTCTGTCTTGCTCTGAACCCGCTTTCCAACATGCTAAATAATACAAATTATGGATATAATATTACTGGAACATACCCACTCAAAATCACACAGTTGCTATACATGGATGATCTAAAACTACTGGCAGCAACCAATCAACAACTCAACCAATTGCTAAAGATAACAGAAGTATTCAGCAATGATATAAATATGGCTTTTGGAACAGACAAATGTAAGAAAAATAGCATAGTCAAGGGAAAACACACTAAACAAGAAGATTACATATTGAATAACCACAGTGACTCCATAGAAGCGATGGAAAAAACAGATGCCTATAAATATCTAGGATACAGACAAAAAATAGGAATAGATAATACGAATATTAAAGAAGAACTAAAAGAAAAATATAGACAAAGACTAACAAAAATACTGAAAACAGAATTGACAGCAAGAAACAAGACAAAAGCTATAAATACTTATGCTATACCAATATTGACCTACTCATTTGGAGTAGTGAAATGGAGTAACACAGACCTAGAAGCACTCAATACAATTACACGTTCACAATGCCACAAATATAGAATACATCACATACATTCAGCAACAGAAAGATTCACATTAAGCAGAAAGGAAGGAGGAAGGGGATTCATCGACATAAAAAACCTACATTATGGACAGGTAGACAATTTAAGAAAATTCTTTCTAGTACGAGCAGTAACTAGCAAAATGCTCAAAGCAGTCACTCATATAAATACATCGGCTACACCACTGCAATTTCATAACCACTTCTACAACCCTTTAGATCACATAACATCAACAGATACAAAGAAAGTAAATTGGAAAAAGAAAACACTACATGGCAAGCACCCATATCATCTAACACAGCCACACATCGATCAAGACGATCCAACACATGGCTAAGAAAAGGCAATATATACAGTGAGACAGAAAGAGTCATGATTGCAATACAGGATCAAACAATAAACACCAGATATTACAGCAAGCATATTATTAAAGATCCCAATACCACAACAGATAAATGCAGACTTTGCAAACAACAAATAGAAACAGTAGATCACATCACAAGTGGATGTACAATACTAGCAAACACAGAATACCCCAGAAGACATGACAATGTAGCAAAAATAATACATCAACAACTTGCCATAAAACATAAACTAATAAAACAACACGTTCCCACATATAAGTATGCATCACAAAATGTACTGGAGAATCATGAATACAAATTATACTGGAACAGAACCATTATAACAAATAAAACAACATCACATAACAAACCTGACATCATACTCACCAATAAAAAGAAGAAATTAACACAACTAATCGAAATATCCATACCCAATACAACAAATATACAGAAGAAAACAGGAGAAAAAATTGAAAATTACATCCAACTGGCTGAGGAAGTCAAGGACATGTGGCATCAGGATAAAGTTGACATTATACCGATTATACTATCAACTACAGGAGTCATACCACACAATATCCACCAGTACATCAACGCAATACAGCTACATCCAAACGTGTATATACAACTACAGAAATCCGTAATTATTGATATGTGTTCAATAACCCGAAAGTTCCTAAATACAATGTAACATATACCATACAGTTAAAAGGAAGTCATGCTTGATGAAGGTCCAAGTCACTTTCCATTTTTAACCAGACCTAAGGTCTGAGAAAAATAGAAATAATAATAATCTCACCCATTGTAGTGCTTCGAGAATTTCCACATAAATTCTAGAACCACTCGGCCTTCCACTGTCTCAAACACATGATATTTTAGATCTGAGTGGGAGAAAGGAACCCTATCTACTGCACGTCACCTGTCTGCGTGTGCAGGTGTGAAATTAGTTGCGAGCAAAATGTTCACGCGGCGGCTGAACGTCACCGACAAGTACTTGTCGGGCAATTCGTGGAAGTCGTAGTGAAACACACGGAAGAACCAAGGAACTTCTGTGTTATTCTGTGCTGTTTGTAATTGTGACTATTGTTAAATGACTAAAGAACAATTGAGGTTCTGAATTGTGAAAAAACTCTTACCTTGGACTTGCTGCAGGCAAGACGTATTTTTATGATATGTTTGTAGTAGAGACATGGTTGTTAAGCCAACTCTTTCCTAAATAAAGTTAAATCTGTTTCTAATGTGAGAAGATACGGGTGACTTACAAGAAGTCTAATGTTTATTTGCGAAGTGTGAATTTTGTTCTTTATGAAGCTCAAATATACCGATAGTTGTTGAAAAGTATTCTTTGAGTACCTAATTATTTCACAAGAAGAGAGAGAGTCTTTAAGGTTCCTGTAACTAGCATCATTCTTCGGAGAAGAAGTTTATAGAGATTCCAGAAGCTAGCAATCCAGAGAAGAAGATCGGCTGTGTACACCAAGGAAGTCGACTCGTATAAGAGAAGTGGGAAGTTTGCTAATATACTTCTCACCAACTCTTAGCCATCAAAATGTTAGAATGTGGTGACCAGTGAGAAAGGACCAAAGAAAACAGACGAAAATGGGGAAAAAAGCTATCAAGAGTTGCCGTAGCAACTGAGCATAAAAAGACGAGAACCATTTCATGGAACTGGATTCTGTCCAAATATCTGATAGAGAGAATTTGTAAATGCAAATAAGGGAGAGGATGTGGGGAAGTCACAATGTGAAAAACTGGAGAGAAGAATTAGAAGAGATACGCCTAGAGCAAGATGACTGAGAAGATCCAGTGTGGGGAGTATACAGCTCTCACACGCGTCATGGGTACACAGACGTGGAAACCAACATCCGACACTGCCAGCACCAGTTGCTGCTCTCTGGTTCTGATCCCACATCCGCTCACCGACGCAGCCCAAATTCTACGCCGGGTGAGCGTGAAACAGAACTTTATTGTTTTAATACAACATGGTATAAACTGTTGAATGAACTTCATTATTGTAGTTATTATACTTAAAGTTAATTTTAAAATTCTTACTAGATCTAAAGCTCATAAGAATATGGATAACGAACAGCAAGTTGGGGAAATGTCAGAATCAGCCATGGCTGTGAAAATTACTAAAGAAGGGCCTGACTGGTCTGAGTTAGTAAATCTAATCAAAGCTCAAAATGCTACTTTAAATAAGGAATTAAATGCAACTCTAAGTTAAGAGCTGGGTTTAGTACATTCTAGTTTAAATGCTCAGAGTGAAGTTCCAAATAACCAGAGTGAAATCTTGAATAGTCAAGCAACAAATCTAGGTTTGTTAAATGCCAAAGCTGACACACAGAGCAAGGAATTTAGTAATCTATGCAAAGGCATGGATGTTTTAAAGACTGAATTTGACACCCTAAATAGTAAAGTAGAAAATTTGAAATTAAATTTAAAGAAGGAATTGACTGATTCTTTAAACATTCATGTAAATCAAATGTTTACAGACTTCAGTTGAAAACAGAAGGATAATTTTCTGGATCTGACAAAAAGATTAGAATTGAATATTGAGGATAAATGTAGTAGTGTAGAATTAGAGAGTAATGAAAAGTTAGGATCATTGGAGGATGTATGTAATGCTAAGTTTAATGCTGTAAAGCAGGGATGGCATACTATGAAAGAGAGCGTTGATAAGCATAGCGAATTAATGCCTGTCATTCAATCACAGTGTAGAAAGAAGCCTCAAAGAGAAGATAGCAGGCTCTGATATCATAAATGTAAGTAGTCTGGAGGAACAGGTAGAAGAAATTATAGATCAGAAAGTCACCGAGAGAATAACATCCAGGAATGCATCGCCTATGGCTTCTTCCGAACTTACTGATCCTAGGAATGGCATAGACGAACTCTGCAGAGAAGTCAAACTTATCCAGGAACAAGTAGAAAAATGAAGAACTTCACCCGATGTTGTGTTGACAAGTGAAGTAGTTACTGATTTGCAATGGGGAGTGAATTCGGAATTATCAAGACAATTCCCTAAATTCGAGCCCGACGGAGAGGTACATCCGACTCAAGTTTTGAAAAGATTCAACCAAGCCTTGCCAAAGAACTGGAAAGATTCTAAAAAGATTGAATTTGCTGTGTGGTACCTTTTAGGGGAAGCCTCAGAATGGGGTACTGTAAATATTGAGAACTTTTTTTCGTGGGGAGATTTCCAGAAGAAATTTAAAGAGAAATATTGGTCTGCTAGTGTGCAGGAGAAACTAATATCAGATTTGTGGGACCAGAAATACTACAATAACACTTGGGGTACCATGAGGAAATATTTCGACTGGCATCTAATATGGGCTAAGTATTTAGATAAGCCGATGGAGGAAAAGGGGCTGGTTCTAAAGTTAATTAGATGATTATCCATCTATGCAAGAAAAGACGTCTTGGGTAGTGGCTGGAAAATGATTGGAGAACTATTATCCTTTTTTGATGCACTAAATGCCCTAAATAAAGACCGTAATGAAAACTTACACCAGAGTAATAGTCCGAACTGCAAAAGGAACAGTGGTAATAATTTAAAAAAAACATGAGGTTAATCTAGCTAGAGTACACCAGTGCAACAGAAAAAATGGTAACTACAATCATCAGAAGAAGCATCCACCTTTGAATTTACGTCCAGTAACTTTGCAGGAATTTGTTCAGAGTAATAATAGAACACAAAGTGGTAATGTAATATCCTGTTTTGGTAACCAACCAGTAATTAGTAATAACGAGGAAAACATGGTGCGATCTGGATACAGGGCCGGGGCCCAGGTCATAGAGATACACTAGGAGGCTCGGTTCATAATAAGTACGTTAATTTCATACACAGAATACCTACAAAAGAATGGTTACTATTAGAAGAATCAAACCTAGTTATCAACAATCCACAACCTGTAATAGTAGGGACCGTGGACACTTCTGAAGTTAACATATTTATCGACTCAGGGAGTGAAGTATCACTCGTATCTAGCGCATTCCTTAACTCATTACAGACTAAACAGCACTTACCGTTATTTCCAGTAACTGGAGTTTATATAGTTGGAATAACAGGAACAAAAAGTGAGATTGTAAAGTACGAAACTCAAGTGAACTGCAGCATTGTAAATATATTATTTCATCAAACGCTGTTAATGGTAGAGAATATCAATAGAGATATATTGTTTGGTTTAGATTGGTTACTAGAATTTAAAGTTATCTTAAACTTTGACAAAAATCTTCTATGTTTTGGGAAAGGGGACAGTAGATATTGGACACCATTTGTGATGGTTAGCTATGTTGGAAAGCAAAAAACTGAGTGTCAATGTCTGAATAAGAGAAGTGGGAAGTTTGCACATATACTTCTCACACACTCTTAGTCATCAAAACGTTAGACCATGAACACCTACACAATCACACTAGCTACTGGAAAATAGCATTAAAATTGTTCAGCAGTTCAAAAAATTATTTAAGTAAATGTAAGTAGGACACGAGAAAAACTAAAATAGATTCACAGAAATATGTGGTTGGCTGATCACATAAAAAAACATGGATGAGCCAGGAAACGTGATAACACTAAAAAAGTCACCCAAAAATTTTAGAGAACAAGTTGGACAATTCACAAAACCTTAAATTCATGCAACATTCGTTTGACAGTTGGTCAAAATAGAGTGCAACTCTGTTGGCAAATGAACTGCTACCAGAACAAGAATCTGTGCGTCATATGGCTGTGGACTATGAGGAGAGAAAGGAGGACCTCATCGTGCCTGTGTGACTGGAAGGAAGGACGAAATCCTTCTTACTCTCCTCGAGGTCCACAGCCCTATGACGCACAGCTGCTTGTTCAGGTGGCAGCTCATTTGCCAAGAGAGTTGAACTCTATTTTAATTGACTGTCAAATAAATGTTACATGACTTATCCACATTGTGGACTTTACTAGACACACATATTGTCTGTCACTGCCAGCCACATTTCTCCCTTTAGACCTGTGACTCTGCACCTCAGCAGCGAAGTGATAGCATGTAGCAGGACGTCACACTGAAGTATCAGGATCACAGCTTGCATCCTTGGCTGCTACATCTGCACACGTGTCCTGGCAGCCAGCAGAAAGACACTTCTTTCCTCAGTCTTTGTAAGTGGAGGAGAGTGTTCTTGACGTACTAGACTACTATATCTGCTGGGTGCAAGTGTTGTAGAGAATAAAGGGCACTCAGGATATTGGAACAGACAAGGAATTTGGCACTTGATATACACCTCATCTGCTCCAGTGCCCACAAGATCGCGTATAATTTTGTACTGAAGATAGTAAAGCCTTGAGGCCGTTGGATCTTGAGGACATGAACAGGGAAAACAACAGAGCAACCGATGGAGTGCCCATGTGTAGACTCATCTGTAAATACAGCTACAGAGTTGTGTTGCTCAGTTAAAATGCTTTAAAACAATTTATTAAAATTATATGCAGGAGTTCAGCTTTTCCTGCACCACACTAAATCTAAAATTATGCTGGGCCTGCAAATTAAGTTCAATATGGGACAGAAGTGTTGAACAGCCTACGCTATAACTGCAGTATAAAGATGCAGTTCTGTCTCTCTCTCTCTCTCTCTCTCTCTCTCTCTCTCTCTCTCTCTGTGTGTGTGTGTGTGTGTGTGTGTGTGTGTGTGTGTGTGTGTGTGTGTGTGTGTGTGTGTGTGTCTATATATATATCTCCCACTCACTTTTCTCTCATTTATTAACTGTGTGTTGTATCATTAAATTTTCATAAACTGTTTTCATCTGTATCCCAATTCACTGACCAACTGAACAAAACTGAACAAACTTTTCCAGAAAGCTGATGATGAGGCTCGTGTAGAAGAATCATTAGTTCGTCTTATAATGGCCATGGCATGCAAGAGTACCACTGATCCACAGTCTTTCCTGAATCCTAATGAGGTAAGCTACAAGTTGACAAAAGAAATGGTGAAAATAATATTGTTCTGTCAATTTTATTCAAGAGGAGATTCAAGAGAGTATCTAATGCATTCTGCGAAGGTAGGAAAACTGCTTGATTGACATTTGTTGTTAATTATGAGTGTGTGTTCAATTAAATTTGCTGTTGCTTGTTACAGTAGTGAACACATACAGGCAGATAATTAGAGGACACAGTAACGAACAGAATTTTAACATATGATACACCTCCTATTGGGGTTAAGAAAAGGCTGTTCAATCATGTTAATGTATCATTTATTGCATAATGCATTTCAAAGTCTGTGGCCTCATCATTAGGTACATTCTGGAGAAAGTTACATGTTCATTCTAACAAAGGTCTTTTATATGCAATGAAAGACTCATTGCAACATATCAATAAATCTTATATCAGTATCTAAATCTTAAACATTTGTATGATTCTTACAGTTCTGTGTGTTGTATCATTAAATTTCGTAAACTGTTTTCATCTGTGTTCCAATTCACTGATCAAGTAATGTACATTCGATCATGTGTCCACTTGTAATCCACATAAGTGTATAATAAAATGACAAAAATCGCACTTCATACACCTAGGATAGATACCTACTTCAGACATACATTAAAAAATGTTTGCGCATTTTGATAAATCAGAGAAGCTGACTGCTGGAACTAATTGTTTGGCTATTTAGCTATTATATCAAGAACAAACATCATTTATGAAACATAGTACTTTATAGAGCCACATGTAAGATGCAATGAAGTACATATTGCACTGAACACAGCAAATGGATAACAGTAATACAGGTCACAGAATAGGCCAAGCACTCATTTGCAATCACTTAAATAATATTGTTTCTTTGGTGGCTCACCAGAGTGCATCAGAAGGCCAACCCAGGTGGCTTATGTAAGCACCCCTAGGGGGGTCACCGCTCTTTGGTGATTATGTGCATGGCGACCATGGGGCCCCAGCCCTCGCAGCACTGCTTCTCTTTCAGTGCTACTTGTCTCCTCTTCTTCTGTCCTTTTCCCCTCTCTTGGGGAGATGTCTCATGCCTCCATGGGCTCTTGAGGCTCATTTATGTTGGTTTACTTGTAGGACTCCTCTCTCTTGTACTGCTCTTTCCCTATACTGTTCTTTCCCCGTATCGTTCTTTCCCTACACTGCTCTTTTCCTGTATCGCTCTTTCCCTGCACTGCTCTTTCCCTGTACTGCCCTTTCCCTGTACTGCCGTTTCCCTGTTTCCTCTTTCCCTATTTCAGTTTTCCCTGTTCCTTTCTCTCATTGTTCTGCTCTCTCCTTGTTCTGATCTCTTTTTCTTCCTCTGTGACGTTTGAGGCCATTCTTTCTTTCCTCCTTTTCTTTCTTATCTTTTCTTCTCCTCCCTGTGTGTGCGTGACGGCCACCCATACATTATTTGCGTAGCAGGAGACTGGGTAACGGGTAATTCCCAGCTGCAGGTTGGCATGTAGGGCCCACACATACCCCCTGTTACAGGCCAGGCCCAGGGAAGGGTGATTACCTGAGCTGTTACCTTCGTCCTCTGCCAATTGGTCCCTCCATCTGTCATTCGGAAGGTGTGACCTAAGGTGAGAACAATCACCTAAAGTGAGGGGCCCCCCTTTGGAGGGCCCCTGCTGGAAGGAGCGCGCCATCGGAGATGCTGGCAATCGTGGGGGACTTCTTCCCAATGACTGACTTTCCTTCTCTTTCTCTGAGTGTTTCCCATAAACAAAAGTGGAATGAGGCTCCTGCCTCAGTGTCTCTTCCTGTTGCGCCTCAGTTTCCAGTAGTCTCACGTGTAGACAAAAACCAGACTTTTGCTACTGTTAACCCCTTTGTTATACAGAAAGATGTGAATGGCATCGCTGGCCCTGTGAAGTCATGCTCTCGTCTCTGCAATGGTACTCTGCTTTTGGAAATTGGTAGTGCTCTCCAGGCCCAGAAACTACTCACGGCCCAAACCCTCCACAATATCCTATAAAAGTGGAGGCCCACAGGACACTTTTAAACTTGTACCTTGGTGTTATATACACATGGCTGTTGGATGGTTTGATGGAGGACGAAATAACTAATTATCTATCAGATCAAGGCATTACTGCTGTTCATAGAGTTATGGAAAAGGAAGCTACCGATTTGGTGCCGATTCGCACATTATTCTGACTTTCGATCGGTTAACGCCTCCTACCAAGATAAAGGCAGGCTATGAAGTCATCTCTGTGTGCCCTTATATTCCCAATCCATTGTGGTGTTATAAATGCCACCAGTTCAATCATACCAGTACATCTTGTAAAAACGCAGCCAAATGTGTCACATGTAGCAGGGATGCACACAAAGGCACCTGTCCACCTCCTTGCCCCTGCTGCATTAATTGTCATGGAGACCATGCTGCTGCTTCTCGTTCTTGTCCTGTCTATCAAGATGAGTGGGCTGTTCAGGAGGTAAGGTGAAGGAGAAGGTACCTTTCCCTGTTGCCCGGAAACTTGGCGAGCCGTAAACCGACTGCCCCTTCGTCTGGAAGCTACAGCACCGTGTTAGACTCTCCCCATCCCACAAAAAACATTGCCACCATCGAGCTTAACTGTAAGTCACAAGTTTGTGTAGCCAAGTCGCCTCACCTTCAAGCTGACATTCCATATCCCACTTCCCAGGCTGTAGATTCTGCTACCCGTTCTTTGCCCTCACCAGCGAAGACGGTTGCAACGCAGCCAGCAAACCATCAATTCAGAAAGAAATATTCCCGGGAAGACTTCTTGTGTACCTCGAGTTCGCAGTCGTCTGGCTCTTCTGCCAATCACCAAAATCCAAAACAATCATCCAAAGGCAAACAGTCTTCCCCCTCTCAGACTCGTCGGCCCTCTTTGACTCGTTGGTCCCTTTCAACTGACCGACACCAGGGAAGCTCCATTGATCCCGCAGAGTTGATGGACAAAGATCCTCCACATGTGGATTCCAGTGACCGTCCTCCCTCGACGGCTCACCCTAAGCGGCCGTCGAGGTTAGTGTCTCTTAGTCATTCTCCGGTGTTCCTAAATTTTATGGCCATTTTACAATGAAATATCCATGGCCTTCGGTCTAACAGGGCAGATCTCCAGCTGCTCCTCTGATCGCAATGTCCACCTGTAGTCTGTCTCCAAGAAACCAAGCTCCATCCTCAAGACCATTTTACACTTTCTCATTTTACTTCACTGCGGATGGACCTTCCCCTTACGGCAGGGATTCCTGCTCATGGTGGGGTCATGTTGCTTCTACGAGATGATGTTTGTCACCATCCTCTCGTTCGCCCCGGTAGCTGAGTGGTCAGTGTGACAGACTGTCAATCCTAAGGGTCCGGGTTCGATTCCCGGCTGGGTCGGAGATTTTCTCCGCTCAGGGACTGGGTGTTGTGTTGTCCTAATCATCATCATTTCATCCCCATCGACGCGCAGGTTGCCGAAGTGGCGTCAAATCCCGAAGTGGCGTCAAATCGAAAGACCTGCACCAGGCGAACGGTCTACCCGCGGGAGGCCCTAGCCACACGACATTTCCATTTTTACCATCCTCTCGTCTTGCACACCCACCTGCAAGCAGTTGCTGCCTGTGTTTTCCTTCCCGAATTTACCTTTTCCCTCTGCACCATTTATATCCCTTCATCTTCTGCTGTCACTTGGGCAGTCCTGATGCATGCAGCTTGTTGCTCAGCTTCCTCCACCCTTTCTGCTCCTCGGTGACACCAATGCCGATCATCCTATTTGGGACTCGCCTGTCACCTGCCTGAGAGGTTCTCTTTTGGCAGATCTTCTTAATCATCTTAATCTCGTGTGCCTTAACACTGATGAAGCCACATTTCTCTCTGATTCCATGCACACTTATTCCCATGTAGACCTCTCGATCTTCTCTGCCCAGCTCGCTCGACGTCTCGAGTGGTGTGCTCTTCCTGATACTTACTCGAGTGACCACTTCCCTTGTGTGACTCACCTGTACAGTCATACCCCACCACAGCGGCCTCCTCATTGGAAATTCCCTCTTGCTGACTGGAGGCTATATTCCTCCTTGACAGTCTTTGACGACCGGCCATTTCCCAGCTGCGATGATTCTCTTGGCTGCTGAATCCTCTATCCCTTGTACCACTACCTCTCCCCGTCAGGTCCCGGTCCATAGGTGGACTGTGGAGTGCAGCAGTGCGATTTGGGCCCGACGATGTGTGCTTCATGTCTTTCACCGTCATCCTACATTAACGAACTGCATCCGATACAAGCAACTATGTGCGCAGTGCTGTCACACTATTAAGGAAAGCAAGAAAGCGTGCGTTCAACAGATTTACTCCGTCCTCTCTTGTTTGAGGTGGCCTGCATCAGCTTTCTGGGACTACCGCCCACTCCCTGACTTCTGGTCTGACTGTGGTGGGAAACGTCATAGTCAAACATGTCGATGTTTCCAACGCTTTGGGTCGGTACTTTGCGGAGGTTTCAAGCTCCACTCACTACCATCCTGCCTTCTTTCTTCGGGAACAGGCGGAGGAGGCTCGTGCAATCTCTTTTCTCTCTTTGAATCGAGAATGCTACAATACTCTTTTTACTATGAGGGAGATAAAGCGTGCTCTCTCCTCATCCAGGTCTTCTGCTCCTGGGCCCGATACAATCCGTGTCCTCATGCTGCAGAATCTTCCTCCCGTGGGGTAACGCTTTCTCCTCGATGCATACAACCGTATTTGGACTGATGGTGTATTACCCACGCTTTGGTGTGAAGCTACTATTGTTCCCCTACCTAAGCCTGGTAAAGATAAATCTCTTCCAGCTATCATCCAATTTCTCTTACCAGCAGCATTTGTTAGGTGATGGAACGCATGGTCAATGGTCGGTTAGTGTGGTGACTGGAGTCACACCATCTTATCACTAATGCTCAGTGTGGGTTCCGAAATCGCTGCTCAGCATTTGATCATCTCGTCACCTTGTCGATGCTCGTCATGAATAATTTTCTGCAGATGTGTCAAACAGTGACCGTGTTCTTTGATTTGGAGAAAGCCTATGATACCTGTTGGTGGACAGGCATTCTACGTAGTATGCGCACGTGGGGCCTCTGCAGTTGTCTTCCCAGTTTCATTCGGGAATTTTTAACAGATAGAGTTTTCCAGGTATGTGTGGGTTTCTCCTTATCCCACACCTTTTCACAGGAGAAAAGGGTGCCTCAGGGCTTCGTACTGAGTGTTGTCCTCTTCACCATAGCCATCAACCCTTATGGACTGCCTTCCAGCTGGCATTTCCAGTTCTCTTTTTGTTATTATTTATTGCAGCTCCCACCGGACGTGTCTCCTGCAACGCTGTCTTCAGCATTGTCTGGACTGTCTCTATTCGTGGAGTGTCAAAAATGGTTTCTGTTTTTCTGCTACCAAATCCATATGCATTCAACTCTGATGGTACAGGGCGTTTCTTACACTGTCCTTGTGACGGGCCAAAATGCTCTCCCATTTGTGGATGCCAACAAAGTTCTTAGGGCTTACGTTCGATAGGAAACTCAGTTGGTCTCCACACGTGTCCTACCTGGCTGCACACTGCACCCGGTCCCTCAATGTCCTTCGTGTATTGAGTGTTACCTCTTGGGGGGCGGGGGGGGGGGGGGGGGGGGGGGGTTGGTCTGACCGGACTCTCCTCCTCTGCCTGTATCGATCTCTTTTTTTGATGACATTCTTGACCCCCAGTACGAGATGTACGTTTCTTCTCTGCAGCCTCCCAGCGTCCGCTTTTGTCACCTGCTTCAGCAGCTGCAGTTCACACTTCCTGCCACTTTCTGAATGGGGGAGAGCCCTTCACCACCTTCGCTGCAGACACAGGTTTGTGTTCGTTTTGACCTCAGCTCGTTCCCGAAGGATATGACTCCCGAGCTGACCTATCGGTGCAAATTTTTCTAACTTCACTCACAACTTGCCGATAGCATATTTTTGTATACTGATGGTTCGAAGTCCGCACACAGCATTGGCTGTGCTTTTGTCATCGGGGCTGATAAGTTTCAATACCGGGTTCTTGACCTGTACACAATTTTTACAGTAGAGCTTTTTGCCCTCTATGAGGCTGTTCACTGTGTGATCTGCTCTGACTCCCTCAGTGCCCCTCAGAGTCTCGATGATCCTGATCCATCATTCGACGGATCCAGGAGTGTTTCCATTTGTTCCCAGATGGGAGCCCAAGTGATGTTCATGTGGATGCCTGGCCATGTTGGTTTACCTGGGAATGACGCTACTAATGCTGCAGCCAAGGCCGCCATCCATCTCGGTCAGCCTGCCTCTTACTCTGTTCCCTCACAAGATATTTTAACTTTTCTTTATCAGCATATCACGTCACTTTGGCATGACCATTGGTGTTCCCTTCATGGGAACAAACTCGGAGACGTGAAACCTCTTTCAACAGCCTGGTCGACTTCCTCCCGTCCGTCTCGCTGTGAGGAAGTAATGTTAGCTCGGGTGCGAACAGGGCACTGCTGCTTTAGTCACTGCCACTTGTTGAGTGGTGGCCCTGCACCCAGCTGTCCTTTCTGTAGCCAGCCACTAACAGTCAGACATTTCCTGATCCTCTGCTACTATTTTAGCCACTTACATTTCAGGGCCGGGCTGCCACCCGCTTTGCCGGACATTTTAGCAGATGACAAGCGAGCTGTGGCTCACGTTTTAAGTTTTTTTAAAAAGCAGTAGTGTGGCAAAAGAGATTTGATTTTTACCTGGTGACTCCGGTTTCTTGTCAACGTCTTCTGTAATGTAATGTCTTGATGTTTTAGATTTGTTTTTTCTTCCTTTTTGTATTGGACCTCACAACAGTTTTTTTCCCCTCATGATTCCTGCATTTTCTGGTTCTTCACAGGGCTGTTATGACATTAGATGGAAAAAAAAGAAACATCGGCTGGTAATAGATCTGATAATGGTAACGGGAGAGGAAGCGAGCCCACCACTGTAATCGATGTGCTGCCTTGTCCATCATGGAAGCCGAAGGGTTAGAGAGACCAACCAACAGCTTGGAACCCATGATTAAATGGAACTTTGAACCATACAAGAAGCCATGAAATTTATTGAGGATGAACACCATCGCTAAAGCCTCCTTTTCAATCTGAGAATATAGCTGCTGAGCAGGAATTAGTCTTGGAAGTGTAAGCAATGGTTTGTTCTGACCCATCCATGTGCTTGTGTGCAAACACTGCACCAAGCCCATGCTGAGAGGAATATGTGCCCAACACAAGATGCTGACCTGGCGGAAAAGTGGCCAGACATTGGGCAGCTTGAAGCTTAGATTTAAGAAAGTGAATGCTCAGTCACAAGCTGGAGACCAGAAAAAGGCACATTTTTATGCAAAAGCACATGCAGGGGTTGAGCAACAGCAGATGCATCCAGTAAAAACTTATGATAGTATGCAACTTAATCTAGAAACGCCTGCAGTTCCTTAATAGAGGTTGGCTGCTGAAAAGCTGCAGTTGCATCAACATGGCGATGCAACAGCGTGACCCATGTGTGAGAAATATCAAACCCTAGGTGCTCAATTGACAGCTGAAAAAATTGAGATTCGGTAACATTGCACTTGAGACCTGTAGACTGAAAAACAGAAAATAACAGTTGTTGAGGCAATTGTTGCAGCCGGGTACATAGGCTGGCAGTTGTTGTAAATAATGCTGAAAAATAGTGGACACACTAGTGATGCCAAAAGGCTAGCGTTGATATTGGTATAGGCTGAAAGGTGTATTGACATCATCCAAGGTGAGCTGGAGGTACACTTCTGACAAATCAGTCTTGGAAAAGTGGTGGCCACCTCGCAATTTTGAGAGAAAGTTGTCAGGGTGAGGCAAAGGGTACCGTATTTATTCGAATCTAAGCCGCACTTTTTTTTCCGGTTTTTGTAATCCAAAAAACCGCCTGCGGCTTAGAATCGAGTGCAAAGTAAGCAGAAGTTCTGAAAAATTTTAGTAGTTGCCGCCACAACTAACTTCTGCCGTCGAATATATGTAGCACTACACTGGCATGCTTTGCAGGCACAAAGATAAATACTGGCTCCAAAACCTCTGTGTCAGTAAATAAATTTAAAAAAAGGTGGAAGACGAGCTTTTTTCTCCGCCCCGAGTTTCGACCACTGCATTTTCATACATTATCCAATGAAGTAAATACAAATGCCGTATTGTTCATCTTCGAATGTAGCAGCATTTCAGTGTACTACGAAATTCCGACTGGCAAGACTGTTTGGGATGTTTGTCAATATGGCCAACTCTACGTTCTGAATTTTTTCCTACCTGTGAGAAGAGATGGTTGCTAATAGGAACTTTCATGAATTGTGAATCACATGCAGTATTCTCTGCACCATAAGAATAATACAAATATAAACATTTTGCTATGTATTTTTTCGTGTTTGCTGCTATCTCATTTAAATTCTGTCTGCCTAATAAACTATGAAACTAGAGTGAGACAACAGCAAATGCGGAAGAATATAGATATCATGTTTGTATTCATATTATTCTTATGCCTAATAGTGATACAGTCAGAAATGAAGCACGGCAATTGACTAGATTTTTAAATCTAAGATGACTCTAATTTCTGTGCAGAATGTAATGTACTAAAGAGGCGTCTGCAAAGATTTTCAAACAGAGAAAAATTTTTGTTAAACTCTTGTTCAGAACATCTTCTATCACACGCAGTCTATTATTTGGTTCTTGTTGATCATTATCAAAGACAGCAGCAGTGTAAGTAACAAGAAATAGCAGTCTCTTGCCATTGTTTTGCTAATGAGAAGATTCCTCTTTTTTTTTTTTTTTTTTTTTTTTTTTTTTTTTTTTTTTTTTTTTTAAGCAGCAGTAATGTGCACAAAAGCAAGCCATGCCGCGAGCGGCGACAGGCCATAAACACTCATTATCAGAATGTGACAAACAATGCATAACACAGTATAGTAATGCATTTTCACGTATAACAAAGAGAATGGCACTTATCAGATCAAAGAAAAATAAGCAATCAATTCAAACCAGACAAATCACATGAAAAAGGAAGGGTACGCATATAAATACGGACGGAGTGCCTGATGCATAGCAATGGCTACCTGGTAAAGCTTAACTGCTAAGCTTACGACTTGAACCAAACTACTGTAGCTGTATCGTCATTCATTCGACCTAAATTGTGTCTCATATTACAATGGACCAACTTTGTTTCGATTTGGAGGTGTGGCCTAAAACTTTTCTCTCCCCTTGAATTTTGAGTCTCAAATTTCAGGTGCGGCTTAGATTCAGGAAAATTTTTTTTTCCTTAATTTCGAGTCTCATTTTATAGGTGTGGCTTAGATTCGAGTGCGGCTTAGATTCGAGTAAATACGGTATGTGTCTATCACGGAGTGTGCATTAATCAGACTTCACGGGAAGAAAAGGCGAATGACACTGAGCAATGTCAATTGGTCTAATTCAGTCTTGACAGAGTCATGTAATGTGACAAGCTCCTGTCGCACCCAAAAAAATGAGGATGTGGGGATTCATTCATGGTAAGGTGTGCCTGTAAACTCGTAGCACAACCTAGCTCATGGGAAAACAGAGATGGAGTAGAGGGACTCCAGTTACTGACACGGAACTTGATCTGACATTAAATTTACCTGCTTGGCAATGAAGAAACCAAAAGTGTTAAATGCATCTAACCCAGAACAAGTCTGCAGTATGGAAATGATCCGCAACAAGGAAGTTGAGAGAGCAAACAACAGATTTGTAAGGGCAGGAGCAGAGAACTGACCTAGGATCAACATCTGCTGTTTATTGTAGCTAACCAACTTCTGTCAAGACTGTAAGGGGAGGGCAGCCCAAGTCCATGTATGTTTCTGCATTTACTAAAGTTAGTGCAGCTCCTGTGTCCACTTGCATTTTTAGCAGTTTATTAAACACACACAAGTCAATAAACAGTGTGTTTGGGAAGACAGTCATTGTTGAGATACAGTTTATGCCCATCAGTACTACTGTGTGTGCCACATTTGAAGAGGAGTTACACACTGATGCAATGTAGCCTTGTATTTGACACTTGTTGCAAACAGCACAATGCATAGGGCATGTGGCACTCTCATGTGGATGAAGCAGTATGGGCGAGACAGAAGGGGGCTGGCAGCAGATGTTGTGATGCTGTGTTGGTGCTGAGGCTGTAATCAACGCTGCCCCATGTGACACGAGTCAACTCTTGTTGACTGAAGAACTTCCAACACCTCTCCTCGTGCAGCAACCTTATATCCTGCGGCTTGTGACACTTGAAAGGACTGTGCTATATTGAGCACAGCCGTAAGCATCAGATTCTCACATTGAAGTGCTTCTTCCTGGACTACCCTATCAGGTACCAGACAGATAACAACATGTGGCACCATGTGTTGAGTATAGGATTTGTGATGGGTACTAGTGATAAATTTACGATGACAGCTCAGCCCACATTATTCTGCAGCCCTGGCTTTGTAAGACTGGTTTGGTCATTTCTAACAACAGTGAAATTCTACACATGTCACAATGACTATGGTAAGTTGAGAGAAGCTTGCACATTTCATCAAATGATAAACAGGCCAGTTCATGCAAAGGTGCAGATTGGCACATCAACAACTGATACACGTGCAGCAAAAGCCAGGAAGGGAAGAAAACCCTAAAAATGTTTGCATTGCTCATGCAAAAATCCTGGAAATGTTGGTGTAACTGTGTCTTGTAGGAGTCCCAATCTTTAGCAGATTAATCCTATGCAGGAAATGGCAATGATGTTTGCACTGACAGAAGAGTAACATGCTGCGAACAAGCAGATGTCACTTGATTATGAGTGGTGGTGAGAGCCTGCTTTTGTCCTGCAAAAACTTGCTGCTGGGTAGTGATATGTTGGAGTATTTCTTCCATTGAGATGTTTGTCAGGTGACTTAGCACTGACGCTAACATGCTGAGAAGATGTAGCCCTCACTCATCGCCAAGTTTGTTGCAACAAGAACAAACACAATTTATGTAACATAGTACTTTATAGAGCCACACGTAAGATACACAGGTTGCAGAATAGGTTGAGCGCTCATTTGCATTCACTTAAATAATAATGTTTCTTTGGCGACTCCCCAGAGCACACCAGGGGGTTGACCCATGTGGCCTCCATAAGCAGGTCTGTGAAATGTATGGACACACGACCTGTGAAATCGCATGCATCTCAAACGAAGGTACATCATTCATAAATACTGAAGTTTTTGCTGTAGTCAAAAGTCTTTGTTCCTTGAGTATTTGGCAATTGAATTTCACCTTCCAGAACTGTATTTCCCTTTCTTCTCATAAATCTCAATTTCTCCTGTCATTTTTAATGTGTAGGACAATGAGGTTGTTAAGCCTCTCATTGTCAGTCTGCTGTTGTACATGTGGCTTGCTACTGTGGAGTTTTAATGGGTTTTTCAAATGTAAAATGAAATGCAATCAGTAGAGCTTAATTTGTAGATTCCACTGTGTTCGGTTATAGGAGTTGTGGGGCCTCCAGTGTATCATAAGCAATGACATAGTTTGTTATTTTTGGCAAAGGAGATTTTAACACATGTAAATTTTTATTTATTTATCAATTTAATAGTAACATATTTATTTGCTTATTTTGTTGTTTCCAGTGTGTGCTTTGTCTTTACTTGTGTTCTAGATTTTGAGACAGTTTTTTTGAGTGGCCATTGTTTGTTACTTGAGCTATGTATATGTAAATTAATGCATAATTTCTGTGACTCCAAAAGTACATTTTACAAATCACTGATTTGTTATACAGAAGTGAGGTCAAGTTGAAAAAGAATCATAAGTGCCCTTTTTCATAGAAAAAAGTAAATTAATGAAAAGAAAATACAAAAGAACAAAAAATGACATTAGTTTATTGGCACTATTGCAGTATCATTTATATTCATTCACTCATGGCGTTCTGTCAGTCCCATCACAAAAGAGAGCCTTCAGTAATGTGGTATGAATGAAGTCAGACATCAACAAGCAGGAGTGACCACAGCTGGCTACTTGTGTACAGTATACTAACAACAAAGTATGATTTCTGCTAGTTTAATCATAGTGATAAGTATGATTATTGCTTCTACATTACTTGGTATATGTAGAGACAAACAGATACTTTTAAAAATAACATTGTTGCTTGTCCCATACTATTCCACTCTTATTTTTATCTAATACTTAAAACAAAGCATTTATGTAACTTTCCATAGACCACTGTCTGTGTGCTTGAAAAGTCAAGATCCATCCAGTACAAAAATTCTGGATGACATTTTGTCCACCACCAGACATCAGCTACACACTTCCATTCTCATTATAACTACTAAGAAGCAACTGTACCTATGTTTTGATAGTTGCCATCCTTTCCATTTCAAACGATCCCTCCTGTGCAGCCTTGACAGTTGAAGCAAACATATTTGCTCAGATGCAGACTCTTTTCAGCAATACACCGCCATTCTCACCTCAGCCTTCACTGGATGTAGTTACCCCACCAGGCTAGTGCAAATGGAGATTTCCAGGGCTGTCACATCCAGTCCTGTTACTGTTTACCTCTCCAAAAAACAACTTGGAAGTACAGCTCTCATCACTCATTACTATCCTGGTCTTGAACGTATTAATGATCTACTTCAACAAGGCCATGACTTTTTAAAATAATGTCCCAAAATTAATGTCCATTCTGTCTGATATTTTGCCCACCACACACAGAATAGCTTTTTAGTGCCCCCACCCCCCAAAAAATCTCAGCAATATTCTGCTCAGACCCAATGCTCCTTCTGCACCCATTTCCCTATCGTGTGGCTCCTACCCCGTGATCAATCCCGCTGTAAGGCTTGGCCTATTCACCCTCCAACCATTATCTATATCAGCCCCATAAGTGGCAAGGCATACTATCAAAGGGAGAGCCACCGTTGAAACAACACATGCCGTGCACCATCTGTTATGTAAACACTATTTGGCCTTCTGCATTGGTACGACTACCACCAAGTTATCAGTTAGGATGAGAGGGCATAAACAGCGGGTGTACACTGGCAACATGCGATACCCTCTTGCGATGACAGTGATGACGTTGATACATATTTCACCTCACTTGCCATCTGGATTCTTCCCCCAGTCACCAGTTTCTCAGAACTCTGTAGATGGGAACTGGCACTACAACATGTCCTTGGTTCTCGCCACCCATCCATCCATACTTTATGTTAATTTTCTTCAGTCTCTACATTTCTTGTCAGGAGCTGTTCCTTTCTTCACTCCCTTTTAATTTTTTTAGCTGTTTTTTGCTGATCTTTCTGTTCTCCCCCACATGTACAACAAACAATTTACTTAGTTTCCTGCTCGGGTTAACTCTCGCACTGATTTCTTGTCAATAATCTCTGCCTTTCTTATGGCCCTATCTTCCACCTTTAACTTCTCACTTTTTTTTTTTAATCGTGTCCCATGTAGTTCCCAACAGTCAGTCTTTCCTTCTCATCCCATCCGATAAGTCTCTCCTGACGTAGGGTTATTTGTGACTTCTTAACTCTCCCATTTCATAAACCTTGCCAGTCCATTTTCTTCATCCTTCTTCCTTCCCCTTCAACCCTTCTGCCAGAAGAAGATGCTACAGGCTCTGAAAGATTGCATGTTTACTTAACCCTTATATGTTTTCTCGTGCCACCACTTGGTGAGTAGATCTTTTATCTATCCACTTACATTTTCCAAAATTGATTATTTTTGTTGAAATGGTAGAGTTAGGCTGAATTTAAATTCCTGAGTCCAAGTATTCAGATAGGAATTTTCAGTTTCTTGCATGGTGTTCACAAATGACAGATCTTTGCACCAGAATATAACACTCCTTTCTGAGCCCAAGAGAGGGATCCACAGTCATTATGGAAATTATTTGTATATTGATTGTATCTGTGAACTCATCCACTGTTGTCATTAACTGCAAGCAAGTGTATGCAAAGTGTTACAGTAATCTTTTATCCAGGATGGTACAGTGAGATAGATTTCTAAGTGCAATGCAGGTCAAACTGAGCCTTTTAGTTCACTCATCCACATGGCCGTACCACCTCAGTTTATTATTCGTCTGGATAATCAGAAACTTCACATATGGTGACTCATACAGTGTATACCCATTAATTCCAATTTCTGGTACCTGTAACTTATTTTCACTTTGTTGGGATTACATCATACAATTTTTTGCAAGATTAAGGGTTATGCTGTTGGCTATGATCCAGTTGTAAACCTGTTCCATTATTCTCCTGATTTTGTCAGTATCAGTATACTTCTGTCATCAGCAAATATTACAGGTTTCGAAGAGTCCTTCAATATTTCCAGGAAATCATTTACATAGACCAAGAACAGAAGCAAGCCAAGCACTGAACCTTGCAGCACGCCATATTTAACGTGTAGACTGCCATATGTTGTGCGGTGGATATTTCATTACCAGGCTGGACAAGGCAGACAGCATCAGACACATGGTTCTGATGTGGCCACTGGTGGCCCGACAGCAATCAACATGTTAATGCTTCCCACTCTTTCAGTTGCATGGTTCCCAACTATTACAGATTCTGTGTAATTATTATTATGCATTCACCATCGTAATTAGAAGTTACTAAAAAAATTGAAGAAACAGAATTTCACAATTTGATGCTCTGAAAAATCAGAACAGATGCTGTTCACATTTTGCTGTAATGATGTTCTTCATGAGTACATAGTAAACCTGCCTACAAATGATTCTGTCACTGCAACTTACTAAGATAATTACTCTGAATGATGATGAAAAGTTTTTGTTCTGCACGTGTCAGCTTAAAGGATAAGAATAAAACTGTTTTTGGACCAAGTGACATCACAAGGTTCAAGGCATTTCTGTGTAAGCTGTTGTAGTTGTTCTAGCCACGTGATGTCTCAAGATGTGCAGTTCACCTTTTTATCCATACTTAATAATACACTTTGTACTGACACTGCTATAATAATGGCTGCCTCGCCTTTAATTTTTTTTTTAAATGTGCCATAAATAAATTATTATAGACCCTGAAATTTCTGGTAATTTTTGTGGAAGATTGTTCAGTAGTTTTATCCATCCTTTTAGAATTCAAAAACGCTATGTGTAAAGTGTTAGCTGCTAAGGATTTTTTAAATTGTTTGTCAAAAATGCAAGAAATTAAACTTTTTTTTGTTCCGTCAGCAACTGTTAACAGTTTCCATGAAGACAAGTCTGACACAAATGATAATGCTGATTTGTTTTACTTACAGTTTTTTATTCCTGGAAAATGTTCTTTATTTTGGGCCAGAAACTGTCTGAAATCTAGCTTTTAAAGACCTAAATCAGGCTTATAATTTTTAAGATTTTCCAGGGGAGGTTCCCTCCATCAGCCATACTTGCCATTTGATTTCTGGCAGCCCCTTCTCAAGGCTACTGTGCCATCTGCTATTAGGACCCCCTATTTTCTCTTGTTAAGATATGACTCATCCGTGCAAGGAGAAGACCTTTAGTTTCATACTATTTCAGTTTCCTTAGCAGAATTTTGTTATCTATGCAGTCAAAGGCCTTAGTAGGATTACAGAAAATAGTTATTTGTTGTACAGAAGTGTGTCAAAATTACAGTAAAATGTAATGACTTTAAAAAATAACTTTGAAAAGCTCTAATTTTTTTATAGGCATTTGTATCACTACAAGTACTACTATATCATTTTTAAGTGTACAGAAAAATGATTTTATTTTTATTTTATTTATTTATTTATTTATTTTTATTTATTTATTTTTGTTTAATTTGTGAAATTTTCATCCATATATTCTTCTGTGAAATAGTGACACTTATCTACTAAAAGGTTGCATCTACTACAAGGTTGTACAGCCATTGCTTCTGTAACCCAAGCTCCTTGTGTAATGCCTTCTAGTGTATTATAAATCCTTAGTCCCATATATAGTGGTTGTGTGAGCATAAGACTTTAATATTTTTTTAATCTTGTCATGGAAGTTTGAAATTTTCTTTGTGATGAGTGCTATAATAATGCTTGAAATGGTAAATTTTCAAGGGTATAGTGATTATTGCAAAGAAAACCAAAAGTTCATAACTGCAGAGAAGAAACGGTTAGTATTTTAAATAGTGGTTGACATGAATTGCTTTGACGCTGATGACAATGCTGTCATTGTCATTGGCTTTCAAATTCCAGTAGAAAGAACATACTTTGAAGAGTTTCTTTAAAGTATGGGGTACACCAACAAAATAGCTTTCAGGAAATTAATAAAAACTCCAGTGCAGCACCTTTTCGACACAGTTTTAGCAATTTAAAGATGATAAAAAACTACTTGAGGTGTAATATAGGTGAAGCAGACTGTCAAATTCAGCTATCTTGTCAGCAGACTATGATACAGTTGCTGGATTTCACTTCAGTGGCTTATCCACTGAATTTGCTTCACTCAAGGCAAGGAAATGGAAACTAAACTTACAATAAAAACTTAATTTCTGGTAAAGAATATGTTCTCAGTCCTTATTTATAGCTCTTTCTTATTTCCAATTAATAATTATGCAGTATCAATATTTATTAGGAGCAAATAAAAACTTGATGCTTCAGGATGTTTTTTAGTCTAGTTATGCCTAAATTTCTTTTTGCCCCATTTTGGTTTATTTGTTGCTCCATCTACCCATCTGATCTTCAGTATTCTTATGCAGCACATCATTTCAAAATCTTTTGTGCTCTTCCTGCTTGAATTGCCTTTCATCCACATTTCAGTGCCATAGAAGGCTACATTCCGGACAAATACCTTCAGAAAAGATTCTCTATCCCTTTGGGTTAACAAAATTCATCCACTGCGTTCAGCATTTAATTTCACAATCTAACATCCTCAGCATCATCTAATTTACCAACACTTCATTCCATTACCCCTGTTTTACAGTTTCTGACATTCTTCTCATTACCTGTTTTTGAGACCATATCCCACATTGTTAGCAGTCACTGACAGAATTATAATTTCACTGGTGAATTGCAAAGTTCTTATGTCTTCTTCCTGAAATTTAATTCCTTATTTCCCTATCATAGTTTCCCTTTTGTTTTCTTCATAGCATGCTCAATTAGAGATTGAATGACATTGGGGATAGGCGATATCCTTGTCTCACTTTCTCCTCGAATGCTTCCCTGTAATTTCTTTGAGTCTTATAATTGCAGTGTGGTTTCTCTAGAAGTTATAAATAGCTGTTCACTCCCTGTATCTTATTGCTATTGCCATTAAAGTTTCATAGAGTGTAGTCCAGTCCTCATTGTCAAAAGCTTTCTCTAAGTCTGCACATGCTATAAACATAAGTTTGCCGTTCATTAACATGTCTTCTAGGACATGTAGGGTCATTATTTACACATATGTTCCTATATTTCTCTGGACCCAAACTGTTCTTCACCAAGATCCGCATCTAGAAAATTTTCTGTGTGGAACGGTCACACAGTTAGAGGCATCGTGTCACCGATTGCATGCCCCCTCCCGCCGGAGGTTCGAGTCCTCCCTTGGGCATTCGTGTGTGCGTGTGTGTGTGTGTGTGTGTGTGTGTGTGTGTGTGTTGTTCATAGCATAAGTTAGTTTATGTTAATTTAGTATGTGACATACAAAAGATTTGTAATAGGTCTCATCTTTTTACCTATGTGACCCTCTGCTGCTGTCACTGTTTCACCCCTGAAAGCAATCCATTCATTTTCTATTGTATTCCTTTCCCCTATTTTAGCCAAACATTGTCTAATGCTCCTTCTGAAACTCTAAACAACCTGTGGTTATTTCCTTTATCCAGGTCCCATCTCCTTAGTTTCCTGTCTTTTTGCAATTTTTTGCTTTTAACCTACAGTTCATAACCAATAAATTATGCTCAGTGTCCACATCTGCTCCTTGAAATGAAATATCTATCTTACCATTTCAGTGTCCTTAGATCTCGTCCACATATACTGTCTTCTTACATGATCCTTAAATCAAGTATAGGCAATGTTCCAATTATACTCTTTGCAAAATTCTGTCAGGCGGCAACATTTTCCATTACTTTCCCCAAGTCTATGTTATGCTAGTATTTTGCACGTCTTCCTTTTCATCACAACTATCTAAACAATGTCCTTCATCCCATCGGATATTCTATCACTCTCATCGTCATCTGTGGAGCTAGTAGGCATGTAACCTAGTACTTCTGTGGTGGCTGTTGGTTTTGTGTCTATCTTTGCTACAATAATGCATTCATTATGCTGTTCATAGTAGTGTACCTGCATTCTTATCATGTTACTCATTATGAGACCTAAACATCTGACTTTGTGTTGACGACCTGATACTGACCTGACCACAAATCACATTCTTCCTGCTATTGCAGTTCACTAACTCCCTCTACATCTAACTTACATCTATCTATTTACCTTTTTAAATTCTCTAAGCTGTCTACCATATTGAGATATCTAACATACCATGCTGTGACCCATAGAATGCCAGTTTTGTTTTCCCTGATGACAACATTCACCTGAGTAGTCCCCATCCAGAGATACGAGTGGGAGACTACTTTACCTCTAGAGCATTTTACCTGAGAGGACACCATTTTCATTTAACTGTTCAGTACGGCAGAACACCTTTGAGAAAAAAAGTCACAGCAATAGTTTCCCCTCGCTTTCAGCCTTTCGCAGTTCCAGCATTCCATGTTGGTTGATGTTACGAGGCCAGGTCAGTCAGTCATCCAACAACTACTGAAAAAGTTGCTGCCCCTTTTCATGAGGTACAGCATAATCTGTCCACTTCACAGACAGTCCTTCATTGTGGTTGCACCTATGTTATGACTACCTGTATCGTTTCACCTCTATAGCTGATTTAAGAAATATTTTTTCAATAAAACTTCGTTGTTAATCAACCTACCTTACAAATTACAAAATTTCCTAAATTTATGTAGTAAACATTGAAACATTTCAGAAAATTGCTTTTCAGGAAGGGGGTGAAGCCTTAGTAGTTCTGCCAAGGTCACAGGATCACATTGATACGTCTCTGAGTGGGGACTGTCAACAAAGAGTTGCTTGTACTAAGTTCATTATTGTGTTACCCATAACTGTGCTACAACCATTGTTTTGCAGGTATTAAGAATTACTTTACTTTACAAAAGGGTTGAGAATGGTATTTTCCTAGCATATCACGTCTTCTGATTCTCAGAGGAGTGCCCATGTTTCTGAGTCAGATCCATATGTCTGGAAGATTGCATTTTGGCAATCCATCTTTTGATTATTCTGTGCTATTTTACTGTCAAGTACGTAGCACACAAATCACAGCAACTTTTCTTCCTGCTACCATCCATATTAACTTCCTGTTGATGATATAAACAAGTTTCAAAATCCAAAAATGTAACTGCCATAAAATAATTGCTAAATATTTCACACTGTACAATATACTTTCTGTGGGATGTTGTCACGGGTACTGAAATCTGTTGCCTGGACCTCTGGCCTGTTAAGCATGCACTGTAGTCCTGAGTTTACTGAAAAATCAAGAAAGTTCACTGATTTACTGCACACACTGATAATTCCGTATACCTCCTATTGATTTCTGCAAAAGTTCTATAAACAGCATAAGTGAATTTGCAGAAAAGGTAAGGTCCTCATTAGATGAGAGTGGAAGGTCTGTGGCTATTGGTTTCCTGTACATGGCAAAATCATGCTTGTATTCTTCATTCCTGTCTGTCAGATTGAGGAAATTTATAGACTGATTCACTTAATATTGTACTGTAAAGTTTGTGTTTGTATGGTGAGAGCTGAATTCAGCTGGTAGGCGGTCTATGTCATTTACGATGTCATTGAACATAGGTCAGTATCAACAACATATCTTTTATAATAAATTACCTTTTCTGTTGGTTTGCTTTTACCCTTTAAAAATTTGTTAACTAAGCAATTTATAGAAATATGCGATTGGAGACTACACAAGTTGTTACCTTTCTTTCTGTTGGTAGTTTTTGTTATTGAAGGTTAAGTACTTCTGTGACAGTACCAGCTCAAGAAAGTCAGTAAGCTCTGATATTTTGGCACTTGTCTTTGTATATCTTAACTATTTCTGTTGTTTACCAAGTAACAGAAGTGTTGAAGTATAAAAAGGAACACAAATAAGAATGAAAATTTTATGAGATGTTGGGTGAATCTTTGTTGGAGCTACATGCACGCGCGAACACACACACGCGCGTGCACACATGCGCGCGCCCACACACACACACACACACACACACACACACACACACACACACACACACACACACACATTTGTTACAGCTATGTTGTGCTGGTTCAACCCACAATGCCAGTATCACAGTTCAGCAAGTAGACTAGGGTGACATATCGTGTCAGGTGGAAGGGGTGAGTGGAGATAAAAGGCGCAGGAAGTGGGGGGGGGGGGGGGGGTTGTGGAAGAGTAACTAATGGCTCAGGGAGAGGCAGCAGCTGTACAAGATAGGAATGGGCGATGGATAGGCGGCAGCTGCATTGGATAGTGGTGTGGCACACATGCACCATGGACGATGAGTTTGTGCAATGCACAATGAATGTGACATGGAGGAGCAGACTGGGCGAGGGTGACAGACCAGAGGAAGGGGAAGAGGATGCGAGTGCAAGGGGCCATTGGATATGCAGGCCAGGAAGGTTACAGGAACGAAGGAAGTGTTGCAAGGATAATTCCCATTTTGATGCACAGTTGGTTGGTTTAGACTGTGTTGGTTGGATGAATTAGGCAGGTCTTGCAATTGGATCTTCCACTGAGATATGTTCATTGTGACAAGTGATTGGCAGTGGGAATAGCATTTGGGCCAGGACATTGTGTAGATTGGGGGAGGGAGGGGGAGCACAGACAGTGGAATACCACTTTAGGAGGGGAGTGAAGGATTGTGGATATGTTGTCCTTCATTTCTAGGCACAATGATAGATGTCAAAGCCTTGGCAAAGGACATAGTTCAGTTGCTCCAGTCCAGGATGATATTGGGTGATAAGCGGTTCTTAGGAGTGGTGGGAGAATTAGAAGTGTGTGAGGATATAGCAAGGGAAACCTGTTTCGGGGGTAGTGCCTGTCTTTGAAGGCCTACCAGCATACTGGGCAATGAAATTATCATCACCTCAGAGTGAAAATGCTGGTGCTGTTGATGGTTAGTGGGCTTTATATAGATGGAGCCATGAGAGAGATGGAAGTCAATGTGCAGAAAGCTGGCACACTGTGCTCAGGAGGACAAGCAGAAGTGAGTGGGGAGAAGGTGATGAGGCTGCAGAGGGCCCTGGGTCCTGATCATGAAGGTATCATCACTGACCATGAACCAGATAAGGGCCTTAACATAGGCTGATTCGGTTTCCTCTATATAGTCTGTAAACAGATTAGTATAGTAGTGTGCCATGCAGATGCTCATGGCCATGCCACAGGTTTGTTTTACAAGGGCTATCCAGAAAGCACAATACGTTTTCACCTGCAGTGACAATAGGCGGGACTAACATTGCCATATAGTTGTGTGATTATTTCCCATTCAATCAGCATCCAGCCATGCTAGCATGAGGTTCATTTCATTTCTCATTATTTCACAATAGAAGTTTTAAATGTTTGCTGGAATTGAAAATCCCACAAGTCATGAAGTGTGATCAGTAATAAGGATTTTGTTGCCAAACTCATTGAAATTTTTCAGCAACTGTGTGAACTGTGTGGAAACAATATAGTCACTGAAGGCAGAATGTGCTTTGGTGCATTAGGTTTAAAAGTGGTCAAAATACTGTTCAAGATAAAGAGCAAGGTGTAATACTGGCCTCAAAAGACAATGAAAAGATTAAAAACAAACTGACAGTTAACATCTGACTTTCACCCAGTGACTACCATCTCTTTCCAAGAATGAAGACATGGTTTGCAATGCAGCACTTTGACAACAACGCAGAACTGCAGGAGTACGTGACTAACTGGTTGAAGTCTAAGGCAGTAGAATTTTATGACAACAGAATTTCAAAGCCTGTTCACTGCCCTGATAAGTAACTAAATTTGCGTGGAAACTTTACTGAAATGTAATATCTAAGTGGCACTTTCAAATTAATAAAACATCATTTATTCCTACACTTTACTTTTTTAATACTGAAATATAATCTGCTTTCTGGATAACACTCACATATGTGAGGTCTGTTCATATAATTCTAGAAGATTCATAATTTCATGCTTATGATGTGTTGGAGCAAAACTGCCATTGGCGTCCCTGCACTCACCTGTGTTTATAGTGTAACAGATGAAAGTTTCATTATTGTATGTCTGTTAGTTATTATTCAGTGCTGTATTGAGTTGAATTTTGTGTGAAACTCAAGAAAACCTTTACAGAGACAGATGGTGATGAATGCTAATGCCATACTTGGTGTCACAAATGTTACACACAGTTTAAAAATGGCCAGACTGAAGTTAAAGATGACCCTCGTTCAGGACGCCCATCAATGTTGCCCCACGATGCTCATGTCAAGAATGTCAACAGAACTGTGCATGCCAATGCAATACTGAATCTCCAAGAGATTGCAGAAGAATGTAACATTTCAATTGGATCATGTTGTGAAATCCTGACACAACATCTTGGAATGCATTGTGTTGCTGCCAAGTTCATCCCACAGCTCATGAGCCAAGACCGGACAGACCTTTGCCTCACAATCTGTGAACTTTTAGATCACTCAAATGAGAACAAGAGAATCATAGCTGGTGATGAGATGTGGGCCTACGGTTATTATGTTGAGACCATGGTTCAGTCTTCACTGTGGGTCGGGAAAGGTTCTCCAAGACCAAATGAGCTGGTCAGGTCAGGCAAATGTCAAAGCCATGCTCACAGTTTACTCTGACTTTGAATGATTAGTTCATCACAAATTTGTGCGACAGGAACAAACTGTTAATCAGTAGTACCATCAGAATGTGTTGCGATGCCTGCGAGAAAATATGAGAAGGAAATAGCCTGAAATGTGGTGAGACAATTCATGGCTCTTGCATCACAATAACACACCTGCACGTTCTTCCCTGTTGGTGCATGACTAACGAAATCACTGTGCTGCCTCATCCTCCATACTCTCCAGACCTGGCCCATACGGACTTTTTTTTATTCCCAAAGTTGAAAACCCCATCAAAAGGACAAAGATTTGCAACAATAGATGAGATAAAAGAAAATTCGCAGATAGGGCAAGAGGTGTACCAAGACTGCTTCCGAATGTGGAAATGGCATTGGGAACAGTGTATCAATTGTGGAAGAGAGTATTTCAAAGGAAACGTTGCACAATAAGTAAAAGGTAAGCATAGAAAAATTTTGAGGGCAAAGTTCCGGAATTTTTCGAACAGGCTTGTACACTGTAAGGGGTGGGGTAGGAGGACACACCTTGAAGGAATCAGGAATTACCCAAAAATAGCAGAAGTCAGTAGACTTGATGTACATTTACAGACAAACAAATGATTACAGTTTCAGAAACATTGGATGATTTATCCAAGAGAAAGTGTTTCGCAACACATTGGGCACCTTCTGGCCCTTATGCAAGCATTGAATGATACAGTTGTTGGATGTCTTCCTGAAGGATATAATGCCAGACTCAGGCCAATTGACATATTAGATCATCAAAATCCTGAGTTGGTTGGAGGGTACAGCCCATAATGCTCCAAACATTCTCAATTGTGGTGAGATCCAGTACCCATTTTGGCCAAGGTAGGGTTTGGCAAGCATGGAGACAAGCAGTAGAAACTCTCACCCTGTGTTGGTGGGCTTTATCTGGCTGGTCATTGGGGTCCAGTTCAAAGTGGGACTCATCACTGAAGGCAATTCTACTCCAGTCAATGAGATTCGAGACCAAAGACACATCTAGAGACACCCTGGGCAGTGACAGTGATGGTATACCAACCTGATTGTCACAGACCATATGGCCCGACAACCAGGTGCATTAATCTGGGGTACAATTTTATTCCATAGTAGGACCTTTTTGATTGTCATCAATGGCAACCTTACAGCACAGTGGAGTGTCAACAATATTCTACACACCGTTTTGTTGTCCTACATGGCAAGCTATCCTCAGCTTACATTTCAGCAAGAAATGCCTGCTCGCACACAGTGAGAGCTTCTACTGCTTGTATTTTGCGTACCAAACCCTACCTTGGCAAGCAAGGTTCGCCAGACCTCTCTCCAATTGAGAATGTTTGGAGCATTAAGGGGAGGGCTGAAGGCCCAGCTCAGGATTTTTATGATGTAACTTGCCGACTGGACAGAATTTGGTACGATATCCCTTAGAAGAACATTCAACAACTCTATCAATCAGTGCCAAGCCAAATAATTACTTGCATAATGATCAGGGGAGAACCAATGAGTTATTGACTTCCACAATTTATGAAGCTCTTCCTCTTGAATAAATTATCCAGTTTTTCTGAAACTGTAATCTTTTGTTTGTCTGTAGATGTACATCACATTTCTTCTTCTTCTTCTTTTTCAAGTGTATCTTCTCCTCAGATGAGAAATAGTTATGTGTGAGGAGACAATTAGGTGTATGAATAATGAGATAGTGATTTTGGGATTGGAAAGACATTGAGAGAGAGGTAGTGTTTGATAGCAACAATGCCATGGGCATGGGGAGACGGCATCAACAGTGAGTAGTAGGGATCCATTTGATAATGCAGTGGTGATAGTCAAGAGTCTCTCAAGGTAGTAGTTTGTATGTTTAATATGGGAGGTTGGAGGTGTTGGTTAACAATAATGGAGAGTTTTTCAATGGGCTTACAGAAACCAGATAGAATGGGGCATCCATGATTGTTGGACATCATTCAAGGGAGGAAGGAGGTGGGTTCAGGGGAAGGATTCTGGAATGCTAGACTTCTGGGATGGGGTCTCTATGGCAGGGGCCTGTGGTGGGAAGAGCCAGATAATTGGTGGATGCCTTCTGTCAGGTAGTTGCTGTGATTCATCATGACATGCAGAACCTTGTCTGCAGGATCAGTCTCGAGGTTGTGGATGTCTGTTCTTTCTTCCATTGAGAGCTAATGGACTTGGGGAAGGATGATGATGATGATGATGATGATGATGATGATGCTGAGGTCTAGTTGCATGTTAGGAATTCCTAGAAGGTAACTAGACAGTGGTTAGGTGGTAGAGGAGGAGAGTCACAGTTGGTTGTATGTATGTACTGGAATAGGCAAGATTCGGTGTTGGGATTGGATTGGCTTTGGTAGGAGGGATTGGATTGGTTTTCGTAGGAGGGATTGGTAGCTAAAAAAGTGGTTCCACTGTGAGGATGAGGAGACGGAGAGTAGGTGTTTGATGAGTCCAGCATGGTTGAACTTGGGTGTGGGGCTGAAGGTGAGGCCTTTGGATAGGCCTAAAATTTCAGCAGGATTGAAGTTTTTGCTGGCTAAGTTCACAAGTGTTTTGGGTCTGTTTAGATTTGGATATTGTTATATATTGGGAAGGAGTTTTGAAGGGTATTACTGCAGGAAAAGGTTGGCAATTGAGGGTCTGGATGCTATGAAGGATTGACATGGAGGCCACTGGTGGTAGGATAGGTGTTGATGGGTAGTGGTGCTCTGATCAAAGCAGAAAATTATATTTCACCTCTAAATCAACCATAATCCTCTACACATTGCTTCCATCATCATTTTACATCTGTCACTGTTTTTCTTGTGCACAGTGATCACTAACGCCTGAATGAAAGACAAAACTTAATGTATTCACTGGAGTATGGGCATAAGTCTGAAATGTTTTAAATAAGCTACCTTCAGAAGTGACTGGGTGGTCTAGTGGCTAGCATTGCTGCCTTTGGATCATAGGGTCCCGGGTTCAATTCCTGGCTGGGTTGGGGATTTTCTTTGCCTGGGGACTGGGAGTTTGTGTTGTCCTCATCATTTCATCATCATCATCATCATCATTCATGACAGTGGCTATATTGGATTGTGTAAACAATTGGGCTATGAAAAACTTGGGACTTTGTATGGGTGCTGATGACCACACAATTGAGCGTCCCACAAACCAAACATCATCATCTTCAGAAGTGTCTGGTAGCAGATTTTCTTCAACACTATCCTTCATCTAATTGACTCATTCTTTAACAGAATGAACATTTAGCTACAACCAAATTGTAACTGATGATGAAAAACAAGCTTTTAAATGCATAGTGCAATAAATAATATATTAAAATGACTGAAGGAGGCTTTCTTAACTGAAATATTCATACAAACAACAGCCAAAGCATAAGCATCAACAATGAGAAATTTAAACGACTGTTAGCATAAATCTACCAGCTGCTGTATAGATTTAATACATCACAATACATTTTGTGTTGGTGCACATTCAGTGATAGCTGCTTACCATATTATCAACTGGGAGTGACATTTGAGGAAATACAGCTAATATTATATAAGGAACACTGTCAGTGTTGCTTATTTTTCTATCAGTTTTTCTATAGAGTGTCAAAAGCAGAAACTCCCACAGTGGACACAAAACTCGAATACACCATGGTAGTAATAGACGGTACATGTGAGAGTGTTTCTGCAAGACTCGGTATCAAGGGTGGGCATAAACATATCATTGGATCGACACCGGACTCAACCCCAGATGTGACTTGAAACTTCAGACAAAACCTCATTTCACTATTATTTATATTCACCTTTCACACTTTCGTCATTGGAGGAGACTTTGAACATCCTAAAATCAATTGGGATAATTATAGTTTTTTAAGTGTTGAGTGTGACATGATATCTTGTGAAACAATACTAAATAGCTTCTCAGAATACTTAACAGAGCAGATAATTTGGAATTCCACACATCATGGAAATAAGTTGGATCTCTTTAAGGATATCCTCATTAAAGCTGGTATCAGTGACCCCTGAGGCAGTTGTACCAATAATGATTACCAAAGCACAAAGTGCAACTAAAATGAGTTGAAAAGTCCAGTAAACGAGATACAGACAGTGGTGCACATCTCAAACCGGAACACAACATGTAGCTCTGGAAAGGAACATCTAGAGGAACTGGAACTGTTGATGGTACAGAGAACAGATGTGTACATTGTTGAACATCGTGTGATGGGAGGTGTCCTCTGTGGCATGTAGTCTCTGTAAAGAAACAGCAAATACTGTACTACAGGTGTAAAGCAAAGCATAGATCTATAGATAGAAAAATGTTAATTGAAATACACTGTCAATGCTTGAATTCTTCAACAATTACCATAGCAGAACCTTATCGAAATACCCCAACAAAATTCCGGTCACACATATGCATTTTAGTGGCACTGAAGTTAGTATCTAGCCATTCATAGATCAAACAGAAACTGAAAGTGAGAGTTGAAAAGCAAAAACAGGAATGCTCAAGACTATTACCAAATCTTCCTTTACACAGAAAGTTCCAGAAGTACTGTCCCACATTAATTTTTCCACCCCTGCAAAGATAAGTGATACATATATTAGTGAATATTCCACTGAGAATATCTGGAATGGCCAAAATTAGACAGTACTGCAGTCTGACTGAATCCCAATTAGATTCTATACAGCATTTAAGAGTGAATTTGCCCTTCTTTTAACCATAATTTAGATTGCTTGAACAAAAAACTATGCTTGTTGGTTGGAAGAAAGCACAGTTCATGCCCATCTACAAGAAGGGTGGCAGAAATGGTCCACAAAACTGCCATCCAATATATCTGTCACCTAAGAAGGTTGTATACATGGAAGAAGCCTCAAGATACTGACAGGTTTCAGACAGATTATATAATGGTAAGACAGAGATTTAGGAAACAGGTTTTAAATTGTAAGACATTTCCAGGGGCAGATGTGGACTCTGACCACAATCTATTGGTTATGACCTGTAGATTAAAACTGAAGAAACTGCAAAAAGGTGGGAATTTAAGGAGATGGGACCTGGATAAACTGACTAAACCAGAGGTTGTACAGAGTTTCAGGGAGAGCATAAGGGAACAATTGACAGGAATGGGGGAAAGAAATACAGTAGAAGAAGAATGAATAGCTTTGAGAGATGAAGTAGTGAAGGCAGCAGAGGATCAAGTAGGTAGAAAGACGAGGGCTAGTAGAAATCCTTGGGTAACAGAAGAAATATTGAATTTAATTGATGAAAGGAGAAAATACAAAAATGCAGTAAATGAAGCAGGCAAAAAGGAATACAAACGTCTCAAAAATGAGATCGACAGGAAGTGCAAAATGGCTAAGCAGGGATGGCTAGAGGGCAAATGTAAGGATGTAGAGACTTATCTAACTAGGGGTAAGATAGATACTGCCTACAGGAAAATTAAAGAGACCTTTGGAGAAAAGAGAACCACTTGTATGAACATCAAGAGTTCAGATGGAAACCCATTTCTAAGCAAAGAAGGGAAAGCAGAAAGGTGGAAGGAGTATATAGAGGGTCTATACAGGGGCAATGTTCTTGAGGACAATATTATGGAAATGGAAGAGGATGTAGATGAAAATGAAATGGGAGATATGATACTGTGTGAAGAGTTTGACAGAGCACTGAAAGACCTGAGTCAAAACAAGGCCCCAGGAGTAGACAACATTCCATTAGAACTACTGACAGCCTTGGGAGAGCCAGTCCTGACAAAACTCTACCATCTGGTGAGCAAGATGTATGAGAGAGGCGAAATACCCTCAGAATATAATAATTCCAATGCCAAAGAAAGCAGGTGCTGACAGATGTGAAAATTACCGAACAATCGGTTTAATAAGCCACAGCTGTAAAATACTAACGCGAATTCTTTGCAGATGAATGGAAAAACTGGAAGAAGCTGACCTCGGGGAAGATCAGTTTGGATTCTGTAGAAATGTTGGAACACGTGAGGCAATACTGACCCTACGACTTATCGTAGAAGTTAGATTAAGGAAAGGCAAACCTACGTTTCTAGCATTAGTAGACTTAGAGAAAGCTTTTGACAATGTTGACTGAAATACTCTCTTTCAATTTCTGAAGGTGGCAGGGGTAAAATACAGGGAGCGAAAGGCTATTTACAATCTGTACAGAAAGCAGATGGCAGTTATAAGAGTAGAGAGACATGAAAGGAAAGCAGTGGTTGGGAAGGGAGTGAGACAGGGTTGTAGCCTCTCCCCAATGCTACTCAATCTGTATATTGAGCAAGCAGTAAAGGAAACGAAAGAAAAATTTGGAGTAGGTATCAAAATCCATGAAGAAGAAATAAAAACATTGAGGTTCGCCGATGACATTCTAATTCTGTCAGAGACAGCAAAGGACTTAGAAGAGCAGTTGAACAGAATGGATAGTGTCTTGAAAGGAGGGTATAAGGTGAACATCAACAGAAGCAAAACGAGGATAATGGAATGTAGTCAAATTAAGTTGGGTGATGCTGAGGGAATTAGATTTGGAAATGAGACACTTAAAGTAGTAAAGAAGTTTTGCTATTTGGAGAGCAAAATAACTGATGATGGTCGAAGTAAAGAGGACATAAAATGTAGACTGGCAATGGCAAGGAAAGCATTTCTGAAGAAGAGAAATTTGTTAACATCGATTATAGATTTAAGTGTCAGGAAATCGTTTCTGAAAGTATACGTATGGAGTGTAGCCATGTATGGAAGTGAAACATGGACGATAACTAGTTTGGACAAGAAGAGAATAGAAGCTTTCGAAATGTGGTGCTACAGAAGAATGCTGAAGATTAGATGGTTAGATCATATAACTAATGAGGAGGTATTGAGTAGGATTGGGGAGAAGAGAAGTTTGTGGCACAACTTGACTAGAAGAAGGGATCAGTTTGTAGGACATGTTCTGAGGCATCAAGGGATCACCAATTTAGTATTGGAGGGCAGTGTGGAGGGTAAAAATCATAGAGGGAGACCAAGAGATGAATACACTAAGCAGATAAAGAAGGATGTAGTTTGCAGTAGGTACTGGGAGATGAAGAAGCTTGCAGAGGATAGATTAGCATGGAGAGCTGCATCAAACCAGTCTCAGGACTGAAGACCACAACAACAACAAGATGTGCTATATGACACAAGCTGCACAAATATTCAGTCAGATCTTGAGAAGGCATCAAACCAGTGCAGACATTGGCAACATTGGCAACCAGCTTTAAATGTTCAGAACTGTAAATTAAACAAATGCAAAAATGTGCTATCCAATGGCTACAAAGTCAGTGAGTCATACTTTAAAACACTCAATTTGCAGAAACACCAGCGTGTAACATATTATGAGTACACACATTGAAACAATTATACAGATTCACTCGTAGGTAAAGAATCTGGCAGACTTAGGTCCATTCATAGGATACTTAGATGGTTCAAAAATGGTTCAAATGGTTCTGAGCACTATGCGACTTAACTTCTGAGGTCATCAGTCGCCTAGAACTTAGAACTAATTAAACCTAACCAACCTAAGGGCATCACACACATCCATGCCCGAGGCAGGATTCGAACCTGCGACCGTAGCGGTCACGCGGTTCCAGACTGAAGCGCCTATAACCGCACGGCCACACCGGCCGGCAGGATACTTAGAAAATGCAGCTAGTCAACAAAGGATATTGCTTACAAAAACACTTGTGCAAACCATCCAAGAATAGTGCTCAAGTGTGTAGGGCCTGTACCTGGTAACTGTAACAGGATTTTGAGTGTGTACAAAGAAGGGTGGCAAGGTTGTATGACTCACATGAGTATGTCCAAAAATGTTGAAAAACCTGAAGTGGCAGACGCATGAAGGTAGGTACCAATTTACCCTGAAAGTCCTAAGATTAGATTAATTACAATGTGCACGAAGGTCTTTCAGCAATCATTCTTCATGCACCCTATATGCAAATGGTGTGAGATAACACCCTAATTGCTACAACTGGAAGTACCTTCTGCAGTGTTCTACACAGTGGTTTACAGAATACAGATGTAGATGTTAGATGCTGTTGCAATGACTGAACCTTGCATTAGCTCCACTTCTGCATTATTCAAGTTAACAATGCTTACCTGGAATTTTGTGCTCATAATTTCTTCAGGCATGTGGACAGTGATTCTTTATATACATAATAGTCTCTTAAGTCTTGTATCTTGCCTACTCGTCGAATGTGGGGTGCCTAGGAAACCTGCTTTCTCGGGTACACAACAATTCAAACAAATCATATTAATGAAGTTTATTACAAAAGGAAATGATAACAATTCTTAACTTTGTGAACTACAGATGTGTTGCAAGCAAAGGGCAACAGACAAAATAAGAAATCTCTTCGGTATAGACAATACTACAAAATAGAAGTGAACTGACTAGTCTTGATGCTATTCTTGAAATCGCCACTATGGAACTCAGAGAACTGGGTCACAGCCAGGTGGCACGGTGCTCATGTCTTCGTCATGTAGAGGGGTGCAGCCATTGCATCGTCGTCCCAGAGAGGGGTCGGTTAGCATACTATTTTCTGACGTCTTCTTCACAGCCCCCTCTGCTCTAATGTTCCTGCCTGGCATGCCGGCACTTGACTTTACACCACAACAAGTCAACCAAATCTCCACATGATGGCAGTCATGTTAAGAACTAACAATCTCTAATGTGCTTCAGCACCCTCATGGTGATAGAAAGAGTTTATCCTCTTCCCACAGGGATGTGCTTGCCATAATGAAATGTATGTCACATCACAACAGCATAGCTCTGTTGCTGCTCAGTTTTCCAATTACCTTAGTGACACTAATTCATCTTTGAGGCTGACCATTAGAACTTCCATTGTACAAAAAATCTTTGTGGCCTAGCTAAAGCTATCATTTTGTTGTGTGTATCTACATGTGGGTATGTGATTAAATGACGGGCATAGAAAGTAGCAGGGAATTTAACCCTGGCATATCTTTGTTCTGTCTCTCTTCATCTCTCATCATTATTATTTTGGCCGTGTCTTCATCTTGACCTATTATAAAGTCTATCATGTCATCACATGTGTGCACTTTGTTTCCATTCAGCTTCTTAATCAAACACTTTCACTGCTGCCAGCTTTCCACATTGATCATATCAAACCACAACAAAGGAATCTGAGGCCACCTTCATCACGGAGAAACATTTTTTCCATGGTAATTAAAATACTGAAGAGGCCTTCAGAAATGTAATCAGTGGCATTTACAGTGATTATTGTTTCTCATAGTAGTAGCCCTTCCAATCTGTCTGGTTTCATCCTCAAAGTCTGCACTCTTGGTGTTGGTTTCCATCTTTGCAATTCTGTATGAAGTGCCTTTCCATTGCATGTACCAAGCATTGCATTGTTGATGTTTAAGAATCTCTCTGTCACACATTCCTGCCTGTCCTTATGTGGTGACTGATAGTTCCTGCATAACCTTCAAAAATGTGATGGTCTGGACTACTAGTAATAGGAGCCCTGTGTAGCTCTTTTAAAAACTTAACTGCTGTCCTTATTACACTACTGGCCATAAGTTGCTACACCAAGAAGAAATGCAGATGAAAAACGGGTATTCATTGGACAAATACATTATACTAGAACTGACATGTGATTACATTTTCACGCAATTTGGGTCCATAGATTCTGAGAAATCAGTACCCGGAACAACCACCTCTGGCTGTAATAACGGCCTTGATATGCGTGGGCATTGAGTCAAACAGAACTTGGATGGTGTGTACAGGTACAGCTGCCCATGCAGCTTCAACACGCTACCACAGTTCATCAAGAGTAGTGACTGGCGTATTGTGACGAGCCAGTTGCTCGGCCACCGTTGACCAGACGTTTTAAATTGGTGAGAGATCTGGAGAATGTGCTGGCCAGGGCAGCAGTTGAACATTTTCTGTATCCAGAAAGGCCCGTACAGGACCTACAACATGCGGTCATTCATTATCCTGCTGAAATGTAGGGTTTCACAGGGATCGAATGAAGGGTAGAGCCACGGGTTGAAACACATCTGAAATGTAACATCCATTGTTCAAAGTGCCGTCAATGCGAACAAGAGGTGACTGAGACGCGTAACCAATGGCACCCCATACCACCATGCTGGGTGATACGCCAGTATGGCGATGACGAATACATGCTTCCAATGTGCGTTCACTGCGATGTCGCCAAACATGGATGTGACCATGATGATGCTGTAAACAGAACCTGGATTCATCCGAAGAAATGATGTTTTGCCATTCATGCACTCTGGTTCGTTGTCGAGTGCACCATCGCAGGCGCTCCTGTCTGTGATGCAGCGTCAAGAGTAACTGCAGCCATGGTCTCTGAGCTGATAGTTTGTGCTGCTGCAAACATCGTCGAACTGTTCGTGCAGATGGTTGTTGTCTTGCAAACGTCCCCATCTTTGACTCAGGGATCAAGACGTGGCTGCACGATCTGTTACAGCCATGCCGATAAGATGCCTGTCATCTCAACAGCTAGTGATATGAGGCCGTTGGGATTCAGCACGGTGTTCCATATTACCTTCCTGAACCCACCAATTCCATATTCTGCTAACAATCGTTGGATCTCGACCAATGTCTTGATACGATACACAGCAATCGCGATAGGCTACAATCCGACCTTTATCAAAGTTGGAAACGTGATGATACGTATTTCTCCTCCTTACACGAGGCATCACAACAACGTTTCACCAGGCAACGCTGGTCAACTGCTGTTTGTGTATGAGAAATCGATTGCAAACTTTCCTCATGTCAACACATTGTAGGTGTCGCCACTGGTGCCAACCTTGTGTGAAAGCTCTGAAAAGCTAATCATTTGCATATCACAACATCGTCTTCCTGTCAGTTAAAGTTCGCATCTGTAGCACGTCATCTTCGTGGTGTAGCAATTTTAATGGCTAATAGTGTACTTCATCGGACATATCAGAACATTCCAATCTACCAGTAACTGCACACCCAACCTCACGATATAGGCCATTAAAAAATACACCTAATGTACATTGTCTAACAACAAATGACAATACTTCCCTGTGTGAACTGCTTACACAGTGTCCTGAGGCACTGGTATTCATTTTTTCAATGCTTGACGGATTCTCCATTCTCGATCCATATGCTGTGGAGTTGCTTACTGGAAAATATTACAGTGCTTTTCCTCTTGTACTACTTCAAAAGTGAGTGTTTAGATTCATTTTATGTATTTTTTGAGATTGTGCGATGTACCATAAGTAATTAAATTGTATTCCTCAAGTGAAACATTGTCACATAATTTTTAAAAAAAAAGTCACTCCAGTACCCATAAGTTGCTGCGTTCTTCAATTTCTTGAAAAAACGTGATGTGAAACATTTGAACTGCAGGTACTAGTGGCAAGTTTGTAATTACTCACAAATCAATCTCATTTTCATTGACCCAGGTTCAGCCTGAATCTATCAGATGTTGACTTTTACATTTAATTTCTGTGTGACAGTCTGTAAATGAACTGTGAAGCTGATTGCTCTGTGGTTTCTCTTTTTATAGGTTGACTTGCCAGTCTCTCCACTTGAAGATACTCTTCGGCTAGTGCAGATAAGCTTGGAGAGGCACACACAGAATGAAACCTCTGAAGGTGTGACCACATCTGACACACACTCTACTGCTGAGAAGTTAGTGAACACTACAGAAAGCAAAGAAGAAAAAGAAGACAAAAGTAAAATATACTCTGCCATAAGTAAAACGGCTTTGAATATTGTACCTACTTGCCCAGTAGCAGATTTTCAGCAGTTGTTGCTTGATAAATGTAAAAACGTACCTTTTGATAAATCGGAAGCTGGGAAGAATTGTCAAAGAACACTGTTAGAAGAGTGTCTAAATGCATTTTGCCACCCAACAGTCATCACAGCAGTCAGGGATGTACTTCTGAAAACAGATAAACAGACAAATTTAAGATGACAGTAACTGACCTTCTCATTAATATTTTTGTACAAGGCAACACAGTCAACCATTTCCAAAACCCATTCGGAGCATATTTTATTTCCTTTTTTTTCTGGTCCATGTAATAGTTTCCTGCAGTTAAATTTGTATTTGGTGTTCCATTAATTGCAATGAATTATGTAATTGTGTAAAGAATGTTTCATTAAATAATATGTACACTCAATAGACACTTTAAAATGCTTAAACAGATTAGTGAAGATGCAATTTTACCACTTCAAATTAGTTGTTAATTAGCAGATGCAGAGTCTGGTGCGTCTGTCAGAAAAATGAGCAATGATTTCAGTGTGATTTCAGTTGTATAACTGTTTTGTTGTTTCTTTCTTCCTTTTTTTTAAGTACATGTGTTTAGCATATTTTTATAATAAATTGTAGGATTTTACAAGGCTTATGGTAATTCCACATCTACATACATACTCAACAAACCACTGTGAAATACATAGCAGAGTGTTCTCAGCATGATACCACATGTCAGGGTTCCTTCCCATTCCTATCACATACGAAGTGAGGGAGAAACCATTGCATAAATGCCTCTGTGTATGCTGTAATTTTTCTAATTGTCTCTTCAAGATCTGTATGTGAGTGTTAAGTTGGAGGCTGAAGAATATATCTAGATTATTCACTTAATACAATACTTGAAATGTTGTAAGTAGACATTCATGGGATGATTTTCATCTGTCTTCTACAGAGTACCAACACTTCTGTGACACTCCCCCTTTAGTAAAACAAACATGTAACCATTTTTGCTACCCTTATTTTGCATATGTTCAATATCCCTTTTAGTGCTACTTGTTATGTGTCCCACACACTTGAGCAGTATTCTAAAAGGGGCTACTCAAGTGATTTTTAAGCAGTCTCATATCTAGGCTTACTGGGTCTTCTTCCTAGTTTCCTGCCACTGAACCAAAGTCAGCCACCTGCTCACCTACAAATGAGTATATGTGATCATTTCTTTTCATATCTGTACACATTGTTTATAGCCAGTTATTGGTATCTGTTGGCTGCTTCTAATTGAGACCCATTAATATTGTAGCCATAGTGTTCTGCATTCTTTCATTTTGTGAACTGCATGTTTCTGTGCATGTAAAGCAAGTTCTCTGCACTAATTTGAAATTGTATCAAAATCTGACTGAATATTTTTGAAACATAAGGAAAAGGATAGATTGCTTCTCACTATGAAGATGACCTGTTGAGTTGCAGACAGGCACAACAAAAAGACTGTTACACATTATAACGTTTGGCCAAAGCCTTCTCCAGCATAGCAAATGCCCATGCATTCACACATGCAAGCACACACACACACACACACACACACACACACACACACACACACACACACACACACGACCACCACCACACCACCATCTTCAGTTCTGACCGGAATGCAACTGTCATGTGAATAGCAATCTGGAGTCAGGTGGGGAAGAGGGAGGGATAGCAGGGAACGGGTAGGGTGAGAGAAGACAGCTGCCTTGTGAGATATGCAGGGACTAGAGACTGCCAGGTGCAGCATCGGGTGGTGGGGTGTTGGGGGAAAAAACAGGGAGCAGAAAAGGAAAGGAGAAGGGAAGGGGAAAGGATGGGCAGGTACATTTGCAGACAGCAGCACACAAAGAGGGTGAGGGATTGTGAAAAGGGAGGAGGTGATAGAATGAGGGGGTGGAAGCTGATGGGTGGAAGCTATAGGGACAGTAGGTTATTGTAGATTGAGGGTCAGATAATTTTGGGTGTGGAGAATGTGTTGTAAGGTTAACTTCCATCTGTGCAGTTCGGAAAAGCAAGCGGTGGAAGGGAGGATCCAGATGGCCTGAGCTGTGAAGCAGCCATTGGAATTAAGCTTGTTAAGGTCAGCTGCATGTTGTGCCACAGGATCGTCTACTTTGCTGGTCACAGTGTAGCAGAGGCCACTCATCCTGGTGGACAGCTAATTGGTAATCATACCAATATAAATAGCTGTGCAATGATTGCAGGAGAACTGGTGTCAGAGATGGCTGGTTTCACATGTGGCCTGACTTATGATGGGGCAGGATAAGCCTGTGACTGGACTAGAATAGGAAGTGCTGGGTGGATGGATTGGGCAGGGCTTGCGCCTGCACCTTCCACAGGGATTACGATGGATGGATGACGGAACACCACTTTGGGAGAGGTGGAAAGGATCTTGGGTAGGATGTCCCTCATTTGAGGGCATGCTGATAGATAATCAAAGCCCTGACATAAGATGTGGTTCATTTGTTCCAGTCCGGGGAGATACTGGGTGACAGAGGGGCACTTTTTTGCAGCCAGGTCTTGTGGGTGGTTGGAGGGTTGGGAGCATGTGTGCCACCTTCTGCCATTCTTCCCCCTTCCATCCTTTCCCCTTCCCTGCTCCTTTTCTGCTTCCAATTTGCCACCCACACCTCACCTCCCAATGCTGTGCCTGAAAGTCTCTAGTACTTGCATGTTCCACCAGACAACTATCTTCTCTCCCCCTCCCTCCCCCACCACCCTCACCTGTACCCTGCTATCACTCCCACATCCCAATCCCACTTCAGACTGCTATTCACATAATAGTCACATTCCGTTCAGAGCCTCTGGTGGTAGCGGTCATAGATATATATATACAGGGTGGTCCATTGATCGTGACCGGGCCAAATATCCCACGAAATAAGTGTGAAACGAAAGAACTACAAAGAACGAAACTTGTCTAGGTTGAAGGGGGAATCCAAATGGCGCTATGGTTGGCCCACTAGATGGCACTGCCATAGGTCAAACGGATATCTACTATTTTTTAAATAGGAACCCCCATTTTTTATTACACATTCGTGTAGTACATGGACCACTTTTTTCGCCTTGTGATAGATGGCACTGTAATAGTCACAAACATCGCTTACAATTTTAGATGAACAGTTGGTAACAGGTAGGTTTTTTAAATTAAAATACAGAATGAAACTTCCTGGCAGATTAAAACTGTGTGCCCGACCGAGACTCGAACTCGGGACCTTTGCCTTTCGCAGGCAAGTGCTCTACCAACTGAGTTACTGAAGCTTCGGTAGCTCAGTTGGTAGAGCACTTGCCCACGAAAGGCAAAGGTCCCGAGTTCGAGTCTCGGTCGGGCACACAGTTTTAATCTGCCAGGAAGTTTCATATCAGCGCACACTCCGCTGCAGAGTGAAAATCTCATTCCAAAATACAGAATGTAGGTGCGTTTTAACATTTTATTTCGGTTGTTCCAATGTGATAATGTGATACCTGTACCTTTGTGAACCTATCATTTCTGAGAATGCATGCTGTTACAGCGTGATTACCTGTAAATACCACATTAATGCAATAAATGCTCAAAATGATATGTCCATCAACATCAATGCATTTGGAAATTCCTCTCAACAGGGAGTAGTTCACCTTCCGTAATGTTCGCACATGCATTGACAATGCGCTGACGCATGTTGTCAGGCATTGTCAATGAATCACGATAGCAAATATCATTCCACTTTCTCCACAGGAAGAAATCCTGGGACGTCAGATCTGGTGAATGTGTGGGCCATGCTATGGTGCTTCGGCGACCAATCCACCTGTCACGAAATATGCTATTCAATACCACTCCAACCGCATGCAAGCTATGTGCCAGACGTCCATCGTGTTGGAAGAACATCACGATTCTGTCATGCAGTGAAACAACTTGTAGTAACATCGGTAGAACATTACACAGGAAATCAGCATACATTGTTGCACCATTTAGATTGCCATCGATAAAATGGGAACCAATTACCCTTCCTCCCATAATGCCGCACCATACATTAACCCGCCAAGGTCGCTGATGTTCCACTTGTCGCAGCCATCATGGATTTTCCATTGCCCAATAGTGCATATTATGCCGGTTTACGTTACCGCTGTTGGTGAATGACACTTCGTCGCTAAATAGAATGCGTGCAAAAAATCTGTCATCATCCCATAATTGCTCTTGTGCCCAGTGGCAGAACTGTACACGACATTCAAAATCATCGCCTTGCATTTCCTGGTGCATAGAAATATGGTACGGGTGCAATCGCTGTTGATGTACCATTCTCAACACCGATGTTTTTGAGATTCCCGATTCTCGCGCAATTTGTCTGCTACTGACGTGCGGATTAACCATGACACCTACTTGGGTATCATCATTTGTTGCAGGTTGTGGTTGACATTTCACATGTGGCTGAACACTTCCTGTTTCATTAAATAACGTAACTATTCGGCGAACGGTCCGGACACTTGGGTGATGTCATCCAGGATACTGAGCAGCATACATAGCACACGCCCGTTGGTCATTTTGATCACAATAGCCATACGTCAACATGATATCGACCTTTTCTGCAGTTGGTAAATGGTCCATTTTAACACGAGTAATGTATCACGAAGCAAATACCGTCCGCACTGGCGGAATGTTACGTGATACCACGTACTTATACGTTTGTGACTATTACAGCGCCATCTGTCACAAAGCGAGAGAAGTGGTCCAACTAAAACATTCATATTTCTTTACTTACTGGATGAATATTAATAAAATATGGGGGTCCCTATTTAAAAAAACACACTTGACATCCGTTTCACCTATGGCAGCACCATCTAGCAGGCCCACCATAGCGCCATCTGGTTTTCCCTTTCAAGCTAGACGAGTTTCATTCTTTGTAGTTTATTGTTTGATGCTTATTCCGTGAGATATTTGGCCCGGCCACTATCAGTGGACCAACCTATATATATAATAGAGGGAAACGTTCTATGTGGGAAAAATATGTATAAAAAACAAAGATGCTTTAACTTACCAAACGAGAAGGTGCTCGTATGTTGATAGACACAATAAAATAAAAAACACACACACAAATATTCAAGTTTTCACAACCCATGGTTGCTTCATCAGGAAAGAGGGAAAGACAAAAGGATGTGGGTTTTAAGGCAGAGGGTAAGGAGTCATTCCAATCCCGGGAGTGGAAAGACTTACCTTAGGGGGAAAAAAGGACAGGTATACACTCGCGCACACACACACACACACACACACACACACACACACACACACACACACACACACACAGGCAGACATATGTAAATGCAAAGAGGTTGGGCAGAGATGTCAGTCGAGGTGGAAGTACAGAGGCAAAGATGTTGTTGAATGACAGGTGAGGTAATAGGGGCGGCAACTTGAAATTAGCGGAGGTTGAGGCCTGTTGGGTAACGGGAAGAGAGAATATATTGAAGGGCAAGTTCCCATATCTGGAGTGCTGATAGTTTGGTGATAGTGGGAGGTATCCAGATAATCTGGATGGTGTAACACTGTGTCAAGATGTGCTGGCCGTGCACCAAGGCATGTTTAGCCACAGGCTGATCCTCATTACCAACAAACATTGTCTGCTTGTGTCCGTTCATGCAAATGGACAGTTTGTTGCTGGTCATTCCCACATAGAAGGCTTCACAGTGTAAGCAGTTGGTAAATTACCTGGGTGCTTTCACACGTGGCTCTGCCTGTGATCGTGTAACCCTCAGGGTTACAGGACTGGAGTAGGTGGTGGTGGGAGGGTGCATGGGACAGTTTTTACACCAGGGGCGGTTACAAGGGTAGGAGCCAGAGGGTAGGGAAGGTGGTTTGGGGATTTCGTAGGGATGAACCAAGAGGTTACGAAGGTGGAGTAGGGAGGATTTCATGAAGGATGGATCTCATTTCAGGGCAGGGTCGTATCCCTGCTGGAGAGCCACATTCAGAGTCTGATCCAGTCCCGGAAAGTATCCTGTCACAAGTAGGGCTCTTTTGAAGTTCTTCTGTGAGAGGTTCTGGGTTTGAGGGGATGAGGAAGTGGCTCTAGCTATTTGCTTCTGTACCAGGTCAGGAGGGTAGTTGCGGGATGCGAAAGCTGTTTTCAGGTTATTGGTGTAATGGTTCAGGGATTCAGGACTCAAGCAGATTCATTTGCCACGAAGACCTAAGCTGTAGGGAAGGGACCGTTTGATATGGAATGGGTGGCAGCTGTCAGAATGGAGTTACTGTTGCTTGTTAGTGGGTTTGATGTGACAAATGTGTGAAGCTGACCATTGGACAGGTGGAGGTCAACGTTGAGGAAAGTGTATTGGGATTTGGAGTAGGACCAGGTGAATCTGATGGAACCAAAGGAGTTGAGGTTGGAGAGGAAATTCTGGAGTTCTTCTTCACTGTGAGTCCAGATCATGAAGATGTCAATAAATGTGTACCAAACTTTGGGTTGGCAAGCCTGGGTAACCAAAAAGGCTTCCTTTAAGCAACCCATAAATGGGTTGGTGTATGAGGGGGCCATCCTGGTATCCATGGCTGTTCCCTTTAATTGTTGGTATGTCTGGCCTTCAAAAGTGAAGAAGTTGTGGGTTAGGATGAAGCTGGCTAAGGTAATGAGGATAGAGGTTTTAGGTAGGGTAGCAGGTGATCGGCGTGAAAGGAAGTGCTCCATCGCAGTGAGGCCCTGGACGTGCGGGATATTTGTGTATAAGGAAGTGGCATCAATGGTTACAAGGATGGTTTCCTGGGGTAACAGATTGGGTAAGGATTCCAGGTGTTTGAGAAAGTGGTTGGTGTCTTTGATGAAGGATAGGAGGCTGCATATAATGAGTTGAAGGTGTTGCTCTACATAGGCAGAGATACGTTCTGTGGGAACTTGGTAACCAGCTACAATGAGGCAGCCGGGATGTTTGGGTTTGTGAATTTAGGAAGTAGGTAGAAGGTAGGGGTGTGGGGTGTCGATGGGGTCAGGAGGTTGATGGAGTCAGGTGAAAGGTTTTGTAGGGGGCCTAAGGTTCTGAGGATTCCTTGAAGCTCTGCCTGGACATCAGGAATGGGATTACCTTGGCAAACTTTGTATGTAGTGTTGTCTGAAAGCTGATGCAGCCCCTCAGCCACATACTTCCAACGATCAAGTATCACGGTTATGGAACCCTTGTCAGCCAGAAGAATGACGATAGATCGGTCAGCCTTCAGATCACGGATAGCCTGGGCTTCAGCTGTGGTGATGTTGGGAGTAGGATTAAGGTTATTCAAGAAAGATTGAGAGGCAAGGATGGAAGTGAGAAATTCCTGGAAGGTTTGGAGAGGGTGATTTTGAGGAAGAGGAGGTGGGTCCCGCTGTGATGGAAGACAGAACTGTTTCAGGCAGGGTTCAATTTGGATAGTGTCTTGGGGGAGTTGGATCATTAGGAGTAGCATTAGGGTTATTTTTCTTCATGGCAAAGTGATATTTCCAGCAGAGACTACAAGTGTAGGACAGTAAATCTTTGATGAGGTCTGATTGGTTGAATCTGGGAGTAGGGCTGAAGGTGAGGCCTTTGGATAGGACAGAGGTTTTGGATTGGGAGAGAGGTTTGGAGGAAAGGTTAACTAGTGAATTAGGGTGTTGTGGTTCCAGATTGTATTGATTAGAATTTTGAGGTTTTGGGGGGAGTGGAGCTGGAAGTGGGAGATCGAATAGATGGGAGAGACTGGGTCTGTGTGCAATGAGAGGAGGTTGAGGTTTGTTGGAAAGGTTGAGGAGGGTGAGTGAATTGCCTTTCCAGAAGTGGTAAACCAGGAGATTCGATAGTTTTTTGAGGTGGAGGGTGGCATGCTGTTCTAATTTGCGGTTGGCCTGTAGGAGAATGCTCTGAACAGCCGGTGTGGATGTGGGAGAGGAAAGATTGAGGACTTTTATTAAGGACAGGAGTTGACAGGTGTGTTCATTGGCTGAGTTGATGTGTAGGTGAAGGATTAGGCGGATGAGGGCTATGGATTGTTCGGTTTGGAAATGGTATAGGGACTGATGGAAAGAAGGGTTACAGCCAGAGATGGGAACTTTAAGTGTGAGGCCTTTGGGGGTAATGCCAAATGTCAGAGAAGCCTGATTAAGTAAAATATGGGAGCGTAATCTAGCTAGGGCGAAGGCATGTTTGCAGAGGGAATGTAAATAAAACTTGATGGGACCATTGTGGGGATGTTGTGAGGGTGACATGGTATTTAGAAGGTGGAAAGTGTAACATGAGGCTAAAATGAAAATAAAAATATATGGGGAGAGATAAAGATGAACTAGAAAGCAACTGGAATTCTGGTGTGAAAAAGTCAAAAAAGTGTTGGTTAAAGCTGAACTATGTTGATCCTGTGGTGAACTTAGGTTGGTAAACAATGATCTTTGTTTTATGTATATAATAGAGGGAAACATTCCACGTGGGAAAAATATATCTAAAAACAAAGATAATGTAACTTACCAAACGAAAGTGCTGGCATGTTGATAGACACACAAAGAAATATACATATAAACTTCAAGCTTTCACAACCAATGGTTGCTTCATCAGGAAAGAGTGAAGGAGAGGGAAAGACGAAAGGATGTGGGTTTTAAAGGAGAGGGTAAGGAGTCATTCCAATCCCGGGGGCGGAAAGACCTACCTTAGGGGGAAAAAAGGACACGTATACACTCTCACGCGCACGCGCGCGCGTGCACACACACACACACACACACACACACACACACACACACACATATCCATCCGCACATACACATACACAAGCAGACATTTGTAAAGGCAAAGAGCTTGGGCCTTTACAAATGTCTGCTTGTGTCTGTGTATATGCGGATGGATATGTGTGTGTGTGCGAGTGTATACCTGTCCTTTTTCCCCCTAAGGTAAGTCTTTCCTCTCCCGGGATTGGAATGACTCCTTACCCTCTCCCTTAAAACCCAAATCCTTTCGTCTTTCCCTCTCCTTCCCTCTTTCCTGATGAAGCAACCGTTTATTGCGATAGCTTGAATTTTGTGTGTATGTTTGTTTGTGTGCCTATCTACCTGCCAGTGCTTTTGTTTGGGAAGTCTCATCATCTTTCTTTTTTAGATATATTTTTCCCACGTGGAATGTTTCCCTCTATTATATATATATATCTGTGTGTGAGTGGGGGGGGGGGGGGGAGTGGAAAGCTATAAAGTGTAACAATCTTTTCGTTGTGTCCATGTGCAGCTCAGTAGGTCATCATTACGATGAGAAGCAATCTATCATTTTCCTAATATTGCTGACATTCCAACTTGGAGTTTCTATCACTTGAATATTTCTGCAACTCTTTTCAGACAGCTGCATCATCTGTGAAAAGTCTGAGATTAATGTTAATACTGGCTGCAGCGTCATACACAAGCAACATGAAGGTCTCTATTCATTTCATTGGGGTATGCCTGTAACTACCTATACTTCTATTGATAACTCTCCATCTCAGCTAACAGGCTGTATCCAACCCAACAAGATATTGTCAACTCAGTCACATGTTTTGTTTTATGTTCCATCTAATCATATTTTCAGTAATAAGTGTAGATGTGGTACTGAGTCATACACATTACAGATGTCCAGAAATATAGCAACTACCTGATTTCCTTGATCCATGGCTTTCAGCATGTTCTGTGAGAAAATCACACATTGGGTTTTGCATGATCAATGTTCTTGGCATCCATACTAGTTGGCAGGGAGGAGGTCTTTGTGTTTGAGAGACTTCATTATGTTTGAGCTCAGAATATGTACTAGGGTTCTGTAACAGATGCATTTTAATGATATTGGATGGTACTTTAGAGGATCACGTGTGTTACCGATCGTGTGGGAAGATATGACCTGTGGTTCTTTCCAATGACTGGGCTCAGTTTTTTGTTCAAAGGATCTGTAGTAGGTCGTGGTTAAAGTGGAAGTTAATTGAGCTGCATATTGCTTATATAAGGGGCAGACAAATTAAATCTGAACAGCCACCACAACGGGACCTTGGAATAGTTGCATTCTTTCGTTAAGACAGTTGTCCCATTGGTAGATTAGATGATCAATTCCTGCCTCATAGAATATGGTCAACCACTGACAGCTTCACAACCACACTCACTCTTGTGCTTACTTGTCTGACTGAAACTGTTGTCTACCCATGTCTGTCTTCAGGTCACCAAAGACGTGAAATCACACAGTGAAAGATCCAGGCTGTACTGAGGATGTTGCAGTGTGGCCAGCCTGTGAAGCAGTCATTGAAGTAAAGCACATTGTGTCTGTGTCATTCATGTGGATAGGCAGCTTGTTAGTTGTCATGCCCACGTAGAAAGTAGCACAGTGGTTGCTGCTTTCACAGGTGCCCCTGCCTTTTATGGGATAAGAGGTACTTGTGACTGGAATGGAGTAGACAGTGATGAGAGGATGTTTGGAACAGATCTTGCATCTAGATCTGTTGCAGGGATGTGAGACATAAGTTAAGGGTTTGGGAAGGGGTCGAGTAGAGATTGACAAGGATATTGCATAGGCTTGGTGGGCAGTGGAATACCACTGTGGGTTGGGTGGGATGGATAGTGGATAGTACATTCTTCATTTCAGGGTGTGGTGAGAGGTAGTGAAGGCCCTGCTGGAAAATATGATTCAGTTGCTCCAGTTGCGCAATCGGTAACTGCCACATGCAACACCAGACATCAGTGCACAACACTGTCTCACTCCTCTTGGACAGTAACAAAGACCAAGCTGTATACACTGAACACCATATAAGAATAATTGGAGGTGCCTGAACATATGATCCAATAGATGAACTTTACCAAGGTAACAAAGCCACACTTAGTGTACCTGGAATCTAATTTTCAGGTTGGTTAGGGACTTTATTCTGTTGTTTTGATGAACTTTAGGTTTGTGTGATGTTCCACATACAGAAACTTGAGCATTGTATACACAGTGGCAGCTGCTGTCTACATGAAACAAAGATCTAGCAGCACATCCAGCACTGCCAGTACACCAACAATTATCTCTTGATGAAAACAAACTAACAATAATTGACACATTAATGAATTACATTATCACTGAACTCAGAACAAGGAAAATCTCTCTCTCACTGTCTGCTGCCAGCCATCAAACAATGCCAGCTGAATGGTGCAATAACACAGACACCTTTGGAGGAACAAATGTGAGTACTAAGGAAGGAGTAAACTGTACTCGGACAACAAGCTGAAGTACATGTTATTGCAACTTCTTTACATGACTTTGAATTGATTGGTTCACTGCATCAAGCAAAACTATGAAGACAAACTGACATCCTCAACAATGAAAATCACTAGCTAACAGCCCAAACAAAGGAACTAAAACTGGAACAAATTCATGCTTAAGGTCAAAAATGAAAAACTAAAATCTGAGACAGAAAAGCTTAGAAAAGAGGCAGAAAAATCCAGAACAGAACAGGCTCAATTTCCAACTGCCGATGCAGCAGGTTTCACTGTAAAACCCAAAGCAAACGAGAACATTAAGGCTGAACAAGCTAAAGCAAAACAGGCCACCGACTATTCATAAAATCGACAACAAACCAGGATCCAAAGGTTTTGAGACAGCAACCACACAAAGCATAGATCCAAGGAAGCAAAAAATTGCAGATAAAGACAATTAGGATAACTGCCTCAGCAGTTATATTTGAAACAGCAGCACAAGAGGACTGCAAAAAACTGTTAGAAATGACAAAAACACGTAAAGTTTAAGGAAACAAGGAAATGTAAACTTCTATTAGTGGTGCGCCACGTCCCAGGCACACTATGAGACAGTGATTTCCTTTACAGTTTCCACCAGCGTAACTTAAACAAAGACACCACATGAGGTGTCTTCTACCAAGAGGTCAAAATAAGATTTAGAACAAATCCTAAATTACAGGAGGCAACAACCAGATGTAGAAGTTGTGGTGGCGTAAGCTGGCACCAGCACACCATGCAGCAAAGAGGTTGCGAGAAGATCAACATAGGCCAAAAACAGACTCGCAGGCAATGAGCCGCCAACACCCTCTCGGCCGCCAGTATTTAGATCATCGCTGTGGACCAGAGGGCCACTCAGTTCAAGTGTGTCACACACGGTCTCTTCACAGTCTGTCACACTGAGTGAGTTCCAGTCTGTCATCAGTCACAGCCCAGTGGGAATCACAGTAGCCAGTTAGCTCCACCACTACTGCAGAATCAGGCAGCACTTAGCAACCAGAATAGTGTACATAGCAGACTAATACTTCAGCAGTAGTGAGGCCAACATGGACTATTACAGAGAGCTTGTACCACAATGACTATCTTGAGTTACGTAATTTTCTATTCCTATTAATAAAGAACCCAGTTAATATATGCGTGCAGTTTGTGTTATAGAAAGAGCATACCAGCTGCCAATCAACATCCTCTCCTTGCTTCCCATGGTACAGCTCTACAGAGACAACGAGCCATCCTCTCCTTGCTTCCCATAGTACAGCTCTACAGAGAGAACGAGCGACCTAAAAGAAGTGAACTCATCTATATGTTAAATGCTCATACAACATGAATGTCTATACATAGACTTTCAATTACTGGCAATCAGGCGCCACACAGTGCTAAAATTGCTGCTATATTGGGAACATGACCAAACAGTGTAGGGAAACTGAAGTTACCTCTGCTAACTGCAGACAACAAGGCCACAAACGCACATAGTATAGGTTACAAGAGACTGTAATTTATATCCCCTGTAAGAAATGAGAAAAACAGTGCAACAAGAGCAAAGGAGCTGAGTGCCAGATGCATAAATTTCTTCATGACAGACTAATAGAAAGTTTTGACTGTGGAGTAAGAGGGGCACTCAAAGAAAACCTAACACCTGCCACAAAAGGACCATGGAATAGTTCCATTCAAAAGTAATCATCACACATGTTAAGACCTTTATCCCATAGGTACACAAGATGAGATGATCTATTTCTGGTTTGTAGAAATGGTCAGCTGCTGACAGACCTTCAACCACACCCACTCTTACACTTCTTCATTCAACTGAAACTGACCTTTCTTCAGTTTACCGAATATGTGGAAATCGCACGATAAAGGATCCGGGCTGCACGGAGGATATTGTAGTGTTTCCCAACAAAATCACTGAAGCATATCCTTTGCTGAATTGGCAATGTGGGGACCAGTGTTGTCGTGCAACACAGTGATTTCATTTGACAGCATTTTAACAGCTCGAGGACAAACGGCAAAGCCAACAGTGGACACATCACCCATCTCCCCTGCCAAAGAAATCCAAAGCTGTTCACACACGTTCTGATTAAGTCATGATGACCTGCTCTTCCAGCTGCAGGGGTCCTCTGCTCATAGAGTTCCTCGAGAATAGAACCACAATGAATGCAAAGCACTATGAAGACACTTTGGAGAAACTGTGATGTGACATAAAGTCAAAACTCCCAGGACTGCTGTCGGACAGAATCGTCCTGTTGTTTGAGAGGAAGACGGTTCAAACATACGTCCGGCCATCCTGATTCAGGTTTTCTGTGACTTCCCTGAATCACTTCAGGCAAATGCTGGGATGATTTCTTTGAAAGGGCCTGGCCGAGTCCTTCCCCATCCCTACCTGATCCAATGGAACCGATGAATTTGGTGTTTAGTCCCCTCCTACAAACCAACAGACCAACCATCCTATTGCATGAAAATGCCTGTCCCACACTGCCAATTGGACAAAGGACATACTTCAGTGATTTAGGTGATAAACACTGTGACATTCTCCATACAGCCCAAGTATTTCACCATGTGACTTTTATGTCCTTGGTGACCTGAGGTGAGTTGTAAAAGGAAATGCAACGGATCCCTAAGTGTCTGGCCACATTCTATGAAAGAGTACACAACCAGCCATATAAGTAACAATATAAATCAAACTTCCTGACAGATTAAAACTGTGTACCATTCACAGAATGAGATACAACATGGCAATTGAATTTGAAGTCACAAAATAGATACCACTGAGCAAACTTTCAAAATGTCTTACAACATGGAATCAAAGAACTCAAAAGTAGAGTAATCTACAAAGTGATACAAACTGACAGCACCAACACCACACATTTAACTGACACACGACGTAACAACACACATCACATATCTCAATCAACTCTCCCCACAAGGAACTCAAATATGTACGAGACTAAGGATGCGAAAAATACACCAACCCTGTAAAATTCCTCTCTGCTGGTTTATACAATCTAGGTGTTTACAACCCTAAAATAGCATAAAGTACACATACGCAAATCACCACCAAAGAGACCACAAAACCAACATCTCCGAGTGAAGACTACTCGCAGCTGATCATAGCAATGATGACCTGCAAAACCAGGGTGCACAGTGTTAAAAATGAGCACAAAAGTACAACAACAGCAGTCTCTCCCACGCTAAATGTTGCAGGAGAGGAACCTTCACCAACCACCATTGCCCCAGGCACCAGAAACAGAAGAGGTATCAACAGTGGCCATTACCTCATCCAAAAGCAGTAGGAAACTATGGCCAAATGATTATGGTAATGTAGAATTAAATGTAAAATTAAGTTGACTAGATTGTAAGGAATCTTTCAAAACAGCACGAAGGCACTTAACAAGTGTAATCGAAACTCTGATGTAGAATGCTGTTCGGTTGCTCCAGTCATGGTGGTACAGTCACAGGGGAGTGCTTCTTTGTGGCTTAACTGTGACTATGTGGGAGGCGGTAGGTGACTGGAGAGACAAGGCATGGGAGACGTGTTTCTGTACAAGGATGGAAGGGTAATTTCAATCTTTGAAGGTCTCAGTTAGACCCTCTGTATTTTGAGAGAGGGCTACATCAATACCTCTTCCCATGTCAAACCTACCAACTACCAACAATATCTACACTTCAACAGCTGCTGCCCATTCCATACCAAGAATTCTCTTCCACACTGCCAAACCACCCATGGTCATTGTATCTGTAGTGATGAGCCATCCCTCGCCAAATATATCAGGAATTTCTCTGAGATTTTCACAGACTGAATTTACTCTCCCAACGTGGTACAGAAACAGATCTTTTGTGCCTTGTTCCTCCAGTCACCTACCACCTCCCCTATACCCATCGTCAAGCCACAATGGAGCACTCCCCCTGTGACTCAATACCATCCAGCCATTATTGACCCATCACCTGAGTGCTTACTGCGGGTTTGTAATATGCCACTTAGCCACTATGATCAGTGTATGGGATCAGAGTGCAACTATTACAATCCCTCCCGACTTCCACATTCAGTCACACTGTGGCCCATGTCTCGCCCTCTGGAGGAAGGTCTTTTTGTTCATTTTTGTCTTCTTCTTTCTTTTGTTTTAGCATTTTTCAGTTGTTTAATGTTGTGAATTATATAAAATCAACGTAAAAAGGAAATATATGTTGTGTAAACTTTAAGAAGAATCAAAAAAGATGATAGGGAAAAAATATAGTGCTGCTACTGAGATGTGCGAGGGTGAGGGAGAACACTGCAGTTATGTTCTTTGAGCCATTGTTCCTTGGACATCATGCTTGTTATATTAGCAACAAGGTTATTTCATTATGCTGTAGTACACAAAGTTAATTATTTTATTGAAATTTATATTCACAAATTTATAACGCCCATGATAATGCACCAGCACTTTTACTACTTAAGCTAACATGCAGTTCTGAAGTGTCTTTATGTCACTTACTCCATACATAATTAAGTAAGACTATATCTGACTAGTATCTGATATTATGAATTACTGTCTAATTAAATATGGAATCCTTGTCTACATTGTTTTCCACTCTATGGATTCAGTCATTTTGTTGCACACAGACTTTCCTTCTGTATGATTGTGTATGTTAATACTCCTCGTGTGTTGCCTTTGAGATTTTTTCCGTGAGTGTGTTAAAATGTGTGTATTGATCCTTGTTTATAACAGTGTCATGTATTTGGCATCTATGTATGTGTTTTGTACCTGTATTGTGTGTCCGAAGTGTCTGCAATTTCCACAACAGAATGTGGTGTGTTCAGGAGATGCACTCTCCCTGCATATAAAAACTGGTTTCTGAGTAAGTCACATAGTGTAGATATGTGGGATAAGGTCCATGTCTTGTTAACAAATGCATTGTGCTGTGTCTACAATCAGCATGTTTCATTCTTAAGCATTCTGGTATGTCAGGAAAGAATATGTGGAATTCCACTCATCTTGCCTGGTTTCCATTTGCCAAAGATTAAGCTGGCACATGATGTTTAATGGTGCACCAATTATTTGGCTAACCTGGTCTAGTATAACCATCTTTAACCAGTACAGTGCAGCCCAATATCTGCTGGTAATGTCAGTCGGATAAATTCCGAGCGCCACACACAATGCTTCCTCCGATGTGATGCCACTAGCTGCCGATAGTACACACTTTATTCGGCTAAGCTGGTCTAGTATACCCATCTTTAACCAGTACAGTGTAGCCCTATATATGATGGTAATGTCAGTCGGATAAATTCCGAGCACCACACATAATGCTTCCACCAATGTGGTGCATGAGCTCCCAATAGTTTGAGAAGGCCACTTCTCTGCCACTGCCTATGTACAGTTCTGTTGGTGGTGAGAGTTAATCGATGTGCTTGTTATGACGACGACGAACGAGTCGTCACCAATGTTGACTGGCGGCCAATGCTAAATAGAAACATATAAATCACAGCAGGTTTGTCAGTAACGTTGATAAGGTGCTGACTGCACGGGCTGGATCTGCAACAACTAAAATAATAATAATGAGCGTATGGCATCGGTGGCTGGGAGACCCCTCAGGGGGCGGTTTGGCCGCCGCTCCACAAGTTCTTTAACGCCACTACGGTGACTTGCGAGTGAATGAGGATGAAATGATGATGGAAGACACACAACACCCTGTCATCTCGAGGCAGAGAAAATCCCTGACCACGCCGGGGCCCAGGACCCCGTGTGTGGGAAGCGAGAATGCTACCGCAAGACCACGAGCTGCGGAAACAACTAAAATAATTAGAAATCATTGGTAAAAAGTAATATATATTGCACTTAACTGATTGTACAGGATTCCTCTTGGCTGTATACATATAATTATAAATAGATAGCTATTGAGGCCTCACTTAGGCTATACGTTACTAAGCACCTTGTTAGAGGTTGCTTCCTATCAGCTGAAGGCTGTGCTACTTTTCTACTTGACATCCCGAGCAAGAGAGAACGAGAGCTCAGTAGAAACTTGATACAAGCCGCGGAGCGGCACTGTTCACGACTCGCAGGTCCAACTATACTAATACAGACTGCGGTCAATAACTGCAATCCCTAACATTTGTGGTATCAAACACTGATACCACAGTGACCGTGTACTTGCTGCAAAACAGAGTACTGATTCAAACAGTGCACAGTGTATGTCGTATTCTTGACAAGGATTGTCTGTATTGACCTGAGTTTAGCCTTACCAGTTAGTTTAGTATTTTTTCTGCCTTGGCTGTGGTTATTCTGTTCTGTTCTTGGAAATTTAACATTTTCATAAATATGTAATTTGTAACGTACCCTCTATTGTTATTGTTTTTTTGTTTTGTTATTGTAGTTGTAGAGATATGAAATTATTGTAGCGGTTTGCTTAGTCAGCCGTACTTCGGGATTTTTTGACATTAAATGGAGCCTGAAACTTGCGTAATAAATACTTCGCGTGAAGTGCGATTTGTGGCATAAACAAAAATTAATTGCGGAGATGCAATCCACAGAATATTAACAGAAAAGCTTTAGAACAATGCGCACGACTGACTAGACACATTCAGAGGGTACGTACATTCGCGTACGAGTGGTTGCGATCTGATGAGAAAGATCTATCTTAAATTTTTTTTGTGTAAAATAATTACGTCGTAACACACTTGGAGATAGCGAACGTACAATCCAGGGTAGAGGCACGTACTTCCTTTCTATCATTCCTCGTGGCCTGGGTAAAAGAATTGGAATTATTTAAATTTAAGAATATTTCTTTTTCAATCGGACTCCTATTTTTATACGAAAAGGAAGATTGCAGGTTCTGAATGTCTCGGCAAGAACACATCGAAATTAATCTTAGCGGCCACCAAAGGAAAGTAGTGAGCACAATCACGTACCTCTATTGTTGAGCAGCGCCGTCGTAAAGATCGTCGCCTCCATCCAAAATTCGCCTTCTCGAATTAACAGAATAATTTGTACTCCATTGGTATGGGATTTAGGCTTGATCTTGACAGAAATTATAAAACACGTTTTTCATCATTTAACACACACATATACATGATACTATACAGTACAACTTTACGCCAGCACATCAGAATAAAAAAAGGTAGTTAATACTAGAAGTAATAAAAGAATCTCGAAATTAGTCCTTTGTCTCTCAATGATAAAAAAGTTTTTTAGCGTATTCCTCTGGTATGACAGTCGAACAAATTTTCTTCTTGTATCTTTGAGATTAAATTACAAAATTTTTTAGTTCCTTTTCAAATTCCAGGTACTATGATATGAGTGTATTCTTTATGTTTGTGTACCCAGTTTTTGCTGAAGGACCTCTTCTCACAAGGGAACATCCCCATCGCACCCCCCTCAGATTTAGTTATAAGTTGGCACAATGGATAGGCCTTGAAAAACTGAACACAGATCGATCGAGAAAACAGGAAGAAGTTGTGTGGAACTATGAAAAAATAAGCAAAATATACAAACTGGGTCGTCCATGCGTAAGATAGGCAATATTAATGGTAACATGAGGCGAGGAGCGCTGTGGTCCCATGGTTAGCGTGAACAGCTGCGCAACGAGAGGTCCTTGGTTCAAATCTTCCCTCGACCGAAAATTTTAACTTTTTATTTTCAGTTTATGTGAAAAACTCTTATGTTTTCATCACTTTTTTTGGAATGATTATTACATCCACAAGAAAACCTAAATCGGGCAAGGTAGAAGAATCTTTTCACCCATTCACCAAGTGTACTAGTTAGGTGGGTCGACAACATATTCCTGTCATGTGACGCACATGCTGTCACCAGTGTCGTATACAAAATATCAGACGTGTTTTCCTGTGGAGGAATCGGTTGACCTATGACCTTGCGATCAAATGTTTTTGGTTCCCATTGGAGAGGCACGTCCTTTCGTCAACTAATCACACGGTTTTGCGGTGCGGTCGCAAAACACAGACACTAAACTTATTACAGTGAACAGAGACGTCAATGAACAAACGGACAGATCATAACTTTGCGAAAATAAAGAAAGCAAAATTTTCAGGTGAGGGCAGATTTGAACCAAGGACCTCTCGTTTTGCGGCTGTTCACGCTACCACGGGACCACGGGGTCCTTCGACTCACATTCCCCTTAATATTGCCTATCTACGCATGGACGACCCAGTTTGTATATTTTGCTTATTTTTTCATAGTTCCACACAACTTCTTCCTGTTTTCTCGATTGATCTGTGTTCATTTTTTCAAGGCCTATCCATTGTGCCAACTTATAACTAAATCTGAGGGGGGTGCGACGGGGATGTTCCCTTGTCAGTAGACTTCATGGTGTAGCAATTTTAATGGCCAGTAGTGTAATAACGAACACAGGAGAAGTAAAATTAAGAATGTAGAACAACATAAATATAATAATTGACGACTAGATAACAAAATTGTTGTGGTAACCATAATTAATTGGATAGGTGAAAAACAGTGAAAAAGGTTTAATGGAAACAAGGGAAAAAACCAAAAGGAGTGTGGTTGTGAGATACAATTAAAGTAAACATAACAGAACGATATAGGTGATTAGATATGTAGAAGGCTTGAGAAGGGAGAAGGAAAAGTTAATTCATCATTTACAGTTTTCAAATGGAAGTATGATATTTACAATGAATTTGTTTATTTACATTTGAGATTGATCTGTTGTGTTGGTAAGGTGACAGAGTATAGTAAACTAGCATTTGCGTAGTTGTATGTGCAGGCGTGCGCGTGCGTGCGTGCTTGTGGGTGGGAGGGTGGGTGTGGGTGTGATTGTGTGTACAAGCGTGCGCGCGTGTGTGTTGAGTTTTGTTTTAGCGTGTTGTTGTGTCTTGTATTCGTGTTTCACTGTTTGATGTCGAGGTGTGATGGTGTCATTCATTAGTGAGGGGTTCCATGGTTAGGGCTAGGTCCGGGAATGTTCTGGACGTATCTAGGGCTACTGAACGCATTGAACTGATGCATTTGAACTGTACGTATCGTATTGTGCGTGGTCTGGTTGTTAGAAGGTCTTCTATGTCCGGACGTTTCGTCAGGATACGGCTCCAGTAATTCGCGCGTAATTTCGTCACCTGCGTCTGTAATCGTTCTACGTTCACAAAGTCGTGAAGTTCGTTGTTTGGTGTCATTCGTGGAAGCCTTGCGACATTACGGAGCACTCGGCTTTCTGTCGGATACAGACGCCCAGCAACTGTATTCGATATTCCTCCTGGGGGGGGGGGGGGGGGGGGTTGTGGCGTATTCTAGAACACGGCTTACTGTTTCGTTGTCTTTTCTAAGGGGGCGCGTGTTCCAGTTCATATGTTTGTCAGTGAACGCGCCAAGATACCTGTCAATGTTGGCAAGCGTCAGCGGTGTGTTCCAGAGCTTCTCCGTCGGAAGAGTTTTGTCGAGTTGGGCCTGAGTCTCTACTTCCGCACCCAGCCTTCCCATCGTGTTAAGTATGTCTCGGTATTTCTCACTATTATGATAGTTCGTAGACAGATGCACCAGTATGTGGTATCACGTGCATATTGCAAAACTGTATTGTCTGGGGTTATTGTGGGAGTGAGGGTTGGGGGGGGGGGGGAGGAGGGATGCCCGCTGCGTACAGCGCGCGCTAGCGGTGACAGGACGCCTGCATGTGAGGTGAATGGTCGCAATACTGCCGTGGAAACATGAACCCTGCACACCCTGTGTGTTAAATATCCTTGGATCAGCCAGACCATTTTTGTTGTAATCCACAACTGTCACATCTTACAGAGGCCATTTGCGACAATTTATCAATAGCCCTTTCGATATTTAGAAAAACCACAAGCGTGCACTGTCCGACATTAAAGCCCTGAATAACTTCGTTGGTCGGCTCTGAGCACTATGGGATTTAACTTCTGAGGTCATCAGTTCCCTAGAACATTGAACTACTTAAACCTAACTAAGCTAAGGACATGACACACATCCAGACTGTAGCGCCAAGAAACCGCTCGGCCACTGCGGCCGGCTTCGTTGGTAGACTTGAGTAGAGTTAGTAGAGTGTCATTTATGGAGTCCTTAGTACGGAAGCCGACCTCTGTCTCTGGATGGAGATCTTTAGTCTCTATGTACGTCCTTAGTCGCTCTGTTATTCTTTCGAAGGTTTTCCCTAAAACGCAGGTCAGTTAGTGGCGTGTCAGGCTTGGGAATCATAATGGTTTTGCTCGTCTTCCAAACGGTGGGGATAATCTCGGTATCGAGGTAGTACTTAAGTGAGGACAGGATCGGAATAAGGGCAGGGAAGGATGCTTTTTACAGATGGATTCGTCTTATATAATTTTCTTCGGAAGCAAAAATGCAGTAAGTGAAGCAGGCAAAAAGGAATACAAAGTCTCAAAAATGAGATCCACAGGAAGTGAAAAATGGCTAAGCAGGGATGGCTGGAGGACAAATGTAAGGATTTAGAGGCTTATCTCACGAGGGGTAAGATAGGTACTGCCTAGAGGAAAAATAAAAAGACCTTTGGAGAAAAGAGAACCACTTGCATGAATATCAAGAGCTCAGATGGAAACCCAGTTCTAAGCAAAGAAGGGAAAGCAGAAAGGTGGAAGGAGTATATAGAGGGTCTATACAGGGGCGATGTTCTTGAGGACAATATTATGGAAATGGAAGAGGATGTAGATGAAGATGAAATGGGAGATATGATACTGCGTGAAGAGTTTGACAGAGCACTGAAAGATCTAAGTTGAAACAAGGCCCCGGGAGTAGACAACATTCCATTAGAACTACTGACAGCCTTGGGAGAGCCAGTCCATCTGGTGAGCAAAATGTATGAGACAGGCGAAATTCCCCAAGAAGAATATAATAATTCCAATCCCAAAGAAAGCAGGTGTTGACAGATGCGAAAATTACCGAACTATCAGTTTAATAAGTCACAGCTGCAAAATACTAACGCGAATTCTTTACAGACGAATGGAAAAACTGGTAGAAGCCGACCTCGGGGAAGATCAGTTAGGATTCCGTAGAAATGTTGGAACACGTGAGGCAATATTGACCCTACGACTTTTCTTAGAAGAATGATTAAGGAAAGGCAAACCCACGTTTCTAGCATTTATAGACTTAGAGAAAGCTTTTGACAATGTTGACTGGACTACTCTCTTTCAAATTCTGAGGGTGGCAGGGGTAAAATACAGGGAGCGAAAGGCTATTTACAATTTGTACAGAAACCAGATGGCAGTTATAAGCGTCGAGGGACATGAAAGGGAAGCAGTGGTTGGGATGGGAGTGAGACAGGGTTGTAGCCTCTCTCCGATGCTATTCAATCTGTATATTGAGCAAGCAGTAAAGCAAACATAAGAAAAGTTCGGAGTAGGTATTAAAATCCATGGAGAAGAAATAAAAACTTTGAGGTTCGCCAATGACATTGTAATTCTGTCAGAGACAGCAAAGGACTTGGAAGAGCAGTTGAACGGAATGGACAGTGTCTTGAAAGGAGGATATAAGATGAACATCAACGAAAGCAAAACGAGGATAATGGAATGTAGTCGAATTAAGTCGGGTGATGCTGAGGGATTTAGATTAGGAAATGAGACACTTAAAGTAGTAAATGATGTTTGCTATTTGGGGAGCAAAATAACTGATGATGGTCGAAGTAGAGAGGATATAAAATGTAGACTGGCAATGACAAGGAAAGCGTTTCTGAAGAAGAGAAATCTGTTAACATCTAGTATAGGTTTAAGTGTCAGGAAGTCGTTTCTGAAAGTATTTGTATGGGGTGTAGCCATGTATGGGAGTGAAACATGGCAGATAAGTAGTTTGGACAAGAAGAGAACAGAAGCTTTCGAAATCTGGTGATACAGAAGAATGCTAAAGATTAGATGGGTAGATCACATAACTAATGAGGAGGTATTGAATAGAATTGGGGAGAAGAGGAGTTTGTGGCACAACTTGACGAGAAGAAGGGACCGGTTGGTAGGACATGTTCTGAGGCGTCAAGGGATCGAAAATTTAGTACTGGAGGGCAGCGTGGAGGATGTAGGTTGCGGTAGGTACTGGGAGGTGAAGAAGCTAGCACAGGGTAGAGTAGCATGGAGAGCTGCATCAAACCAGTCTCAGGACTGAAGACCACAACAACAACAACAACAACAGGGTGTCGTCTGTTATTTCGTCATTAAACATATTGCTGTAGTAATATACAGCGTTTCTATCAACGCTCGAAATTATCCCCCTCTGAATGAGTAAGTGGGATCTTACTGGTCGAGCACGACCTGCGCACCAGATGCATCTAGAAACAAGCAGAATTTGTGGTTAGTAATCCAGGAATGCAGTTGTGTTAGAAGAAGAAAGAGGAGGAGAACTACTGATCACTTATTCGCTCCTCGATGATAGGTGTCACGCCCAATGAACTAATGCTGGACAAAGGGTCAACATATCTGCCTGTGACTCATTATAGAGGGCACCTAAAAGCAGACAAAACATAGAACATTAGTAATGTAATGTAATGTGTGTGTGTGTGTGTGTGTGTGTGTGTGTGTGTGTGTGTGTTCGTGTTAGAAGAAAAAGAATAGAGCTATAACACTTAGGTACGGCAACAGGTGCCATTCCACATGAGGTTGCTCCAGATATTGGGGTCGGCTCGAGAGGAATTTTCTGGACATCAGTATCATCGCTAATGTCAATGGCGGACGGTGTCGATCCGATTGTAATGGGACTTGGTCGTGGTATCAGGTTCATACCGATCCCCTCGAGCTCATTGGAGAATTCTATAAAAACAAAGCGTAACATGAGATAAATGCATGCACATATGGAGAGAGAGGGAGAGAGAGAAACTGGTATATACTTTCACAGGAGTCAGGATATATGTGACAGCGATCCTCTGGAGTGCCAGACTGTCTCACAAGACCCTCTAGTTCACTGGGGCTCTGTCTGCAACAGACGAAGGAGAAATTACTCATCTGATTGTTAGAAAAGCGGAGCACACACACACACACACACACACACACAGAGAGAGAGAGAGAGAGAGAGAGAGAGAGAAAACAACAGAAAATCATTTCCACATACCAGAATCGTTAGATGTCAAGTCAGTGTGGGTCGCTTATGAACGACACCGTTGTCGTCGTCGTCAGCGGCAACACGGTGCTTCATGGCGCTGGAGGGGGTCTAGGGATGGGGAGGTAACAGGAATTGGGAAGTAGGCTACTCAATAGTAGAGATGGGCAAAACTGTTCTTTTCAGAGATTGGATCAGAACTGTTCACTCCCTGAAATGAATTAGCTCTTTTTCATGACTCACCACTCATTTACAATAGAAAATAAATGGAAGGCACATTGCCCTTTAAACTTGGTTTATTCCAGTACTATACCTGTATTTTGATCTTATTTGATCCTATTTTGAAGTAACACAAATAATGAGTAAGAAATTTGTATTGTTTATTGAAATTTCCACGATATGACAAAGTTTTTGATTATTGATTTATTTTGCACTATCGTGGTTTTTTTGGGTGATCGGAAAATGTTGTAACTTGAGATTTACATTAACAATATATTTGGCTATAATGTATTAAAATTTCATTAACCTCATACAAATACATCGCAAGCCATATATTTTTAAAGTGAACGTTTCCTTCCGAAGACGCCTAAAATCGCAAAATCTGTACCAGAATAAGAAAAAAATATATAAATTTGACTGTAAAACGAAAGTGCTGCATATAGCCTTACGCAGAATAAAACAAGGAAAATATTGGTGTATCACATTTTGCGATACATTTATCGGTTCGCTCGTAATTAAAGCGTAAATTCGAGTGTCCATAATAAAAATCCTATAGTAAGAGGAGTCATCAGGAACCTAATCAAATCAGTTTAAACAAATAAAAATAAAATAAAAACAATTGATGTATACATAACATAATAATGTAATATACATAGCGGTATTACTACGAAGAACAATATCCAGTAGGGACGAACTCCGATGCAGAGGCGCTGAGTCGAGCAGGTCGAGCCGCGAGCTGTATTACTGCGTGAGCTGAGACCGCAGAGACCAGAGTGACACCTGAGTCGCTTTGCTCAACGGTCTGGCTAGAGTTGAGACGGTGGGGTGAGAGTTCAGCGGGCGAGTTCCGAGGGTGGGGGGAGCGGTGAACTCACCCGCTCCGAGACAAATCGTCCGTTCCCTTGCGAGCAGGTTGTTGCAAGTAGTTCCTATGTTATCCGCTAGGTGGCTCTCTGTCCTGTTGCTCGCATCAACTGCCCAGAGGGCAGGACGTGCGACTGAAACGATCGCCGACAGAGTGTGATGCGAAGTTAAGCTGCGCCAAGGCCCTGCACGCGGCAGACGACGCACAGAGACGGGACGGCATATGTGAAACACAAAATCCAATGGGGCACTGCACAATGCAGGCAGCCAAGGTAGAAGCAGGGCAGAGGTCGGCGCTGGCTGTGCTGTGTGGCGTGCACTGTGCTCTGACCAGCAGAGGCGCTGCTGATATGCTCCGTCTCTCTCTCTCTCTCTCTCTCTCTCTCTCTCTCTCTCTGCCGTGGGAAACGTTTGGAGCTACCGTTCTTTTTTTCTGAACCACTGATTGTTCACTCCTTTGAAAGATTCAACTCTATGAATTAGTTCAAGAGCGGATCCCCCATCTCTACTCAATAGAGAGTGAGGACTAGGAATGCCAGTGAGAACACCAAAGAGTAGCTCTGACCAGTCTAACACACTAGCACGTGGGTGTGACAGCTGTCGTGGACGAGGCTCGAACGACCTCCTGTTCTGAAGCGCCTCTTTATTTAGGCGAGCGTCGCCTACTCCACGTATGCTTATCGCTGCATATTCAAATCGATTCCGGTGCGCACAAAAGCGCAGGCAAGCCAGTATCTGTCCTCAGCCAAAGAATAGCTTATGCCGCACGCGCATCCTGCATTCAGAGCAATCATATTTTTCACTGTTACTCTGTGGCACAGCGCCGACGCTGTTCTATTACAGTGCAGGTGCGCGGTATATGATATTCGAGGCCGCACGTAGGCTGCCGCGAATCCAGTGCTGTGGATAAAAAATCTTTAACCACCACACGGTTACTGTTGGGAAACAAAAACGCGTCGCCAGTCATGACGCTGTTGTGGTTAGCGACTATCGCCGCTATCTAGCGGGCTCTACCCACACAAATTGACAACCTGGACGAGCTGCGACTCGCCCGTGCCAAAGCAGTGTGCTATCTTGCCCTACAGCAGGGCTTCACAACTGGCCGGTTTTGAGCGCGAGTACTCGCGTCTGCTCAGGCACGTGCTCGCGAGCAGGTGCAAGGTCGCGGAGTAGGGATGGAGGGGAAATACGCGCGCACGTTTGAATAGGGCCGCAGCGTGCCTATTGAATTCGCGCCGACTGTGTAACGTTTAAAGTACTACGATCAGTTCTAACAGTCACTTCGCTGGTTAAGAATCATGTCAAGTCGCCATTGGTAACCCCAACCATGCTTTCGCAGTTCAACCCCCATTGGGAGGAATTGTATCTGTTTACAGAAAAAGATGGTGTTGCAACATGTTTAGTATGTCACAAAACGCTGAATTCTTTTAGGAAATTTAATTTGCAGCGACATTATATGTCGTACCACGCGAAAAACTACGGAAGTGGAAAATGTGATGGACTAAATCGTGCACAGGAAGTTATTAAACTTAAAAGGAAGCTATCCGAAGAAGATCTGGACGACGAAGAAAAATCAACTGAGGCAGCTCTCAGAGTGAGTTACAAAATAGCTTTGCTTTTAGCAAAATCCCTGCGCTCCTTCACTGATGGCGATTTAATAAAAGAATGTTTGGTAGTTGCAGCGGAACATTTGTGTCCATCTCAAGTTGAACAGTTTCGGATTGTGCCATTATCTAACATGACCATTATGCGTCGCATACAGGACATGGCAGACGACGTCCAGAGCCAGCTTGCAAATATCTGTAAAGATTTTATGGCGTATTCTCTAGCTCTGGACGAAAGTGTTGATATCACTGGAACAGCGCAGCTTGCCATATTTATTAGAGGTGTTAATAGAGATTTTCAAGTGAGGGAGGAGCTCCTCGATGTAGTAGCCATGAAGAACACTACAACCGAAGGTGATATTTTAAGTATTGTTGAAGAAAGTGTTGAAAATATAGGATTGCCGTGGAATTCTTTAGTTTCAGTGTCTACAGACGGTGCACCAGCGATGACAGGGAAAAAATCAGGTTTCGTTGCACTGTTGAAGGAGGAAATGCAAAAACTGACCGTGCCGAATGAAATAAGGGCGTTCACTGTGTGATCCACCAGGAAAACTTATGTGCAAAGAGTATCACTCTAAAAAATGTGATGAGTGTTGTTGTTCGTACAACCAATTGTATAAGGAAGCATGGGCTACAACACAGGCAATTTAAAAGCTTCCTTGAGGATGTAGAAAGCCAGTATGGTAGCCTGCCTTATTAAAGCGAGGTCCGCTGGGTTAGTGGTGGCGAATTATTAAATCGATTTTTTTGCCTATTACATGAGATAAATATGTTCATGGAAATAAATAACGTGTGTGTTCCTGAAATGAAAGAGCCTTCATGGAAATGTGATCTCGCGTTCTTAGCAAATTTAACTAGCCATCTGAATGCTTTGAACATTTTACTACAAGGTAAAAATCTGCTAATTACTCATTTCATAGACCGAATACGAGCTTTTAAAATGAAATTGACACTTTGAGTGAGTCAGCTGGAAACAGGAAATCTAGCTCATTTTCCTAAATTATCATCCATGCAAGATGTTCACAAAGACTGTGAACGTTATTCACATAATTTAGTTGCCCTAAAGGAAGAATTTGATCAACGCTTTCAAGATCTGACAGCACTAGGCAGTGATTTTGATCTGTTCTCCTCTCCATATTCAGCGAATATTGAAAAGATTCGTCCTGAGCTGCAACTAGAAATTATTGACCTGCAGTGTGACAGAGAATACAGAGACAAATTTCAGAACGAGAAAAACATTTTGGAATTCTACAGAGACTTCCCTCAGGATAGATTTCCTCGTTTGCACAAACTGGCGGCTAGAATAATATCAATGTTCGGTTCCACGTATGTTTGTGAACAACTGTTCTCTGCAATGAAATGTAACAAGACGCGCCTGAGAAACGCATTGTCTGATCGAAATTTAAACTGCACGCTGTGACTACGATGCACAAGAACAATTACTCCGAACATAGACGCAATTGTAAAGGGCAAAAAGTACAAGATAACAGAGAATCCCACACTTCAGTGACACCTTTTATTGTGTAACAGTTCACAAATTAATACGAATGTAGAGGCATACACTAAGCTAATAAAATTATGTGGCACGTGTACATTCTCCTTTATTTGTTTCATTTGTCACAGTAATAATTCGTGAGTGATATCCCTGCAGGTGGCCGCGGATTTACATTGACTGGCGGCAGCTGTTGTGTGCCCCACGTGACTTTCCCCACTCTCCGCTCTGGTCTGGTAGTGGGGGTAGCGTGCTCGCGCTGCTCCGTGCTCGCGCCTTGCTGCTCACAGCTTGCTCCGCGAGCACGTATGTTGTGAAGCCCTGCCCTACAGCGACGGCTGACATCGCCGCTCGCTACCACAGACAAGTCTGGAGCTGGCGCAAGGGACTGAGCGCTCGCACGCAGTAATGTCTGGGAGGAACGTTCATTTCCCTAGAAGAGGTATGCACTTCAGTTCAAGAATTAGGTGATTGGCCAGATGCCATATACAGGGAGGCACTTGTGGGTTCCTGGGTGCAGGCTGCTGTTTACAGTTGGCGCTTCCAGAACTGTATTGAGCACGTTTCAAGAATTATATGTCCAGTACTCAGCTAACCGCACAGAACCCTGTAAGAGGAGAAGCAAGATGATATGAATAAATAAAGCATTTTTTTGCAAAAAAGAATAGTATCATTTAATGATTACCCAACTTAAAAGTACTTGTTGATTTTGTGAAGCACAAATATAATCACTTACGTGTCCTAACTTTTTCCTCAGTCTCCGAAGAGCTAGGAAATCAAGATCTTCAAGGTTCTTTATTGGTGTACTTTTGAAAATGTCTCGGAACCACATAAGTTTTTTACGACCTTTGTTGTAAACAATGTTGTCTTTAAGATCGTAGATTTGAAGCAATTACCATTTCTTCATACTCTAAACTGTCGTCATTCCACTGCCTCTTGTTGTGACTAAAGGATAACCACGTCGCTTTCTCAGTAATCTTGGCACTCTGCACTGTTCTAAATGGTTTAGGTGAAGCGACACTTGTTGACAATGTAGTCAGTACCCATCCAGAGTTTTGAAATGCATGGAATGCAACATCTTTGAAACAAACTGACCGCTCTCGTCATGAAAGCCCTGAGCATGTGCAATGACGCTCACCATCTGATCAGCCATAGTGGACTGCCTGTGGGGCGAAGAAGTACCGACACATTTATACTATTTGCTGCACAGTTCTTGTGAGAGGGCCGGCTGAAGTGGCCGAGCGGCTCTCGGCGCTACAGTCCGGAACCGCGCGACCGCTACGGTCGCAGGTTCGAATCCTGCTTCGGGCATGGATGTGTGTGATGTCTTTAGGTTAGTTAGGTTTAAGTAGTTCTAAGTTCTAGGGGACTGATGGCCTCAGAAAAGTCCCATAGTGCTCAGAGCCATTTGAACCATTTTTTCTTGTGAAAGGTGAGTAACTAATAATACGATCATGCAACAACAATGCGTACACCACTGTGTTTGGAGAAATTGCTTGATGAGTCAAATTCAATACGGATGTCTATGGGACCTATGTTCATAACTTTGTTTTGCTTTAAGGAATTAATTGCAACCGTAGGTGCTAATGCTTTAAATTTCTGTGGTTTGAGCATATATCCCAACTCGTCGCCCTCATAGAAGATGGAAATCTCTAGTACATATCGTACAGTAGGCCGTTATTGTCATTGTCCCAGTCGTTGTAGCTTACTTGTGGGTAATATACCAAATTCAGGGACACTTTTGCATCGGTTAAATTTCAGTTGTCAAATATGCTGGGATCCTGTCACATTCCCTCGTCGAACTGTCTGCAGTCCCAAGATAATGAAACAAGTCGATCCTTGTTGTACAGTCGTCTTAACCGACCATCTGTGTTTTGCAGTTGTAGTAGAGCTGGATAATCGCAAAAGTTCCCAATAACGAGAAGTTAGTGGTAGTTGAGCAACAGAGTTCTGCACTTATAAAAGTTTCAGCGGGGCCTCATCTGATACGGAAATGTGCGGTATTTTGTATACTAATTCACCAAAAACAATTTTATTTTCCGATGCTTTCTCTTCTTCAACGTCCACATTATCATCTGTTGTACTTTAAACGAGAATCAGTTCCTGTTTAGCATACAAAATGACCCCCCCTATTATCCTCACAGAACCCCGTAAGGATCTTGAGAGGGATACACATACTAAAGTGGTTACTTATTGATCTATCAATATCTGCGTTTTGTAGAACATTCAAGTACGAGATTGATGTGGATACGTAAGTTCTGAGTGTTGATGTGATTCTGATGGTTCGTGTTCAGTCGACCTCGACACCATTAAGTTTGTATCTTATCTCTCTAAACAGGATAGTGAACGCACTACAGGTAGTCTCGATGTTTCCGCTGGAGCGCTTAAGTCATTCTTCATAAATTTATCTTCCAAGTATAGGAAATGGCTGCTCAGAATTGTTAATTCATTTTGCTGTGGAATCAGTATTCGTATTTTGTCGTTATCACTGAATGTCTTCGATGTGAATGGTTTCCTTGCGAGGTTTCCGTCCACTCGACTAGTGAAACTCCTAACTCTGTCGTGTTATCGCCTTGTCCTCCGCCGCAAAGTGGCGTACTGACTGATACGTGAGGTGTTCTTATACGTTAATCCCATGGTTGTGCTGTTTCAAATCCACACGCATCACAATTTCTTCTCTCGAAAATCAATCGCCTTCCCGTCCTGGTCAACGATGTTCAACTCAAGACCTAAAGTCTGCACAGTCACTGCGAAATACACTGAAAAACAAAGGAAACTGGTACACATGCCTAATGTCGTGTAGGGCTCGACAAATGTCTGAAGTAGTGACAGAGGGAACTGTCTCCATGAATCCTGCAGGGCTATCCATAAACTCGTAAGAGAACGAGGGGGTGATGTCTTCTGAATACCACATCGCAAGGCATCCCACATATGCTGAATAATGTTCATGCCTAGGGAGTTTGGTGGCCAGCGGAAGTGTTTAAACTCCAAAGAATGTTCCTGCAGCCACTCTGTAGCAATTTTGGACGTGTAGGGTGTCGCAATGTCAAGCTGGAATTGCCCAAGTCCGTCGGAATGCGCAATGGACATGAAAGGATGCAGGTAATCAGACAGCTTGCTTACGTACCTGTCACCTGTCAGAGTCGTATCTAGACGTATCATAGGTCCCATATTACTCCAACTGCACACGCCTCACACCATTACAGAGCCTCCACAAGCTTGAACAGTGCCCTGCTGACATGCACGGTCCATGAATTCATGAAGTTGTCTCCATAAGCGTAAACGTCCATCGGCACGATACAATTCGAAAAGAGACTCGTCCGACCAGGCAACATGTTTCCAGTCATCAACAATCCAATGTCGGTGTTGAGGGCCCAGGCGAGGCGTAAAGCTTTGTGCAATGCAGTCATCAAGGGTACACGAGTGGACCTTCGGCTCCGAAAACCCATATTGATGATGTTTTGCTGAATGATTCGCACGCTGACACCTGTTCATGGTCCAGCACTGAAATCTACAGCAATTTTCGCAAGGGCTGCACTTCTGTCACGTTGAAAGGTTCTCTTCAGTCGTTGTTGGTCCATTTCTTGCAGGATCTTTCTCCGGCCGCAGCAATCTCGGAGATTTGATGTTTTACCGGGTTCTTGATACACAACTGGCCATTAAAATTGCTACACCGCGAAGATGACGTGCTACAGACACGAAATTTAACCGACAGGAAGAAGATGCTGTGATATGCAAATGATTAGCTTTTCAGAGCATTCACACAAGGTTGGCGCCGGTGGCGACACCTACAACGTTCTGACATGAGGAAAGTTTCCAACCGATTTCTCATAGACAAACAGCAGTTGACCGGCGTTGTCTGGTGAAACGTTGTTGTGATGCCCCGTGTAAGGAGGAGAAATGCGTACCATCACGTTTCCGACATTGATACAGGTCGGATTGCAGCCTATCGCGATTGCGGTTTATCGTATTGCGACATTGCTGCCTGCGTTGGTTGAGATCCAATGACTGCTAGCAGAATATGGATCGGTTGGTTCAGGAGGGCAATACGCAACGCCGTACTGGATCCCAACGCCGTCGTATCACTAGCAGTCGAGATGACAGGCATCTTATCCGCATGGCTGTAACTGATCGTGCAGCCACGTCTCGATCCCTGAGTCAACAGATGCGGACGTCTGCAAGGTAACAACCATCTGCACGATCAGTTCGACGACGTTTGCAGCGACATGGACTATCAGCTCGGAGACCATGTCTGCGGTTACCCTTGACGCTGCATCACAGACGGGAGCGCCTGCGATGGCGTACTCAACGACGAACCTGGATGCATGAATGGCAAAACGTCATTTTTTCGGATGAATCCAGGTTCTGTTTACAGCATCATGATGGTCGCATCCGTGTTTGGCGACATCGCGGTGAACGCACATTGGAAGGGTGTATTCGTATCGCCATACTGGCGTATCACCCGGCGTGATGGTATGGGGTGGCATTGGTTACATGTCTCGGTCACCTCTTGTTCGCATTGAAGGCACTTTGAACAGTGGACGCTACATTTCAGATGTGTCACGATTCGTGGCTCTACCCTTCATTCGATCCCTGCGAAACCCTACTTTTCAGCAGGATAATGCACGACCGCATGTTGCAGGTCCTGTACGGGTCTTTCTGGATACAGAAAATGTTCGACTGCTGCCCTGGCCAGCACATTCTCCAGATCTCTCACCAACTGAAAAAGTCTGGTCAATGGTGGCCGAGCAACTGGCTCGTCACAATACGACAGTCACTACTCTTGACGAACTGAGGTATCGTGTTGAAGCTGCATGGGCAGCTGTACCTGTACACGCCATCCAAGCTCTGTTTGACTCAATGCCCAGGCGTATCAAGGCCGTTATTACGGCCAGAGGTTATTGTTCTGGGTACTGATTTCTCAGGATGTATGCACCCAAATTGCGTGAAAATGTAATCACATGTCAGTTCTAGTATAATATATCTGTCCAATGAATACCCGTTTATCATCCGCATTTCTTCTTGGTGTAGCAATTTTAATGGCCAGTAATTTACGGTGCACTCGTGAAATGGTCATATGGGAAAATCCCCACTTCATCACTACCTCGGAGATTCTTTGTCCCATTTCTCGTGCGCCGGCTGTAACACCACGTTCAAACTCACTAAAATCTTGGTAACCTGCCATTGTAGCAGCGTTAACCGATCTAACAACTGCGCCAGACATTCGTCTTATATAAGCGTTGCCGACCGCAGCGCCTTATTTTGCCTGTTTACATATCTCTGTATTTGAATACGCATGCCTATACCATTTCTTTAGCAGTTCAGTGTATATTGGACTGCTGGGAACCTCAAAATGTTTGTATGCTAGTCCCACTGTAGGAAAGAACCTGTAGTCTGTATATATTAATTAGTCATTGATGAACAAATCTGTAGTAATATTACATTCAACACTGATCGTACAAACAGGAAGAATATCCACAGGTTAATCCAGCTCGCAAATTCTGTCAGTAGTATTAATCAAAACTTGACTGCTCGAGAAACTGAGTAATGATCCTGTTGAACCCTCCTAGCTAAAGTATGTTTTTTACATAATTATCTCTGTTTTAACGTATAATCGTTTTCACTTAAGTCAAAACCTTTTACAGATGGTTTTATAATTGCATTTAGATCGTCAGTGTCGTACGAACCGGGAGGAACCTCCGAAACCTTGTCGCATAAACGCACTTGGAATCTTGATCTTTTGTATTTCTTCACGAACTGTGGAGATCACCATTGGTAAGTGGTCTGTTAGGTAGAGTAGTTAGTAGTTAGGCGGTTTTTTTTTTTAAATAAACATCTAAGCCTTTCTTGTGTGGTTGAAAACATAGTCCCGTGGTGTACTGAGACACCACACAAGAAGAGTTTGCGACGTATCGTGGATGCCCGTCTGCAGCAGTGACATCGCTGCCCGCGAGACACACGCCTCCCGGAATGCAGCGCTACCAGGCGGAGAGACACGCCCTTAGAAAATCGTGCACGAGCAGAAGTTAGGAGTTGCAGGTTGTAATTCAATCCGAGGAGTTCCTGCAGGGCTTTCGTCGTGTCATCAAGTCGTCCAGTGAGATACAAACAGTGGTCGACAGACAGATAGTCGTAAAGCTGGCTACAGCAGTTGTAGAAGGCAGGTTTAGCCGTCTATCCTGTGCCAGCTAAAGTTCCATTAACACTACAGCTCCGAACTGAAGTCTGACTAATCTTCAGTCTTGGCGTACTGTTCGAAGAACAGTTTCAAAATGACAGTACTGTCTTCAGCAGAAACAGAACAGTGAATAGAATTATCTTTTACGGACAGAGACCACCTGCCTAGAGATTTAACTGAGTACTGTTAGTTTGGAACTGTTCTTCGAATAGTACATCAAGACTGAAGGTTAGTTTTGTCCCGACTTTCCGTCTAGTTCAGAGTTAGTTGTGTTCATGGAACTGTAGTCAGTACAGGAGAGAGCCTACACCTGCATTCTACAACTGCTGTACCCAGCGTTACTGGAGTTGAGTAACATATTTTACTATTCACTAGTCTTGTTACTTTCATTGGGTGCGTGCTGCCCTCGAACCTAGACATCCTTCCTACCAGGACACCTTTATTGGTGTTCTTCAGCGGCAGCAAAAACAATTCATCAAAGTGGACGCTCCCAGACTACAATAAATCCTTTACCAATAGCGACGGGCTCCGTCATCCTATTGAGCCCTTTAGATTCCTCCAGCTCCTCCTGTGCCTTTTGTGCATTCTTCACTGTTCGTGCTCTGGCGGTGATAGCTCGACTACCGAGACTCCCGCTGAAACTGAAATTGGGAACAGGATAATTCCACCAGATGAGTTAGGTGTTGGCAGGACCCTGCACGTTTTAACACAACTTCTTCGTACCCTTTTCTGCTTCTTCTTCTTCATGACATTTTTTGCCGCTACCGCTGCTGACTGGATGCAATTTTTTTAAACGCCCAATTGGTTTCTTGATCTTTAGCGTGCGACGAGCCGCGGGCATTATTTGTTTGAAATTTATTTCTGAATCCAATTTAAGTGTGACACGCGTTACTTTATCAACTGCGAATGCCGCAGTATGTTTTCCTACGCATATATCCCTTCTGTGACTTATTTGCTTCCCCATATCGGCTAAAATTTGCTGATGCGTGACGCTCTGCCAAGCCTTGATTTGCAGCTTACGCTAAATCATGCTCCCTGTACGCTTCGCCAAGTACATTAATCCCGTTACCACCAGGAGCCAGTGATTTTTCGGTTTCGCTCCAGGTCCACTGAAACGGTGATCGGGAAGATGATGCACGACTGAGAGTTTATCGAGAATGCCACTACCACCTCTGCCGACGCGCTGCCTAGCACTCATGGTATGCTAGTGCACTGTTTGAGGTTTTCGCACCTCGTCATATAGCAAACCGCGAGCGTTCTCCACTCTGTTTTGTGATTCTGAAATGCCGACCCATTTCAGTAACACTCTGTTCTCCGACGCCTTATGAAGCGCTCTACGAGAAACACGTTCGGTTCGGAACTTTTCTGTAATTCCTCTGTCTAAAAATTTCCTGAAATTTCTACGCCATTGCTGTCCTTTAAGACGTATGTTGTCGGGTCTGTTCCTGTACTTTGAACACTGTAAATATCTCCGTTGACCAGTTAGGCAGGTAGAACTTCTGGAACGCAGTTTTGTATTTCGAAATACGCACCAAACTATGTACTTTGAACTTCTGCTTGCGTAGGCCCACCATCTTAATATTACTGTGTGCCGTATTGAGAAGGCTATTGTCACGTACATCGATAGGTCTCTTTCTAATCGTGCGATGTTCAGTTCGATTATGTTCCCCAACAGTCTCTGTGAGAATATCAAGCCATGTGTGTAAGTGACGAAGATTAAACTGCATCCTCATATGGTTCTTAAGGTTTCTGGTCAGACGCTTCACAATACTCATTTTCATGTGGGAGAATGTTGAATAGTGGTTTATCCCGTATGGCTCCATTACCGACTTGAAATCCTTACTGTAAAATTCACCTCCATGGTCGGGCTGTAGGTTGTCGGGACACCGATTCCTATCACTCTGAAGCAACTGTTCAAACTCCTGCGTCACATCCTTCCCAGTTTTGGTCTTCACAGGAAGGGCCAGGCGAATTTGGAATACATATCTGTGATCATTAGGATATATTTAAACCCCTTCTCCGATCGCGAGTATTTTCTCATGTCCACAAGATCGGCCTGACGTAATTCATCGAAACCACGTGCCGAGACTCGTCTGCGGGCGGGCCTCTCAAGTTTACGGACCATTATCTTCATTATTATTCAATAATGCTTCGTTCTCGGAGCTCTGCAGTGATTGATAGATATTACTTCATTCATGTGCGCTGTATTCCCCGCTGCTGCCGAAGCCTCAGAAGTCGTAGTCGGTGTATGATTTCGTTAAGATCATTACAACATTATACTCCAAAGATAGTGTGTTCAGCTTTTTATGTTGAATGTCAACGCCATGGCCTTCACCAAGGTCACCGCTCAACACCGGTCTAATAATTTTATGTATTTCCTACTGTTTGTGCTTTTTAATCTTACTTTTGGAGTGTTGTCTCCCCTGTGTACGTTACTCATACGTCATATTTCAGCACATGATCTCTTTCGGCAAATGCTTTTGAGGTTTCGTTGTTTTTAGGAATATGTTGTTGTTGTGGTCTTCAGTCCTGAGACTGGTTTGATGCAGCTCTCCATGCCACTCTATCCTGTGCAAGCTTCTTCATCTCCCAGTACCTACTGCAACCTACATCCTTCTTAGGAATATAAGCTCCACTAAACCAGGCGTCCTTTCAAACTCTTTGTCTCCGACGTCAATAGTGTCCTTCGTTAAGCATATAGGTAGAGCGCCATGTGTCTGTCTAATTCGATAGCACTGTGACGTATGATGAAATCAGAGAAGGGTAAAGTTCTTCGTCATCATCTTCTTCTTCTGGCGCTATCCGAAGCCACCACAGAGAGCTGTTTGATACTTTCTGTTACGGGTCTAAACGTTTCAGAGAGAGACTGTTCACGATCCACCTGGCTCAGTTTCGGAGCCACACTTTGCTTTCCACGCCTCTATGGCCTCACGTTTAGTCGACGCTCTGTCGCTTACTGATCTCACTTTGAGACAGTACAAGTCTTGTATACATGGAGTGATAGGTTTTCCGCTTTCTTAACTCTTTCATCTCAGAGTCATGTTGATGGACTCTTTCATTCGTATAACGCATCAAGAACTCAATTTTCGTAGCTATTCCCTTGATAAATCCATCCAGTTCCGCTAATCGCGGAATGACACTTTCATTGATTGTTTCATTTTTTCCCTCTCCGTATTCCTCACGCCACTGGATTCGGTCATGCAATTCTTCGACTTTCGTAGTTGTTGCATCGATAATGCTTTCCAGTTTAGTTGACCTTGTGTTGATTGCTTGCCCACTTCGGTGGATTCTGTCACTCAGCTGAGGTTCACCTTTCGCAGCTGTTGCCTTGATGTTGCAATCCAGTTCCGTTAATCTTGCGTTGATGGTGTCGATAACGTTATTGTACAGCACGTATCGTCTTAATTTCTCAGCACTCGAACATATTGAGAATGTATTCGGCCCCCAAAAAGTTAATTCTAACAAGGCCTCACCGCACATATAAGCATAGTGACTTTACTACCTAACATCTGAATGTCAGTTGGCTTTACTGTCAGTCATGTTGGTCTTGATACACTATGTGATCAAAAGTATCCGGACACCTGCCTGAAAATGCCTTACAAGTTCGTGGCGCCCTCCATCGGTAATGTTGGAATTTACTATGGCGTTGGCCCACCCTTAGCCTTGATGGCGGCTTCCACTCTCGTAGACATACGTTCAATCAGCTGATGGAAGGTTTCTTGGAGGATGGCAGCCCATTCTTCACGGAATGCTGCACTGAGGAGAGGTATCGATGTCGGTCGATGAGGCCTGGCACGAAGTCGGCGTTCCATAACATCCCAAAGGTGTTCTATAGGATTCAGGTCAGGACTGTACAGGCCAGTGCATTTTTTATTGTTATTGTCGTGTAACCACTCCGCCACAGGCCGCGCATTATGAACAGGCGCTCGATCTTGTTGAAAGATGGAGTCGCCATCCCCGAATTGTTCTTCAACAGTGGGAAACAAGAAGGTGCTTGAAACATCAGTGTAGCTCTGTGCTGGGATAGTGCCATGCAAAACAACAAGGGGTGAAACCCCCTCCATGAAAAACACGACCACCGCCTCCGAATTTCACTGTTGACACTACACACGCTGGCAGATGACATCCACCAGGCATTAGTCATACCCACACTCTGCCATCAGATCGCCACATTGTGTACCGTGATTCGTCACTCCACACAACGTTTTCCCACTGTTCTATCGTTCAATGTTTACTCTCCTTATACCAAGCGAGGCGTTGTTTGGCATTTACCGGTGTGATGTGTGGCTTATGAGCAGCCGGTCGACCATGAAATGGAAGTTTCTCACCTCTCGCGTAACTGTCATAGCACTTGCAGTGGCTGCTGATGCAGTTTGGAATTCCAGTGTGATGGTCTGGATAAATGTCTGCCTATTACACATTACGACCCTGTTCAACTGTCGGCGGTCTGTGTCACTCAACAGGCGAGGTCGACCTGTACGCTTTTGTGCTGTTCGTGTCCCTTCACGTTTCCACTTCACTATCACATCGGAAACAGCGGATCTAGGGATGTTTAAGAGTGTGGAAATCTCGAGTATTGACGTATGACACAAGTGACACCCAAGTCCGTAAGTTTCGCGGAGCGCCCCATTCTGCTCTCTCACGATGTCTAACGACTACTGAGGTCGCTGATATGCGGTACCTGGCAGTAGGTGGCAGCACAATGCACCTAATATGAAAAATGTAACTTTTTGGGGGTGTCCGAATACTTTTGATCACATAGTGTATAAACCATAATACTGCTCATACATTTCCAGTCGTACCACGAATATTGAACTTTAGAATCAAGCCACTGCGTGTCTTCAATTTAAATAACCATAGCAAAGTCGTTATCACGATCCAGCCCCAAATTTGCTGGTTTAGAGCCACGTGCAGTTACGTTGTGTATACTTAGGAATAGTGGTAGTGTTGACCAGGGACTTGCCTGTGGGTCTGTGAGCTGTTGCAGCGGTGATGACACAGTACGGTTGAGGGAAGCCGGCGGTACAATAGAGATCAGGCCCGACGAATCGGGAAGTCCATCTGTGGGTTGGTGCAGCTCTGCAATCAGCAGTATGGCCTCATGCAACAGTTCTACTACCAACCGGTTCAGGGAAACATTGTGCTGCTCAAACCAGAAGTACAGGGTGATTCAAAAAGAATACCACAACTTTAGGAATTTAAAACTCTGCAACGACAAAAGGCAGAGCTAAGCACTATCTGTCAGCGAATTAAGGGAGCTATAAAGTTTCATTTAGTTGTACATTTGTTCGCTTGAGGCGCTGTTGACTAGGCGTCAGCGTCAGTTGATGCTAAGATGGCGACCGCTCAACAGAAAGCTTTTTGTGTTATTGGGTACGGCAGAAATAAATCGACGACAGTTGTTCAGCGTGCATTTCGAACGAAGTACGGTGTTAAACCTCCTGATAGATGGTGTATTAAACGTTGGTATAAACAGTTTACAGAGAATGGGTGTTTGTGCAAAGGGAAAAGTTCTGGACGGCCGAGAACGAGTGATGAAAATGTAGCACGCATCCAGCAAGCATTTGTTCGCAGTCCAGGAAAATCGACTCGCAGAGCTAGCAGAGAGCTGCAAATTCCACACTCAACTGTATGGAGAGTCCTACGAAAAAGGTTAGTTATGAAACCTTATCGTCTGAAATTGGTTCAAGCACTGTCTGCAGCTGATAAGATTAAAAGAATCGATTTCTGTGATTTTATCCTTGCTCAAATGGAAACAGATGAATCTTTCGTTTCAAAGATTGTGTTTAGTGATGAAGCAACTTTCCACACTAACGGGAAAGTCAACCGTCACAATGTCTGTATATGGGGCACTGAGAATCCGCGGGAAACAACTCAGTATGAACGTGACTTGCCTAAGGTGAACGTTTTCTGTGCCATTTCAGCCAATAAAGTTTTTGGTCCCTTTTTCTTCGAAGGTGCTACTGTAACTGGACTACAGTATCTGGAGATGTTAGAGAATTGGCTGTTCCCTCAGCTCGAACAAGAAGCACAACAATTCATATTTCAGCAGGATGGAGCGCCACCACATTGGCACTTATCTGTCCGTAACTACCTGAACGTCAACTACCCGAGGCGATGGATCGGCCGCCAGGCAGCCCGTGACAGAGCACTTCATCACTGGCCTCCAAGAAGCCCTGATCTTACCCCCTGCGATTTTTTCTTATGGGGGTATGTTAAGGATATGGTGTTTCGGCCACCTCTCCCAGCCACTATTGATTATTTGAAACGAGAAATAACAGCAGCTATCCAAACTGTTACGCCTGATATGCTACAGAGAGTGTGGAACGAGTTGGAGTATCGGGTTGATATTGCTCGAGTGTCTGGAGGGGGCCATATTGAACATCTCTGAACTTGTTTTTGAGTGAAAAAAAAACCTTTTTAAATACTCTTTGTAATGATGTATAACAGAAGGTTATATTATGTTTCTTTCATTAAATACACATTTTTAAAGTTGTGGTATTCTTTTTGAATCACCCTGTATATATTGAAATACATATTTGTTAATAACAACAAATGTTCAGATGTGTGTGAATTTCTATGGGACCAAACTGCTAAGGTCATCGGTCCCTAGACTTACACATTGTTGTATCCACGGACCCAACCAACCAACCAACGAACGAACTGGCGCACGCGCCCCCTGACATCGCTGGCCACAGTTCCTGCCGCGGCCGTCGGCGTCTCAGGGCGTTACCGCCGACCGAAGAGGTCGCGCCATGGCTGAGCTCGGGTCCGCAGCGCCCTCTGCCTTTTGCATACAAGGAGGAGCGCTGGCCCCGAGACGGACAGTCTATTGTTGATTGTCTACTGCTAGCATTTCGTGGAGTTCATAGCGCAGCCACTGCAGTGTGGTATTTGCTATTGTATTCGACTAGGCTCAGTACACGGATTACTCTCGGATATTACTTGGACTTGTACTGCTGGGGCACGTCTCGTCAGAAATAAAGATAAGTTATCTCTTCATTCTAGCTGGCGCAATTCTTGTCATTAACTACTTTTCGGCCAACAGACATGGCTACATCCTGGTCACTACCCGCGCTTTATAGAATTTGTGGTGGCTGCCCCAAAGGTACCGCCGAGGACCTTGGGTTAGGGAGCCGTCCCAAAACACATTACTTAAACTAACTTGTGCTAAGAACCACACACACACCCATGCCCGAGGGAGGACCCGAACCTCCGGCGGGAGGGGTCGAGCAACCGGTGACTGGCGCCTAAAACCGCGCGGCCACTCCAATAACAATAGTAATAATTGCATTAGGTACTTACTCGTAGTACCAGTCTTATTCCTCTTATACCTGGGGGTCCTGGTTGGATCCTGATGATGATGCTGGCGCTTTAGTATCCTCTTAGTGTGAAGTTCAGACTTCGGCTGATGGTGGGGTTAGGCTGCTGGCATCATACTATCATAAAGGGAGGGAGCGGGTGCTCGATCCTCATTGGCTGAGAGGGTCTCCCGCCATTTTTTACATCACGTGAACAGTTAGTCATGACCTTGAATATAGTCCGCAGCTCGTGGTCGTGCGGTAGCGTTCTCGCTTCCCGCGCCCGGGTTCCCGGGTTCGATTCCCGGCGGGGTCAGGGATTTTCTCTGCCTCGTGATGACTGGGTGTTGTGTGACGTCCTTAGGTTAGTTAGGTTTAAGTAGTTCTAAGTTCTAGGGGACTGATGACCATAGATGTTAAGTCCCATAGTGCTCAGAGCCATATTGCGATATTAGATCCGCTGCTCGCTAGGTTCACATATTTGAGCTATAATTATTTCCTTATTGTTCCAGTCTGAAGATGCGCTAGCTGCGTGAAGCACGAAATTAATAAAGCAATAACGTAATTGCAACAAAGACCTTTCACACATTTCTCTCATTATCTATTCTTGCTGCATCTGCCATTATGGAATCGAATGAAATCATTTTATTGTAAATGCTGTGGTATTCTCCACCATAATATACATGAGTTGCAAGTGAAACGAATTTAGAATCTAAACAATATTTTCGTGCAGCTTAAAGTGGCATAATTTAAAATCGAAAGAAGCGAAGCACATTGATTGCATATTGACGTTACTACAGATAAAATCACGAGAAGTTTGCTGATACAGGACAAAAAGAGGGCTCTATCGACAACATAGTCAGCATAATTTTTATCCACATGACTTAGATTAGCTTCTAATACTATTGCTTTGCATTTGTCTGATTTTTAAAGCCATTTATCGTACATTTAATTTTTTTTCCCTTTCTGTGAATACGAGTTGTGGAAAACTTATTTCTTTGAACAGCTGTAACATTGTTTAGGAGGAGAGTGAGCGGACGTTGTCGAAGGATGATGGAATTTACAGACAGTGCAGATACTGCTTCATACCTCATTGCCAGGTCCACTGCGGTAGATTAGTCTGAGCTGGACCTCCAGGGTCGCGTGATAGATCTGTCTGTCATCCTACCTCGATCACACATTACTATTTAAGTAAACAATTGCTCTCTTGCTATAAAGGGCCCTGTGTTTCTTTAAAGTGAATTTCCTTTGTTGGTGTGCGTTTTAGGCAACATCAAGCATACAAAAAAAAAAAAAATCACATCCACCTTACCTCTTGGCCTTTGGATACTCACATCGCAGCGCAAACATAAAAATAATGTAGTTACATCCGCACTGAGTGGATATAATCGAAAATGATTCCATCCTGAGTGCATGTTGCTCGCCGTTTCTATTTCTGGGGTATCGGTGTTACAACACAAAGTACTGTAGTTAGTTTGCAAGTCCAATTACATTTAGAAGGTATGACCAGAATATCAGGTGACTGGTAGTGTCATCACGACCTTTTGCCCGTTGGTTTTTTGATAATCTTCTTTAGTAAAAAAACATTTGCTGCTGGTGGGCATATTGCCATACTGAGACGCATTCCATTGTTTGTACCATACTTTTACGAATACTAAGGCAGCCTGACGTGTAGACTAAACTGCAACTTCCTTAGAATTTGTTTACTTGTAGGGCTAAGCATACATTCCCTGTAATTAGGTCCGATAACTGGTCATAATGAGGTGCTGTGTACGTCTGTGCTTTAATTATTTAACCTGGAATTCGATTACACGATGATGATGATGATGATGATTGGTTTGTGGGGCGCTCAACTGCACGGTTATCAGTGCCCATACAAATTCCCAACCTTTGCTCAACCAAATCTCGCCACTTTCATGAATGATGATGAACTGATGAGGACAACACAAACACCCAGTCATCTCGAGGGCAGTGAAAATCCCTGACTCCACCGGGAATCTAACCCGGAACCCCCCGATTACACGAGCGACCAAACAGCGACGCTGACAGTTTTACTGTGGACTGACTAACTTTTGGTTGGATGACTATCCATTAGTCGTAAGACAACTATTATGGGATTCTTTACCTTTCCAGATGTTTTTTAAAAGCGTTAAGAATATGGACAATTCTAGTGAGGGTATTTCTGATAATGTAAACGTGACTCCTGACTGTCTTACAGGTAACGACACAAAACAAATTTTGCATTCCTGATACATAACTGAGGCACTGTTTGTTGAGCAGACGTAGACCATTACCTATTAAAATTTTCGCGTATGTGGTTCTAATATCTACTGGGATGTAATACTAGCTTAGATAACTTTGATCATGACGTATTTCTGTTTACGACTCCTAAAATTAGGATACATAAGTGCTATAATTTTTGCTGGGTGTTTAGGTCGTGTGGAAGACTGTAATTTTAATGGATATTTCGATACTTGCGGGATGCAACACTTCAACACTCTACATAAAAGAAATTCTGCGCCTATAATTGTTTGCACTGAGTAAAACCATGTGCTGTTAGATTAGATTAGATTAGATTAGATTAGTACTTGTTCCATAGATCATGAATACGACACTTCGTAATGACGTCGAACGTGTCAGGTTAATAAAAGGTGTCTATACAAGATATTACATTAGACAAAACATTACATGACACTCAATATTTTTAATTTTTAATTTTTTTTTTTTTGTGGGGTTGGCAAATTACCCACTTACTATACCCAAAAATTCATCTAATGAGTAGAAGGAGTTGCCATTAAGAAATTCTTTTAATTTCCTTTTAAATGCTATATGACTATCTGTCAGACTTTTGATGCTATTAGGTAAGTGACCAAAGACTTTTGTGGCAGCATAATTTACCCCCTTCTGAGCCAAAGTTAGATTTAACCCTGAGTAGTGAAGATCATCCTTTCTCCTAGTGTTGTAGCCATGTACACTGCTATTACTTTTGAATTCGTTCGGATTGTTAATAACAAATTTCATAAGTGAATATATATATTGGGAGGCTACAGTGAAGATCCCTAGCTCTTTAAATAAGTGTCTGCAGGATGATCTTGGATGAGCTCCAGCAATTATTCTGATTACACGCTTTTGTGCCATGAACACTCTTTTACTCAGTGATGAGTTACCCCGGAATATGATGCCATACGAAAACATAGAATGAAAATAGGCGTGATAAGCTAATTTACTCAGATGTATATCGCCAAAATTTGCAATGACCCTAATAGCATAAGTAGGTGAACTCAAACGTTTCAACACATCCTCAGTGTGTTTTTTCCAGTTCAACCCTTCATCAATGCTTCACCTAGAAATTTTGAATATTTTACCTTAGCTACCGATTTCTGATCGAAGTCTATATTTATTAATGGGGTCATTCCATTTACTGTGTGGAACTGTATATACTGTGTTTTGTCAAAGTTTAATGAGAGCCCATTTGCAGAGAACCACTTAATGATTTTCTGAAAAACATCGTTTACAATCTCACCAGTTAATTCTTGTCTGTCGGGTGTGATAGCTATACTTGTATCATCGGCAAAATGTACCAGCTTTGCATCTTCGTGAATATAGAATGGCAAGTCATTAATACACTCCTGGAAATGGAAAAAAGAACACATTGACACCGGTGTGTCAGACCCACCATACTTGCTCCGGACACTGCGAGAGGGCTGTACAAGCAATGATTACACGCACGGCACAGCGGACACACCAGGAACCGCGGTGTTGGCCGTCGAATGGCGCTAGCTGCGCAGCATTTGTGCACCGCCGCCGTCAGTGTCAGCCAGTTTGCCGTGGCATACGGAGCTCCATCGCAGTCTTTAACACTGGTAGCATGCCGCGACAGCGTGGACGTGAACCGTATGTGCAGTTGACGGACTTTGAGCGAGGGCGTATAGTGGGCATGTGGGAGGCCGGGTGGACGTACCGCCGAATTGCTCAACACGTGGGGCGTGAGGTGTCCACAGTACATCGATGTTGTCGCCAGTGGTCGGCGGAAGGTGCACGTGCCCGTCGACCTGGGACCGGACCGCAGCGACGCACGGATGCACGCCAGGACACACACTCCTGTAAATTGAAATAAGAACACCGTGAATTCATTGTTCCAGGAAGGGGAAACTTTATTGACACATTCCTGGGGTCAGATACATCACATGATCACACTGACAGAACCACAGGCACATAGACACAGGCAACAGAGCATGCACAATGTCGGCACTAGTACAGTGTATATCCACCTTTCGCAGCAATGCAGGCTGCTATTCTCCCGTGGAGACGATCGTAGAGATGCTGGATGTAGTCCTGTGGAACGGCTTGCCATGCCATTTCCACCTGGCGCCCCAGTTGGACCAGCGTTCGTGCCGGACGTGCAGACCGCGTGAGACGACGCTTCATCCAGTCCCAAACATGCTCAATGGGGGACAGATCCGGAGATCTTGCTGGCCAGGGTAGTTGACTTACACCTTCTAGAGCACGTTGGGTGGCACGGGATACATGCGGACGTGCATTGTCCTGTTGGAACAGCAAGTTCCCTTGCCGGTCTAGGAATGGTAGAACGATGGGTTCGACGACGGTTTGGATGTACCGTGCACTATTCAGTGTCCCCTCGACGATCACCAGTGGTGTACGGCCAGTGTAGGAGATCGCTCCCCACACCATGATGCCGGGTGTTGGCCCTGTGTGCCTCGGTCGTATGCAGTCCTGATTGTGGCGCTCACCTGCACGGCGCCAAACACGCATACGACCATCATTGACACCAAGGCAGAAGCGACTCTCATCGCTGAAGACGACACGTCTCCATTCGTCCCTCCATTCACGCCTGTCGCGACACCACTGGAGGCGGGCTGCACGATGTTGGGGCGTGAGCGGAAGACGGCCTAACGGTGTGCGGGACCGTAGCCCAGCTTCATGGAGACGGTTGCGAATGGTCCTCGCCGATACCCCAGGAGCAACAGTGTCCCTAATTTGCTGGGAAGTGGCGGTGCGGTCCCCTACGGCACTGCGTAGGATCCTACGGTCTTGGCGTGCATCCGTGCGTCGCTGCGGTCCGGTCCCAGGTCGACGGGCACGTGCACCTTCCGCCGACCACTGGCGACAACATCGATGTACTGTGGAGACCTCACGCCCCACGTGTTGAGCAATTCGGCGGTACGTCCACCCGGCTTCCCACATGCCCACTATACGCCCTCGCTCAAAGTCCGTCAACTGCACATACGGTTCACGTCCACGCTGTCGCGGCATGCTACCAGTGTTAAAGACTGCGATGGAGCTCCGTATGCCACGGCAAACTGGCTGACACTGACGGCGGCGGTGCACAAATGCTGCGCAGCTATCGCCATTCGACGGCCAACACCGCGGTTCCTGGTGTGTCCGCTGTGCCGTGCGTGTGATCATTGCTTGTACAGCCCTCTCGCAGTGTCCGGAGCAAGTATGGTGGGTCTGACACACCGGTGTCAATGTGTTCTTTTTTACATTTCCTGGAGTGTATTAAGAACAGCAGAGGACCCAAGACCGAACCTTGCGGCACCCCATTCTTGATTGTTCCCCAGTTTGAGAAATCACCTGTTTTTTGCATATTATGTGAACTGTTTATTTCAACTTTCTGCACTCTTCCAGTTAGGTATGATTTAAACCATTTGAGCACTGTCCCATTCATATCACAGTACTTGAGCTTATCTAGAAATATTCCATGATTTACACAATCAAAAGCCTTTGATAGATCACAAAAAATCCCAACGGGTGACTTCCGGTTACTCATAGCATTTAATATTTCATTATTGAAAGTATATATAGCATTTTCCGTTGAGAAACCGTTCTGGAAACCAAACTGACATTTTGTTAAAACTTTATTTTTACAAAGGTGTGAAGCTACTCTACAATACATTACTTTTTCAAGGATTTTGGATAAGGCAATCAGAAGAGAGATTGGGCGGTAGTTGTTGACGTAGGTCGTATCCCCTTTTGTATGCAGTGGTTTAACCATGGCATACTTCAGTCTATCTGGGAAAATGCCCTGCTTCAGAGAGAGATTACATATGTGGCTGAGAATCCCACTTATTTCTTGGGAACAAGCTCTTATTATCCTGCTGGAAATGCCATCAGTTCCATGTGAGATTTTATTTTTGAGAGAGTTTATTATCTTCCTAATTTCAGAAGGAGAGGTGGGTGGAATTTCAATTGTATCAAATGGTGTGGGTAAGGCCTCTTCCATTAACTGCCTTGCTTCTTCTAAATAACATTTAGATCCTATTTTCTCTACAACATTTAAAAAATGATTATTCAAAATGTTTTCGACTTCCGGCTTGTTGTTTATCAAGTTTCCATTCGCTTTGATGGTGATACCGCCATCCTATTCTCTTGGTTGCCCTGTCTCCCTTGTAATAATATTGCAAATTGTTTTGATTTTGTTATCAGAGGTATTAATCTCAGACATGATGCACATGCTTCCGGACTATTTAATGACCTTTCTTAATGTAGCACAGTAGTTTTTATAATATTTGGCTGTTTCTGGGTCATTACTCTTTCTTGTTGTTAGATACAGTTCCCTTTTGTGGTTACAAGATATTTTATTCCTTTAGTAAGCCAAGGTTTTTTGCATTGTTTCTTATAATTGAATTTAACTACTTTCTTGGGGGAACAGTTTTCAAATTCTCTTACAAGTGTATCATCAAATAAGTTATATTTTAAATTAGCATCGGGTTCCTTGTACCTATAGATTTAATGCTGAAATCGATTACACAAAATGTCGATAATGGCTGCTGTTTTGTAGTCGATCTAACGGTGGTATGCAAAGTTGCTCTGCTGGATGACTGAAATTGTCTCGTCTGTCCATGTTACTTCCTGTAGAACCAAGACTGGGAAAATTACTTTATTATGCACTCGCAGCTATGGCTGACAGAAACGTAGTCTTTTCAGATGTGTTATGGTGCTAATGTCAGTCTGGTGTAGTACTTACGATAAGCCTTCACATTTATAATTTATATCACACATAATATATTCAGGATTTTTGTGGTGTGTTGCTACAGAATAGGGGATCTGAGCGACCGTCTGACGCGAGATACTTACCAGGTTGGATTAATGGATTTGGGCTATAATTATCGCGAGAACTATTTCCATAGAAATCTGCTTTACTGACAGTCCTCTGCTTACGTCCATTTCCGAACAAATAGTAGAACCGGATTCATTGTGTTTTTAAATGTTTCTCCGAGCTTTAGTAGCTTATTGCTTATAACATCACGCGAACATGACGTCTCTCTTCCTACGACACACACACACACACACACACACACACACACACACACACACACACAGCTTTGTGTTTGGCATTCGTGTAATCAAGGAAGTCGAGTGAGAGACGAAAAAGAATTTCGTGTGGTGATTAAACATTATTTTATGAAAGGCAAAAGGCCTCAGGGGACTACAGAGAAGCTTGATAAACATTACAGTGACTCTGCACCTTCGATTAGAACAGTTTATACATGGTTTCAAAATTTTCAGAGTGGCCATATGGGCACAAGTGATGCTGAACGTTCTAGACTATCTGTGGAGGTTACAACTCCAGAAATCATTGATAAAATCCATGATATGGTGATGGATGACAGAAGGGTTAAGGTGTGTGAGATTGCTAGTGCTGTGGGCATGTCGAATGAACGGGTACATAATATTTTGTATATACATTTGGACATGAGAAAGCTATCCGTAAGATGCGTTATGCGATTGCTCATTCTTGACCAAAAACGGAATCGTGTAAAGTGTTGCAAGGTTGGTTTGCAGCTGTTCAGGAAGAATCTGCAGGACTTCAAGCGTCGTTTCGTCACTGTGGATAAAACACAGATACATTACTATACTCCTGAGACCAAACAACAATCAAAACAATGGGTTACCAAGGCAGAATCTGCACAAAAAAAGGAGACGACAATTCCTTCGGTCGGAAAGGTTATGGCAACTGTCATTTGGGATTCGCAAGGGATATCCTCATCGACTATCTGGAAAAGGGTAAAACTATTACAGGTGCATATTATTCATCGTTATTGGACCGTTTGAAAACCGAGCTGCAAGAAAAACGCCGGCGATTGGCACACTAAAAAGTCATTTTCCATCACGACACTGCACCAGCACACACTTCAGCAGTTGTGGTCACAAAATTAATGGAAATAGGATTCCAACTCGTTTCACATCTCCCCTATTCTCTAGTCTCGGCTCCCTCGGACTACGATTTGTTTCCCAATTTGAAGAAATGGCTGGCAGGACAAACATTTTATTCAAATGAGGAAGTGATTGCAGCAAGTAATAGCTATTTTGCAGACTTGGACAATTCCTATTATTCTGAAGGGATCAACAAATTAGAACCGCGTTGGACGAAGTGTATAAGTTTAAAAGGTGGAATAAAAAAGGTTTACCCCAAACATGTAAATAGTTTTTATTTTTGTACGGACTTTTCAAACGCCTCTCGTACATAGTCAGTGCGGTGCCTTTTGCCACTTACAAAAACGATGCTAGAGAGGAACACGTGTATTGATCCCGAATTTCGCTTACCTTACGTGAAATGTACGCTGGCTATAAAAGACACTTCTCAGTAGCGTTTTCACGAAAAGAGCATTGTCTGACTTGAGTTCATGCAATCATAGTCTGTGGGTTGATCCTACTGGTACCAAGTCCAGCATTACGTTGTTGGTTTTTTGGGAAAGTAGCAGTAAGGTGTGTGTTACAACAACAGAACATCCACTACTACCAAGTGTGGCCAGCAGGCTTCTGAAACCACACTACGGGATTTGCTCGTCTGTCTGAAACACATAACAGGCCAGGTTAACAGATAAGGAACATAATCATAATGCACCATATCTGAACCTTATGAGCCCTAAACAAGTTACCCCTGGTAGAGTTGTAAAAGAGGAAAATACCACATGCGAGGATTACAGACTTTTTTTGCACATGAGATGTCACTTTTACCACCTTAGAAGAGAACGATAAAAATATTTAGTAGTATCCTTACGTATAGGATTCTCCTCTTAGCTGCATGTGTCTGAACTTGATTCTGATATTAAATGATTTATGCTTCGTCATTGTTGACATTGTCATAGAGCATTTATTTTGTTTGGATGTCGTAATTATAATTACGTGTCTTCATTCTGCCGGCTGCTGTGGCGAAGCGATTCTAGGCGCTACAGTCCGGAACCGCGCTGCTGCTACGGTCGCTGGTTCGAATCCTGCCTCGGGCATGGATGTGTATGATGTCCTTAGGTTAGTTAGGTTTACGTAGTTGTAAGTCTAGGGGACTGATGAACTTAGATGTTAAGAACCATAGTGCTTAGAGCCATTTGAACCATTTTTTTGTCTTCATTCCACCTGGGACTGCAGCCCGGATGAAAAGAGTGGTGCCCATGCGTGAGTGCTAGTTTTAAATCTTGATGGTTTGGGGGGGGGGAGGGGGTGGCGGGGGCGAGCTTCCTTCTGATTGCACCAGAGATAAAAGGTACAGAAGAGGGAAGTGCTTGGCGCTTACACTGTCAGCTGTGTTCATCCGCAAATGTGTCTACAGATTTGCTCTGGATATCATGGTGATACCTACGTGTTACAACTGGCTTGCCCAGGTCATATCGCCCCTCCCTGAATGATAGAGTGTCTTGCATTCCAGCCGCCAGACCAGCGGCGATTACACGTGTAGTTGTACAACTTTCTTTACCATGGCTGCAGAAATGGTCTAGCACGGTGTTGGACAGACAGCTCTATCATTCGCAGCCACGGATTAGGCGGCAGCCGCGGCTGCGCGAGGAGTACCACATCTCACCAGCATCACACTTGGCTCGCTTCACTTGCATTATCCGGCGAATGCAGGAGGATAGTCCATCACAATCTAGGTGTGTATTTGTAGCAGTCTTTGATATTTCCACCAACATCTTGGTATCTTTTTGCCAATGTTGCCATGGGTGGTAGACCCATCAGTTATAAGTGATATAGCAGCAGTGGCTTTTGTGTCAGCCACGTCTACATCTACATGTATACACTGCGAATCACATTTAAGTGCCTGGCAGAGAGTTCATCGAAACATCTTCACAATTTTCTATTATTCCACTCTCGTATAGCGCGCGGAATAAACGAACACCTATATCGTTCCGTACGAGTTTTGATTTCCCTCATTTTGTCGTGGTGATCGTTTCTTCCTATGTACGTCGGCATCAACAAAATATTTTTAACATCCGGAGGAGAAAGTTGGTGATTGGAATTTCGCTAGAAGATTCCGTACCAACGAAAAACGCCTTCTATTTAATGATGTTGTTGCTGTGCTCTTCAGTCCAGAGACTGGTTTCATGCAGCTCTCCATGCTACTCTGTCCTGTGCAAGCTTCTTCATCTCCCAGTACCTACTGCAACCTACCTCCTTCTGAATCTGCTTACCATATTCATCTCTTGGTCTCCCTCTATGATTTTTATCCTCCACGCTGCCCTCCAGTACCAAATTAGTGATCCCTTGATGCCTCAGAACATGTCCTACTAACCGATCCCTTCTTCTAGTCAAGTTGTGCCACAAACTCCTCCCCAATTCTATTCAATACGTCCTCATTAGTTATGTGATCTACCCATCCAATCTTCAGCATTCTTCTGTAGCACCACATTTCAAAAGCTTCTATTCTCTTTTTGTCCAAACTATTTATCTTCGACATTTCACTTCCGCACGTGGCTACACTCCATACAAATACTTTCAGAAACGACTTCCTGACACTTACATCTATACTCAATGTTAACAAATTTCTCTTCTTCAGAAACACTTTCCTTTCCATTGCCAATCTACATTTTATATCCTCTCTATTTCCACCATCGTCAGTTATTTTGCTCCCCAAATAGCAAAACTCTTTTAATGATATCCAGCCCAAATCCTGTATCATTTCAGTGACACTCTCTCCCATATTTCGCGATAATACAAAACGTGCTGCCCTTCTTTGAACTTTTTCGATGTACTCCGTCAGTCCTATCTCGTAAGGATCCCACACCGCGCAGCAGTATTACAAAAGAGGATGGACGAGCGTAATGTGGGCAGTCTCCTCAGTAGATCTGTTACATTTTGTAAGTGTCCTGTCAATAAAACACAGTCTTTCGTTTGCCTTCCCCACAACATTTTCTATGCGTTCCTTCCAATTTCAGTTGTTCGTTATTGTAATTCCTAGGTATTTAGTTGAATTTACGGCCTTTAGATTTGACTGATTTATCGTGTAACCCGATTCCTTTTAGCACTTTTCGTTATTTCGGGTCAACTCCCAATTTTCGCACCATTCAGATATCTTTTCTAAATCGTTTTGCAATTTGTTTTGATCTTCTGATGACTTTATTAGTCAATAAACGACAGCGTCATCTGCAAACAACCGAAGACGGCTGCTCAGATTGTCTCCCAAATCGTTTATATAAATATGGAACAGCAAAGGCCCTATAACACTACCTTGGAGAACGCCAGAAGTCACTTCAGTTTTACTCGATTACTTTCCGTCAATCACTACGAACTGTGACCTCTCTGATAGGAAATCACAAATCCAGTCACATAATTGAGGCGATATTTCATAAGCACGCAATTTCACTACAAGCCGCTTGTCTGGTACAGTGTCAAAAGCCTTCCGGAAATACAGAAATACGGAATCGATCTGAAATCCCTTGTCAATAGCACTCAATCTGCATATGAATAGAGATCTAGTTGTGTTTCACAAGAACGATGTTTTCTAAACCGATGTTGACTGTGTGTCAATAGACCATTTTCTTCGAGGTAATTCGTAATGTTCCAGAACCCTGCTGCATATCGACGTTAATGATAGGGGCCTGTAATTAAGTGGATTACTCCTACTACCTTTCTTGAATATTGGTGTGACCCGTGCAACTTTCCAGTCTTTTGGTACGGATCTTTCGTCGAGCGAACGGTTGTATATGATTGTTAAGTTGGAGCTAATGCATTAGCATACTCCGAAAAGAACCTAATTGGTATATAGTCTGGACCAGAAGACTTGCTTTTATTCAGTGATTTAAGTTGCTTCACTACTCTGAGAATATTTACTTCTACGTTACTCATGTTGGCAGCTGTTCTTGATTCGAATTCTGGAATATTGACTTTGTCTTCTTTTGTGAAGGCCTTTCGGAAGGCTGTGTTTAGTAACTCTGCTTTGGCAGCACTGTCTTCGATAGTATCTCCATTGCTATCGCGCAGAGAAGGCATTGATTGTGTCTTGCCACTGACATACTTCATATACGACCAGACTCTCTTTGGATTTTCTGCCAGGTTTCGAGATAAAGTTTCGTTGTGGAAACTGTTGTAAGTATATAGCATTGATGTCCGCGCTAAATTTCGAGGTTCTGTAAAAGTTCGCCAGTATTGGGGATTTTGCGTCTGCTTAAATTTGGCATGTTTGTTTCGTTGTTTCTGCATCAGTGTCCTGGCTCGTTTTGTGTACCAAGGAGGATCAGCTCCGTCGTTTGTTAATTTCTTTGGTATAAATCTCGCAATTGCTGCCGATACTATTTCTTTGAATTCAAGCCACATCTGTTCTACACTTATATTATAAACTTGGAAGGAGTGGAGACTGTTTCTCAGGAAGGCATCAAGTGAATTTTTATCTGCTTTTTTGAATAGGTATATTTTTCGTTTAATTTTGGATGATTTAGGGGTTATAATATTCAATCTCGCTTCGAAAACCCTGTGTTCACTAATCCCTTATCCGTTTTGGTGGTCGTTATTAACTCAAGCCGATGTGGATTTCATCTGTCATAATGCAACTATCTCAGCTCTGTACCCCACACATCAGAGTTCCAGGAATGGGCTATCCTGGAGGCGACAACGTTTTCGCTGCAGTGTTTGCAGATACTACACATCTCCGTCTTTAGTTACATTTATTTTGTGTCGTAGCGTCACACAATCTAGAATATAGTGATGGTTTAGCTGTGGTTTATCTGTCATGATGTGGTATTTCTTATACACGCAGTATCTTCGGTTAGAAATCGGTAGTGCTTATACTTTTTGCTATGGGATAATTTATATAACATGATGTCATCATTGTTGCCAATATGTTCGTTTCTAACACATACACTGTGACGCCATAAACAGTAGCGGTGGAGCGGTGTCTTTGCGGTGATACATAAATTGGTACCATGCTGCCCCTCAATGCAGTGGATCGGAACTCACGTAATTGGGTAAAATGCGTAAAATGGTCAAAACGGATGAAAAGTATATAAAATTTGTGAAGAAAGAGAGAGAGAGAGATAGGACTTACATAATATCTGCCATAGTGTGGTCTCTGCTAGAGACTCAAATGATGTTTTATTAAAATGTTACTAACAAATGGCCATAGCCTGAAACTGAAGTGACATGACTTAACAAACAAAAAGACACAGCCATATCCTCCCCCTAACCTGCCCAGCTTTCAAGTGAACTCCACCCAACCAAGTGTCCCTGTCATAAAAGATACAAAAGATGAAAAGGGGTGGGGGAGGGGGATGGTTGATCCTAATTGGTCCCGGAGGGAGGGGGGAGCGGTTCGCCGCCATTTTATTGTGCCCCCATTGGCTGAGTTGGGTTTCCCATCAATTCTGCCACTTGACCATTAGACAGTTACTTTGTGACCTGGAATATAACTCACACAATAACCTAATGCGTACATCTACATATATACACTGCAGTCTACTATTCATTTCCTTTCCTGTTGCCCGCATCTCGTGGTCGTGCGGTAGCGTCCTCGCTTCCCACGCCCGGGTTCCCGGGTTCGATTCCCGGCGGGGTCAGGGATTTTCTCTGCCTCGTGATGGCTGGGTGTTGTGTGCTGTCCTTAGGTTAGTTAGGTTTAAGTAGTTCTAAGTTCTAGGGGACTGATGACCATAGCTGTTAAGTCCCATAGTGCTCAGAGCCATTTTTGAGCCTTTCCTGTTCCCCTCGCAAATAGAGCGAGGGAAAACAACTGTCTATATGCCTCTGTATGAGCCCTAATTTCTCTTATCTTCATGGCCCTTACAGGAAATGCATATTTGCGGTAGTAGAATCGTTCTGCAGTCAGTTTCAAAACCTAGTTCTCTCAAATTTCTCAGTGGTGTTCCGCAAAAAGAACGTCACCTTCCCTCCATTTAGCATCCCGCCCCTGAATTGCTTTGATGTGTTTCTTTAATCTAGCGTGGTATGGGTCCCAAATATTCGAGCAGTACTCAAGAATAGGTCACGCTAGTGTCCTATATACGATCTCCTTTACAGATGAACCACAGTGGCAGTGACAGATCAATATATAGTGTTTGACAGTGATGAAGATGAGGAAAAATAAAACGTGTGAGTGGTTGCAAAAAACAAAACAGTCACTGTAGAACCATAATACATCAGGAAGACCACACCATGTGGTAAAACGCCATAAAATAAAAGCCCACTGAAGATGCTGAAACTGCAGTGAAACATGTTTGGGTTAAAAAAACAAAATTGTGTTTTCCTAAAGGCAGACCCTATGCAAAAACATGTGTATTTCAGTAACTTACATTTTTCTACATTTGGAGCTAGCTGCCGCTTATCACGCGAACTCGAACTCTAACAGGTTTTGTGTCCTCCTACAGTCACTCAACAATGTGTAATCTCCCCACGGAAATTTACCCTCTACCACGCAATAATTAATAATGGTCAATCAAATCATCCACATTTATTCACTTTTAGAAAGTATCTGATCGGATTTCTAGTAATAAGCCGCCCTAGAACAATAACGGATTACCTGTCTGTCTATCATGGATGAAGCACTGCACAGTCAAGATTGGCCTGCTTACAAACGTTCTCAATGAGCTGCGACTCTCTGAAAGTGATCCTCGGCTAAGTAAAATCAGTCTCATGTAGGAAAAACATACAAATAATATGTCGGCTGTAAATGAGATACACACAGACCTCTTTATACTAGTCATCTTATTGTGTGCCAGTCCGTCCGCTCTGTCCCTGACAGATGGAAAGCAGTGCCCCCAGTAGCTGGCCTTTGCTGCCACATGCGGTTTATAATCCGTCATCGCTCGCGTTTATTCTACTTCTTCAGGTAAACTGTCCGAAGGCTGCCTGGTAGAGGTTTCAGATGCTCACTGTACCGAATAACAGCTTTGCGTGTGTGTGTGTTCTCATAGACTGTGGAAAGATGAGATTCCTGCTGTGCAGATGGTAGAGGAGTTTTACTCAGTCACTTGCTCCTTGTGGAGTAACAAACTACGTATCTGCCTAAAGCATTACTGTTCCTTAACAGCTCAACTGCTGTAACGTCAACGCACTTATACCCTTTCGTGGGCCATGGGCAATATACTTTCCACTAGACTGTTTCTATGTTTCGATACAGTGTATCGATACGTGGAACTTTTCAGTGTTTCGGAACGGCTGTGGTTCACTGTTTCGAAACAGTGGTGTTTCATTCCGCCCCTGTCTCGGATAACCGGACCAGATTCGAACTCGAGCCAGACACAGAAACTGTATCGTTGTTTCAGAATAAGGCTGTTTCAGTCCACCTGTGCTTGGAACGGACTAATTGTATCGAAACAGTGATGTTTCATTCCGCTCTGAGTCGGACGAGATTCGGGCTCGGCACAGGTACTCAAACACAACACACCACTTCATGAACCACTTTCAAGAGTGACGAAATCTTTTTGACAAGCAGTAGCATGAAGCGTAAGATATCCGAAAATAAAGCTCCGTTTCTAGCTGACTGTCCTATTCCGAAATGGCGTAACATCTGCTTTATAAACACTAACCAAACAATAAAACACCACATACTATTCACATTCAAAGTAATAAATATGTGAAAATCATTCAGTTAAATTACACTTTTTTATAACATACGCTTCTCTGTTCATGTACAGTAATCATATTAAGAAACGCAAGTAAGCCTACAACATTTTGAATAAAAAAGGCGTAGAGTGACAGTTATTAGACACATACATAAATTTAATGTAGGTATAACTGCAAGCAATCTGTTTGACATATCACTTATAGTGTAATGGTGAACGGGAAGGGCTCGAAAGCATGGTGAATTTATAATAACGGTCCGAAACACCGTGAAAGATAAAATTTTTTTCTGTTATATTCTGTTATTCATTCGAATTATTTGGCGTTATTTGTGAGTCTATAGTCACTGTGCCTATTATCCACAATGATTCCCTTTGTGTGCATGGAAATTATCAGGATGGGTATATTACCCATACTAACGGAATGTGGGAATCCCAGTAGCATGTCCGTTGTTTCTGCAGTTTGCTCCCATCTCCAGTTCCGTTCGTGGTGGTTCTTCTGTCTTCAGCTATGGCTGTCCTCAGCCAATTGAATAGTAGGAAAGTCACACGACACGAAAGCAGCGCATTTGCTGCAGGAAATTCGAAACTGCCAAGACGCCTAAGTGATAGTTTCATACTTTCTGCGATATGATTAGCGCTCTCGCACCTCATTTGTGTTTATATGGACATACTCACACAGCAGACATTCATGATGATAAAATGTGTAGGTTTATTAGATTACAAAACACAAACTGTTTCGAAACATCACATTGTACTTTTTCATTTATTTCGAAACAGTTACGTGTTTCACTTTGCCCATCTCTACTTCCCTTCCCACTAAATTTATTTCTTTACAGCTTTTAAGGGAATACGTATTACCACTTTGTACGCTTCTGGCATCTAGTGGAAGTCTGCTGCACCAGCTGTAATTTCTGGTTGTCAAATATAGCCGTCAGAACTGTGGGAAGTACATACCCCTCCAAACACCAATGTTTTAATGGTTCTTGGGAAGTATGGTTACCACCAAAGTAGCTTCTGGAAAGGGCTTGGGAAGTATACTTACCACAAAATTAATTTGTCATTTGTAGTCCTTGACAAGCATACTAATTTAAGGGTATCCCAAAGCTTGTGGGAATGTGTCTTACCACCTCTGTCTATGACTGACATCTTGTGGTAGTACACTGCACTGGGGAACAAACACTGCTACAACAATCATTTTTTGTTTCAGCTGTTGTCGGAACACATTGCTCGCTTCTGCAATATACATTATTGTGACCTGTATCAGGTCATACCTTTATTGCGCGATAATTTTTCATGGGTTGTTTTCACATTCTGGTAGGGAAAAAAAATGGTTCAAATGGCTCTGAGGACTATCGGACATCTGAGGTCATCAGTCCCCTAGAAATTAGAACTACTTAAACCTAGCTAACCTAAGGACATCACATCCATCCATGCCCGAGGCAGGTTTCGAACCTGCGATCGTAGCAGTCGCGCGGTTCCGGACTGAAGCGCCCAGAACCTCTCGGTCACAGCGGCTGGCTTCGGCAGGTAAATTTTAATATGAGTAACAAATATTTTAAAATAAAGTAAAAGAAAACATCAAATAAAACAGAACACACTACTCATTACTTTTTTATGTTTAATGGCAACACATCAACAGCCCCAAAAGGAAGTGGGAAATCCGTTTACCACCATAGTTTTAATACTTCTCCATGGTGCCAATTTGATATATGCACTACGATAGTTTTTGGTCCTAAACCACAAAAAATTAAACTATCTAAAACTAAATATTGTCAGTTGATCAAAATTCTAACAAAAACAAAAAAAACATTCTTCGCTGAGTTGCTACAAAAAATGCGCCCAGGAAAGGGTTAAAAAAAGTGGCTGACTATACATGAACACTCATTTGCTGTATGAAGTATTATCATCGTGCATTCTCCAGGTGTGATTCCTATGCTTGCTGCAATGAATATCGTATCGACACACCTAACCTCATAACGATCTCCTGATAAATAATTGTAAACTCATCTCCTGTGATGTGAAGTCGTGCGTGCCCCAATGAATATTGAGCCGAGGAGACAGAGTCTTACACTGAATATATTAAAAATGAAGCAGTTAACCCCATCCAACAGTTCTCGGACGTACTACATTCAGCTACCTAGTTCCACGCACTATGGTGATTTAATACTTCACCAATAAAATAAAGCTAGTAGGAATAAACAACAGCAAAATAACCAATATTAAGTGAATATTCCAGGATGGATAGGCATTCTCTTCCGGGTGGTACCAGTGTGTCTTATGAGAGGAGACACATCATCATCGTCATCATTTTCTTTGGGCCTTTGTCCCACTTCAAGGCGGAGCTGTCTTAGTTACTATGGATTTGGTTATGTTAGTGTCAGAGGATGGCCGATGCGATTCCTGTGGCCACCTGGTACCCCCTGGGACGGAATTAACTGTACCCCAGATCCCTGCATCTAGTGTAATCCATGGAATAGTGTGAACGTGGTCAGATGTCTGCGAGTCGTGTAACTGAGGCGGGACGTGGGGGCCAGCCCGGTATTCACCTAGTGTAAATGTGGAAAACCGCCTAAAAACCACGTCCACGTTGGCCGGCACGCCGGACCTCGTCGTTAATCCGCCGGGCGCATTCGATCGGGGGGGGGGGGGGGGGGCTATCCAATTCCAGGAAGCAGCGCATTAGCGCTCTCGGCTAACCTGATGGGTATTAGGAGGGACATAATCCGATTATAAGCGAGCAACTGATATAAAAAAAAGCAGAATAGTAATGACTGCTATGCTACAAGTGCATCCTGGCCTTGATCACACAGAGAGACAAAACACTGTAACAACGTCACACAATTTCAAAAATAAATAAATAAATAAAATAAACGAATTTACATCAGAACAGTGCATGTATCTTCACCTCGATATATGGACGCAGACTAAGCAATTTAGAACCAGTCGTCCCCCGCTCTTACCTCCCTTCCATCCTCCTTCTCGACCCTCTGTAGGTAGAGATAAAGGTTTTTCAGGCCTCTTCTGTCTCTGATGGCACACAAAGAGGTCCATCCAATTCAGCTGCTCTGCTTTGGTTGATGTTCGGTTGACAATCATATATTGTTTGTGGTCTGTAGCTGGACCCTCCCTTAGGTAATGATTCTGCTTTCCCAGGTCTGTTGTAACCTCTCACTGATGACACACAAAGAGATATATCTGCTGGCGATGCTCGGGTTTGGTCGGTGTTGGATGGACTATGATACACTGTTTCAGATCTGTAGAAGTCAAACGTAATTCTAGGAAATACCGAGCCCTGGAACAATAACGAAATGCTGCCATATTTTCGCGGACGACTCTCTGGAAGAAGAGCGGCCAACAGAATGCTGTGTTGCCGGCAGCTGCTGAGGTCGCGATACAACGCGCCGGCGCCGACCACACACAGCTGCGTCTCCAGCAGCTCGTGTGCTCACCCAGCCTCCGAGCTCCCGAAATTAGTGTCTGTGTGAGTCTTGCAAATAACTTGTCATGCACATGGGTACTACACACACTTCAGAAGCACAAATCTGAATAGAGAACAGCGACTTTCACGCTATCTATTCGCTTATCAGCAAACAAGCAGTCATTTTACACCTGACAGCCTGCTACAAATTGCATCCTCTCCTTCCTCGTTATTTCGTAACATCAGTTGGAGGAAAACTGAGCACAGATAGGATGCACCATCAGTTGTGAGTCACAGCAATGGAGGAATGGAATGATTTTAATACACTCGAGCGAGCATGCACGAACATTCTTTCCTCAAACTATGGAAAATCCAGCATGGAATAATGAAAATATTATGAAAAGGATAGACTGCTACTCTTCGGCCAAAAACATACAGTAAACATACAAAGCCTCCTCCTCCTCCCTTGCACACACACACACACACACACACACACACACACACACACACACACACACACAAACGCAATTCAAACACATGACCACTGTCTCTGGCTGCCGAGATCGGACTCGGACAGATGGACTCTGTGGTCAGGTGTGTGGTTCAAATGGCTCTGAGCACTATGGGACTTAAGTACTGTGGTCATCAGTCCCCTAGAACTTAGAACTACTTAAACCTAACTAACCTAAGGACATCACACACATCCATGCCCGAGGCAGGATTCGAACCTGCGACCGTAGCAGTCGCGTGGTTCCGGAGTGAACGCCTTAACCGCGAGACCACCGCGGCCGGCTGTCAGGTGTGTGTGTGTGTGTGTGTGTGTGTGTGTGTGTGTGTGTGTGTGTGTGTGTGTGCGTGCAAGGGAGGAGGCTTTGTATGTTTACTGATTCTGATAAAGGTCTTTTTGGCCGAAAGCTTACATGATTGGCAGTCTTTTTGTTATGCCTATTTGCAGCCCAATATCTCAGCTATATGGAGAGTACCCATCTATCCTTTTGATAACATTATCCTCATTCCTCTACATTTTGTCGTATTTTCCACGTTTTATCTATTTTTCATCAATTTTCGCAGTTTTACCACATTTTCCATAATTTCAGTGTGTTTAACACAAATACTCAAGTCCAAAACCACTGCCCTAGACGACTTCCCACGTCAATAAAGCGTCTCATCGCGCCGACGTCATGGTACTACCAGTCAGTGACATGGCTGCAATGTTCCCAATTTCTGTATCATTGCTAAACCACCCCTCCATTACTTTACAAGTACTATATACACGTGGACATATTGCGATTCCTGTTACACTGCCTACATCACATGACACATACAGGGTGTTACAAAAAGGTACGGCCAAACTTTCAGGAAACATTCCTCACACACAAAGAAAGAAAATACGTTATGTGGACATGTGTCCGGAAACGCTTACTTTCCATGTTAGAGCTCATTTTATTACTTCTCTTCAAATCACATTAATCATGGAATGGAAACACACAGCAACAGAACGTACCAGCGTGACTTCAAACACTTTGTTACAGGAACTGTTCAAAATGTTCTCCGTTAGCGAGGATACATGCATCCACCCTCCGTCGCATGGAATCCCTGATGCGCTGATGCAGCCCTGGAGAATGGCGTATTGTATCACAGCCGTCCAGCACGGAGAGTCTCTACATTTGGTACCGGGGTTGCGTAGACAAGAGCTTTCAAATGCCCCCATAAATGAAAGTCAAGAGGGTTGAGGTCAGGAGACCGTGGAGGCCATGGAATTGGTCCGCCTCTACCAATCCATCGCTCACCGAATGTGTTGTTGAGAAGCGTGCGAACACTTCGACTGAAATGTGCAGGAGCTCCATCGTGCATGAACCACATGTTGTGTCGTACTTGTAAAGGCACATGTTCTAGCAGCACAGGTAGAGTATCCCGTTTGAAATCATGATAACGTGCTCCATTGAGCGTAGGTGGAAGAACATGGGAACCAATCAAGACATCACTAACAATGCCTGCCCAAACGTTCACAGAAAATCTGTGTTGATGACGTGATTGCACAATTGCGTGCGGATTCTCGTCAGCCCACACATGTTGATTGTGAAAATTTACAATTTGATCACGTTGGAATGAATCCTCATCCCTAAAGAGAACATTTGCACTGACCTGAGGATTGACACATTGTTGGATGAACCATTCGCAGAAGTGTACCCGTGGAGGCCAATCAGATGCTGATAGTGCCTGCACACGCTGTACATGGTACGGAAACAACTGGTTCTCCCGTAGCACTCTCCATACAGTGACGTGGTCAACGTTACCTTGTACAGCAGCAACTTCTCTGACGCTGACATTAGGGTTATCGTCAACTGCACGAAGAATTGCCTCGTCCATTGCAGGTGTCCTCGTCGTTCTAGGTCTTCCCCAGTCGCGAGTCATGGGCTGGAATGTTCCGTGCTCCCTAAGACGCCGATCAATTGCTTCGAACGTCTTCCTGTCGGGACACCTTCGTTCTGGAAATCTGTCTCGATACAAACGTACCGCGCCACGGCTATTGCCCCGTGTTAATCCATACATCAAATGGGCATCTGCCAACTCCGCATTTGTAAACATTGCACTGACTGCAAAACCACGTTCGTGATGAACACTAACCTGTTGATGCTACGTACTGATGGGCTTGATGCTAGTACTGTAGAGCAATGAGTCGCATGTCAACACAAGCACCGAAGTCAACATTACCTTCCTTCAATTGGGCCAACTGGCAGTGAATCGAGGAAGTACAGTACATACTGACGAAACTAAAATGAGCTCTAACATGGAAATTAAGCGTTTCCGGACACATGTCCACATAACATCTTTTTTTAATTTTTGTGTGAGGAATGTTTCCTGAAAGTTTGGCCGTACCTTTTTGTAACACCCTGTATATTGTCTCTTACTGTAGGAAATAGTCAGCAGCAGAGAGGATGTGCAAAAACTATGTTCCTTAGCCCAAACACTTTATAAATTCGATAAGATATTATTACGATTGACAATCTTCCCTATGTGGATGGAAGTCACCAAGTATTTTCGCTTTCGTAGCTCAAAGTCGGAGAGTGAAAGATCTCACATATCTTTGATGATCATCACCCTAAAAATTGAATCATATCCATCTGCCCTCTATTTCGAAACGAGCCACCCCTTCAGTGAACCTATGGGCTAAGGATATTGAGCAACGCTCTAAATGGTCTCTCTATCTTGTAACTATTCCTCTGTCTTCAACTAACCCTCCCTGCAACATTCTCCTACTTAATCTGGAACAGACCAGAGGTAGGAGGGCGCTATACCTGCTACATTCGACGTCAGAAGAAGGAACAGAACGAACCAAGTTCCATGTTATCAATACACTTCGATATTTTGCTTATGGAAAGAGCATAACACTTGTTCTAAACCTGTACAACCGTCGGACGCTAGTGATACAGACCGGTATTCACATTCCAATACCTTAATTGCCAATCTGGAAAGACATTTTCATGCTAGTCTTACTCACGGCATCTGTCATGCACAAAGGATCTTTCTAGATACGTGTATGCTGACACAGTTAGCACTCCTTATACAATTCAAGCTGATACACTTGAGTGTTCTGGTGGTACAACAGAAGGTTAAGAAGAATACGAAATGTATGTTTTATGCATGATGGATCTCCAAATGGAAGGAGTTTGAAAAATTGATGGAAAATACATAAACTAGAAGAAAATACAACAAAAATGTGGAGGAATGATGGTAGCTTCATGTTCGCCTGGGTGTATGAAAATCATTCCATTCGTCCATTAGTCCAACTGACAACTGACGGCGCATACTACCCATGCTCATTTTTACTGTGTTACGTGTTACGAAATAGGGGAGGGAGGGGGATGATAATTATAGCTTGCTGTCAGGTGTAGAAACCACTGTGCTCTTTTTCTGACGTGCGAATAGATAGCGTAAAAGCCGCTGTTCTGTACTGACACACTAAAGCGCCAAAAAAACTGGTATAGGCATGCGTATCCACATACAGAGATGTGTAAACAGGCATAATACGGCGCTGCAGTCGGCAACTCCTATATAAGACAAGTGTGTGGCGCAGTTGATAGATCGGTTGCTGCTGCTACAATAGCAGGTTATCAAGATTTAAGTGAATTTGAACGTGGTGTTATAGTCGGCGCACGAGCGATGGGACACAGTAACTCAGAATTAGCGATGGAGTAGGGATTTTCCGTACGATCATTTTAAGAGTGCACCGTGCTTATCAGGAATCCGGTAAAACATCATATCTTCGATATCGCTGCGGCCGGATAAAGATCCTGCGAGAACCGGACCAACGACGACGGAAGAGAATCGTTCAACGTGACAACTCTTCCGCAAATTGCTGCAGATGTCAATGCTGGGCCATCAACTAGAGTCAGCGTGCGAACCGTTCAACGAAGCATCATCGACACGGGCTTTCAGAGCCAAAGACCCGCTGGTGCACCCTCGATGACTCCACGACAAAAAGCTGCACGCCTCGCCTGGACCCGTCGACACCGACGTTGGAGTGTTGATGGCTGGAAACATGTCACCTGGTCGGACGAGTCTCGTTTTTAAATTGTGTTGAGCGAATGGACGTTTAGGGATATGGAGATATCATCCTGAATCCACGGACCCTGTATGTCGGCAAGGGACTGTTCGAGCTGGCGGAGGCTCTGCAGTGGTGTTGGGTGTGTGCAGTCGGTGTGATATCGGATCCCTGATACGTCTGGATACGACTCTGACAGGTGACACGCACGTAAGCATCCTGTCTGATCACCTGCATCCATTCGTGTCCATTGTGCGTTCCGACGGACTTGGACAATAACAGCACGACACTGGGACACCCCAAACGTGCAGAACTACTACGGAGTGGCTCCAAGAACACACTTCTGAGTTTAAACATTTCCGCTGGACACCTAACTCCCCAGGCGTGAACATTATTGAGCATATCTGGGATGCCTCGCAACACGCTGTTCAGAAGAATCGCTCCTACGGGTTTATGTACAGCACTGCAGGATTCACTGTGTCAGTTCCCTCCAGCACCGCTTCAGACATTAGTCGAGTCCGCGCCACGTCGAGTTGCGGTACTTTTGCGTATTTGCTGCGGCCCTACACGATGTTATACCGGTGCACCAGGTTCATCGGCTGTGTATTCTGACAGTTTATTTGCAAGACTTTCACAGACACTAATTTTGAGCGCTCGGAGGCTAGGAGAGCACGCGGGCTACTGAAGGAAGCTGGGTCGGGGAGCCGCGTTCGGCGCCGACGTACCCGCACTGCACAGCAGCCGCCCGCAGGCTGGTCACGGCCCCCGTCCCTCCCTTGCAGCTGCCTCTTCCTACTGCGTGACATAGCCGATCGACTTTACATGCTTTTGCCCGTTCTTCTTCTGGAGGGTTGTCCATGTTCAATAGGATTTCGCTACTGTTCCAGGGGTCGGCATCTCCTAGAAATATGTTTGATTTCTACTGACCTGAAACAGTATGTCACTGTCAACCCAGTGTCGACCAAAGCCGAGCTATGCCAACAGATAGATCTCTTTGTATAACATCAGCGAGAGGTCGCAACAGGCCTGGAGAAGCAGAACCACTAACTGTGGGAGGGTCCAGCTGCAGACCGGAAACAGTATATCATTGTCAACCATAGAGTAAATATCTCTGGAGTTAGCATTGCGTTCTGCGCATGTTGTCAACATTAAACCAGGATTGCCACGTGTTTTCGGGACTTCGCTGTGCGTGTGTGCTTTCCGCAGAGTTTGAAGTTTATAATATGAAGCCTTTCTGCTGTGTTTTCACCACTTGTTGATAGTGTAATAGCTATGGTGAATTACTGTTGTTGCTACGGAGGCAAAGAAAAACATGTGAAAGGAGGGATAGTAACTTTTCATGGGTACTATGTTTAAAAATTTCGAGACGCATTGTTATTAAGGTTTCATTCTGTAGACCTGTTTTTCTACCATTTTATGACTATATAATAGATATTACGGCTCGTATAAAAGCTTACAAACAATCGCTTCCTCTCGTAAATTTGCAAGTGGAACAGGAAAGGGAATGGTTAGTTGTTTCAGCAAATACTATCCTCCATGCATTAATCAGTGACTTGTCGATTATGTATATAGATTTGAAAGACAGGAGACAGATAAATTCAATACAGTGGGATAATTGTCTTTGTATAATATTTGTGTCCAAACCTTTTTGTTTACTATAAAGTTACAGTAGGAGACCATGTTAAGTGTGTCTAGGACATGGTGAATGATTAGGTGTGATTTATATTTTAGTTTCCCGAAGGATAAACAACGATTAAAGATGTGACTCCAGAAAATAAGGAGGAGTAATTTTGTCCCCACAAAATATTCCGAAGTATGTTCAAAACACTTTGAAGAGGAGTTAAAGACAGAGAAAAATTTGGACGTGTGTGGCTGAAGGTAGATGCTATACCAATTTTCCACAATTTCTGCATTCAGTTTAAATACATTTTCTGCACAAATCAAATAAAAAACACAATAGTGTAGCTAATCGAAGTACACATTCATCTTCTTTGGTGTATTTTGCCTTGACTTTATTTTCTTCACCATTGGATTAACAAGCGTAAATATTAGTAAACATCTCCCCAAACTCTTTCATTTGTGTCACTTTCCACTTCCCTTAATGGTGTTATATGGGTTGAATGTTACATGACCAACTGTATTTGCTTTACAGTACATTTATTCTCCGATCGCCTTTTTCCCCCCTCTTACTCAGTCTACTATTTATTTAATAAACTGGGAACAAGTACGTAAAATGCGTTAAATAAACACTTCAAAGTGTCCCCAGTAAGAAAGATTGTGTTTTAGGTCGCAAAAACGAGAAAATAAATACGCAGAAATAGCACGAAAAAAGGACGAATTAGCAGGGATATGATCGCTAATGTGTGGCAAATTCGGTGTTTTCTGGACACTTGCAAAACTACTAGCGTACTGTCGTTTTGCAAGACTATCACTGCAATCATGGACGTCAGGCTCTGTAATGCTAGAAAGTGCCGTATCATACTGAAAACTACCAAAAATCGAGTGTATCTGAACCGTGACACCTATCGCAAAGAAGCAGAATGCAATATCACTTGTTCTTAAAAGTTACGTAGCTGGTTTATTCCCTGTATCAAATGGATACTGTTAAAATGTCTGCGTAACATACGACACGTACGAAAAGAATCCGTCTGTACTAGGGATGTAGTGACATTCGAAATATACAGGGCGCTATACGGACAAACACACGACGTCCCGAGAACACGTGACAAGACAAAATCTGTTCTGCGCATGTGAATTCTCACTCCAGAGATATTTACTCTATGTTGTCAACCCAACACGGACCAAAGCAGAGCACCTGCAGTGGATGGACCTCTTTGTGTACAATCTGCGACAGGTTAGAACAGACCTGGAAAACCAGTATCCCTACCTATCGAAGGAGGAGATGGAGGGAGATGGGAAGATAGGAGGGGAGGTAAGACTGGTTCTGTGTTGCATAGTCTGTATCTGCACATGAAGGTGAAGATATATGCAATGTTCAGGCGGAAGGATTTTTTTTCAAATAGTTATGCGATGTTATTACTGTGTTTCGTCTTCCTGAACAAGCAAGGCTGGGATGCACTCGTAATGTCTTTTTTTTTTCTTTTTTTTTAATAGTTGCCTGCCTATAAGAGGATTACATTTCTCTCCTCCTAAGATACACTGGTACCACTCACCAAAAAACCGGTCTATCCATCCCTCAATGTTCCCTCAGATTTGGTTAACAACATGTTCCCTCAGGATTGGTTATCATGTTGTTGGTTGCTCCTGCCACCATTACATTATTGGCGAACTCTTCTACTTATCATAGTGTGTGTAACTTGCTGGGTGAATATATGTTTAAGGACTATTGGATGGTGTTAAATGCTTATTTTGTAATATATTCAGCGCTAGATTCAATGTTCTCAGTTCAGTATTTGCTGCAGCAAGCACAAGTTCATGCAACGAGAGTGAGTTATACTTATTTAGTAAGATATTTTTGTACTATATCCACTATTCGCACTGTTGCCATCAAAGTATTCGTTTTAAAGGCGTAAGAATACACCACTTACACGATTTGAGGCGTGATTTTACAGTACAGTATACACTGTAGCAAGCATAAGAATCACACCTATAGAGTGACTTTACTCTTACTTAACTGGAGAGTTCATTGATTTTATTACTATATCCACTATTTGCGTTGTAACAGTATTCATTTTAAAAGTGTAAGAGTTCACCCTTTACATGATGTGAGTTGAGGTGTGTCGGTACAGTATTCATTGAAGTAAGCATAAGAATAAAACGTGGAAAATACACAATGGTAATACTACATAAATACACATGCGATTGGAAGGGGAACAAAACCCATTTCAACCGTTTTCATTGGAAAATACACAATGGTAATACTTCCTTCAGCAAATTAGTGTACATATGTAGTCAAGCATGTCACTTTTTTTTAGATACATGAGCTGACATTACAGCAGTTGAGCTGTTAAGAACAGCAGCACTTTAGGCGGACGTGCAGTATGCTACTCCACGAGGAGCAAATGACGTGTGTAAAAATTCTATTCTTCCACCATCTGTACAGGAGGAATCTCATCCTTCCACAATGTATGAGAAAACACACACACAAAGCTGTCATTTGGTACAGTGGTGAATTTGAAACATCTACCGACAACCATTGGACAGATTACCTGAAGAAATAGAATACACACAAGCAGTGATGGGTTACAAGTGCATGCGGTGGCAGTGGCTAGTGAGTGTGGGTACAGCTGTCCACTTGTTGGGGGCACAGTGGGCAGATCGACGCACAGTCTGACGACTGGTATGATAAACCATGCTGATGTCATTTACGTGGGATTACATGAGATTGATTTTACTTAGCTGAGGAACACAGTTCAGAACGATTGAAAGCACGCTGCTGTTGACTGTTCAGTTCTTCATCCATGACGGATACCCAGGTAATTCACTGTTGTTCCAGTGGGGCCAATTTCCCCAACAAAAACGTTTAATGGTTTGCAGGAAGCGTCCTGTTCTCGAGTCTATTGTAGATCTGTGACTGGTTTCTACAGACCAGACTACCAGCAGACGGATCTCTTTGTGTACCATCAGTGACAGGATAGAACAGGGCTGGAAAACCAGTGTCCCTATCTAAAAGGGGGGGGGGGAGGAGGTAAAAGGAGAGGTAAGACTGTTTCTAAGCTGCTTAGTCTGTATCCACACATCGAGGTGAACGCATGTGCAAGTCTGGCGATATCCTTTGGAGTCGGTTTTTGTCGTAGTTGTGTTATTACAATGATTTTCCTCAATTCCCAGTGCATGTGTTGCATTATGTTTCATTGTTTACGACTGGTGGTTTTTTCACGACTATTTCGATGTGGAATTAGAACAGTGAAGCATTTTCTGTCAGTTGTGGTAGCGTGTTATTGGGCTTCCTACACTTTACTGATAGTTTCCTGTCTTTTCCCTTCTTAGCATGTATCTATACACAAGTTCCTCAGTGGCAGCTATTTCGCTTGTAGATAGGTAAGACTATTCTTCTTACACTTCAGTGATAGTTTGCTGTCCTGTCCCTTCTTACCCCGTATCTGTTTACAAGTTCCTGAGCAACTATACACCTACAGACTGATGAGAGACATTTCTTCTCGCAGCGAAAGTAGGATATTTCGAGTGGTATTGTGGACTAGCGCACATCGCAAGGTGCACATAAATACACATGCGATTGGAATGGGAACAAAACCCATTTCAACCGTCCTCAGTCGAGCCACATACAGCAAGGTGAACTCCTCCAGCTGTGGATGCAGTCCTCAGCTGTATGTCTACGGGTGACTCACTTATTAAACTCCCCACTGTCCAACACGAGCATCCCTTCAGTGGAACACATTTCCCAGCAATTTAATTAATTAATTTAATTACAGTTTAAATAAATAAGCAATATATTTCTCGAATGTACCACCCACTTCATCTCATGAAATCCATTTTTCATTGCAGCTGTGACGTCAGTGGCATTCGTTACGTCATATACAAAAAAATTACACATATATATATTTTATATATTTTTATTTTTAATTTATCAGCATCCTTCTTTCTCTCAGGGATATTGTCTTTTCTTATCACTTTTACTTACGTACATAAGTAAATATGAAACGGGTTCTTGAAGGCCCTCAGTTATTCATGTACCAACTTTAGATTTTGAACGTGATGACTAAAATATAGTTGCCGTTAACTGAATTGAATGTAATTTTGTTAATTTCTGTTTATTGATTGCAAAGCAAAGCTTGAGAGAATTTCGATTGTTGTCGTGGAGCGGCCAAGACAAAACTTACCGAACTCATGGAATCTGTATAGTTTAAAAACATGAACTTTAACGTAAATTAATTATCTGTTGCAATTTAAAAAGGTTCTTATAACGAAATCTCTCGCATTTACAGTTACTGTTAACACTGAAAAATAAATTAATACTTCGGCGCGTAATGGCCGACCAGAGGCTGCATCGGAAGATGAGCATCTCGCAGCGCAAATTACTGAAAAAATGCTTATTAAAAATAATTAGCTACTGCGAGCATTTGAGGTGACAACTATTACAAAGAAATTCATTTTGTAATAATAATAACAAGTTTATTTTAGCAATAAATACAAATAACTTACATAAAATATGTGTAGCCGCTCAATGGCTGCCTTCCGTATAGCGAAACAAAACAGTGTCTGTACCACAAAATACGTCCTTCCTCCTCAGCCGTACAATCGCGTCTCTTTTTATTCTCATAGACATTAAATAAAGATGCTACTCTTTAATTATTGCTGCATATCAGTTGTTTCAAGAACATTAACTATATCTTTTACACTAATTATATTCATAAAATACTTAATTACGGTTTACAAACGATAAAAATGTCAATATTTATGGTGACGTACCGTCACACAGCATTTTTCTATCGTCCTGCCAATTTTAAGCAGTCGTGTTTGTTAGAATTTCAGGCAGCAAGGATGTAGGGTAATTGTCAGTTCTGTTTCCCTACCAAAATTTAGGAAATTCTTCCAGCAGGATAATACACATATAAATGAATGAACATAATTTCCAAGACAGTACCCTACATACCTTCTCCCCAACAGCTCAGCACAAACTGAGTCTTTTCCCCACTAATTCACAAGTGCAGGAGGAGAGGGAAAGTGGGGGAGGGGATGGGGGCAGTGAGTGAGGGGAGATGAAGCGGAGGAGGGCATGAGGCATTGTGGGGGAGAGGGGGGAAGTGGGAGGGGTGGCCGGAGTTGGGATAGTGACATCACCAATCCGACATTGCCACATGTACCCTGCAAGGCGAGGAGGTGGGGGTCCACACAAGGAGAACCGCCATCTTGAATTAATTTGGCAACAATGCAGACTGTCCCAGCTCTCTCTCTATGCCCTACTGTATTGTCTTTTTACGGCTTTATCCCATTCCATTTACAAGTGGAGTGTGGGAAACATGACTGTTTCAAATCCTCTGTGCGTGCTGTAATTAATCTAATCGTGTCCTCAAGATCGTTGCAGGAACGATGTGTAGGAGGATCTGTTATATTCCTGGAGTAATCATTTGGAACAGGTTCTTGAAAATTTGTTAGTAGGCTTTGTCGGCATAGTTCGCATCCATCTTGAAGCATCAGTGGTGAAAAGAAATATCTACAATTGCAAAAACTGAACAATATTTCTGCGTCCAACGTAATCCCTGCCAGATTCTGTAAAAAATTTTCTGAGATAGTTATAATTTTAACCATAATATACCGTAGATCTCTTGTGAAACAGAACGGAGCTATGTGATGTCAGAAAGTGCAGGTCACGTTTGTCTATAAAAGGTGTACCTTATCAGAATTGATCCATATAAGTACCGTCCTATCTCTCTGACATCCAGAACCGCTGAACTTATTCTGATCTCAGAAGTAATGAAGTATTTCAGACCAATTGTCGTCCCTGACAACCGGTAAAGATACAGTAAACATTGATGATGCAAAACCCAACTTGCGCTTTTCTCGCATGACATCCAGGAAGCAGGTATGTGCAGTATTACTGAACTTCCTTAATACATTTTTACGCAATACAACACCAACGGTTACTAACAAAAAGTTAACCAAATGGCGATTATATTGGATATCAAACAAAATGTATTACTTGGTTGAGGACTTTTTGGTAGCCACGACGCTATATGTTATCTTACACGTAGTGTAGTAGAAAGACGTTGAAGTAATTTCAGGCATGTCCAGGGGAACTGTGTAGGCATCCTTGATGTTAATGTTGTGCATGTATCACCTTGCAAGCACTGTTAATAGTTACCTCTGACTTTTTCAGATGATGGGGTATCTATAATGAAGTACCATCTATAAAAGCTGCACAAATAACAAGTCAGATGTTTATAAAGTTTCAAAGTGGTGACAAGATTGACAGTTTGTTTTAAATGTTCTAAAATGTAAAAATGCGTGCCTCACAAAACATAGAAACGATATATGCTATGAGTACAATATCAATGAATCAGAACTGCAATCAGTCGACTCCTTGAAATAACAGCTTGTAATAATTTGTAGGAATGTGGACTGGACAATCAGTTAGGCTTAGAGGAGTACCAGAGCACATTGAATGTATACAAAGAACAACAGCACGAAAATTCAAACGTTTGTTTTACTCACGGGTGAAAGCAGATGCTGGAAAACCTGAACTGGTGGTTACTTGAAGATATGCGCCAGTTATCCCGCGAAAGCCCACTATGTTCTTCATCCTCCTAGATATCGGAATCGTAGCGACTGTGAACACGAATTAGATCAGTTGCGGCACGCACAAAGACATTTAAGCAGTAATTCTTCCCGCGAATTTACGTGAACAAAATGGGAAGAAATCCTAACGTTTGGTACCGTCTTAAGTACTCTCAGTCATGCACTTCGCAGCGGTTTGCGGAGTATGTGCGTACGTAGACGTAGATTTATGTAGACAATATTTGCTGACACGGGTGCTTCACAGATTCCTGCAGAATATTACGTTTTCTGCAATCATTCCACTACGAATGACATTTCCTAGAGTTAACTTTCGGCTATCACAATTTTTTAACTTTCGTTTAAATAGCAACGAAGTCTATATGTCTTGCGTAATCTGGAATAGCTTCTTATAAAATTTCTACAGTTCCTCCCAAAGCGTTTATTGTGTAAACGTGAAAATGAGTGTATATCGCTATCAAGTGCCAAAAGTATTACTAAATTACCAGTTTAAAAATTAAAGATCGTTGCTGGCTTGGCAAGGTATAGCGACTTTGTCGCTAACGCTGTAGCTGCTTTAATCCACTGCGCGAGCAAATTTCTTTTAGTTGCCCTTTCCTTAGGGATGACTTCACAAATCATAAAGGGATTAAAAGCACCAGAATCGTGACTCGTCTAGTGAACAAATACCATGTAAACATAAAAGCTACAGTTTCATATGCAACTCTGGTTAATACCGGTAGGAGCCGGTCCAGGATGCAGTTCTCAGGTGGGAGGACAATGTAATTCCTAAGGGGGCAAACCACTGAGGTCATCGTTCCCTAGGCTCACACACTACTTAAACTAACTTGTGCTAACAACACACACACACACACGCGGCCACTCCGCTAGGCTGGATGGGTGGGGGTGGGGGTGAGGAGGGCGGTATCAGCTAATGGTCCTCCCCCCCCCCCAGCCTCTAACTCCCTTCGATCGGCGCATAAATACAGCCCATTTTCATTGCTCGATTCAACTATACAGATGAGCTGATTAAAAAGCAACACGCACTGTTGTATTAAAGTAGCAGCTTTCACGCTACAGATGGGCAAAATACGAGAATTTCAACCGTATCAGAACTCTTTTCGCGAGAAACAGAAGGAATTAAAACATGTACGAGAATCGAAAACGTCAACGAGTACAAGCAACCCTCCTCTATATTTTTTTTTTTTCTTCAGGGGGACGCAGTTGCTCACTTAAGTCGTATTTACGCAGCTAAAAGAAGAATGTGAACCTTCCACATGCTGATTAGTCATCTTGCAACTGTAGCGCTAAAAACTACGTTTAACTCCTATTATATCAGGAACGAGTAGCGAATAATAAATGTAATTTTTTGCGTCTTCGATGTGTTTTATAATCGAAACTAAGATCGATGGCATTTCAGTTCCTTCTAGAATATGCTGTTGAATTCAGAAATTTTTCAGTCTGTTCTACAAACATACATTCGACTAAACTTTGAGATAAATTTCATTGGTTGTATTATCAATCGGTCTACCCTCAGAGTGATTTTAACCTGGCAGTATACTGATGAGCCACAACAATATGATTAAAAAGCTAAAAACCCGCCTCGATTGCGAAAAAAGCACCTAGTGTTAACCTTGGTTTCGGCATAGATAACTACACCTTCTTCAGAACAACAACAAAACCCACAAGTGCCTAAGAAGACCTTTGTCAATTATTAAAAGAACACCATAGCTATACATTTATAAACGAAAGAAAAGGAAAACTCAAACAGTACATATGTACAAAGTCAAAACCACTACTTAACTTAATGGTGTACGCTCCACCTCACACCGGCCTATGTTCGATGGGCCATGACCCGCCATAAACTGCAGCTCACTTACAAGCCTGACCCGCTATCTATGCACGTGTGCAAGGCAAGGGAAGTTACTCGAATGCACATGCGCATACGAATACGAGAAAGTTTATACTTGGGTTGGGGCTAAATAGCCCATATATTCCCAATCGAGGATCAACGTACATCAAAAAATGAAATGGATAGAACAAGAGACGAGCTAAATCGGAGATGAAACCTAAAAATAACCGCACAGGGTTGCTTATTTGCTTATGCTAGTAAAGAAACTTATATATGAAGCTACCTATGACAACAGGAGGAACTCTTAAAAACTATACTTAAAGCCAGTAGTTAGCCTGAGGGGTGGGGGGGGGGGGTGCTGAGGGTACATAATCTAATGATGTCATGGTAATAAAGATATAGGGATAAAACGTGAGGTGTTCAATGGGCTAAAATCACCTTCATCGTAAAAGGAAAATGAGTATAAAAAGAAAGAAGATGAACAGCTTGACCAACCGCGTTCGCCAATCAGCGCGCGCATGTGATAATTGCCAGATCAGATTTAGAAGTATGAAGAACAAAGTAAAGGCGCGAAACCTTCAAAAAATTTTCTATTTCTTAGTAGGAGTTGGTCATTGAGGATATTGTCTTTAACATGTTGCAGAAGCTTAAAGATCTGCATTTCTTCCAAAACATCCAGTTTTAAGCCCTTAACCTCGGTATGAAGTAACTCTATATTAACTGGAGGGCTCGACACATGAGCCGTTTGCACAAGGTGTTCTGCATAAGTAGAGCCCTTAGTACCGTCACCGATTCTAGTAGGAATATGCTCTTTATACCTGAGACCCAGAGCTCGCCCCGTTTGCCCGATCTAAAATTTAGGACAATCCCCGCATGTAATTTTATATACTCCTGATTGGGAAAGTTTATCGCTCTTACTTTGCAAGGCTAACTACTCTGCAGGCTAGCTACTGGCTTTAAGTATAGTTTTTAAGAGTTCCTCCTGTTGTCATAGGTAGCTTCATATATAAGTTTCTTAACTAGCATAAGCAACCATGTGCGGTTATTTTTAGGTTTCATCTCCGATTTAGCTCGTCTCTTGTTCTATCCACTTCATTTTTTGATATACGTTGATCCACGATTGGGAATATATGGGCTATTTAGCCCCAATCCCCAAGTATAAACTTTCTCGTATTCGTATGCGCATGCGCATTCAAGTAACTTCCCTTGTCTTGCGCACGTGCATAGATAGCAGGTCAGGCTTGTAAGTGAGCTGCAGTTTATGGCGGGTCATGGCCCATCGAACATAGGCCGGTGTGAGGTGGAGCGTACACCATTAAGTTAAGTAGTGGTTTTGACTTTGTACATATGTACTGTTTGAGTTTTCCTTTTCTTTCGTTTATAAATGTATAGCTATGGTGTTCTTTTAATAATTGACAAAGGTCTTCTTAGGCACTTGTGGGTTTTATTGTTGTTCTGAAGAAGGTGTAGTTATCTATGCCGAAACCAAGGTTAACACTAGGTGCTTTTTTCGCAATCGAGGCGGGTTTTTAGTTTTTTAATATATTAACCAACGATTGCTGACGCGCTGCGATGTTGAACGTTCTTACAATATGATCAGATGGCAAACGGCGTGTTGGCCCACCTGTGGAACACAGTACAGCAGCGATCGTGCGTTGCATGGATTTGAAAAGTTTCCGGAGGTATTTGGCACCAGACGTCAACACGCAATTCCAGTAAATTACGAGTGGTTGCTTTGTGGGTGTCCAGCTGACTCCCGATAGCGTTCCCGATGTGTTCCATCGCGGTCGGACATCGACGTAAATTCTTTTATGTTTACATGACGCAATTCTAACCTCGGTAGCCATCACCGCCGGGAAGACATGAGGCATGCAGGGGGTCCGCAACAGTGCACAGCTGCCACGGTGCCCCTTGGAAGCCCAAGCGAATTCCGCCGTAGTGTAATACAACCCCTACCAACGTGCATCCGGGGCGTAGTGCGTGAGGTATGCTGAACGCTGTACTCGGAAACACCCGCGCCTCCGCTAGCATTGTACACTGTCGTGAAATCTGCCACAGGCTGCCGCCTACCCTGCTTTACAAAGTGGGCAAGCCTCCGACCTGTACATCTGTGACGAGACGTGGGTGTCCGACATCTAGGTGAGTCCTCCTGCCACTCTGGATGGATGCTCACGCCAGCAGCACGCGAACAGCCGGTTTCCGAGATGTTTATTCGCAGGTGTCGGGCCTCTGCCGCCCGTGTTGTCGCTAGAATGTTTTTTTTAATATTTTTTTTTAAAGAGGTGGAGCCCCTTCACGCCCACACCGGCATGATGGCCAACACAAAAGGTCTACTGCCATCTCTGCATAAGGGTTAGTATTCACTAAAGTGAGGTGTCGCAGGATGTGGGTACTGCGATGTTTGCGTACGTCTGGTTAGGATTAACCATTAATACGCGCTCATCTGGAGATAGATTGGTCGAAATCTGACGAAGGGTAGCGGTTTGAAGGGCAGAGGAAAAAAAGTGCCAAAGCAAGAGCCAAGGGAAAAAAACCTCTGCGAAAGTTAGGTCGGGCGGCAAGAGCAGTAGCGGTTGTCTTGCTGCCTGCGATAGGTTGTGCAAAGATAGGCTTTGTTAGTAGTGGGTATCATGCATGTCGATACCTTGACGTTGTGCGTTTGTGCTGCTCGGCGGCTGGCGCTGGGTGCTGGTACAGAGTCCTCGTTCAGCGTCCTGCAACCTGCAACAGTTAGGTTTGTTATCGGTCTTGTGTCCGATAGGTCATATACCGGAGGCACAGTGTGAGGGAGTGTTGGGAGATTGTTCGTGCATCTGTGGGCGAGCTCGTCGGTGTCCCTGCTGTGGCCTGTTGGTCGGCTCTAATAGCAGCTGGTAGTTGCCAGTCAGCGTTGCTGATATGCAGGGGCTTACCGACGTTTGTCGCTATTTGCGTATGTTAGTTTACCATAGGTGGTTATGCCCTAGCTAGCAGTGTCTTTGGTCGCTTGTGTTTCCACCTGTGGTTGTGATCGTAGTGAGGATGAAAGGATTGTTCGAGTGTCCCCATTCGCCGCTTATATACAGTCCTCCCCCTCCCCCCCCCCCTCCCCCTATGAACCATGGACCTTGCCGTTGGTGGGGAGGCTTGCGTGCCTCGACGATACAGGTAGCCGTACCGCAGGTGCAACCACAACGGAGGGGTATCTGTTGAGAGGCCAGACAAACGTGTGGTTCCTGAAGAGGGGCAGCAGCCTTTTCAGTAGTTGCAGGGGCAACAGTCTGGATGATTGACTGATCTGGCCTTGTAACATTAACCAAAACGGCCTTGCTGTGCTGGTACTGCGAACGGCTGAAAGCAAGAGGAAATTACAGTTTTGCTGTACGATAATGACGTCCTCTTGGATAAAATATTCTGGGGGTAACATAGTCCCACATTCGGATCTCCGGGCGGGGACTACTCAGGAGGACGTCGTTATCAGGAGAAATAAAACTGGCGTTCTACGGATCGGAGCGGGACATGTCGGATCCCTTAATAATGCGGGTAGGTTAGAAAATTTAAAAAGGGAAATGGATAGGTTAAGTTAGATATAGTCGGAATTAGTGAAGTTCGGTGGCAGCAGGAACAAGACTTTTGGTCAGGTGAATTCAGGGTTATAAATACAAAATCAAGTAGAGGTAGTGCAGGAGTAGGTTTAATAATGAATAGGAAAATATGAATGCGGGTAAGCTACTACAAACAGCATAGTGATCGCATTATTGTGGCCAAGATAGATACGAAGCCCACGCCTACCACAGTAGTACAAGTTTATATGCCAAATAGCTCCGCAGATGACGAAGAGATTTATGAAATATATGATGATATAAAAGAAATTATTCAGATAGTGAAGGGAGTCGAAAATTTAATAGTCATGCGTGACTGGAACTCGACAGTAGGAAAAGGAAGAGAAGGAAACGTAGTAGGTGAATATGGAATGGGGTTAAGGAATGAAAGAGGAAGCCGCCTAGTAGAATTTTGCACAAAGCATAACTTAATCATAGCTAACAGTTGGTTCAACAAACATGAAAGAAGGTTGTATACATGAAAGAAGCCTGGAGGTACTGGAAACTCTCAGATAGATTATATAATGGTAAGACAGATTATATAATGGCAAGACAGAGATTTAGGAACCAGGTTTTAAATTGTAAGACATTTCCAGGAGCAGATGCGGACTCTGACCACAATCTATTGGTTATGAACTGTAGATTAAAACTAAAGAAACTGCAAAAAGGTGGGAATTTGAGGAGATGGGACCTGGATTAACTGACTAAACCAGAGGTTGTACAGAGTTTCAGGGAGAGCATTAGGGGACGATTGACAAGAATAGGGGAAAGAAATACAGTAGAAGAAGAATGGGTAGCTTTGAGGGATGAAATAGTGAAGGCAGCAGAGGATCACGTAGGTAAAAAGACGAGGGCTAGTAGAAATACTTGGGTAACAGAAGAGATACTGAATATAATTGATGAAAGGAGAAAATACAAAAATGCAGTAAATGAAGCAGGCAAAAAGGAATACAAACGTCTCAAAAATGAGATCGACAGCAAGTGCAAAACGGCTAAGCAGGGATGGCTAGAGGGCAAATGTAAGGATGTAGAGACTTATCTCACGAGGGGTAAGATAGATACTGCCTACAGGAAAATTAATACAGGGAGCGAAAGGTTATTTACAATTTGTAACGAAACCAGTTGTAAGAGTCGAGGGACATGAAAGGGAAGCAGTGGTTAGGAAGAGAGTGAGACAGGGTTGTAGCCTCTCCCCGATGTTATTCAATCTGTATATTCAGCAAGCAGTAAAGGAAACAAAAGAAAAATTCGGCGTAGGAATTAAAATGCATGGAGAAGAAATAAAAACTTTGAGGTTCGCCAATGATATTGTAATTCTGTCAGAGAGAGTAGAGGACCTGGAAGAGCAGCTGAACGGAATGGACAGTGTCTTGAAAGGAGGATCTAAAATGAACATCAAGAAAAGGAAAACGGCGATAAGGGAATGCAGTCGAATTAAATCGGGTGATGCTGCGGGAATTAAATTAGGAAATGAGATGCTTAAAGTAGTAAATGAGATTTGCTATTGGGGGAGCAAAATAACTGATGATGGTCGAAGTAGAGAGGATATAAAATATAGACTGGAAATAGGAAGGGAAGCGTTTCTGAAGAAGAGAAATTCTTTAACATTGAATATAGATTTAAGTGTCAGGATGTCGTTTCTGAAAGTATTTGTATGGAGTGTAGCCATGTATGGAAGGTAAACATGGACGATAAATAGTTTAGACAAGAAGAGAATAGAAGCTTTCGAAATGTGGTGCTGCAGAAGAATGCTGAAGATTAGATTGGTAGATCACATAACTGATGAGGAGGTATTGAATAGAATTGGGGAGAAGAGGAGCTTGTTGCACAACTTGACTAGAAGAAGGGATCAGTTGGGAGAACATGTTCTGAGACATCGAGGGATCACCAATTTGGCATTAGAGGGCAGCGTGGAGGGTAAAAATCGTAGAGGGAGACCAAGAGATGAATACACTAAGCAGAATCAGAAGGATGTAGGCTGCAGTAGGTACTGGGAGATGAAGAAGTTTGCCCAGGATGGAGGAGTATGGAGAGCTGCATCAAATCTGTCTCTGGACTGAAGACCACAACAACAACAACAACAACAACAACAACGACATACTTTCCTTACCGCGTCGCCACCAGGCGCGATTTCATCTCGCCGTGCATAGTGGTCACCACGTTTCGATTCATCAGTGCATTGCTCCAGACCTCCTAGAGATATACGTCGTTTCTCGAAGACACCGAGAAATCGTTGAAATGAAGATATTGCGGCTCCAGGTTCTCGGATAACTCATAACTGCTTCACGCATTTCCAGGACGTAGATAGGTGAAGTACTACTTTCCTTTCGTGGACGACAGATTTTTATGTCCATTTTGTTGGAGAAACACATGCACCCGTTTGAAGAGCCATTTTTCCATAAAACTTTATTCTAGCTTAAGTAGTTAAGACTCATTATTTTAGCAAGATTTTTAACGCCAATAATAACAATCTGGATTTTAGATATCTTTGCTAATTCATACGGACGGGTACTGAAAATAAGATGTAGCACTAAGTACGTATGCGAAATGACTGTCCGGTATCTCATTTATTCGCTAATTATTGTTCTGTGCGTGGACGAAGTATCTTCCTGGAATAAGTTAAACGTCCTGAATTTTTGAACATGATAAGATTGAATGTCCCTGCTGTCATTGTCCTGGGTTCGTAGTTGCCGTAATGGAGCCCAGGGAGGCTGTACATTCTGACAGGCGCCCTCTGATGGCACCACGCCGCGTGCGGCGTCTCTTTGTGAACTGTGTCAGTCATCCACTGGCGTCCTGTGTCTTGTTGCCTTACGAGATTTGATGATAGTATGAAGGCGATATTGGTTATCTGTGCAAGAAAACCTCATTTCGTGTGTAAGCTGTATTCTGTATGCTGGCGTATTTCACCTCTTTGTACGACATGTTTTCCGAGGTGGAGGCTAGGAGCCCGGCATTGACCGAAACGAGCGAGCGGCTCCGCCTAAGAGCGGCCGCCGCTGCACCAGAGGTGTGGCCGCCGGATCTGCTCGTACCGCACCACCCTGTCTCCTAAGTTTGCAAGCTTTGCGTTAAAGCAGGCGAGCCCGCTGAAACTTGGGGTCGGCCAGTATTCAATAGTAAAGTCTGACAGCTTTCCACGCCACTGTTATTTTGACGTCGATAATGTGGGTTAGTTATCGTACCATTTCAGCAGACCGAGCGACGTGACGCATTGGTTACCACTCTGGCCTCCCATTCGAGAGGACGACGGCTCAGACCTACGTCCGGTTATCCTTATTTAGGTTTTCCGTGGTTTCCCTAAATCGCTTCAGGGAAATGCCGGGATGGTTACTTTGAAAGGGCACGGACAACTTCCTTCGCTAGGCCGACGGGATCGATGATGGTTCAAATGGTTCAAATGGCTCTGAGCGCTATGGCACTCAACTGCTGTGGTCATAAGTCCCCTAGAACTTAGAACTACTTAAACCTAACTAACCTAAGGACATCACACACATCCATGCCTGAGGCAGGATTCGAACCTGCGACCGTAGCGGTCGTGCGGTTCCAGACTGCAGTGCCTTTAACCGCTCGGCCACTTCGGCCGGCCGGGAGCGATGACCTCGCTGTTTGGTCCCTCCCCCAAATCATCCAAACTATTTCATCGGGCAGTAAAACATCAGCAATCAGTATGAGCCGGACTTCTGCATTTATTACCAAATGTTTATAAGCGATCTCAACCTATGGAGGCGGTAAGGCATATCATCTCCACGGTAGGTTCAGGGGAGCAGGAAAAGAAGCACAGTTGCTTGCTAAGCACATATCGATACTACTGGAAAATTGTGTTTATCAGTCACTAAATTTAGTAGTTATTCGTTCATTTCTGTGACCGGTGAGAATTTCGAGAGTGCGACAGTTCCGACGGCTATGCGTGTCTCCATCAGGTCCTGTATTGAACACGGTCGATCCAGTTGACGGTGATGGCTTACGAGCAAGTTTTGTCCCGCACTCGCAGGACACGCCTCCGTCAGTTGGAGCGATGTCCCACTTTTGCATGCCGGACTCACAAAGAGGAACGTCTGCCACGAGATGATAGAGTGATCTCCGAACAGAGTACGGAAGATGTTTCCTTTGTGGGGATATACGGCGGCAGCTTGTTCTTCCGTCTGGTGTTCTGTGCAGTGGCCGAGTCCTGGGCGATCGAGCTCTTTGTAGCTCGATGATGGCACAGTGGATGACGTGGATCATTGATCTGCTTCACCGCAGCAGCATCGGCAGCAACCGTCCTTCTGACAGTGGATCTCTGTCCTGCAACAACCCAGTGGGACTAGCTTCTCACGCTGTCGCTTTGTGCTCCTCAGAACATTGTTCCCAGCAGTGACCTTTATCCTGGTGCCAGCTCTGTACAACAGGTGCCTACTGCGTACAGTGTACTGTGTGTGTGTGTGTGTGTGTGTGTGTGTGTGTGTGTGTGTGTGTGTACTTCTGGATCTTACGGGCGCACAACGGCGAGGTCATCAGCGTCCTTACACTTTACAGTGTACTGCACCTAACTGAGGAATTTTGGTTTGTACGATATTTAAAGCACATTATTTTGCTGTCGGACAGGTAACATTCAAACGTATGCGAATACTTTCTGTATTCACATATTGAGCAGGTTCTTAGACCCGCTGGTAACACGAGAAAAAACCTCGGAAACTGAAGATGCTTTCAGGCCCCAGAGCCATCTGGTATTCCGAGGCGGGCGCCAACTCCTGGAGGGGGGGGGGGGGGGGGGGAGGGGAGGCGAGGAGTTCGTAAACCGCTAAGTTTTACTTCCTTTATTGACAGAATTTTCTTCATAGTCAGTGTCTGTGCCGAAATAAGTAATTTGTTTACAAAACAGAAAAAACAACGTGTAGATATCTTCTCATTACTTACTTTAATAAAACTGTATCATTACTGTTCAAATTTCTGATTTAAAATTGATTATACTAACGCATTATTACAGTTTTCACGAAGAAGAAATGAGGCTGTTGAAACATTGCGTAAAAACAAAACGTAATTAAACGTATTTTTCTACTTCTTTCACGAATATTCTTTCATCATTTTGAAGTCTCTCTTGACACTCATTTCCAGCGAGCTTGCATTCCCGCACTAAAAAAAATGAGCACTATTTTAGAGTACCTTGTAATCCCGCGGTACGTTCTACTAAAACAAGGATGTGCAAAATTAGGGCAAAATAATAGGGAAGATATTGATTTATATCCGCAAGGAACCTTGCGGTATGTGATGGAGGATACGTTATGTACCAGTATCACTTCCTCCCTTTCTTAAAGCATTCTAGAACGGGGAGGGGGAGAACAACTATTATTGAGCCTCCGTGTCAGCCCGAATGTCTCTGCGTTTTCGCGAGATGTGGGTACGAGGAAACGGTATGTTGTTTGACACTTCACGGAACGCGTGCACTCGAAATTTTACTAAAAGTAAGCCATAGCTTGATGCACGCTGTGTCTTTCTTGTAGCGCGGATCTTCTTCGGACCTTCTCTACTTCGTCTGCCTGTCCTACCCAGTAAGAAAGAGTCCTTGACTAGGAAGAAATAGTCTAGTATTGTTTGAACGAGGGTTTAGTAAGGTCCTCTTTTGAGAGTCAACTACACTTCAAGTTTTTCCAATAGATGTCAGTCTGATATCTGCCTTTCCTACCATTAATTTCATATGGCCTTTCCACTTTAAATCGTTCCGTACACATACTCGCAAATATTGGGTTGGTGTCTAAGTTCGTAGCGTTTTTCTATAAGATTAACTAAAGCAGCAGACACACATAACAGACGCTTCAGTCATCAGTAATATATTCTCCTTCACTATTTAGAACAGTCTGTCAACGCTGGGGCAACTTTTTCGATTCCGCGACTGCATAAATCAAGTGGTTTTGAGACAAAGTACTCGTCGAGACATGTTCGGAGCGCATTTTCATCCGGAAAGGAAGTTACTTGAAGGTTCTTCGATAGAGAGTGCCCAAGGTGAAAATCTGAGGGTGCAAGATCAGGTGAATAATGTGGGTGCGGAATGACTTTCCAACTCAACTCCTGTATAGAGTTTTTTATTTTTTGGCAATTTAGTAGAATGCGGGAGGGTCTTAACGTCGAGTAGCATCACTTCACGCTGTGTTCCTGGTCGTTCTCCTTGAACTGTGTCTGCGAGACGTCTAAGTTGTTCACAGTAAATGTCAGCAGTGATGGTTACACACTGGGGAAGGAATCCGTAGCATACCACACCGTCACCGACCAATCGGACGCGTAACATTATCGTTTGTGGATGCGCGCAGGTCTTTGTACGAGATGTTGCTCCTTTCTTTGGGCTCAACCATTCCTTTCTTTTCCTTACCTTAGGATAAAGACACCATTTATAGTCACCAGTACCGATACAGGATGGGCGTGGTCGGTACTGCTCACGAGCCAACAGATTTTTTTTTTTTTTTTTGAGATTTTGGCTTAGAGCTTGCGATACCCATACACCCGATTTTTGAATCTTCCCCACTGCTCGACAATGTAGCACATATGTGGAATGATTGCAGCTCTACACATTTGCGAGTTCTCGAGTACACTGACATAAATCATTGCCGTTTAATGCGCTTAAGCGATCTTCATAAAACCCCGAAGGTCTTCCTGAACGTGGAGAGTCAGCAATGTCAAAACGATCCTTCTTAAATGGAGAGAACCATTTTCTGGCCGTGCTGTGTCCAGCGGCACTATCCTATTACACGACGCAAATGTTTGTGTCTGCCTCCGCCGCGGTCTCCCCTCTACAGAACTCAAACAGAAGAATACGTCGGAAATGTTCCGATGTCTCCACTTGGCACTCCATTTTGTAGTGTCGACAGCGCCGCTCACTATCTTCAAATGAGAAAATGACGATATGTAAACTCAAATAGGAACAGTGAACTAATAAATAAAGCCATAACAACCAGAATACCAAAATGCAAACCAAAAGCTGTACGAACTTCTGTATCAACATGATGGTTAATGGGTATATCAGCCTCGGCTGACTGTTCGCCAATCGTGTACTCATAATAACGGGTCTTTCCGCCTATTTACGTTACATTTGTTTGTGTTGACGTTCAAATTCAAATGGTTCAAATGGCTCTAAGCACTATTGGACTTAATTCTGAGGTCATCAGTTCCCTAGACTTAGAACTACTACATCACGCACATCCATGCCCGAGGCAGGATTCGAACCTGCGACCGTAGCGGTCGCGCGGTTCCAGACCGAAGCGCCTAGAACCGGTCGGCCACTCCGGCCGGCGAAGCAACTGCGCACTAACAGAAGCCACACGTTCATCTATCGTAATCATTCGTCTTGATTATCCCGAGAAAGAATATATGTAGACCTACATTATCATAGAAATGAATTACAAGTATGTATTATATAAATGGATCTATTATTTCTTAGAAATGGTAGAGACTTTAAAGCCACTCTGTGTATTGTAAACAGTAAAGGTCCTATAATACTCCCTTGGGGTACACTCGAAGTTACTTTTACTAGTAGAGATTTCTCTCCGATGAGAACGACATTCTGTGTTCTGTTTGCTAGGAACTCTTCAATCGAGTCTCGAAACTCGTTTGATATTCTGTATGGCCGTATTTTCTTCACTAGGCAACAGCGCGGTATTATTTGAACGCCTCTGGCGCCTTCGAGGTGACATGGGCGTAAACAGCGAGCTGGGTCTCAGTAGACGGTTTTAGCGCAGTGATTCGTAGACGTGAAATTACTGGTTTCAGTAGTCATAACACGCCAGCACAAAACATGCTCCGTAATTCTACAATGCAACGACGTAAGCGAAGGGGCATATGGTTGAAGGCATTTTTTCGACGCCCCTTTTTGAAACTGGAAACGACTTGCACATTTTTCCAGTGACTTGGAAAGTTTCGTTTCTCTAGCAAGTTTCGATAATACTGCTGCTAGAAGAGAGACAGGCTCCTCTGCATAATCTACATGTTGAATTGTGTAGGTATACCATCATGTCCACTGGCGCATCGTGTGTTGTGCAATTTCAGTCGGTACTCTTCCACTTTTAGGCGATCGTGACGCGTTGAAGTCTGAAACAACGCTTCATGTTCAGATTGTCGTACTCTCTCGCAAAAAATGCAAACAATTAGATGGATGAAAAGCACTTTTCATCACAGGCAGTAAATAAACATATGACGATCACTACCAAGACTAAGCTCGTAAGAAAACGACTAAACTAAAAGCTGTGTACAAACCAGGTACAGCTGCTACTGTACTAATATACAGCGGCTACTCACTCGTCTACAGCTGGATTCCCAATATCTCCAAAGAATATGCAAAAAGCTCCTGATTCAGGAACGTTGTATAAACATTGTCTCAAGAAAAAAGTGTGACAGACGTTCCATTTGCAGTAGCACAAGCTTGAATAAGTCGGATTTTGGAAGCAATACTTCAGGATTTGGTGGACTGTGGAAACTTACTGAGACTTTTTCCTGTATTTTCACAGGAATGATATGGGGTCTTGGAACAGTTTTTTCAACAAAGCGTGCCATACCACATTAACTATGGGAGAAGTTAAGCTCACAACTTTCATAACACATGGCTTTGACCGATTTTAGAACGCTATGCACTTCTGTTCAATTATTTTTCTTCAAAACTTTTGGGTTATTGTTATGCTGTGAATAATTATATTAATCAAAAAGCACTGGCTTGTCCACAGTAGGAGACGGAGGTCAAGACGCGCGCTGGAAGCTGAGGCTGAAACAAGTGCACCCTACTCTAAAGTGGGAGAGATGCTCAGAAAAAAAAAAATGAATACGCGAGTGTCGTTGCTGATGGCGCGACATCGCCTGCAGCGCGCCTCCTAGACTCGTGACCATATCGGTCGGACCCTAGACAACTGGAAAACTGTGGCCTGATCAGATGAGTCTAGATTTCAGTTGGTAAGACACGTGTGGCGCAGACCCCATGAAACCATGGAACGGAGTTGTTAACAAGGCATTCTGCAAGCCAGTAGTGGCTCCATAATGGTGCAGTAGGGTTTTGGAGCATATACTGTATTCAGACATTATGAATCACCTCGAAGGGAACGATCTATTGATACGTAATCAGCATGGTTTCAGAAAACATCGTTCTTGTGCAACGCAGCTAGCTGTTCATTCGCACGAAGTAATGGCCGCTATCGACAGGGGATCTCAAGTTGATTTCGTATTTCTAGATTTGCTGAAAGCTTTTGACACCGTTCCTCACAAGCGACTTCTAATCAAGCTGCGGGCCTATGGGGTATCGTCTCAGTTGTGCGACTGGATTCGTGATTTCCTGTCAGGAAGGTCGCAGTTCGTAGTAATAGACGGCAAATCATCGAGTAAAACTGAAGTGATATCAGGTGTTCCCCAGGGAAGCGTCCTGGGACCTCTGCTGTTCCTGATCTATATACATGACTTGGGTGACAATCTGAGCAGTTCTCTTAGGTTGTTCGCAGATGATGCTGTAATTTACCGTCTAGTAAGGTCATCCGAAGACCAGTATCAGTTGCAAAGCGATTTAGAGAAGATTGCTGTATGGTGTGGCAGGTGGCAGTTGACGCTAAATAACGAAAAGTGTGAGGTGATCCACGTGAGTTCCAAAAGAAATCCGTTGGAATTCGATTACTCGATAAATAGTACAATTCTCAAGGCTGTCAATTCAACTAAGTACCTGGGTGTTAAAATTACGAACAACTTCAGTTGGAAAGACCACATAGATAATATTGTAGGGAAGGCGAGCCAAAGGTTGCGTTTCATTGGCAGGACACTTAGAAGATGCAACAAGTCCACTAAAGAGACAGCTTACACTACACTCGTTCGTCCTCTGTTAGAATATTGCTGCGCGGTGTGGGATCCTTACCAGGTGGGATTGGCGGAGGACATCGAAAGGGTGCAAAAAAGGGTAGCCAGTTTTGTATTATCACGTAATAGGGGAGAGAGTGTGGCAGAGATGATACGCGAGTTGGGATGGAAGTGATTGAAGCAAAGACGTTTTTCGTCGCGGCGAGATCTATTTACGAAATTTCAGTCACCAACTTTCCCTTCCGAATGCGAAAATATTTCGTTGAGCCCAGCCTACATAGGTAGGAATGATCATCAAAATAAAATAAGAGAAATCAGAGCTCGAACAGAAAGGTTTATGTGTTCGTTTTTCCCGCGCGCTGTTCGGGAGTGGAATGGTAGGAAGATAGTATGATTGTGGTTCGATGAACCCTCTGCCAAGCACTTAAATGTGAATTGCAGAGTAATCATCTAGATTTAGATGTAGATATCAAATTCTGATTTTAATGGTCATAAACTATAAATACAGCATGATATTTAATTAGTAATACGGTTAGCAAGTGCAGTTTTTTTTTTTTTTAGAGTGCACAGATTTTCGGTGGACACGTGACCCAGGCCGACTTAAATCCGCGACTGACAGCTGCAAGTGGCGGGATAACAGCGAGATTTGACGATAATGTGCTTCTGTCCTGACTTTGTCCAGACTGGCTCGTCTGCCTCTGCGACCGGCCAGAATATAGGATACGAGTGCGAAGTACAAAGGTCATATATTATTTCTGCAGCAGGGCGTGGCGGAGGGGGGGGGGGAGGGAGGGGTGAAGCTACTGTCCCTCGTCTCTGGACTTACGGGGGCTCTCGTCTGTTTCGTTGCAGATGCACTGAGTGGCCGGGAGTGAGAAGCCATGTGAAGGCAGCTGCGGCCGTGCGCGTGCGTCGGTGGCCCCCTGCTGCTCCGCGCACGCGCCGTGGCGCCCGCCCCTGCCGTGTACACGTCAGCGCCAGGGCTGCGTGCGTTGTGACAGCTGTCTGCTGTGCAATAGAGATGGGCAAAACTGTTCTTTTCAGAGATCGGATCAGAACTGTTCACTCCCTGAAATGAATTAGCTCTTTTTCATGACTCACCACTCATTTACAATAGAAAATAAATGGAAGGCACATTGTCCTTTAAACTTGGTTTATTCCAGTACTATACCTGTATTTTGATCTTATTTGATCCTATTTTGAAGTAACACAGATAATGAGTAAGAATTTTGTATTGTTTATTGAAATTTCCACGATATGACAAAGTTTTTGATTATTCATTTATTTTGCACTATCGTGGTTTTTTGGGTGATCGGAAAATGTTGTAACTTGACATTTACATTAACAATATATTTGGCTATAATGTATTAAAATTTCATTAACCTCATACAAATACATCGCAAGCCGTATATTTTTAAAGTGAACGTTTCCTTCCGAAGACGCCTAAAATCGCAAAATCCGTACCAGAATAAGAAAAAAATATATAAATTTGACTGTAAAACGAAAGTGCTGCATATAGCCTTACGCAGAATAAAACAAGGCAAATATTGGTGTATCATATTTTGCGATACATTTATCGGTTCGCTCGTAATTAAAGCGTAAATTCGAGGGTCCATAATAAAAATCCTATAGTAAGAGGAGTCATCAGGAACCTAATCTGATCAGTTTAAACAAATAAAAATAAAATAAAAACAAATGATGTAATATACATAGCAGTATTACTACGAAGAACAATATCCATTAGAGACGAACTCCGATGCAGAAGCACTGAGTCGAGCAGGTCGAGCCGCGAGCTGTATTACTGTGTGAGCTCAGACCGCAGAGACCAGAGTGACACCTGAGTCGCTTTGCTCAACGCTCTGGCTAGAGTCGAGAACGGTGGGGTGAGCGTCGAGCGGGCGAGTTCCGAGGGTGGAGGGAGCGGTGAACTCACCCGCTCCAAGACAAATCGTCCGTTCCCTTGCAAGCAGGTTGTTGCAAGTAGTTCCTATGTTTTCCGCTAGGTGGCTCTCTGTCCTGTTGCTGGCATCAACTGCCCAGAGGGCAGGACGTGCGACTGAAACGATCGCCGACAGAGTGCAATGCGAAGTTAACCTGCGCCAGACACTGCACAGTGCACACGGCAGACGACGCACAGAGAGGGCAGAGGCCGGCGCTGGCTGTGTTGTGTGGCGTGCACTGTGCTGTGACAAGCAGAGGCGCTGCTGATATGCTCCGTCTCTCTGTCTCTCTCTCTCTCTCTCTCTCTCTCTCTGCCGTGGGAAACGTTTGGAGCTACCGTTCTTTTTTTCTGAATCACTGATTGTTCACTCCTTTGAAAGATTCAAGTCTATGAATCAGTTCGAGAGCGGATCTCCCATCTCTACTGTGCAATGTCGCTCTCGAATGCTGAAGGTGAGCTTATGAAGAAAATCGAAATATAGTAACGAAGTACAGGAATATGCAATGATAAGAGTTCACTAATGAACACAGAAAAATTCATAGTGGTTGTTCCTGTCAAAGGCCGTGTGATAAATTGTGTACAATCCTGAGAACTGAGGGAATTGGAAATTTTGCGGCCAAGTGCTCTACCCACGTTTTTCTTTCTTTTTTATCATCTCATTTTGTTCGTTACATTTGTGCGGGGTTGATGTGTGATGACACCTGTTCAGCGCTGATCCGTTCACTCAGTTTTTTTTTATTATTATTATTTACAGAGGGCAGCTAGCCTTCAGACTCCTACACTCTGCGCTAGCGTGCCGGCAACTGATCTCTACAAGCATGACCCATAGCCGGTCCCCACGGCCTCAGTTCTGCCACTATCTCGTCTCATACCTTCCAAACTCCGCATGAGAGCTTCTGCGAAGTTTGGAAGGTAGGAGATGAGATAGTGGCAGAACTGAAACTGTGAGGACGGGGCGCGAATTGTAGTTGGGTATCTCAGTTGGTTATTACAGTGTTCTCCAACGCTGGAATCCGGCTAATGGCGCTGTACGACGCCACCACACTGTCGACTGGACGCGGGTTTGACGAGCCATCCACGCGCCCTCCCTGTCCAGTTTCGTGAGTCCGACCTGGTATGTGGTGACTAACGTGAAATTTCCTACCCGGCGAAGGCTCCGTGCCATTCACCTAACTGACGACCCCATGTGCCCCCGTTGCGCGACGCTAGGTACGGACGAACACAGACTGGACCGTGGCCCCGCACGCCAGCGCTGCAAACTCATCCGCCAGGTACTGGCTTTCCTCGCACGCCGGCCCTACTTGTCGATTGTGCCCCTGGACCTGTTTCATCCCGACGCTGTCTCCTTCCCAATGACCCGGATGAATGCGGTCAACTGGGTACAAAGAATAGCGATACGCTACGTGTACCACGACGGCGAAAAGGAAGTCTTCGATTTGTGGCAAACCATGATCGACGAGCTCCTGGTCTTAACGAACAAAACGCAATATCGGAAGCTTTTAGCCAGCTATTTGGGGTCGTTATTCGCGGACCCACCGCAATGACGACCTCCACTTACTGGCCGCCCGCTTCGATAAGGTGATCGCAGCGGGCAAGATGGCCCTTTTCGGTTTACATTATCGTCATAATTTTTGGCGTACAGCTCCCTTGTTTTTGCTGCTTATTACGTATACGAAGGTCACTCCAAAAGAAATGAACACTTTTTTTTTTTAATCCGTCTTTTATTCTACATGTTTGAAAGTTTTACAGCGTGTAGATACATCGTTTAGGAACAATATTTTCATTTCTCCACATAATTTCCATCCCTCTCAACTGCCTTACGCCATTTTGGAACCAGCGCCTCTATACCCGCACGGTAAAATTCTGGACCAACCTGTTGGAGCCACTGTTCGGCAGCGTGCACAAGGGAGTCATCATCCTCAAACCTTGTTCCACGAAGAGAGTCTTTCAGTTTCCCAAAGAGGTGATAGTCACACGGAGCCAGGTCAGGAATGTAAGTAGGGTATTTCAGTGTTGTCCATCCGAGTTTTGTGATCGCTTCCATGGTTTTTTGACTGACATGTGGCCGTGCATTCTCGTGCAAGAGCAAAACATCCTGCTTTTGTCGAAGTGGTCGAACACGACTCAGTCGAGCTTGAAGTTTCTTCAGTGTCGTCACATAAGCATCAGAATTTATGGTCGTTCCACTTGGCGTGATGTCCACAAGCAAGAGTCCTTCGGAATCGAAAAACACCGTAGGCGTAACTTTTCCAGCAGAAGGTGTGGTTTTGAATTTGTTTTCCTTGGGTGAATTTGCGTGATGTCACTCCATTGATTGCCTTTTCGTCTCTGGTGAAAAATGATGGAGCCATGTTTCATCACCTGACACAATTCTTCCAAGAAATTCATCTCCACCATTCTCATACTGTTCAAAAAGTTCGCTGCGTAACGTTTTTCTTGTTTCTTTGGGAGCCACTGTCAACATCCTGGGAACCCACCTGGCACAAACCTTTTTTAACGGCAACACTTTCAGCATTCTGCAAACTCTTTCTTCCTCTATCCCAGCGTAGCGTGACAATTCGTTCACTGTGATGCGTCTGTCAGCAGTCATCATTTCGTTAACTCTCTGCAGATCGTCTGGAGTGTCTGCAGTATGAGGCCTGCCGGTGCAAGGACAATCCTCAGCATTGCCGTGCCCGCTTTCATCACGTAACCTGCTTGCCCACCGACCAACTGTACTGCCATCGACAGCAGCATCTCCAAACACTTTTTTCACCCTCTTGTGGATGTTTTCCACTGTCTCACTTTCACAGCACGGGAATTCTATGACAGCACGTTGCTTCTGACCAACGTCAAGTGTCGCAGCCGTCTTGAAGACATGCTGTGACGGCACCACTCACGGGAACAGATTGAACTAAGTTTGAAAACAAGCGGGAAGGATGTACCTTCACACTGTAAAACTTTCACACATGCAGAATGAAAACTGTATTTTTACAAAAATAGTGTGCATTTCTTTTGGAGTGACCCTCGTACAAAAAAAAAAAAAAAAATTTGATGGTACGCTCCGGTGGTAGGAGGAGGGAGACATGGTGGCCAGATCTCGGAATTCGATCGCTCCCCGCCTCCCGGCCTTACCTCCTCCACACTGTCGCTGACTGTGCTCCTTCTTTTTTTTTCAAAAAAAAAAAAGGAAAAAAGAAACTTGATAAGCGTCCATGGGTCTATTCTCGGGCGATACATTTGTTTTTAATTTACTGTTCCGTTTCCGTATGCAAGAGGTAGATGAAATGCAGTAATCATTTTTGCCATCAAGCAAACAAAATCTCTCTCCCATTAAAAAAATTTAAAAAAATTGAAAAAAATAGCGCTGCCGCATAATGAAGTCCGATAGTGTAGGTATTTTTCCTGTAAAACCTAAATACTTTTTCTGTCTGATATTTCGCTTCTCTTGTAGGGGTGCTCTAGTAGCAAAAATAGCAGGACCTCGTGCAATCATTTCAACGTGTCACGAATACAAAACAAACAGCACAGTAAACGTTAAGAAGAGACGAAAGCACAAAATGCATTTATGTAATTCGAGTGAGCTCGGCCAGAATAGGTTAACGTGAGATGTCAGCAGACGCCGCCGCTACACAGAGGCATTACCTTTGCCCGTGCGCAGTGTGCAGCGTACTCAGAGATTTAGAGCCTCACAGTCTGCACAATGTACTGTATAAAATCGCTGACGTCATAGACACAGTCACGACGCGGTTGGCTGGTGGTTCACACGCAGGCACGAAAGATGCACGCACTTGGGGTAGTAGATTTTGACCGGAAAATCGCTCGCGTAAGACAAGGGCTTGACAGACTGCTCGGGTCCCGTGTGCACACTCACGCCTGTAGCCGCAACTTTCTAGGGTCATACGCTGGGCATCTTTGAACGGGACAACCCTTCCCGTGACTTTCATCCGCTCATTTTACGTTCAGTGCACGACTCGGCACCTGTGAAAATCCGTTGCTTGGCGTACTACTACATTACATACACTCCTGGAAATTGAAGTAAGAACACCGTGAATTCATTGTCCCAGGAAGGGGAAACTTTATTGACACATTCCTGGGGTCAGATACATCACATGATCACACTGACAGAACCACAGGCACATAGACACAGGCAACAGAGCATGCACAATGTCGGCACTAGTACAGTGTATATCCACCTTTCGCAGCAATGCAGGCTGCTATTCTCCCATGGAGACGATCGTAGAGATGCTGGATGTAGTCCTGTAGAACGGCTTGCCATGCCATTTCCACCTGGCGCCTCAGTTGGACCAGCGTTCGTGCTGGACGTGCAGACCGCGTGAGACGACGCTTCATCCAGTCCCAAACAAGCTCAATGGGGGACAGATCCGGAGATCTTGCTGGCCAGGGTAGTTGACTTACACCTTCTAGAGCACGTTGGGTGGCACGGGATACATGCGGACGTGCATTGTCCTGTTGGAACAGCAAGTTCCCTTGCCGGTCTAGGAATGGTAGAACGATGGGTTCGATGACGGTTTGGATGTACCGTGCACTATTCAGTGTCCCCTCGACGATCACCAGTGGTGTACGGCCAGTGTAGGAGATCGCTCCCCACACCATGATGCCGGGTGTTGGCCCTGTGTGCCTCGGTCGTATGCAGTCCTGATTGTGGCGCTCACCTGCACGGCGCCAAACACGCATACGACCATCATTAGCACCAAGGCAGAAGCGACTCTCATCGCTGAAGACGACACGTCTCCATTCGTCCCTCCATTCACGCCTGTCGCGACACCACTGGAGGCGGGCTGCACGATGTTGGGGCGTGAGCGGAAGACGGCCTAACGGTGTGCGGGACCGTAGCCCAGCTTCATGGAGACGGTTGCGAATGGTCCTCGCCGATACCGCAGGAGCAACAGTGTCCCTAATTTGCTGGGAAGTGGCGGTGCGGTCCCCTACGGCACTGCGTAGGATCCTACGGTCTTGGCGTGCATCCGTGCGTCGCTGCGGTCCGGTCCCAGGTCGACGGGCACGTGCACCTTCCGCCGACCACTGGCGACAACATCGATGTACTGTGGAGACCTCACGCCCCACGTGTTGAGCAATTCGGCGGTACGTCCACCCGGCCTCCCGCATGCCCACTATACGCCCTCGCTCAAAGTCCGTCAACTGCACATACGGTTCACGTCCACGCTGTCGCGGCATGCTACCAGTGTTAAAGACTGCGATGGAGCTCCGTATGCCACGGCAAACTGGCTGACACTGACGGCGGCGGTGCACAAATGCTGCGCAGCTAGCGCCATTCGACGGCCAACACCGCGGTTCCTGGTGTGTCCGCTGTGCCGTGCGTGTGATCATTGCTTGTACAGCCCTCTCGCAGTGTCCGGAGCAAGTATGGTGGGTCTGACACACCGGTGTCAATGTGTTCTTTTTTCCATTTCCAGGAGTGTATTTGAATACTGGAAGATCGTCAGGTGTCACCTGCCATAAGTAATCTCAGAGCGCGTCTCAACAGCAAACTGAGGGAAGTAAATTTGGTACCCAAAGACAGCGAGAAGAGCAAAGTGGAGGACAGGCTGGGAACAAATAAGCAGGGGAAGGGTGCGGGGGCTCCCGCATATTAGAAAAAAAGCCACTGGCAAATCGCTGTTAATTGCAAAGGGGACTGTGTGAGTCACCCACAACTGTCGTTTGAGCTGACGATCAATAGCAGCGCCGGTTACGAGCTGCAGCTGCACCAGCACAAGTCCGAATACGCCGACTCGAGAGGCGCTAGCTGACGGCTGCAGCTTGCACAGATCGTTTTATATTTCGGCCGATTTCTAAGAGTCGGCACGTTGTGCTACCAAGTTGCATTCCAATACGTAGGCGAATGGTCGGAACGTAGGTGTTCGCCGTACAAAGTCTAGCAAGAATAACCGTTCCGCAACAGGATAAACGTTTGTCTTTACCTGCTCGGCGAAATCCAACGACGTATCGAACAAAAATGACAGCAGACCTCAGAGCTGCTGAGCAGGCTGCAGCTTGCCGACAATGTATGCGGGGGAGGGGGAGGGAGGGGGAGGACTGTTTCGGCGACCGACGGGTTAGCAGCTTAGTCAGCAACAGAGCACATGGAGGAAAACGCCCGTCACAGCTATACGCCACGTGCTCATCTGACTACACAAAAACTGTTCAACGATATCTAGGTTGGCGGTAACTACTGCTACTAGCACTCCAGCAGTGGACGAGTTTCTGTCTGCACAGCGGTTTCATTGCATACTATTGCGCTACGCCCTTACATAAGCGAATAATGGTTATTGAGGTGGCCTAAGAAACTGCAAAAAGGTGGGAATTTAAGGAGATGGGACCTGGATAAACAGAAAGAACCAGAGGTTGTACAGGGTTTCAGGGAGAGCATAAAGGAACAATTGACAGGAATGGGGGAAAAAAATACAGTAGAAGAGGAATGGGTAGCTTTGAGGGATGAAACAGTGAAGGCAGCAGAGGGTCAAGTAGGTAAAAAGACGAGGGCTAGTAGAAATCCTTGGGTAACAGAAGAGATACTGAATTTAATTGATGAAAGGAGAAAATACAAAAATGCGGTAAGCGAAGCAGGCAATAAGGAATACAAACGTCTCAAAAATGAGATCGACAGGAAGTGCAAAACGGCTAAGCAGGAATGGCTAGAGGACAAATGTAAGGATGTAGAGACTTACCTCACGAGGGGTAAGATAGATACTGCCTACAGGAAAATTAAAGAGACCTTTGGAGAAAAGAGAATCACTTGCATGAATATCAAGAGCTCAGATGGAAACCCAGTTCTAAACAGAGGGGAAAGCAGAAAGGTGGGTGGAGTATATAGAGGGTATATACAAGGGTGATGTTCTTAAGGACAAATTATAGAAATGGAAGAGATGGTAGATGAAGATGAAATGGAAGATACGATACTGTGTGAAGAGTTTGACAGAGCACTGAAAGACCTAAGTCGAAACAAGGCCCCGGGAGTAGACAATATTCCATTAGAACTACTGACAGCCTTGGGAGAGCCAGTCCTAACAAAACTCTACCATCTGGTGAGCAAGATGTATGAGACAGGCGAAATTCCCTCAGACTTCAAGAAGAATATAATAATTCCAATCCCAAAGAAAGCAGGTGTTGACAAATGTGAAAATTACCGAACTATCAGTTTAATAAGTCACAGCTGCAAATACTAATGCCAATTCTTTACAGACGAATGGAAAAACAGTTAGAAGCTGACCTCGGGGAAGACCAGTTTGGATTCCGTAGAAATGTTGGAACACGTGAGGCAATACTGACCCTACGCCTTATCTTAGAAGATAGATTAAGGAAAGGCAAACCTACGTTTGTAGCATTTGTAGACTTACAGAAAGCTTTTGACAATGTTGACTGGAATACTCTCTTTCAAATTCTGAGGTGGCAGGGGTAAAATACAGGGAGAGAAAGGCTATTTACAATTTGAACAGAAAGCAGATGGCACTTATAAGAGTAGAGGGACATGAAAGGGAAACAGTGGTTGGGAAGGGAGTGAGACTGGGTTGTAGCCTTCCCCGATGCTACTCAATCTGTATATTGAGCAAGCAGTAAAGGAAACAAAAGAAAAGTTCGGAGTAGGTATTAAAATCCATGGAGAAGAAATAAAAACGTTGAGGTTTGCCGATGACATTGTAATTCTGTCAGAGACAGCAAAGGACTTGGAAGAGCAGTTGAACAGAATGGACAGTGTCTTGAAAGGAGGATATAAGATGAACATCAACAAAACCAAAACGAGGATAATGGAATGTAGTCGAATTACATCGGGTGATGCTGAGGGAATTAGATTAGGAAATGAGACACTTAAAGTAGTAAAGGAGTTTTGCTATTTGGGGAGCAAAATAACTGATGATGGTCGAAGTAGAGAGGATGTAAAATGTAGACTGGCAATGACAAGGAAAGTGTTTCTGAAAAACAGAAATTTGTTAACATCGAGTATTAATTTAAGTGTCAGGAAGTCGTTTCTGAAAGTATTTGTATGGAGTGTAGCCATGTATGGAAGTGAAACGTGGACTATAAATAGTTTAGACAAGAAGAGAATTGAAGCTTTCGAAATGTGATGGTACAGAATAATGCTGAAGATTAGATGGGTAGATCACATAACTAATGAGGAGGTATTGAACAGAATTGGGAAGAAGAGGAGTATGTGGCACAACTTGACTAGAAGAAGGGATAGGTTGGGAGAACATGTTCTGAGGCATCAAGGGATCACCAATTTGGTACTGGAGGGTAGCGTGGAGGGTAAAAATCGTAGAGGGAGACCAAGAGGTGAATACACTAAGCAGAATCAGAAGGATGTAGGCTGCAGTAGGTACTGGGAGATGAAGAAGCTTGCACAGGGTAGAGTAGCATGTTGAGCTGCATCAAACCAGTTTCAGGACTGAAGACCACAACAACAACAACAACACGGTGGCCTAAGAGATCAGTAACTGAAATACTTGTATATAATACAAGAGCAAATTAAGTAATGAAACCGGGAATTAAGGCTATAGTCCCTCGTGGAATATATAGTCATCCAAACGGAATTTGAAATAGTTCTAGCAGAGCAGTTGCAGGCTAATAGCCGGCCGGTGTGGCCGAGCGGTTGTAGGCGCTTCAGTCTGGAACCGCGCTGCTGCTACGGCCGCAGGTTCGAATCCTGCCTCGGGCATGGATGTGTGTGTGATGTCCTTAGGTTAGTTAGGTTTAAGTAGTTTTAAGTTCTAGGGGACTGATGACCTCAGATGTTAAGTCCCATAGTACTCAGAGCCATTTTTTTTTGCAGGCTAATAAACAGTTTACTACAGCACAGTCACTGTATGTTGCACTAGGTTTACAATTCATATTCTCAGTTCACAAACTGATAAACTCAGGAGTAGCTTCTGAATAATGCTATAGCCATGTTCCTACCTCGGAACTCGAAACACACGAGGCGCCCTGGTCATTCTTGCCTACCTTACTCGCAAGACTTCCACCACACAAAAGACCTCTATCATCTCTGTCCTGAGTTTTGTCACATCCCACACTTCCGTAGACAAATTAATATCCATATACCTGACCATAATTCGTTTACAAACACTTTTCTCAGTATTCAAATACTTCCACCAAATACACTGCACAATTTTGCACACAGTTATTCCTATCACATCTTATTATACAAGGGTTGGAACTTCAATAGTGTCACCTTTTTTTAAAGCTCCTACAAAATAGATACGTGTTTCAAAGTTTTACTGACCTTCAAAGTAGTCGCCAGCATTGTGTATAACCCGCTGCCAGCGACGTGGAAGTCTTAGGATACTCTTAGCAGTGCCAGTTGTGTTGACAGTTCGAGGGGCGCGGTCTATTGCCCGAAGAATTTGTAGCAGTTCTGAAGCGAATGCCGTGAAGTGTCTCCTTCAGCTTAGAAATCGAGTTGAATTCATGAGGGCTTAAGTCAGGGAAGTGCAGTAGGTGGTATAGCACTTAGCAGTCCCATCATCAAACAAATCAGTAACAGCTTGCACTCTACGTGCTTGAGCATTGTCCTGCAAAATGATGGCCTGTACAAAGTGTCATCACTTCTGGCTCTAAGCTGGTCGTAGGTTGTGTTCCAAAAATGAACAGCACAGAGACAGAAGTGATGACGCTTTCTGCAGTACCTGACCATCATTTTGCAGAACAATGCTCAAGCACGTACAGTGCAAGCTGTTACTGATTTGTTTGACTGATGGGGCTGCTAAGTGCTATAACACCTATTGCACTGCCGGCCGGAGTGGCCGAGCGGTTCTAGGCGCTTCAGCCTGGAGCCTCGGGACCGCTACGGTCGCAGATTCGAATACTGCCTCGGGCAGGGATGTGTGTGTGTTGTCCTTCGGCTAGTTAGGTTTAAGTAGTTCTAAGTTCTAGGGGACTGATGACCTCAGAAGTTAATCCCATAGTGCTCAGACCCATTTGAACTCTCTGAGGTCATCAATCCCCTAGAACTTAGAACTACTTAAACCTAACTAGCCTAAGGACATCACACACATCCATGCCCGAGGCAGGATTCGAACCTGCCACCGTAGCGGTCGAGTAGTTCCAGACTGAAGCGCCTAGAAGCGCTCGGCCACTCCGGACGGCTCCTCTACAACTATTAATACATATATTTATTATTAAATAAACATAGGAAATTAAATGTCAGTACAAATTACCCACTCAGAGGTTAATAGCTTTATGTATTTCTGGATAACTCCGTTTTAGGTACAGAGTTTCACCTTTTATGTTACAAGTGGCAGCCGACGCAATGAAACGAACATCTTGGAGAGAGATTAGTCTGGTAGTGTCAGGAACCAAGTGTAAGGATTCATTGTGGTGGATAGCCATATCAGGCTTGACGTAACCTAAATTTCCTGAGAGATTAAAAATTTGTGGAAGAACGAGGTTTGAACCCGGACCCTTGCATTTCACTACCAACACTGTTATTGAATGTACTGTCCACACACAGCTCAACATACAACCCCAACATGCTCAGTTTCTTCTCCTGGATTATAACGATGCTGATACTCCAGCGTACGTTGATGAGGTAGCGCAACCTCCAGCGTGACTTTCACAAGTCCAGCCGTCTCCTTCACGACTGACTCATTTCGTCCACGTAGGGCTACTTTAGCTCACCAATTTCTCACTGATGAAGACAGCAACTGCGTGGGCTGACCGCGTGCCTGCATGTCAGTGACATGTGTCACCTCTCGACATAATGCCACAAAAGTCACGGACAGATTTCTGGGCAGGTCAACTTCACGAGTGAGAGGGACCGCCAATATAGTTCTTGAACAGCTTCATAGAGCTGCTGCTAATCAAGCGTAGCAGTTAAGCCTAACCATATGTGAAATTATTATTGTGTGAGGGAGTTTCAGTATTTTTACTTTTTTAAAATGTGGTCCTCCCTTACCAGCAATTTTCTGTGCCAAACTTAATGTGATTAAGGTTTCCCTTGTTCTTCCTGAAGTGACCTGACACGGACTCACTATGCTAGAATTATCTTTGAGGTAAACAAATAACAATACACATCTCGTTAAACTACAAGGGCTACTGTTAATTTTAGTCACAGAAACGCAGCAAGACTTCTTGGATCGATTCTTAAACTCTCAAACAGCTTAGTAATATATAATTACTGACAAAATTTTGTACATGGCTGCACATTCAGAGACCGTGAATAGTTATAATTGAAAGAAAACAGCCCTCGGTCACTATTTTTAAGGAACGAACCGGGTTTCGACGCTGCTAGGAGTGTCTTCTTCAGAATTTAAATGAAAGAATGGTCTATGACATGGTCATAGAATTACGACTAAAAACTTATGATACAGAGTATAAGTACAGAATCATCGTGAAAGATTGACAGTACTTATGTCGTTTACAAATTAATAAATATGCCAAAAGGGGATTAGTCACAGAGAAATTTAAGATAAAAAATTGTGATGGCGAGCCACTAAGGGCTGGTCGTTATTTGCGTGGTTACAGGTTGCAAACGGACTGAGGTGCGCGCGTTGACAAGTGAACATGGCAGTGCAACGGGGGCGCGCCAGCTAGTAGCTACTTCACATTGAAATATAGGCAGAAATGGATATAAATGAACAGTATTTGGTACACAATGGAAAGCAATGTCTATTTGGTAGTAGCATACAACATAACATTTTGTCTACATCAAAGCTTATAACAGTAAAATAAAACATGAAAACTTCTTATGAAAATGTAGATAGGATTGAACAACAACTTGTAGGAAGCAATATTGACGTGAAATACAGCCAAGAAAGATTTGATAATTAGAAAACATAGGACTACGTTACAAGGAAAAAAAACATTTCGGCAACCTGCACAAGGAGAACCGAATTCAGATATCGAGAAACGGCTTTATACCGTTAAAAAAAAGTTTGTTACGTAGCTGTAGTTGTTCGTTAAGGATGAGGCTATCCTTTCGAGCAAAGTGTTTGAAAATCTCTAATTCTTCTAGAACATCTAGTCTACGCCCTTTCTTTTCGGTGTGCAAAATGTTGCTATCGCAGATGGCTTTAGGTGAATGACCTGTAATTAGAAGATGGTCGGCAAAGGACGAATTTTGGGGGCTAGTGCCATTTTTTCTTAGCAAGTGTTCTTTATATCTGGTAGTGAAGGCACGTCCAGTTTGTCCTATATGGTAAGAGGAGCAAGTATGGCAGACAATTTTATAGACACCAGAATTTTCTAAAGGGGAACGAATAGAATGTAAATTATGAATAAAGTTAGAAATAATGGTACTGACAAGTTTGAAATTAGAGGTGCGTTGTGAAATACTATTACCGCGAACCCAGCGGTAAGTTTTGTTTCCAGTCGGACAACTGTTCCGACGGTTGTCCAGAATTCAATATCACAAAGAAATTTAAAGACCACTGGGTAGCAGCTTCTGGCACTGCAGTCCGCTGAGGCCGCTGTCGCCGAGCGTTGCTCGTGGTGGACCGCTGACAACTCGAAGAGGGCTGTGGAGGCAGCTTCAACTGGCCTGGCTGTGGCCTCGCCGCATGCTAAGTAGTGGCGAAATGATAAGACCGAGAGTATTTGCGGCCACGCAACATCGCGTACGCGAGCAGGGCCGTGGCAGCTGCACCCGAGGCTCCACGTGCTGACCAAGCGGGCGACTCGGGTCGCAGTGGTGGCTGCTGGGAGTTTCTCACAACAACAACCCGTTCTTTATGGCGTTCCACAGAAGTGACGTTTCCTTGCTTGCGATGCCTGTCTTACTAGCCTGTTAGGCTGATTGACTACGTTGTGCATTCACTGAATAAATTCTACCAAAAAGGGGTACAGCTCGTCGTGTCTTATGCGTGTCAAGCATTCTGGCAGCTAAAGAAGCGTCTGTGGTCAGCAAAATGCTTGGCAACATTTACGCCAGACAGCTTGACCTCACACAGCTAGTGTTGATGTAGTCACATAAAAACACATGTCGTGTGGAAGAATCTTCGTGTTGAAATTACTCCCAGGTCAAAACAAGGGGTGTTGACAGTCATTTATTGGAGAAAAAGTTTCACGTCTATCTCTATAGGGAAAAAAATAATCTATTTAATTTCAGACATAAGTAGCTGACCACCTTGTTCAGCCCAAAAATCCATTTACTTTCAGACATAAGCAGCTGACCACCTTGTTCAGCCCTGTTCTGACCACACAGAAATTAGAGCGCAGATCCATCTACCTTAGCAACTACAATTACGTATTCACTATCGGCCCATCACAAACTACGGAAACACGGACACCCTTTCCCTGTTACAAAATCTCTCCAGTAAGGAATTCGACACCTGTCGGGAACTGTGCTTTGGATCGATGACAATCTGCGCCAGGTTGTGATTGAATTCCGCATTACAAAAAAAAATGGCTCTGAGCACTATGGGACTTAACATCTGAGGTCATCAGTCCCCTAGAACTTAGAACTACTTAAACCTAACTAACCTAAGGACATCACACACATCCATGCCCGAGACAGGATTCGAACCTGCGACCGTAGCGGTCGCGCGGTTCCGGACTGAAGCGCCTAGAACCGCTTGGTCACCGCGGCCGGCATTCCGCATTACAGAAAATGAAGAAACCATAGTCGAAGTGAAGCTATAACTCCAAACGGCAGTGTAGAACCGCTTTTAATTCATCCCGTCACCCAATATTGCAGACGACATCATGTTCCTGACAACAGGAGAAGAAGATGAGTACAAAACTATCATTCTACCCTCACTCCACGATCTACACTCATGCTCATAAATTAAGGATAATTGCAGAATGTGGCGCCACACAACGTGGCACTGCACAAAACTGGCGCTAATACCATGGGCACATAGGGAACACACACGACACAGATCTGTTAGTCCACGGTATTGGTGTTAAGTTGAGAAAACCGTCCCGAAACACGTGTGCTAGTAAACGTCACTGTTTCCTGCGCATATACCCCGACATCAATATGGTATATGATCACCATGCACAATGGGTTGGCGTATTCTGGATCAGGCAGTCGAGCAGCTGCTGGGGTACAGCCTCCCATTCTTGCACCAGTACCTGTCGGAGCTCTTGAAGTGTCGTAGGGGTTTGAAGACGTGCAGCGATACGTCGACCGAGAGCATCCCAGACGTGCTCGATGAAGTTTAGTTCTGTAGAATAGGCAGGCCACTCCATTCGCCTGATATCTTCTGTTTCAAGGTACTCCTCCACAATGGCAGCTCGGTGGGGCTGTGCGTTATCATCCATCAGGAGGAAGGTGCGACCCACTGCACGACTGAAAAGGCGGACATACTGGTGCAAAATGACGTCTCGATACACCTGACCTGTTACAGGTCCTCTGTCAAAGACATGCAGGGGTGTACGTGCACTAATCATAATCCCACCCCACACCATCAAACCACGACCTCCATACATGTCTCTTTCAACGACATTAAGGGGTTGGTATCTGGTTCCTGGTTCACGCCAGATGAAAACCGGTCGAGAACCATTTTTCAGACTATACCTGGACGCGTCCATGAACATAACCAGGCACCACTGTTCCAATGACCATGTACTGTGTTCTTGACACCGGGCTTTACGGGCTCTCCTGCGACCAGGGGTCAGTGGAATGCACCTTGTACGTCTCCGGGCGAATAAACCGTGTCTGTTCAGTCGTATGTAGACTGTGTGTGTGGAGACAACTGTTCCAGTGGCAGTGTTAAGGTCCTGAGCAATACTACCTGCAGTACTCCGTGGATGTTTGCAGTGATGGTGAGACATTTGTCTTCTTGTGGTGTTGTACACTATGGACGTCCCGTACTGTAGCGCCTAGACACGTTTCCTGTCTGCTGGAATCGTTGCCATAATCTTGCACTTTGTGGCACACGGAGGGCCCGTGCTACGACCTGTTGTATTTGACCAGCCTCCAGTTGCCCTAGTTTTCTACCCGTCATAACGTCATCAATATGTGTTCTTTGAGCTATTTTCAACACTCAGTTACCATTATCACGTCTGAAAACGTCTGCACACTTACTCGCTGCACCGTACTCTGACATGCACCAACACACCTCTGCGTATGTGGACTGCTGCCAGCGCCACCGTGCGACGACCGTAGGTCAGATGCACCGCTTAGTCATACCCCGAGGTGACTTAAACCCGCAAACCACCACCAGAACGTTGTTTCACCATGTATCAACATTATCCTTAATTTATGAGCATGAGTGTACATTCTTTGGCTGCTTCGCCCATATCGCAGCTCATGGTCTTGCTCTAGCATCTCGCTGTGCTAGGACCTCGCCTAGTACGGCGGTGCGGTTCCCCCGCATCGTCCCCTACGCTCCTCGGAGTGCGGGACCTCATCATCGTCGTCATCGCCCATCTACTGAGTGTGTCCACAATGAGGTCACCTGTGTCTCACTGTGTACGCCAGCCTGGACCGGACACGGCGGCAGTGTGCGCCGTCTGGTCCTGCCGCGTATGCACCACATTCTTGTCGCCAGGACCAGCACAGTGATCTCACCCTCGCCTAAACCTGAGCATCCGTGGGACAGAATTAATGTAACTTTGCACACCTTTTTCAAAGAATTATATGGTTGCTGTTGTTGTTGTTGTTGTTATGGTCTTCAGTCCTGAGACTGGTTTGATGCAGCTCTCCATGCTACTCTATCCAGTGCAAGCTTCTTCATCTCCCAGTACCTACTGCAGCCTACATCCTTCTGAATCTGCTTAGTGTATTCATCTCTTGGTCTCCCTCTACGATTTTTACCCTCCACGCTGCCCTCCAATACTAAATTGGTGATCCCTTGATGCCTCAGAACATGTCCTACCAACCGATCCCTTCTTCTGGTCAACTTGTGCCACAAACTTCTCTTCTCCCCAATCCTATTCAATACTTCCTCATTAGTTACGTGATCTACCCATCTAATCTTCAGCATTCTTCTGTAGCACCACATTTCAAAAGCTTCTATTCTCTTCTTGTCCAAACTACTTACCGTCCATGTTTCACTTCCATACATGGCTACACTCCATACAAATACTTTCAGAAATGACTTCCTGACACTTAAATCTATACTCGATGTTAACAAATTTCTCTTCTTCAGAAACGCTTTCCTTGCCATTGCCAGTCTACATTTTATATCCTCTCTACTTCGACCATCATCGGTTATTTTGCTCCCCAAATAACAAAACTCCTTTACTACTTTAAGTGTCTCATTTCCTAATCTAATACCCTCAACATCACCCGACTTAATTCGACTACATTCCATTATCCTCGTTTTGCTTTTGTTGATGTTCATCTTATATCCTCCCTTCAAGACACCATCCATTCCGTTCAACTGCTCTTCCAAGTCCTTTACTGTCTCTGACAGAATTACAATGTCATCGGCGAACCTCAACGTTTTTATTTCTTCTCCATGGATTTTAATACCTACTCCGAATTTTTCTTTTGTTTCCTTTACTGCTTGCTCAATATACAGATTGAATAACATCGGGGAGAGGCTACAACCCTGTCTTACTCCCTTCTTAACCACTGCTTCCCTTTCATGTCCCTCTACTCTTATAACTGCCGTCTGGTTTCTGTACAAATTGTAAATAACCTTTCGCTCCCTGTATTTTACCCCTGCCACCTTTAGAATTTGAAAGAGAGTATTCCAGTCAACATTGTCAAAAGCTTTCTGTAAGTCTACAAATGCTAGAAACGTAGGTTTGCCTTTCCTTAATCTTTCTTTTAAGATAAGTCGTAAGGTCAGTATTGCCTCACGTGTTCCAACATTTCTACGGAATCCAAACTGATCTTCCCCGAGGTCGGCTTCTACCAGTTTTTCCATTCGTCTGTAGAGAATTCGCGTTATTATTTTGCAGCTGTGGCTTATTAAACTGATTGTTCGGTAATTTTCACATCTGTCAACACCTGCTTTCTTTGGGATTGGAATTATTATATTCTTCTTGAAGTCTGAGGGTATTTCGCCTGTTTCATACATCTTGCTCACCAGATATATGGTTGCTATGCTTGACTATTATCCATTTTCTCTATGATGCAGACATTTCTGACATCTCTGTGAAAGCCATGTTCTGGCATCAACACAATTTTTGAAGCAGACTGCTTATCTCTTTCAGATGAGTCATTTGATGACTCCCAGTTGATTAACTCTGCATTCAGACAGTGCTGCCAGCGAAATGACATAGAGCTCTTGACCACCATACCCTCTCACCAGGTATCTAACTCCAACAAGGGGTTCATAGTCAGGACTTTTTAGTTCCAAGACTATTCAAACGAAGTCGTCCGAGGAAACCCTCGCTTGCTTCCTCACCACCTATAAATCCTTCCCCGTCAACACACGTAGCCTAGCCGAAATTCTTCACGAGTGGTGATTCTGTATATTCAGTCTGGAACACCAATCCGTGCACACCACACTATATTGTAGGTATCAGACTCTCAACTCGCAGCCTCTAATTCGAGTTGTCGCAGAGGACGCAAGCTTTTAGAGGCCATGGCTAGACAAGAGCGGCTGATTATAGGGACCAGCTGCCGCCACGACTTTCATCACTGACAGCGCCTCCATATTAATCGGCCAGTAACGGGCACAAAGGTTCACCCCTACCTCAATGCTGCTGATGGCGCAGCGCTGATAAAACTTTCAACACTTCTGCAGACCACAATGTCTCGTGAAAGAAATTATGGAGCGTCCATGGGTGCCAATGAAGACGAAACCTCGTCCACCATCCCAACACCCACCCCTCCGGACGGTAGCCCAAACTGCATCTCGCTAGCATTCGACCAACTGGTACAGTACCACAAACATACACTGCCACTGGCTTCTGTGGTGACATCCTAGATACAGAAGCCGTTGCACAAGGATACTAGAGTCACTTCTTCCTCTCCACACCAACGATCCCAGAGATTTTCGGTCGTCTGTAGTGATTAAAGGGCGGGGAGATGTAATATCTTACTACGCCTATACCAACACAGAGACTGAGAGACCTCAGCAGAAACACAACCTTCAGTTCGCGGTACATGTCACGCCAAGAGCTGGAAGCGGGAAAACTTGGCAAACCCCCTCCACAGGCGGTGTAAGCCGCACATGGCCACATGGCCACGCAGCTGATCAAGCTGTCACTTGCTGTCTGTACCTGAAGCCTTCGATCAAGTGTCACTGTTCAGGTAATGCCACCAGGCATTCACAGTCTGGATTACAGAATTTCCTCTTGAAACTTAGGGTTTGGTTGGCGACGAATTTGGCTTGTTTCTGATTTTCAGTTATTGTACTGGTGTAATTGGCGACGAATTTGGCTTGTTTCTGGCTTGCAATTATCCTACTGATCAGAATCCACACTCTACTTACTAGACTGCAGTAACTATAGCCACAGTATTTTGACTGTCTCAACTTTTGATTCTCCTCGCTAGCGACATATCTAGTATGTTACAAGGTAGGCTACATCAGAGGTGTAGGCATAGCAGGGGCGCAAAAGACGGCAAAAAAATCTGTGTACCGTACAAAAAAAATGGTTCAAATGGCTCTGAGCACTATGGGACTTAACTTCTAAGGTCATCAGTCCCCTAGAACTTAGAACTACTGAAAGCTAACTAGCCTAAGGACATCACACACATCCATGGCGAGGCAAGAGTCGAACATACGACCGTCGCGGTAGTGCGGTTCCAGACTGTAGCGCCTAGAACCGGTCGGCCACCCCGGCCGGCCTGTACCGTACACATTTTGATTGGCGCCGTACATTTTTAATGAGAATGAGACAAAATCATAAAAAGTGTTTCGCATTAATATGTAATTTCATTATCAATCTCTTTAATGCTATGGTTACACAAGTAGTTACTGCAGCAGTGATGTAGTAAACGCACTATAATATGCTTTACTAAATATCACTCTAATTCTCGGAGAATCATGCAAAGGAGACTGGAAACGCTTCTTTTCTCCGTGTTTAATTCGTTGCATTAAAAATTTATGTTCCTTTATGGTTTGTAAGTTTACTGGATGGAATGAAAATCTTTTGTTGCCTTTGGAAATGTGTATATACTGTAACATACTCTTTAGACACAAATGGTCAACATTGCAGAAGGCTTTCTCTAACTCAGGCAGTTAATACTAGATCTGTTGCTGGTATCTCCGATCAACACATGGATATTATGAAGATGCTACATGAACCGAGGTGATAAGATGACAGTAAGATAAGTAACATCAGGGCTCGTACAGAAGCATATAGACAGCGATTTTTATTCATCGATGTATGTTTACTCTCAAAACGCGTTTCTTAAAATCTCAGCAGGAAAAACAGTTATGGAGCGTAATATCTTTTCCTCCCTGTCCAGAAATTTATGAGTCAGTGATTGACTGCCTCTCCAGAAGGGGAAAGAATGTTATTAACTTTGGTCAGGGTTGGTCAGGACGTTGAGCAGACGACCTAGAGGGGAAACGTGGTGCACGTGGAGTCTTGCGATTAGCACGAAACCCATGTGGGGGTGGTTGTGTTTGTGCACTTTTCGAGTTTACCGCGTTTCGATTGAAAGGCGGCGAAGGGAAAACTGCTCTTCTGATTCAAACTCCAGTCTGGAGAGGGAATTCTGGTCTTGCCTCTTGTTTTGAGTGGGTTGTACTGGGGACACTCGACCTCAGCATGACTTCGCGTTGGCACTGGTCTTGCCTGGGGAGCGTCTGGTGGAGTCCTAGCTGTACCGACAGTTTGGGCCTCAATCATCTACATCTACATCTACATGGATACTCTGCAAATCACATTTAAGTGCCTGGCAGAGGGTTCATCGAACCACCTTCACAGTTCTCTATTATTCCAATCTCATATAGCGCGCGGAAAGAATGAACACCACATCTTGGACGACTCGCTGTGCCGAGGACAATCTTATTCACATCAGGTCTGCTGTCTTGACGCTTGATCTCCTTGTGCACACTGCCACAGAAGTGAGTCAGATTGGACCATGATATGACCGGCGAATGAGAGTGTAACATTATGGGGTCTGTCAAGATTATTTGCAATCTGTCTGACAGATCGCCTGCCCACGACTTTGCACATTTCGTGCTCGGATTAACGAATTACAGGCACCGTACTCCACTACTCTGCCGACGTTTGCGCCACTGCCACCTGAGCCAGTGCTACACATTGAGAAAGGGACACAGGACTGCTGCTCCAGCTTGTTAGGGCAAACAGAATTACAGTCTCGCCTCTTATTCCCAACTGCACCAATGTAGTGTAGCCCGTGTAGAATAAATCTATCGAAGTCTATTCAGTGCTAGATAATTTGAGATTGTGTTATCCAAGTTTTGAGCCAGGGTAAATAGATTACTCAGATAAACCTTAGTCTTTGCCACTCTGTGGAGTGCTAATTATTTGTTACTTCTATTTGTGTTGCCAACAGTTCATAACTTATTTGTCTGTCTCTTGTCTTGTTTGTCCTATTTTATGCTTAGTAAACTCTGGCCATTTTTATGTAAGATTAATCTCGTGTTGGTATATTAATTGAGTACAACAATGACAGGCCACCATTTTATTAATTTTTCTCGGCGTTCAATATTTGTTTAAGATTGTGATTAAAGTGAAAACCTGCAGTGCGTGCTACTAACCTCGACCACTGTCAGAGGGCAGATTTAATGTAGCAGGCGCACGGCCAGGTAGACAAGTGGAAGGCTTACTCGTTAATGCAACTGCTGCCAGGGTGTAAACTTGCAGTCACCTCTAGTCTTTCAAATCAAACCGCAAGGCCAGTGTAGTCTTGCAGTCTGCTCGGCACAGCTGCTCCTTTAGTTGTCAGAAACTACACATTTATTCTGTATCTTTTCCAGCAACCCAGTCAGCCCATTTTGTTGTTACAGAGATGTATAGCTTGTTCAGTGCACTATTAAATTTACTAGCATGGAGACAGTGACTATCACTAAATTTAATGGTTGCGAGTGCATAACTGTAAATAAGTAATATGTTTCCCAGTCTTGGTTCCACATCAGATATACGATCCCAGTAACCTGGATGACAAGTCGGTTTCTATGTAGAAAATAGCAGACAACCACAGCCTCCGACCACCAACAAATATCCCATTACGCCTTAATTATTGTAATGCACACAAATACCATACCAATTTTAAAATGTGATTTGCTGATGATGAAAAGACAGCCATCCAAATGCACAACATAGGATATCACCAAGGCAACTGTCAGCATTGGTATAGATACACAGAGCACAGTTTTGTAACTCATTATCGGTCCTAATTACTTGGAATGTGTGTGCTATCATAGATGTCAATCGTCATCTTGTATGTAGTTACTGTAATTCTCCAGAAGTTGATAGTTTAGATTGTACGTCAGCGTGCATGTTTCTTTTTTTGTATAGCATTACTCTGCATACAAAAAATGCATACTAAGGGAAGGAATTTAGGGGCGTATATTGAAGTATCTCCTTCGATGTCCATTAAAAACTGGGAGGTGCCACTCACAACCCCAACAGCTGTATGGAAAAACACAATAATGCTACCCCAACATGGCAGGTTGTCATATTTTGGACCCATATTTTAATGAACTAAAAACCTGCGAAATATGCAACTACTGACCTAAAACTTATACAGGGTGAAGAAAAATTCGCGCACTCGGGTTTCACAGCGCGATTTCTCACATACTGGCAATACATAAACGTCTCTCAAAATTTCGTCCTGCGCATATTTCTGGCAGTGAATGGACATAAACATTGGCAATCTGGCAACGCTGTAATCAAGTTTACGGTAACTATGTCTTCTACGTGGTACGGTATCTGCCGTCTTCATCGTCACACAGTGATTACAGTGGGTCTTCTACAAAACATTTGCAGTTGCGTATTACAATGAACAGATAAATAGAAATACAGTCGTTTTCATTGGTCATCTTTTAAAGAAACCTTTTGAAAGTCGTGGATGCGAACTGTTTCGCATCACTGCAGCTATTAGATTAGAAACTTGTTTTGTGTGTACCCGCCCTCAGTGGTGCCCTCGATTAATACCAACTGTTCAGCTGTTATTCTCGCCAAGTTTAGGTCCATTCCATTTCATTAGGACCTTGTATCACCACTAGTGCTAGCAACGTGCTTTGCAAATAATATTGAAGGAACCATTTTGGGGAGGGCATACAGAAAATAGGTTTTGAATGTAGTATATGCAGTGATGCGAAACAATTCGCGTCCACGACGTGCAAAAGGCTTCTTTAAAATCTGACCCATCAAAAAGACTGGACTTCCATTTTTGTGTCGTAATAAGTTACTGCAGATGTTTTGTAGAAGACTCACTGTAATCGCTGTATGACGATGAAGACACCAGATATCTTTCCACGCAGACTACTTTTAGCAAATAAAAACAAATAATCCATGACCTAGAATTGAATCCCCGACCTCCTGCATGCTAACCCAAAACGCTTTCCCCTGCACCAACTGCATAGCACGAGTGTTATTCTCTGAAATAAATAGTTACCGCACACGTGACTACAGTGTTGCCAGATTGCCAGTCTTGAATATCCATTTACTGCCAGAAATATACGCAGGACGAAATTTTGTGACATATGTTATTGTATTGCCAGTATGTGACGAATCGCGCAGCGAAGTCCGAGTGCGACAATTTTTCTTCACCCCGTATAAATATTACTTAAAAATAAAATGTGACTATATAATAGTGATTTAAAAACAGTCTTGTTGATTTTTTTAAAGCTATATAATACAAAATTAGCTTCTGAACAAATGGAGGGTATAATACTTACGTAATGCAGTGTTTGAAAATAGACACCGGTAGCACTTATTTTTGAAATGTCTGCAAATGTCTGAAGAAAAACTGAACTACAGAGAAAATAAAAACACCTATCCACACAAAAAAAAACATGTTTTTATTACTGCACATCACTTGTGTAAAGTATTCTCAATTATGACGGTCGTTCAGCTTTTTTTTTTTTTTTTTAAAAAAGCCATTGATATGCATTGATGCTTCACATCTGATGTTTCTTCTGTGTGCCGGTGAAATTTCGAACCGTTCTGGCAGATGGCAGAGCTGTAGTATAGCGTCAAAATGGCGTCTACATACGACTCACGTTACAAGGAGTGTGCTGTTATTGAAATCTTGTGTGCAGAAAAAGAAATCGTGGTGAACATCCATAAACGTTTGTGTGCAGTGTATGGCGATACTGCAGTTGATAGTACAGTTGGGTGATGGGTAAAGAAAGTTACAGCCTCAGGAAATGCAGAAACAGAGCTCCACGATCAGCCACGCTCTGGACTTCGTGTCACAGCCACTGCTGCAGACGTGCCGAATCGTGCTGTTGCCATTATTCGTGCCGACCGGCGCATCACAGCTCGACAATTGGCTCTATAGTAGTCGGGCAGCATTGGAAGTGCGTCTGCAATAATCGAGACTCTCGGATATTCAAAGAGGTGCTCACGATGGTTTCCACGAATGCTCACAGAGCTCCACAAGATTCAAACAAAGGCCATTTCATCTGAATTTTTGGAGCGTTTTGAGACCGACAGGGAGGCATTTCTGTCACTGGCCGTTATGGGGAACGAAAGCTGGGTGCACTACTTTGCGCCAGAAACTAAAATGCAGTCCATAGAACGGCATCATCCTCATTCACCACATAAGAAGAAATACAAGACAACCCCCTCTGTCATGGTGACACTCGTCTGGGATTGTGATGGCGTCATTCTCGAGGATGTGATGCCAAGAGGGTCAACTATCAATTTAGAGGCATACGTGAAGACCCTGAATAAGAACCGTTTCCGACATGTTCGATCGGGCAAGAATGCATCACATATCTTGCCCCAACACGATAATGCACGCCCACACACAACTCTGAGAACCCGGGAACACATCGCCACATTGGGTTGGACGTCATTGCCTCATCCACCCTACAGTCCACACCTGACCCTCCCGGACTTCCATCTCTTTAGCCACTTAAAGGTTCTCTACAGCGAACACACTTTGAGAATGACGAGCGTGTCAGTCATGCAGTGAACACATGGCTACGCCTACAGGACAAGAACTTTTACCAGCAGGGAATACGTGCTCTTCCACAGCGTTGGCGTACGGCCGTAGAACGTCATGGCGACTGTGTAACAAAATAGGTCATGGTCAAGACATGTTGATGTATATTTTCGCCAAATTCTGACTCTCAAGAATAAATATGTTTTGAGAAAATAAAATATGGGGTGTTACTTATTGAAAGACCCTCGTAGTTCATATGTCCTGGCAGAACTACACTGGATCTAACGGTGCGTTTTCAGGCTTTCCATTTCTCAAAAATCTATGGTTGTCGTTTGCAAAACCCCCGCATGTGAAAGGCTATCTGGGCCCAGAGAATTAATTATAAGCTGCGTATGCCTTTAAGACCCACATTAACAATTGTAATATTCATGTCTTTGATGGATAACACGATTTCTACAGCCTTATCTATAGATCCTGAAATGTAGATTTGCACAAGACATTATTTTAATATGAATGAAAGCTGTCTAACAGAAACAATCTTTCGGTAATCACGATAATTTATTCGATAAAACATAGTAAAAAATGTACAGATTATTCCAGAGTGCTGACTGATTTATAAACTCAATGCATACAACTTTAACTACTGGATTTTCGGTAGTTAGCAGAGTTACAGGGTTATTACAAATGATTGAAGCGATTTCACAGCTCTATAATAACTTTATTATTTGAGATATTTTCACAATGCTTTGCACACACATACAAAAACTCAAAAATTTTTTTAGGCATTCACAAATGTTCGATATGTGCCCCGTTAGTGATTCGGCAGACATCAAGCCGATAATCAAGTTCCTCCCACACTCGGCGCAGCATGTCCCCATCAGTGAGTTCGAAAGCATCGTTGATGCGAGCTCGCAGTTCTGGCACGTTTCTTGGTAGAGGAGGTTTAAACACTGAATCTTTCACATAACCCCACAGAAAGAAATCGCATGGGGTTAAGTCGGGAGAGCGTGGAGGCCATGACATGAATTGCTGATCATGATCTCCACCACGACCGATCCATCGGTTTTCCAGTCTCCTGTTTAAGAAATGCCGAACATCGTGATGGAAGTGCGGTGTAGCACCATCCTGTTGAAAGATGAAGTCGGCGCTGTCAGTCTCCAGTTGTGGCATGAGCCAATTTTCCAGCATGTCCAGATACATGTGTCCTGTAACGTTTTTTTCGAAGAAGAAAAAGGGGCCGTAAACTTTAAACCGTGAGATTGCACAAAACACGTTAACTTTAGGTGAATTGCGAATTTTCTGCACGAATGCGTGAGGATTCTCTACCGCCCAGATTGTGTCTGTTCACTTCACCATTAAGAAAAAATGTTGCTTAATCACTGAAAACAAGTTTCGCACTGAACGCATCCTCTTCCATGAGCTGTTGCAACCGCGCCGAAAATTCAATGCGTTTGACTTTGTCATCGGGTGTCAGGGCTTGTAGCAATTGTAAACGGTAAGGCTTCTGCTTTAGCCTTTTCCGTAAGATTTTCCAAACCGTCGGCTGTGGTACGTTTAGCTCCCTGCTTGCTTTATTCGTCGACTTCCGCGGGCTACGAGTGAAACTTGCCCGCACGCGTTCAACCGTTTCTTCGCTCACTGCAGGCCGACCCGTTGATTTCCCCTTACAGAGGCATCCAGAAGCTTTAAACTGCGCATACCATCGCCGAATGGAGTTAGCAGTTGGTGGATCTTTGTTGAACTTCGTCCTGAAGTGTCGTTGCACTGTTATGACTGACTGATGTGAGTGCATTTCAAGCACGACATACGCTTTCTCGGCTCCTTCGCCAGTTTCTCTCACTGCGCTCTTGAGCGCTCTGGCGGCAGAAACCTGAAGTGCGGCTTCAGCCGAACAAAACTTTGAGTTTTTCTACGTATCTGTAGTGTGTCGTGACCATATGTCAATGAATGGAGCTACAGTGAATTTATGAAATCGCTTCAATCATTTGTAATAGCCCTGTACTTTTCGCAACGAGATGACTTAGCCCTTCTAATGCAAAATACCACACAGTAAGTGGGTCTCAAAATTCGTTAAACTCAAACACTGCAAGCTTCCAACGACTGGTATTTAGATCGTAAATGTCGTTAATTCTCCCTGTCTGTGGCTGGCTGAGAAGGGAGTTTGCTTAATTTTATCACCAGGGATTACTTTTATTCATTTTTATATAAGCCTGCTGTGGGGGAAGGATCTTATGCACACTTTTTCTCTCTCGGCAGCGCAACCTTCCCTGACCATTCTGTCCGCTTTAGAATTGATGTGTAGGCCCATCAAAGTTCAGAATACAGTCTTATCGATTGACTTTGAAGTCGCAACGGATAACGCAATTGTAATTTTGGGGATGGTCAGAGAAAACTACATCCTGCACGAATCTAGTCTTGTGCCAATAATTTTAGTAAAGGGGCAGCGTGATTGATATGATTCTGTTTTCTTAGGTATGGTTTAAATGAGCAGGCCGAGAACGGAAATTACTTCGAAAAATAAAGTTAATTTTATTTTAACCAACATTAGACAAATTTACGAAGTTACTTCTTAACAATCTTTGAATACACATTTCACTAATTCTGCTTTGAATTTTCATTTAACTATGGACAAAGATTATTTAACTATGCACATAGATAATTTCTCCTTTGAATCACAAGCCGTGTTGCCTTTGATTTGCATCGTCCTGTGGGGGGAAGGAAAATCTTGGAGAGCACGTGGTCACTAGTACTATACTGATACATGCACATGCACTAAGTTATTACTGAAATGAAAATATCGTAACTATTTCTCTATGCAGATTTTCTATGTACAGTGGCTGGCATCGAGCAGGACTCGTGGCTGGTGTCTCCAGGGCGAAGTGCTTGAATACGAAGCGATTCATCTTAGAAAAGCTACACTCGTCACTAAATTTTCAATAATTTGTTAAACATCGACACACGCTAGCATAAATGTTCAGCAATCGCAAAAACTGGCTACAACTCTCTCTATTAGCTTTCTCGGCGGTTGCAGTTTGAAACTATGCACCACGCGGCGAGTCGTAACGGAAATCTCAAACGGAGAAGATTATTCTTATATCGTATAAATTGAACAAAAATCAATAAATGGTTCTTAATTAATCAATCACGAAACAGCGTCTGAGAAATAAATTGTTAACATTAAACATATTTAAACATTCAAATACCTTTGTCCTGATTTCGACGCAGCGTTCTGAAGGAACGTCTGGTCGCTCACCTGTCTTCCAAAAAAACTCCCACGTAACCGTTGCGCGGCTCTTTCTGCCGAGCAGCGCGAGGTGGTGGGGGAGGCTCATCACCAACCTCCGCTAAGAAAAGTTTTTTTTTTTTTTTTTCGCACCTCTGGTCGAACCATCCTGTTCCAGCTCTTTGCCTTCCACTGACTGTGTTAAAGTTGGTAGAAGATTCTGAGACCCACTACATCTCTGGTTTGCCTGCTACCACACTCAAAACATTCACACCTGACCACGTACTTTAAGGAGAGGTGGGGAAATGTAAATAGGGACACAGTACGTGCATATTGTAATGAGAATAAAAGACTTGGATCCATAATTGTTTATACATGCATGTAATTTGGGGCTGAGATTATTTCACTGTTCATTAATTATGTAAAGTAATTGAATTCACGCTGATAATGTCTATCAGCTGATAGCAGCATAACACTGATTCTAACTATGTAACGAAACCTATTGTGACATTACAGCACATACATTGGCTGGACTCCTGGTGGTCAATCAAAAGTCCGATGCACTTAGTGCGGCTACTGTGAATCCGAGACAGGCTGTCGTGCAGCAGTGCACCAGCGCTGACCGATAACAGCGCGACAGGCCGGCGCTGCGACTCGAATGCTGCTCCTAGTTAGGCTCGGACAGGTGTGTGCTGCTCGCAGTCGGCGTGCGGACCACCCTGCTGAGGAGCAGGCGGGGCGTGGGCGGCTGCTGAGGGCGTGGGCGGCTGCTGCAGCTGCCTCTCTGAAGCCCAGTCTGCCTGAGAAGTGTGCTCACCTCTCACTGCAGGATACAGTCGCGGAACAGGACAAGGATCTGGCACTCAAATGGCTAAAGGAGGAATGGTGAAATACTGGAGAAGCCGATATCGGACTAATTTATTTGGTTAGGAAAGGAATCCTGTCCCGCCGGAGGAGGGTGACTGAGTCACTGTGGGCCCTTTGTATTCCGAAAAAAATTATGTGCGAAGTAATGGTGGTGGTGGTGGTTAGTGTTTAACGTCCCGTCGACAACGAGGTCATTAGAGACGGAGCGCAAACTCGGGTTAGGGAAGGATTGGGAAGGAAATCGGCCGTGTCCTTTCAAAGGAACCATCCCGGCATTTGCCTGAAACGATTTAGGGAAATCACGGAAAACCTAAATCAGGATGGCCGGAGACGGGATTGAACCGTCGTCCTCCCGAATGCGAGTCCATTGTGCTAACCACTACGCCACCTCGCTCGGTGTGTACGAAGTAATCTGGTATACACACCTTAGCTACGCGTATTTTGGACCAAAAAAAGTTATCTAAAATTGAAGAGCTTATGCCACCTTGTCATTAACTTGTATTTCGTTTATTATCATTAACTTATTATTACCATGTTTTTAAAGACAAAGTAATTCAGTTAATCCTAACACCTGCTGACTTTTCGTGTAGCGTTTCATTCAACACTCACTGAGCTACTTAGTTTCATCGAGTAATATCCGGCGTTCCTCAAGGGAGTTATAGGCCCTCTATTGGGCCTGATCTATATTAACGACACAGGAGACAATCTGAGTAGCCCTCTTGGATTGTTTGCAGATGATGCTGTCATTTACCGTCTTGTAAAGTCATCATATGACCAAAACGAATTGCAAAATGATTTAGATAAGATATCCGTATGGTTCCAAAAGTGGCAATTGACCCTGAATAAAGAAAAGTGTGAGTACTAAAAGAAATCCGCAAAATTGCCATTGCACGATAAGACACACAAATCCGAAGGCTGTAAATTCAACTAAATACTTAAGGATTACAATTACAAATATCATAAATTGAGACGATCACATAGATAAAGTTGTGGGCAGAGCAAACCATAGACTGCGATTCATTGGCAGAACACTTAGAAGGTGCAACAAGTCTACCAAAGAGACTGCTTACACCACACTTGTCCGCCCTATTCTGGAGTACTGCTGTGCGGTGTCGCATCCGCATCTGGTGGGACTGACGGATAACACCGAAAAAGTTCAAAGAAGGGCAGCACGTTTTGTATATCGCGAAATAGGGGGATAGTGCCACATACACGATACGTGAATTGGAGTGGCAGTCATTGAAACAAAGGCGTTTTTCGTTGCGACGGGATCTTCTCATGAAATTTCGATCACCAATATTCTCCCTCGATTGCGAAAACATTCTGTTGACATTCTCCTACATAGGTAGAAATGATCATCACGCACAGAAAAATTTAAATGCTCGTTTTTCCTGCGCGCCGTTCGAGAGTGGAACGATAGAGAGACAGCTTGAAGGTGGTTTATTGAACCCTCTGCCAGGCACTTTATTGTGAATAGCAGAATAATTACTTAGATGTAGATATAGTAAGTCTGAGAACATGGGTAGATATAAGCTCAGTGGGATTTTTGTAATATTTTATGTTTTGTCATTGTGCCCACTAGTTTTTTTGATCAGACCATACAGACGAACTACAGTACAGATATCTTTGTTATCTGACATCAGTCGCATTTCTTAGTTATGCAATTTCCAAGACATACTCAATTATTCACATGTAGTGAACAATGTTACGAATACGCCGGCCGGAGTCGCCATGCGGTTCTAGGCGCTACAGTCTGGAACCGCGAGACCGCTACGGTCGCAGGTTCGAATCCTGCCTCGGGCAAGGATGTGTGTGATGTCCTTAGGTTAGTTAGGTTTAAGTAGTTCTAAGTTCTAGGGGACTGATGACCTCAGCAGTTGCGTCCCATAGTGGTCATAGTGGTCAGAGCCATTTGAACCAATGTTACGAATACAATTTTGAACACTATAATAAAAGCCACGTATAGGGAAAGAGTGAACCTTTAGTCCCAATTCTATTAATCTCGCAGTAGGATGAATTAACCAGGAACCACATTAAATGTCAGGCATAGTAAGGGATTCAAAACGTTTGATGTAACGTTGACTCAGACTTGTGAGAAACTTTTTTTTTTTATTTCCAGCGTACGGTCCAGCAATAAAGTAAAGTTATGTTGGATCCTTGGGTGTGTGAGATTGTATACGTGTCATTTAATTGGTAGTTTATATATTGTGGTTAGCAGAGTTGATGGCTAGATACTGTCAGTCATAATAAAGCTTCTCAATTGAGCAAACTAAAGACATTTTATACAATTTCAGTCATTTTGCAGTAGCCAAAGGTTCAACAGAAAAGGTTGCGCTGGTCTACAGCAAGCGTGTCAGTAGACAACATTGGAGGTCCTCAGTGTGAGAACAGATATTGTAGCACAGTGCTGCATTGCGATACAGATTGTCTATTGATACTGGTCTCCCTCAGGAGAAAAGATCAATTTATGTCATGTATAGTAGACACACTCTGTCAAAAATCTCATCCTCGCTGAACATTGCTCTTCTGTACAAGCTCCTGTCACATCCGCACTTCATGAACTGGTTCTGTTAATGTGTGCCATGTAAGCTTTGCTGGTAAGCCTTTCCTGCCATCTCTCCTCCCCTTTGCTGTTGCACTAATCTCTCGTTTCCGTCGATTCTATGAATGGCCTGGTGTGGGAGATGTGCTGTAGACTCAAAGACTTCTGAAACTTCATGGTTTCTGACTCGTACACTTTTGCACATGCAATACGTCAATTCCTCACTGGCCGATTGAATACAGATAAAAATTTGGGGCACAATCTCTTTTGTTTGTTGGACAGATGGAATGATTTCACAAGAACCTTATTCTTGCCTTCTTGCTTGCTGCCTCCTGCCTGTTTCTTCCCGCCTTGCGGACCCTGTGAAGTGCCTGATCAGTTACCTCGCCATATTGTACCCTCACATTGGTGAGTAATCAACTATTTCTCGCGAATTCTCGGGCGGTCTGATTCTTAAGAAGGATCAGTGGTAGTAACAGAGGGGAACTGTGTGGCTCTTCGTTGAATACATTCTGGAAATCTTTCAAAAATACTTTCAATGTCCTGTGCTGTTTGTGGCATTAGATCCTGCAAAAATGTCTAAGTTCTTTCACTGTACGTGCCGCAGGATTCCAACTTAGATGATACGCTGAGATATGTGTAGGCTGCATCCTGTGCTTCCTCACAGTCGCCTTAAACTGATCTGCTGGAAGCTGGGGTGCATTCTCTGAGACTATCATGTCTACACATTATTACTTGCGCCAGAAAGTCCCTGCACAGTGCCTCGAATGCAGTGAGTGTTGGAGCCCTACGTAATGGTACGAACGTCGCAAATTTAGACGGCCGCGCGGGGTAGTCGCACGGTCTCGGGCGTCTTGTCACGGTCCGCGCGGCTTCCCCAGTCGGAGGTTCGAGTCCACCCTCGGGCGTGGATGCCTGTGTTGTCCATAGCATAAGTTAGTTTGATTAAGCAGTGTGTAAGCTTAGGGACCGATGACAAAAGCAACCACAAATTTACAAAATTTAGACATCAGCTCAACAAGTAGTACATACTGAAAGTCGCACAGCGTCACGGGCTACGGTCCCTCTTAAACTGCTGTTGTGATGTGACGCAAGTTGTTGGATACAATAGAGCGGTGGTCTCGTCGTTTGTTTATTTCGTTTCGCCTTTGCCATGCCTTGTAAGCAGAGATCTTCCTTAGCCTTCGTTCCATGTCATAAAAATTGGCAAACACATAGCTGAGGGGTATATATCAGATTATTTTATTTATAATTTTGTTTTGAAATACGAAAGGCCCACAGTGAGTCAGTGACTCTCTCTCGGTGGAACAGGATTCCTTTTCTAACCAAACGAAGTGGACTGATACTGGCCTCTCCTCCATTTTGCATTTCTCCTTTAGCCAGATCCTTTTGCTGTTCCTCGATTGTATCCTGCAGTGACACGGTAATGAAGTTCTCAAAGACCACATTTCTCAGACATGCTAAACTGAACTGGATACCTTCAGTACTCTCTGCTGACTGTTCTGTTCGGTCCACAGGTGACGTGTCAGTGCATCAGTTGCAATGTTTGATTTTCCAGAGTGAAGTCAAATTCTTGCAAAAAAATAAAATTAAATTAAATTAAATTTAAAAAGAAGCTGCGTCACTCTGTCATCTTTTAACTTGGTATCACCAGAAATTCGAGTGCTCCGTGGTCTGTATACAACCTGGTCTTGCGTCCAAAGAGGAAACAGTGGAACGTCTTAAATCCCTAAACTAGGCCACCGAGTAATTCTTTTCATACTTGGGTAGCGCACGACTACCAGATGCCGTTCTTCATGACTCCGACTCCCGTCATCGTCGAATCAGTAGCCGTGCAAAAAGTCTGTTGATAAATCTGGATGTAACAGCATCGGTGCTGTTACAAAAGAGCACGACCCAATTTCTGAAATTCTTTATCTGCATTCGCATCCGACACCCGTGGTGTCTTTTTACCGATTAATATGCAGAGTCTCGGAACTGCTAACGTGTCCATTCCAATAAGTTTTCTTATAAAAACTGATGACTGTTAGAAACCCTCTTAAATCATTCCTGTTGCAAGATACCAGGAACTGTGCCATCGTATATAGCTTTTTTAGGTTCGATGTAAATTCCTTCCGCTTAAACAGTATGATCTAAAAATTCCACATTCCTTGTGCTAATACAAGATTTCTCTAAATTCACAGTTACTCGGTGGTTCCTCAGAACACCAAGCAACGCCTGCAGTATTCTGTTGTGATCTTTTCAAGTTCCTTTCGCAATTAACAGGTGATCCATATAATTGGTTATGTCCTTCATCACTGATTCATCAAGGATTTCGTTAAGCTCACGAATAAAGGCAGCCAAAGGTATGTTTACGCCAAAGGGAAGTACTGGGAAATGATAACATCGACCAAAAGCTAGGAAAACTGTGTATGTATTTGCAACAAGACAGATACAATTCTATCTGCCAGAGGCTCGATATGAGACAGATCGAAGACAAGACTTTCGCCCCTGAATTCTCTGTAATAGTTTTTCTAGTTTCTCTGGCCATTCCTGCTCCGGCATGATGACTGTGTTGATCTCTCTGGAATCCAGTACTGTGCGTTGGACCCGTCCTTCTCAATGACTCTCAGCGGGCTGTTGTAAATTGAAACCGCATGTTCAGTCCTGATTTTCTCTGTATACAAGTAGTACTGGATAAAGCGGTTCAAAGAACTTGTTGTGCTCCTTCACGCTGAATATGTACTGAAACTTGCTGATCGCTCCTGTCTTTGATAGAAATATGCCACAACTGTCGATTAATATTTCCCTCAACCCCTCTGTATCGTCTGCACTGGTGTTCGGGATTTGTTCCACTCGTCTTTTAATTGTATGACAAATTCACTTCTTATCACTTCTTAATCATCTTTGGAATCCTCCTTATCTTCGAATGCAATCTTCTGCGTCCCTGCATAGTTCAGACAGCTTGCAGATATTTGCACGGTACGATTGGCTTGTCCCAGAAACGAAGCTTAATCTTTTTTCCATCGTTCAAAATGACTGCACGACGCCCGGGTCCAATGCTGCATTGTACTCGCTGATCACGTCCGTCCCCAGTTTAGGGACCACAGCAGAATTTGCTATAAGCACCTGCCCTTGGCACATTAGCTTCAGTCGCATCTATCTACTTAGCTTTGTAACTTTCACTAATACATGAAATATATTCGCAGTTACGAATACAAACAACCATCAGCTGTATAAGGGAATTACGACAGTGAAAGTTTATGTTGGGCCAGTCAAGTAACGCATTTTAAGTAAAGTGTATATATGTACCTTCGATACAGAGCCGAATACTGTCACATTTCTAGAATTTCAAAAAAGCACCTTGTCAGGGTGCATAGAGGTAAGTGATACGGAATACGTTTTTCTAACGAACGGATTCAAGTCCGGATTTGCCCTTTACGTGAGTTGTCGTCTTAACCGCTTTGTCTATTTGTGCAAGACCCACAGCTAGACCCGAACTTTCATATGTCGTCTTTCCTACTTCATACCTGACCTCACATATCTGTAGTTCCTGTACACAGGAGGACATTTTACCAGTAATATGGAGTCGCGGGCTGGTATCGGCGGATTAATACGATATAGCAGTGCCGAAAACGAGAACATCGCATCGTTCTTCTTAACAACACATGCACTACAATATCGATTCCCGCCTAACATGGCACGCTGTGAGCGTGTGGGTGCTATTCTCTCATTCTGCGCAACGGATTAATCTGAGATGTACCCATTACCCTGTGGCTCCTGCAAGATGCAATTTCCACCCCCACACTACTTTTAGAAGTCAGTCAGACGCTCCTAACGTTCTAAAGAGAAATGGCCGAAAAACCTTCAGCAATAAGTATCTTCTGGAGTCGTCCGCTGTAAGCAAATGACACAAAAATTCACAAAATTTCTTACGTAACTAGTGGGATACTTGGGTACTGGAGTAGTGCTAGTTAGTGTAAGAAAAACATGAAACTAACGAAAGTTATTATTTATTTTGCAAAAATTCTGAGAAATCACAATGGCACTTTTAGTTATGAATTTAGCAAGTTATATCCTGGTTCTTTTCAGAATGTGAAGTTACCTCTCAAGGATAGGATTCGCTAATGAAATTTCTATACAAAGTTTTAGATTGTTATTGACTTGGCAGAATGGCTGATAGCCACACCTACTCAACTTCAATAATTATCCGTTAGAATGTTGCTAGGTACGGTCGAGGCTGTCGCGTGTGAAATGCAGTGAAGGGTACTGTTGTGGAGGAAATATGGGGCTCGCAATAGCTGTAGCGCACAATACCGTAAGCTGCTATGACTGCTGTCTGTGCCGCTCGCTGCTGACAAATAAGATAACTCTCGTTCTATCTGGATTGACCTTCGCCAATCAAACTCTCCCTACACCTTGATGAAGTCAAGGACTCCTATTCGCCGCTAGTCTAACTATTGGCGTGGTACACCGGTCAGATAACCAGCCCACTGTGATGCCACTCAAATTCGCTCGCAGGTGTTTAACTATAACTCTCTCCGTTCACACCGCACAATAAGTGTGTTGGCCAACACAGTGAACAACACTTAATTGCAAGGACTCAATATAGAGTCGCACTTCGATTCGCTCTCGACAGAGGTGCTCTCCCAGTGAAGTACTGAGGAGAGACTTGTTCCTCGCTCTTTGAGTACACATACGAGCGCGCACGCTCTCGTTACAGGTTCTCGCTCCAGGAGCGACAACAGAATGGCCCCTCTCCACGCCAGACATGAAGGGGTATATCTCGGTCTCTTCCATTACTCCTTCAGCTCAAAGCGCCAGAAATATCGTCTGCCAATCAGCATTGCTCTTCTAAAACGGGAGAATGACGTTTCGTTTAAGGCGACTAATCCGGAAATCCGTAGCTTTGACGTTTGCTGTCTCCCTGTGAAAATCTCTGAAACTGCGTGCTATGTGTAAAGAATGCATAGGCTGACCGCTCCCACACAATGTAGCGGAATTTGCTTTTAAGCCGAACATGGGGTCATTCCTCCTTTCCCTCGGGCCCATGCTGTCCGCTCCACGGGCGGTCACCGGCCGACATAGATAGGCTGGGTCGTCCTCTGAAGGGACCGGCGTCCCATTGTGCAGTTTCTCTCCCGAACTAAAAGCTCCTGTGACCGTCGTGTCTGGAATGTATGTGTGTACGCCAGCCTCGAGTATTTCAACTCCGGTGCGCTTTCTTGTTATTTGCATATCGTTTACATGAATTCATACAACATTGACTTAATCTTATCGAGTTTGGGGCGGAATATGTAAGCAATGGTCAGGAGATCACGACGTCTTACAACATTTAATTCTGATTTTCTTCAATGAAACCTCTTGCCAATTCATCATGTAACAAGATTTTGTTTAAGTTATTATTTGTTGTAGTTTTTAATGCAGTATGTTTGAAAACACTTTTTCAACACAATTTTGCATGTGGAAAACTGTTTTTAGGGAAATGGCATCGATTTTTTTAATGGTAGGAAACTGCATTTGTTTGCAACAATGAATTCTCGTTGTCATATACCAATAAAACGAAACAAAATAAGTTCTTAAATAGAACGTTTGGAAAATGTAAATGCAGTAAATGTACAGACCAAAGTGTTGAAATACGTGTCCATGTCATCCTGTAAGTTGCGTCACGCTCTCTGATCACTCTCTAGATACAATCATCAAGCATATGCTCATTATGCTGTCCTTGGTGTCTTCTTTCAGACAACTGTAAGACCTGATGGAACCTCTCGCCCTGTTCCTGCACTCCTATGAGACTCGAAAACATCGCGATGCGAGTGGAGCACACGCAACTTTAGAGAAATTATGCAGTCCACTACTTTCTGGTTCTTCAAAAGACTCTCTGCAATACCCCTGCAATTGTCCACCCTGTGATTCCCTAGGAAACCATTCACTACATCCCGGTAGCTCTTCCAGACCTTTCTTTGAACTAGTAGAAGCTTTCTGATGAATGTGTCACCACGAAGTAATTTTTTCACTTGGGGACCCGCAAAAATTCCTCCCTCATAGTTTGGGGAAGACATTTTGGGGGTTCTTAATTGCATCTGATTTTCTATCTAATGCGTTTACAAATCTTTTGATGAAGTATAATGTGGAGGGGCGACATTAGGGTCTCTTCCTGCTTGACAAAGGGTTCCCACTTCATGTTTTTCTGGCCAACTACGAACTCCGTCCTCAATGGCCACTCAACAGTCTCAAAATATCTGCCTTCATCCCTGCTATCACAAAGACAGAGAAAGCAGGGATTCTTTGTATTTCCTCCCTCTAATCCCATCAAATATGCAATAATTCTGAAAACACCAATTACGCCTACTGATATTCAGCATATTTCACCACCTGAAGGGGATGTTGAACACTTCAGTAATCTTCCTTCAGGTGAGTCGAATGAGCCATTGGAATTGAGGGATACTTGTTTCCATTGTGGAAGAGAACAGCTTTCAGGCTGTTGTAGGAGCTATCAATGAAGAGTCGCCAATCTCTTGGCTCATAGTTAAACACTATTTCTTTGAAAAGGCCTATCACGTGGCCATAGCACGATTTGTCTGTCGATTGATGTATTGTGAGAAAGTGTCATATCCTCCCTCTGGTTTGATATCTTGCAACTCTTTCCCAATAGGTTCCACTGCTTTAGATTCGGTGTTATAATTTCTACATTGGATTCTGTAAGTCTTAGATTCCTGATCAAGTCATTTAAATAATTTTGTATGGGGTAGTGAGATCTGGAGGGTAAAAATCGTGGAGGGAGAGATGAATACGGTAGGCTGATTCAGAAGGATGTAGGTTGCAGTAGGTACTGGGAGATGAAGAAGCTTGCACAGGATAGAGTAGCATGGAGAACTGCATCAAACCAGTCTCAGGACTGAAGACCACAACAACAACAACAACAGTGAGATCTGCTATCTTAACCCACTGAGAAGTCTTCTTCGCGGTGGATTTCGGTATTTGATTCACTACTGCTATCTTCACACTCCTCCAATACTGGAAGAGGAGACGTAGTAAACTCGTCACCGTGTGGAATGGGCCTAAGAGATGATTGAAAGTCTGGATATGCAAAAACATTGGTCTTGTTACCTCTCATTTGATGGGACAAGTCACCAACACAGTTATAACAAATGGAGAGGTGATATGTTGGTTCTCATCAAATTCTAGGTACACTACATTTCAGTTTTCAGTTTTCTCCCGTATACCAGGCCTAGCGAGTGGATCTGCAACATCCACAGACAACATATGATGCCCAGTTCTTGCCTTGGCCTCAGACACCTGACAGGGATACCAAAATAAGACCTGTATGCCGAGCTGAAGTTGTTAGCATCCCTTATTTATTTTTTTATTTTATTTATTTATTTAACCTGATCAGATTAGGGCCACCAGGCCCTCTCTTACATCGGACCAGTGTTCCACACATGCAGCATTTCACACATCAGAGTTACATCATGACAAAAGTTTAAATAAGAAAATTAGATTACTCTAGTGACAATATGAATAAAGAGTAGTGACTAAGACCTAATAAAGTAAATGCGGAAGTATTTTTACAGCAGGTGCTATACATACAGATTATGATAAAAGCAATAATAATAACAGTAAAACAAAAAATCAAATAATAATGAAAAACATGACTAAGACCTAATAAAGTAAATGCTGACAGTATTTTTACATCAGGTGCTATACATACAGATTATGGTGAAAGCAATAATAATGACAGTAAAAAAAATCCAATAATAATGACAAACATGAGAAAGATTCGCAATAGTAATGAAGGTTTGTGCAGATGTACATTAATATCTTGGTGTGTAAAGTAGATGTTTACTAGTATAGCGAGTTTTGGGTAAGAGAGATTTAAGGAGGGGGAAAGAGGGAAGTAATGAGGTGAAGTGCACTCATGTACAGAGGAAGGCATTACTGTTGCTTAAGCAGATACGTCATTAACTGTTTTTTGAAGCCGGTCATGTTTTTAAGTTCTCTAACATAACGAGGGAGGTTATTCCAGAGTCGGGTTCCCGCTACTGTAAAGGACTTGGAGAAGGTGACTGAGCGATGCAGTGGAACGGAGAGGATTTTATTATGATGGGAACGTGTGTTTCTGTCATGTTGTTCCGACATGAGCGTTAGGGACGAGGAGAGATATGAGGGACAGTGTACATTTATAAGGCAGTAGATGAGACAGAGTGTATGGAAATCTCTGTGTTTGTCTGCACGCAGCCAGGACAATTTTACATATGCTGGTGAAATGTGATCAAAAAGTCGAACGTCACAGATATATCGGACGCAGACATTCGTGACCAGTTCTAGACGTCGGGAATTTTCCTGGGAGAGGCGTTGTAGGATAATATCGCTGTAGTCAATGATTGGGAGTATGAGCGTTTGTACTAATTTCTTTTTCAGGTCGAAAGGGAAGAATTTTTTTATATTTTTGTAGGACATGAAGGGATGCTGATGCTTTTTTGCATACTGCAGTTACGTGCTCTGTCCAATTTAGATTTTCATCTATTATTACTCCCAAACTCTTTGCTGAGGGAGAGAAGTTAATATTTGTTCCATTTAGGATAAGAGGTGGTACGGATTCCCGATGTTTTGGGCTAATGAGCTTAGAGTGACCTACAAGTACCGCTTGGGTTTTAGATGGGTTTAGTGTCAGACCTATGTCCTGTGCCCATTTTGACAGTGCATCGAGGTCAGTATTGAAATTTTCAGTAGCTTTCTTGAGATTGCTTGGTTTCGCACTTGACTGAAGGTCATCAGCATACATATGGTATTTGCAATAGGTCAGCCTTGGGGAACGCCTGACACTACCTGCCGCCATTGTGATTTTATATTCCCGGACAGGACGCGTTGCTGACGAGGCGTCATGTATGAGCGAAACCATTGCACTGCGCTTGGTGAGAAATTTAGACCGCTAAGTTTGGCTAGTAAGATGTCGAGGTCGACAGTATCAAATGCTTTGCTGAAATCTAAGAAGCAAATGATAGTCGCTTCTTGTCTGTCCATGGCAAGTTTCAGGTCATCTGTCACCTTTGTCAGAGCGGATGTTGTGCTTCGATGTTTACGGAATTCGTCTAGTAGGTTGTTAGTAGTTAGGTAGTTAGTGAGCTGGTCATGAACTATATATTCTAAGGCCTTTGATAGTGCAGGAAGAAGGCAGATGGGGCGGTAGTCAGAGGGTGCTGTGGCGATGTCCTTTTTAGGCAGTGGCTTAATTTATCCCAGTTTCCAGGCCTCAGGGAAAACACTTATTCTATGCTTCACTCCTTTAAATCCCAGGAAGATTCCACAGACATAACGAAAACAATCTGGATGATGGTTACAGCAGTTGGAAGGTACCATTATTCATTAATAATGTGAATTTTATAGTGATGACATACGGTTGAGCCGTTTCTTCATCTCATAGATAAAGCGTTCTTAGCTAATATAATTTTAACCAATTATTGTCATATAACTGGACATAAAAAGCAAAGAAACGACTATATAAAACTTTGATTATTCTATGTGAATTGATTTATCCAAAGCCAGAATAAAACTCACTTAAAGAAGCAAAATGTTTTGTGTTGTTATACAGTGTTGCAGTTCACTCTACATTTTTGAAATTGGCCTCAGCTATCACCGAAATTTAGCTGCCACTATCCAAAATCCCACGTAACTCAACTTCTACCATATTGACTTTTACCACTGGATGGACGTCCTTGATTGTTGTCATTTCTTTCTCAACCAATAAAGCTTCAGAAATATCGTTATATTCGGTAACTTTTATGAGGCTGGTTCTGGCAAGTGCTGTTGGCGTGCATTTATTAGCCTCTCCCACGTATTCCCGCAGTCAGTGCTTCGCTGACACATTGCCGTGCTGTTCAGTGCATGGCTTGTGTCCATGAATTTTAACATTCTCTACACGATATCTGTTTGAATCTCCTCCTGCGTTTTTCTGCTCAAGTCGCTCTCCATCGGCCGTTCTGCACTCCATTATTATTACGTCGCTGGTTGTTTCATGTTCCATTTTGTGACCCGTAATTGTTCCTTCTCTCATCCCAGCCTCCCTTTTGTAGTCCAAGATTCTGCTGAAAATCACCTTCTCCTGACAGGCCCGGGGAACAGCACGTATTCCCAGATTGTCCATTATTGTAGTTGTTCTGGTTTTAGCGATGTGACAGATCACAGTAGTGGTTCTCATTATTGTGCCTAACTTCTCGTCTGTGCTGCATGTTAAACGTGAACTCTTCACTCGTGCGGCATATCCTGTAATGTGTTTAGAACCGTGTTGTATCTTCCCGTTAATAGCTACAGTGTCTGATGAAGTCGCCTGTCATGTCGGTCTACGGTCGCAGATTCGAATCCTGCCTCGAGCATGGATGTGTGAGATGTCATTATGTTAGTTAGGTTTACGGAGTTCTAAGTCTAGAGGACTGATCACCTCAGATGTTAAGTCCCATAGTGCTCAGAGCCATTAGAACCTTTTTTTTGTCATGTCGGTTCATGAAAAACTGATTTTTCTTGATCCTTACGTCAAGGAACTTCACCATACTGTTTTACCCTGGCTCCTCGTAATCTTTGATGAGAATCAGCTCATGTTATTATTCTTTCCTGAATTTTCTCCAATCAGTAGTTCTCCGGGAACACATCCCTAAATTCTTTGTAGACTGAAGAGCCAAAGAAACTAGTACACCTGCGTAATATCGTGTAGGGCCCCAGACAGCACGCAGCAGAACCGCAAAACGACGTGGCATGGACTCCACTAATGTCTGAAGTGATGCTGGAGGGAATTCACACCATAAGGCCTGCAGGGCTGTCCACAAATCCGTAAGAGTACGAGGGGGTGGAGATCTCTTCTGAACAGCAAGTTGCAAGGCATCCCAGATATGCTCAATAATGTTCATGTTTGGGGAGTTTGGTGGCCAGCGGAAGCGTTTAAACTCAGAAGAGTCTCCCTGGAGCCACTCTGTAGCAATCTTGGACTTGTGGGCCTCGCATTGTCTCGCTGGAATTTCCCAAGTCCGTCGGAATGGACATGGATGGATGCAGGTTATCAGACAAGATGCTTATGTACGTGTCTCCTGTCAGAGTCGTATCTGGACGTATCAGGAATCCCATATCACTCCAACTGCAGACGCCCCAACCATTACAGAGCCTCGACCAGTTTGAATAGTCCCCTTCTGACATGCAGAGTCCATGGATTCAGGATGTTGTCTCCATACCCGTACACGTCCATCCGCTCGATGCAATTTGAAAAGAGACTCGTCCGACCAGACAACGTGTTTCCAGTCATCAACAATCCAATGTCGGTGTAGACGGACACAGGCGAGGCGTAAGGCATTGTATCGTGCAGTCGTCAAGGGTACAAGAGCGGGCCTTCCGCTCCGAAAGTCCATATCGATGATGTTTCGTTGAGTGGTTCGCACGCTGACACTTGTTGATGGCCCAGCAATGAAATCTGCAGCAATTGGCGGAAGGGTTGCACTTTTGTCACACTGAACGATTCTCTTCAGTCGTCGTTGGTCCCGTTCTTGCAGGCTCTTTTTCCGGTCGCAGCGATGTCGGAGAGTTGACGTTTTACCGGATACCACGGTGCACTCGTGAAATGGTCGCACGGGAAAATCCCCACTTCATCGCTACCTCGGAGATTCTGTCCCCCAGCGCTCGTGAGACGACTATAGCACCACGTTCAGACTCACTTAAATCTTGATAACCTGCCACTGTAGCAGCAGTAACCGTTCTAACAACTGCACCACACACTTGTTGTCTTATATAGGCATTGTCGACCGCAGCCCCTTACTCTGTCTGTTTAAAAACCTCTGCATTTGAATATGCATGCCTAAAGCAGTTTCCCTGGAGCTTCAGTGTAGGATCAGCTCACATTTGCTAACATTTTATGTTCTGCACTACCGTTCCGTCCAAATGGTTCAAATGGCTCTAATCACTATGGGACTTAACATATCAGGTCATCAGTCCGCTAGAACTTAGAACTACTTAAACCTAACTAACCTAAGGACATCACACACATCCATGCCCTAGGCAGGATTCGAACCTGCGGCCGTAGGAGTAGCGCGTTTCCGGACTGAAGCGCCTAGAACCGCTCATCCACAGCGGCCGGCAGTTGCCTCCAAGAGTCCACTTGTACGACAAGGGTCAAAGCGGCGGTAAAATTGTGAAATCCAAGATTTAGTACGTAGCATGTTTCCCTCATCTTTATAGTTGTGAAATTTGCTAAAATGCAAGAAGTGCTTGTAATCGAACGATACCTCACTTGCCATTCTCGCCCTGACTCCAGTTTCGACACTTCTCACATTTTCGTGGCTCGGTAACCTCGGTCTTCTGAGCTCCCACTATTACCAGCTTCGAAGTTTAATTCACTGTCTCCGTGACTGTTACGTATACGTAGCGGCACACAGTTATGTGACTGATCTGGCCCAGCGTCCTCTCCAGGAGTGGTCTGTGGTGTCACACTTGCTAGGTGGTAGCCTTTAAACCGGCCGCGGTCCGTTAGTATACGTCGGACCCGCGTGTCGCCACTGTCAGTGATTGCAGACCGAGCGCCGCCACACGGCAGGTCTAGTCTAGAGAGACTCCCTAGCACTCGCCCCAGTTGTACAGCCGACTTTGCTAGCGATGTTTCACTGTCTACATACGCTCTCATTTGCCGAGACGACAGTTTAGCATAGCATTCAGCTATGTCATTTGCTACGACCTAGCAAGGCGCCATATGCAGTTACTATTCTGAACAGATAATATTGTGAATCATGTACCGTCAAGAGCGACGTTCATCGTTAATGGAGTAGAGTTGAGTATCAAACGAGCTACGTCCGCTTTCTGAATTCTAATTCCTTGTCATGTTCCAGACCTCACGTCAGTATAGTCCTTCCCTCCTCACGCCAGCCTCCATTAGTAACACGGTGTTGGCTCTTCTGCCAACATGGTCCATCCTTCCGTTGCGGCTTCAAATACACACGGAGAAAAGAAAAAACGACGCACCACGAACAAATTATCTGAATAGGACGGAAGTCGGTACATGTGATGTACGTATGCAGATAAACAAATCATTAAAATTTCATAAAAATTGGGCCATACCTTCAAGAGAGAGAGCTTCGCAAACTGAGCTAGTCAATAACGAGTAGGTTTACCTCTAGCTCTTACGTAAGCTGTTATTTGGCTTCGCATTGATTGACAGAGTTGTTGAATGTCCTCTTGAGGGATATTCAACAATATGTGGATATCTTGCCAAATTCCATGCAGTTGCAACGTCAGTTCGTCATAATCCCGAGATAGTTGGAGAGTCTTGCCCATAATGCTCCATAAGTTCTCAGTTGGTGAGAGATCTGGTAATCTTGCTAGCCAAGGCAAGGTTTGGCAACCAAGAAGAGAAATAGTACAAAGTCTCGCCATGTATGGGTGGGCATTATCCTGTTGAAATGTAAGCCTAAGATGGCTTGCCATGAAGGGCAACAAAACGAAACACAGAATATCATCGACGTACTGCTGCAGTGTATGGTGCCTTAGATGACAACCAAGGAGTCCTGTTATGAAAAGAAATGACACCCCAGACCATCGCCCCCAGCTGTTGGGGATATGGCGACTGACAATCAGGTCAGCCTTTCGCCGCTATCCGGGAACGTCTTCAGACACATCTTTGCCGGTCACCGGGGCTCAGTTCATCCCTGAAGACAATTCTACTCAATTTACAAGAGATTTTTTCGAAACATAAGACAGCGGCGCTCTGGCATTCTAGTGGCGACACTGCCACAGTTAAGCCACTAGGAGAGACTGCATGCTGGTTACCCGACTTCCGCTAACATAGGCACCTAGGGCTGTAGTCTCCACACACGACAAAGAGCCGCTCTTTTTTCATAGCATTCCTGTCCCACATCCGAGGCGCTGTGCCTTCCTACACTCGCAAAAGCCATCCAGTAAACAGGCTGTCCCAGCACCGAGATTAAAAAGAGGACAATGAGGCTAAAAAAGAGCGCAGTATGTCCAGTCCATGAGCTCTGCTGTAATTTAATAAACACTTCCCATGTGACCCAAACCGTTATCTTCCTTAATGGACTTCATACGGAATGAAAACCGCGTGCAAAATAGTTCGCCACATTTCAAGCGGAGGATGATTTTGAACTGTAAAAGTTTCTCTCGCCATAACAGGATGTTACAGGGGCGTATTTGAAGGTGGCAAGATCACCGTAGGCCAACTTTGGTTCATTGCCTTCAAATTTTGTGCCGTTCGCAAAGAGCCTGTCACTACTGCACGTTATAGAATATCCAGTATTCCGCTAGAGAAGGCTTTGCAACTGGTTGTTGGTTGTTCACTTTGTCAGCCACATGACAATGACAACTCATTCGCATATGTTGCACAATAAGTAGGGCATCACACAGAGCCGGCCGAAGTGGCCGAGCGGTTCTAGGCGCTTCAGTCCGGAACCGCGCTACTCCTACGGTCGCAGATTCGAATCCTGCCTCGGGCATGGATGTGTGTGATGTCCTTAGGTTAGTTAGGTTTAAGTAGTTCTAAGTTCTAGGGGACTGATGACCACAGAAGTTAAGTCCCATAGTGATCAGAGCCATCACACAGAGTTCAAATGGCTCTGAGTACTATGGGACTTAACATCTGAGGTCATCAGTCCCCTAGAACTTAGAACTACTTAAACCTAAGTAACCTAAGGACATCATACACATCCATGCCCGAGGCAGGATTCGAACCTGCGACCGTAGCAGTCACGCGGTTCCGAACTGAAGCGCCTAGAACCGCTCGGACACCGCGGCCGGCAATGATAATGATTAAGACAACACAACACCCAGTCCCTGAGCGTAGAAAATCTCCGACCCAACCGGGAATCGAACCCTTAGAATTGACATTCTGTCGCATTGACCACTCAGCTAGCCGGGGGCGGACAAGTCAGACAGAGTACCAACAGCTTTGAGTCGTGTAATGGTTTGGATACCGCTGAAAAGTTGGCCTTGATGTGTACCAGATTTCCAGACGTGGTATTTGTAAAGAGCTCTGTAACATTTTTACAGAACTTGAATGTCGCTATCGAGCTCACATAGGATTGTCTTTATTTTGGTGGAGTTGGCTCAGTAATAATCAGCATCACGAACCCCGTCGTGTATGAACAGGGTTGGGGGGGGGGGGGGGGGGGGAGGATCTGTGGAGATGCTCGTTCCTTGAATCTTTGCACGCATGGCGGAGCTTTGACATAGATTTCCTTCAACAGCAAATTAATTTTCCCACGTCAGTGTAATTTGATCGCACCTCTGTGTAACGCAAGTGCGTGGCAAGTGACGTGCGCTGTAATAGGATAAAGACTCTGGAGCCGCTTGGCCGCTTTAGCCGTGTGTTAAGCACCATCTGTTACCAGCAGCAGAGCATTGTCTCCGTTTACACCATCCGAACACAGCGGCCTCATAGCTGTCCCTACGTAGGGAGAAACGATCACCACGTTAAAATAAGGGAAATCAGAGCCCGTACGGAAAGATACAGGTGTTCTTTCTCTCCCCGCGCTATACGAGATTGGAATAATAGAGAACTGGGAAGGCGGTTCGATGAACCCTCTGCCAGGCAGTTAAATGTGATTTTCAGAGGATCCATGTAGATGTAGATAATGGTAATTGTCCAATTATTCGCTCTGTCGAGAGCTTCATACGCCAGAAGAAACATTTCTCGAGGCCTGTCAACTTTTAGAACACCACCAACAACATTTGCAATATAACTCCCATGCACATCAGTGGTTTCATCTAAGGACACCCACACCTTGTGGGTTCGGCAACACTAATTCGTATTTTGTTGAGCACCTCCTCGTAGCGCACGTATAAATCTGCTCAACGTAGATTCATTTCGAAATGGATGTGTTGTGCACTTTCTTACGAACTGTCTGAACTGTGAATTCTGCAGCTTCTTCAATGGGATTTGTCAGACAACGTCATCTCACTCAAGTTCTTGAAGAATGATTGCACGGTTGAAGATTGGCCTGTCTGCTCAAATAACAGTGTGCTGTTCTTTTTTTTTTTTTTTTTTTTTTTAAGCATTCTCTTCACACAGCTGCTGTGTATGGCGGTATTACATCGCCATTGCATATTAAAACGCTTTTGTGCACTATTTTTTTCACGTAGTTTACAAAACAACATTCATGCTGTCGGAGCACTTAACTTGTGGCATGTTGAACCAGACTGAATAGTGTGACCACACGTGCTATGTTTATTACTTCGAAAGCCGCCTTTGTTGGCTTCGGCAGCATTTTGCCGACCTCCTGCAACGACATCTTATGTCAGCGAACTCACTAGTGTGTCTGCTTGTCTACTACAGTTCTCATAAATGAAGCTTTATAGTAACTCGTTTCTTTATTTATGATTATATCGCCTGAAACATTGTCCACTGAGGAACATTTTCATGTGAGAAAGACGTCTTTTGCGTAGGCACTGTTGTATAAAACATTCTCCATCCGCACCGTTTCCGACCGCTGTGCAGAACATCAGCGGCATATTAAAAATCGAGAACTGGAGAAATCTGCAATTGTTGAGCCCAGCCTCGCAAACAAAAATAAAATCCTGTTCGACGAAACAAAAGTTTTGTCCTTGGCTTCCACATAATGGCACTCCGTAATTAAAGAGGCTCTACAAATAAGAATACGTGAGATAATCTTTAACCGTGACGGCGGATGTAATCTTAACGGTGCCTTGAAGTGAACTCTCCGTGCAGAGAAGCGCCAGAGATGTTGTCACAATGTTTATGCAATGGCGGGAGTGGTGGCACCACCAGCGCCGACGTTGACACCATTTGCGACAGCGTGAGTAGTTAATGACCAATCAGAAGCCGTCGTTTGGCTATACAAGGCCACCGCAGCTGCAATTTTCAATCAGTTGCTCGTGAGTAAGACGATGGAGGCAATTGTCGAAAGCTTGAGGTTTTACCCTGAACTAACAGGTCAAGAAGTCCGAGAATATTTTAGACCACATTTTTCATGGTTTATTCCTGCCTGCTTGAAGAAATGACAAGTGTAAGCATTTCTGGCCAAAGTTGGCAAAGTTATTGCAAACGTTGGCCTAAATATGACATTATAAACACAATAAAAATACAGTTTTCTACATGCGATACCTAGATTCGTACATAAATTTTTGTAAAATTCACCCTACAGTTCAGGGAAAATATATGATTTTAATCTGTTAACTAATATCGCCATCAGAATTGCAAATAATGTTTTTATTAGTGACTAATTTCTAACATCTTCATCATCCTCAAATTGTTACCTATATTAGAAGGTATAATGTTACTATCAAATCATAAAATACAAGATTTTCAGGCAATTTGTGTGTACACATAACAACAGTACCATAAATGTTTTATGACATATCTGCATTTATAATGTTTCATTGTACATAATAAATTTCTGTTTACATAATGTGTTATTTGATTGTTTTATGGAGAAGTGGTTTAATCACTGCATTAAGCAATACACAGCTGTAACTGTATATTCATTTAGACACGACCGTATTCGTTCTAGGATCAGACCATCACATGGCCTGAAAACCCTATTAGCTGTCCATTTGCGTAATTGGAATAACAGTTACCACATGTACTTTGCACCAATATTTATATTATCTGTTTATACGTAACATTATGTCCTTTTAATCTCATAGACAGTTTTGTGTTGTATCTTATACCAAACAAGAATGCTTGTGAGGTTGAATTAAGTTCTAATAACTGCCTCAGAATTTAAACGATGTTAGAATACATAGTAAGATCATATGCATCATACTTGGAGATAAATAATACTTATCTAGCAAAGTTGGTTTCAGTGTCATGGCTCATTCCTTTGTTCCTGTATAATCTGTTGAAAAGATTTTGTAAAAAAAAAAAAAGTTCAGATGTGTGTGAAATCTTATGGGATTTAACTGCTAAGGTCATGAGTCCCTAAGCTTACACACTACTTAACCTAAATTATCCTAAGGACAAACACACACACCCATGCCCGAGGGAGGACTCGAACCTCTGCCAGGACCAGCTTCCAAGATTTTGTCCAGGGTCCTTTAATTGACAAGTCGCTGGAACATTATATTGCTTTTAAGCATTTTCTTCTTTTATTTGCATATTCTCAAAACCTAATTTACCATCACGTATTTGACATTTTTCAAATAAACATTGTACAACTAGTTTTAGCCATACAAAAGAACAACATGTGCCAATCTCAATCGATGCTAAACCCATTTTGACGCAGTTGGCTCAAAAAATTAATAGTTATATTACGAACACAGAGTCCTCTAGCTTCTAAACGGTATACAGTCCAAACAAGAAGTAACATTACCGTCTTAATTCAAACTGCTTTTCAGATTAAATTTACATATTTTTTCTGAAAATAATTATTTATATGAAGATTTACAATGGTTAATAACAAAGGTTACAAATTTTGACAAAATGAAGAATAGAAGTTTCCTGTTATTTGGTAAAAGCGATTTCATTATCGATAATAAAATGAAAAAAAATTATAACTGGAGACAGAAATTTTGTTTTCATGCAGATCTAAGCATAACAATATTATATTTACTGTAAATTTGTTTTAGATCAAAGTTGACAGTTGTAGGTGCTAATTTTCATGTTATAGGATCAATATTACAAAACTGATAGAGATGAAAAATAAGAAAACGTTAACAGAAAAATAGTTTTATGGCAAGCAAATCTGTTCAGAAACATCTGCAGATAAGAAATATGTAATTTTAGTAAGAAAATGAACGTAAGACTGGGCAAAATTTATGCAGCATCAAACAATTCGGTTAGCACATGCAAGTTCTGAGGAGGCAAGATTAGTTACAACCCCTACCTGTCAAACGTAGTTTAGTCGATTATTCATTCTGGTAGCAGAAACATTTGAGTAAAAACCGAAGATGGCAGCACTTTTATTAACACCCTCTAAGTGAGGATCTGCTTGTACGAGGTGCATTCAAGTTCTAAGGCCTCCGATTTTTTTTCTCCGGACTGGAAAGAGATAGAAATATGCACATTGTTTTAATATGAGGCCACGTTCATTTTCAATACGTCCCAGAGATGGCAGCACCGTACGGCAGATGGAATTTTACGGCCAGCGGCGAGAATGAGAACTGTTTTAAATACTTAAAATGGCGACGTTTTATTTACTTGAACAGCGTGCAATCATTCGTTTTCTGAATTTTTGTGGTGTGAAACTAATTGAAATTCATCGACAGTTGAAGGAGACATGTGGTGATGGAGTTATGGATGTGCCGAAAGTGCGTTCGTGGGTGTGACAGTTTAATGAAGGCAGAACATCGTGTGACAACAAACCGAAACAACCTCGGGCTCGCACAAGCCTGTCTGACGACACGATCGAGAAAGTGGAGAGAATTGTTTTGGGGGATCGCCGAATGACTGTTGAACAGATCGTCTCCAGAGTTGGCATTTCTGTGGGTTCTGTGCACACAATCCTGCATGACGACCTGAAAATGCGAAAAGTGTCATCCAGGTGGGTGGCACGAATGCTGAGGGATGACCACACGGCTGCCCGTGTGGCATGTTGCCAAGCAATGTTGACGCGCAATGACAGCACGAATGGGACTTTCTTTTCGTCGGTTGTGACAATGGATGAGACATGGATGCCACTTTTCAATCCAGAAACAAAGCGCCAGTCAGCTCAATGGAAGCACACAGATTCACCGCCACCAAAAAAATTTCGGGTAACCGCCAGTGCTGAAAAAAGGATGGTGTCCACGTTCTGGGACAGCGAGGGCGTAATCCTTACCCATTACGTTCCAAAGGGCACTACGGTAACAGGTGCATCCTACGAAAATGTTTTGAAGAACAAATTCCTTCCTGCACTGCAACAAAAACGTCCGGGAAGGGCTGCGCGTGTGCTGTTTCACCAAGCCAACGCACCCGCACATCGAGCTAACGTTACGCAACAGTGTCTTCGTGATAACAACTTTGAAGTGATTCCTCATGCTCCCTACTCACCTGACCTGGCTCCTAGTGTCTTTTGGCTTTTTCCAACAATGAAAGACACTCTCCGTGGCCGCACATTCACCAGCCGTGCTGCTATTGCCTCAGCGATTTTCCAGTGGTCAAAACAGACTCCTAAAGAAGCCTTCGTCGCTGCCATGGAATCATGTCATCAGCGTTGTGAAAAATGTGTACGTCTGCAGGGTGATTACGTCGAGAAGTAACGCCAGTTTCATCGATTTCGGGTGAGTAATTAATTAGAAAAAAAATCGGAGGCCTTAGTACTTGAATGCACCTCGTAATTCAATAATTTTCTTTTTGTATGGATAGTGCCGTTGGTGGGGAGGCTTGCGTACCTCAATGATACAGATAGCCGTACCGTAGGTGCAACCACAACGGAGGGGTATCTGTTGAGTCCAGACAAACGTGTGGTTCCTAAAGAGGGGCAGCAGCCTTTTCAGTAGTTACAGGGGCAACAGTCTGGATGATTGTCTGGTCTGGCCTTGTAACACTAACCAAAACGGCCTTGCTGTTGTGGTACTACGAACGGCTGAAAGCAAGGGGAAACCACAGCCGTAGTTTTTCCCGAGGGCATGCAGCTTTACTGTATGACTAAATGATGATGGCGTCCTCTTGGGTAAAATATTCCGGAGGTAAAATAGTCCCCCATTCGCATCTCCGGGCGGGGACTACTCAAGAGGACGTCGTTATCAGGAGAAAGAAAACGCGTTATACGGATCGGAGCGTGGAATGTCAGATCCCTTAATCGGGCAGGTAGGTTAGAAAATTTAAAAAGGGAAATGGATAGGTTAAAGTTAGATATAGTGGTAATTAGTGAAGTTCGGTGGCAGGAGGAACAAGACTTTTGGTCAGGTCAATCAAATAGGGATAATGCAGGAGTAGGTTTAATAATGAATAAAAAATAGGAGTGCGGGTAAGCTACTACAAACAACATAGTGATCGCATTATTGTGGCCAAGATAGATACGGAGCCCAAGCCTACTACAGTAGTACAAGTTTATATGCCAACTAGCTCTGCAGATGATGAAGAAATTGAAGAAATGTATGATGAGATAAAAGAAATTATTCAGTTAGTGAAGGGAGACGAAAATTTAATAGTCGTGGGTGACTGGAACTCGACAGTAAGAAAAGGAAGAGGAGGAAACATAGTAGGTGAATATGGATTGGGGCTAAGAAATGAAAGAGGAAGCCGCCTGGTAGAATTTTGCACAGAGCACAACTTAATCATAGCTAACACTTGGTTTAAGAATCATGACAGAAGGTTGTATACATGGAAGAACCCTGGACATACTAAAAGGTATCAGATAGAGTATATAATGGTAATACAGAGATTTAGGAACCTGGTTTTAAATTGTAAGACATTTCCAGGGGCAGATGTGGGCTCTGACCACAATCTATTGGTTATGACCTGTAGATTAAAACTGAAGAAACTGCAAAAAGGTGGGAATTTAAGGAGATGGGACCTGGATAAACTGAAAGAACCAGAGGTTGTACAGAGTTTCAGGGAGAGCATAAGGGAACAATTGACATGAATGGGGGAAAGAAACACAGTAGAAGAAGAATGGGTAGCTTTGAGGAATGAAATAGTGAAGACAGCACAGGATCAAGTACGTCAAAAGACGAGGGCTAGTAGAAATCCTTGGGTAACAGAAGAGATACTGAATTTAATTGATGGAAGGAGAAAATAGAAAAATGCAGTAAGTGAAACAGGCAAAAAGGAATACAAACGTCTCAAAAATTAAATCGACAGGAACTGCAAAATGGCTAAGCAGGGATGGCTAGAGGATTAATGTAAGGATGTAGAGGCTTATCTCGCGCGGCTAAGATAGATACTGCCTACACGAAAATTAAAGAGACCTTTCGAGAAAAGAGAACCACTTGTATGAATATCAAGAGCTCAGATGGAAACCCAGTTCTAAGCTAAGAAGGGAAAGCAGAAATGTGGAAGGAGTATATAGCGGGTCTATACAAGGGCGAAGCTACACTTTCCGAAGACCAGTTTGGATTCTGGAAAGATAGAGGAACCAGAGAAGCAATATTTTCTCTAAAACTAATAATAGAGAAACGACCTGATAAGAACCTGAAAACATACATAACTTTTGTAGATGTAGAGTAAGCCTTTGATAATGTTAAATGGGATAAGATGTTTGAGGTACTCAAAAAAGTAGGAATAGACCATAAAGATAGAAAAATGATATGGAACCTGTACAAAAACGAAACAGCGGTTACCCGTGGACGGACAAAACAAGAAGAGGTGCAGATACGGAAAGGTGTCCGACAAGGTTGCGCACTATCCCCTGTTATCTTTAACGTATACATTGAAGAGGCACTGAAAAAAGTAAGGGAAAATTCACAGACATGTGTAATAATTCATGGCCAACGAATAGGTATGATAAGATATGCCGATGATATAGCTGTCCTGGCTGAAAGTGAAGATCTTGTAGTCCTACTGAATAGAATGGATAAAGTTATGGGTTAAGAATATAATATGAGAATTAATAAAGCAAAAACAAAAGTCAAAGAAGATCAAGTGAAAGTCCATGTAGGCAACTGCTTGAACAAGTTGATAAATTTACTTATCTGGGTAGTAATATTACCAGGGATGGAAGGAGCAAGGCAGAAGTGAGAAGTAGAATTGCTCAAGCAAAGGCTGCTTTTAACAAGAAGAAAAACATATTAACATCTATGAGCATCAGCCTTGACATCAGGAAAAGATTTTTGAAATCATACGTGTGGAGTGTGGCATGCTATGGATGTGAAACATGGACTCTCGGGACAGAGGAAGACCAGAAGCTAAATTCTTTTGAAATGTGGTGCTATAGACGCATGCTCAAAATAAAATGTATCGACAAGGTCACAGACGAAGTGGTTCTGGAAAGAACAGGTGAGAAGAGAAGCTTCTGGAGTTTCATTGTTAAAAGAAGAGTGCAATTTACAGGCCATCTATTAAGACATAAAGGACTCCTGAACACAATCATAGAGGGATATGTCGAGGGAGAAAGACCAAGAGGCAGACCACGACTGAGGTACATGGATCAAATCGTGAAAGATGTGGGATGTTACACCTATAAACAAATGAAGAGAAAAGCTGAAAGACGCACAGAATGGAGACAAGCTGCCATTGTAGCTGTTGCAAACCAGTCCTTGGATTGACCACTACAGAAGAAGAAGATACAAGGGCGATGTTCTTGAGGACAAAATTAGATGAAAATGAAATGGGAGATACGATACTGCGTGAAGAGCTTGACAGAGCACCGAAAGATCTAAGTCGAAACAAGGCCCCGGGAGTAGACAATATTCCATTAGAACTACTGACAGTCTTGGGAGAGCCAGTCCTGACAAAACTCTACCATGTGGTGAGCAAGATGTATGAGACAGGCGACATTCCCGCAGACTTCAAGAAGAATATAATAATTCCAATCCCAAAGAAAGCAGGTGTTGACAGATGTGAAAATTACCGAACGATCAGTTTAATAAGTCACGGCTGCAAAATACTAACACAAGTTCTTTACAGACGAATATAAAAACTGGTAGAAGCCGACCTCGGGGAAGATCAGTTTGGATTCCGTAACAATGTTGGAACACGTGAGGCAATACTGACCCTACGACTTATCTTAGGAGAAAGATTAAGGAAAACCAAACCTACGTTTCTAGCATTTGTAGACTTAGAGAAAGCTTTTGGCAATGTTGACTGGAATACTCTCTTTCAGATTCTAAAGGTGGCAGGGGTAAAATACAGGGAGCGAAAGGCTATTTACAATTTGTACAGGAACCAGATGGCAGTTATATGAGTCGAGGGACATGAAGCATTTGTTGGGAAGGGAGTGAGACAGGTTTGTAGCCTCTCCCCGATGCTATTCAATCTGTATATTGAACAAGCAGTAAAGGAAACAAAAGAAAAGTTCGGAGTAGGTATTAAAATCCATGGACAAGAAATAAAAACTTTGAGGTTCGGCGATGACATTGTAATTCTGTCAGAGACAGCAAAGGACTTGGAAGAGCAGTTGAAGGGAATGGACAGTGTCTTGAAAGGAGGGTATAAGATGAACATCAACAAAAGCAAAACGAGGATAATGGAATGTAGTCGAATTAAATCGGGTGATGCTGAGGGAATTACATTAGGAAATGAGACACTTAAAGTAGTAAAGGAGTTTTGCTATTTGGGGAGCAAAATAACTGATGATGGTCGAAGTAGAGAGGATATAAAATGTAGACTCGTAATAGCAAGGAAAGCGTTTCTGAAGAAGAGAAATTTGTTAACATCGAGTATAGATTTAAGTGCCAGGAAGTCGTTTCTAAAAGTATTTGTATGGAGTGTAGCCATGTATGGACGTGAAACATGGACGATAAATAGTTTGGACAACAAGAGAATAGAAGCATTCGAAATGTGATGGTACAGAAGAATGCTGAAGATTAGATTGGTAGATCACATAACTAATGAGGAGGTATTGAATAGAATTGGGGAGAAGAGGAGTTTGTGGCACAACTTGACTAGAAGAAGGGATCGGTTGGTAGGACATGTTGTGAGGCATCAAGGGATCACCAATTTAGTATTGGAGGGCAGCGTGGAGGGTAAAAATCGTAGAGGAAGACCAAGAGATGAATACACCAAGCAGATTCAGAAGGATGTAGGTTGCAGTAGGTACTGGGAGATGAAGAAGCTTGCACAGGATAGAGTAGCATGGAGCGCTGCATCAAACCAGTCTCAGGACTGAAGACCACTACAACAACAACAACAACAACAACAACAACATGGATAGTGTTTCTCTGCAAACGAAAGTGCATTTAAGGGACGAAAATCATTTTAAGGTCGTCCATATCTACTTATAACAGTTTGTGTCTAATTTTTTTTTTAAATAATGCGTAATGGTAAAATGTTAAATATCAAAAACCATAAGACGGTGACTGGAGGTTGCAGGTGTATAGCTAAGGTTACTGAGACGCCTCGTCAGTTCAGCAGCGGCGCACATGACGTTCCACACGCTACTGGTGGCACATGGGCGGCAGTCGAGCTGACTCCATTTCCTGATTTTTCCACACTGTGTGTTAAATCTTCAAATAAATCAACTGTATGTTAATCGAAAGCAGCACATTCCCCACAACTGCTACTGTCAGAGATAACAAGAGGAAAAATGGTAAAAGTAAGTTAATTTGTTGAAAAAATTAGACAAGCCGAGCAGTAGTACTAGGTGTTAATCTAAGTCACATAGAAAACTGTATGCCACCTGTGTTGTACACAAAGCCCTTTTGTCCTCTATCAGAGAACTTCTCGTGATGTCATCTGTAGTAGCGTCAACATGGGGTCCGTGTGAGCAGTAAGACAAAGAAAGCACGAGTACAGTTTGTCAGTGAGTGATGCCCACATCAGTGCCAAGAATACATTCAGAGGCGAACCTTTTGTTCTCTTCTGATTGACAGGTCCTTAACCTGTAGTTCTGCTGAGTCGATTGTGACCCCCAGGGGATAATCAATACTTCTGAGAAACAGCCCCTCCCCTACCCCTCCTCTTCCCCCCATACATCTAGGAACTACCCTCACCAACATAAGCACACCTTTGATATCAAATTAATTGTCTAATAAATTAAATGAATCAAGTAATTAACTCCTTTCCCCGCTCCCCCCACCCCACCCCAGTCCGGAAATTGATGAGAATAAGACTCAGTTGACTGGCAATTTGGAGGGAAATTGATTGCAGTATAAGGAATATTTTTTAAACAGTTCGTGGTATACAAAACATTGTGTGTAATGTTTATTTAAACAATTTATTGGATGCAAGGCTGTGTATGGAATACAGTTTATTTATTTATTTAAGGAATCGTTATCAGGAGAAAGAAAACTGGCGTTCTACGGATCGGAGCGTGGAATGTCAGATCCCTTAATCGGGCAGGTAGGTTAGAAAATTTAAAAAAGGAAATGGATAGGTTAAAGTTAGATATAGTGGGAATTAGTGAAGTTCGGTGGCAGGAGGAACAAGACTTGTGGTCAGGTGATTACAGGGTTATAAATACAAAATCAAATAGGGGTAATGCAGGAGTAGGTTTAATAATGAATAAAAAAATAGGAGTGCGGGTTAGTTACTACAAACAGCATAGTGAACGCATTATTGTGGCCAAGATAGACACAAAGCCCATGCCTACTACAGTAGTACAAGTTTATATGCCAACTAGCTCTGCAGATGACGAAGAAATTGAACAAATATATGATGAAATAAAAGAAATTATTCAGATAGTGAAGGGTGACGAAAATTTATTAGTCATGGGTGACTGGAATTCGTCAGTAGGAAAAGGGAGAGAAGGAAACATAGTAGGTGAATATGGATTGGCGGGAAGGAATGAAAGAGGAAGCCGTCTTCTAGAATTTTGCACAGAGCATAACTTAATCATAGCCAACACTTGGTTCAAGAATCATAAAAGAAGGTTGTATACCTGGAAGAATCCTGGAGATACTAAAAGGTATCAGATAGATTATATAATGGTAAGACAGAGATTTAGGAACCAGGTTTTAAATTGTAATACATTTCCTGGGGCAGATGTGGATTCTGACCAGAATCTATTGGTTATGAACTGCAGATTGAAACTGAAGAAACTGCAAAAAGGTGGGAATTTAAGGAGATGGGACCTGGATAAACTGAAAGAACCAGAGGTTGTAGAGAGTTTCAGGGAGAGCATAAGGGAACAATTGACAGGAATGGGGGAGAGAAATACAGTAGAAGAAGAATGGGTAGCTCTGAGGGATGAAGTAGTGAAGGCAGCAGAGGATCAAGTAGGTAAAAAGACGAGGGCTAATAGAAATCCTTGGGTAACAGAAGAAATATTGAATTTAATTGATGAAAGGAGAAAATATAAAAATGCAGTAAATGAAGCAGGCAAAAAGGAATACAAACGTCTCAAAAATGATATCGACAGGAAGTGCAAAATGGCTAAGCAGGGATGGCTAGAGGACAAACGTAAGGATGTAGAGGCTTGTCTCACTAGGGGTAAGATAGATACTGCCTACAGGAAAATTAAAGAGACCTTTGGAGAGAAGAGAACCACTTGTATGAATATCAAGAGCTCAGATGGCAACCCAGTTCTAAGCAAAGAAGGGAAGGCAGAAAGGTGGAAGGAGTATATAGAGGGTTTATACAAGGGCGATGTACTTGAGGACAATATTATGGAAATGGAAGAGGATGTAGATGAAGACAAAATGGGAGATAAGATACTGCGTGAAGAGTTTGACAGAGCACTGAAAGACCTGAGTCGAAACAAGGCTCCGGGAGTAGACAACATTCCATTTGAACTACTGATGGCCTCGGGAGTGACAGTCATGACAAAACTTTACCATCTGGTGAGCACGATGTATGAGACAGGCGAAATGCCCTCAGACTTCAAGAAGAATATAATAATTCCAATCCCAAAGAAAGCAGGTGTTGACAGATGTGACAATTACCGCACTATCAGTTTAATAAGCCACAGCTGCAAAATACTAACGCGAATTCTTTACAGACAAATGGAAAAACTGGTAGAAGCCGACCTCGGGGAAGATCAGTTTGGATTCCGTAGAAATGTTGGAACACGTGAGGCAATACTGACCTTACGACTTATCTTAGAAGAAAGATTAAGAAAAGGGAAACCTACGTTTCTAGCATTTGCAGACTTAGAGAAAGCTTTTGACAATGTTAACTGGAATACTCTCTTTCAAATTCTGAAGGTGGCAGGGGTAAAATACAGAGAGCGAAAGGCTATTTACAGTTTGTACAGAAACCAGATGGCAGTTATAAGAGTCGAGGGGCATGAAAGGGAAGCAGTGGTTGGGAAAGGAGTAAGACAGGGTTGTAGCCTCTCCCCGATGTTATTCAATCTGTATATTGAGCAAGCAGTAAAGGAAACAAAAGAAAAATTCGGAGTAGGTATTAAAATTCATGGAGAAGAAGTAAAAACTTTGAGGTTCGCCGATGACATTGTAATTCTGTCAGAGACAGCAAAGGACTTGGAAGAGCAGTTGAGCCCGCATCTCGTGGTCGTGCGGTAGCGTTCTCGCTTCCCACGCCCGGGTTCCCGGGTTCGATTCCCGGCGGGGTCAGGGATTTTCTCTGCCTCGTGATGGCTGGGTGTTGTGTGCTGTCCCTAGGTTAGTTAGGTTTAAGTAGTTCTAAGTTCTAGGGGACTTATGACCACAGCAGTTGAGTCCCATAGTGCTCAGAGCCAGAGCAGTTGAACGGAATGGACACTGTCTTGAAAGGAGGATATAAGATGAACATCAACAAAAGCAAAACGAGGATAATGGAATGTAGTCAAATTAAGTCGGGTGATGCTGAGGGAATTAGATTAGGAAATGAGACACTTAAAGTAGTAAAGGAGTTTTGCTATTTAGGGAGTAAAATAACCGATGATGGTCGAAGTAGAGAGGATATAAAATGTAGACTGGCAATGGCAAGGAAAGCGTTTCTCAAGAAGAGGAATTTGTTAACATCGAGTATAGATTTAAGTGTCAGAAAGTCGTTTCTGAAAGTATTTGTATGGAGTGTAGCCATGTATGGAAGTGAAACATGGACGATAACTAGTTTAGACAAGAAGAGAATAGAAGCTTTCGAAATGTGGTGCTACAGAAGAATGCTGAAGATAAGGTGGGTAGATCACGTAACTAATGAGGAGGTATTGAATAGGATTGGGGAGAAGAGAAGTTTGTGGCACAACTTGACTAGAAGAAGGGATCGGTTGGTAGGACATGTTTTGAGGCATCAAGGGATCACAAATTTAGCATTGGAGGGCAGTGTGGAGGGTAAAAATCGTAGAGGGAGACCAAGAGATGAATACACTAAGCAGATTCAGAAGAATGTAGGTTGCAGTAGATACTGGGAGATGAAGAAGCTTGCACAGGATAGAGTAGCATGGAGAGCTGCATCAAACCAGTCTCAGGACTGAAGACCACAACAACAAAGGAATTTATTGGTCAGTTGACTACACTGAATAGCATACTGTTTAATTAAACATTTTGAAAGCAAAAAGGGCGTATGGAATATTTAAACAGTTGTCGCACTTTTTTATCCTGACCACACAAGGAATACAGTCAACAGAACTAACCACATGTATGTACCCCATTAAAAAATCTTTTGCGCCAACCACAGGGCATTGTGCATCAGGCCAAGCAATTTGCTGTTCTCACATGTGCAGGCCGCACTATGCCAGCTGAGGCCCTGTGACTGACAGATCAGATGCCGCACTGACCCCTGAACAAAAGCATCAGCTGGCAGCAACCCTCTGATATTGACACCTGCGAAGTTCTTGCATCCACGTCCTGTCACACGCCACTGCTGGGCCAGCACACGCCGTCGGTTATGCTTGGACAGAACTGCAAACAAATTAGTGCTTATCTATTAAATCCCTAGCTGTGGATATCTTTTTGTAAATATTCCCTAACTCTATCAGATTGATTGACTCATTAATGAAATCAATTCCGTTTGAGTGGGACAGTTTCTCTTCGCTTTCTTTAGTGGATATTAGAATTGGAACACTTGGGAGGATTCGATCCTGCAACTTCCCAGATTCCAAATCCTACTCGATTTGTTTTCCCTTGCCTCATATCTATGGATACCAACACAGTTAGGTAATTTTGTAGAAAGTTCATTATGTTGCAGGTAGCTGACAATTTCAAATTTCAGCATGCTACATCCTAAAACAATCTGAGGAGGGGTTGGACTGGTATGTGTGCTCGCAATACCACTATTGCAAACAATAAATTGATTAATCAGCAATTTGATACTGCATTTGGGTTTTTAAAGCTCTCTGCAACCCCTAAGTTAGTTCTCTCCGCTACATTTGGAAAGAGGAGGAAGGGACTACTCCATGATAGGATAGAGACAGCAAGAACAAATATATCTGCAAGACAGAGTCCTCTGTGATGTAGTGGGAAGCACTAAACACGACACGCTTACACCAATGCAATCCGTAGCAGTAGTAGATGTTGGAGATCGCTATCAATCACTAACGTGAGATCGCGATTGCTTATTTAAAGTGCTATAGAATTCCTCTCTGGTGCATTTGGAAGGAGGAGAAGGACAAAGAGGAAGGGCCTACTGTATGAGAGGATAGAGATACCTCTGCAGGACAGAGTCCACTGCAGTGTATTGAGAAGCACTAAATATGACACACTTAAATCACAATCCACTCGGTTGCAGTAGTTGTCATGGCTAGATGTCGAAGATCGCTGAAACACTCGCACATCCCATGCACTCATATCCTGATGTCCACACACACCGCGCCAATCCTCTGCCGCCGAGACCACACCTGCAGTCATGGACGCGCATGTATGTGAGCATGCACCATCCCTATCCACGGAGGGCATCTTGGGATGACTGGTGTAGCAGGAATTCCAGTGCCATCACTTGGCAGTGATCGATAGTGAATCGCTAAATTTTCCACAGAGAATACATGCAACACATGCAAACACGAAGTCACCCCAGTGCACAATGGGTGTTAGTATTCTATTCAGGAGAGAGCCGCCGCTGGGACCAGTCCCTGCAGCTACGTGCAATAACCAACTAGCCAATGGCCCGGTACTTTTCTTTGTACTTGCCACCTACGAGAACGTTCAAATGGAAATATCCATTCATTCCAGGCACAGGCTACCTCTGTCACGCGCTCCAACACGCCAAATGGTGTCTCCCTAGGAAACCACCCACATATTTATCACGGTAACTATAATTGAATATTACGATTGCACCCCCAAATCTGATGACGTTCGCCAGTGAGCGATGTAACAGAAGTACCTCCTCCTGACTGCTGGGGCTCTGGAAATATCAATATTTATATCACTTTTATAAGACTGCACGTAATTTACCACAAAAAATCCTTCATACCCCCTGACAGCTACTGGCATGTTGAAATGCCTACCTCCCACGTCACATCCATACCTGCCTTATGTTGAAACAATGACCACACTAACTCTACACCCTAAACCAAACTTTATAAGCCTGCCGATCACACATCTCCTTCTAAGTACAATAACTCCCCAGTGACTGATTGCAGGTGCCACCAAATAATACTGATCCAAATTTCACGATGGATGGACATTCCCCATTTGTTTTTTATGCGAGTGGTACCAGTGTATCTTAGGAACAGAGACATAATCGTCTTATCAGCGACTAAATTATAGAAACACTATCGCAGCGATCATATTAATATCGTCCTGCATAAAAAGTGGTCTTGGTTCCACAGACACGCACAAGTATCGCTAACATAACCCATGATAAAAACTGTAAATACTTCATAAATCTAAGTACGGTATTGCTTCTGAACGAAGTGGTCTGCCACACAAATGCTGTGACATTGAATATACAGGGTGTTTCAAAAATGACCGGTATATTTGAAACGGCAATAAAAACTAAACGAGCAGCGATAGAAATACACCGTTTGTTGCAATATGCTTGGGACAACAGTACATTTTCAGGCAGACAAACTTTCGAAATTACAGTAGTTACAATTTTCAACAACAGATGGCGCTGCAGTCTGGGAAACTCTATAGTACGATATTTTCCACATATCCACCATGCGTAGCAATAATATGGCGTAGTCTCTGAATGAAATTGCCCGAAACCTTTGACAACGTGTCTGGCGGAATGGCTTCACATGCAGATGAGATGTACTGCTTCAGCTGTTCAATTGTTTCTGGATTCTGGCGGTACACCTGGTCTTTCAAGTGTCCCCACAGAAAGAAGTCACAGGGGTTCATGTCTGGCGAATAGGGAGGCCAATCCACGCCGCCTCCTGTATGTTTCGGATAGCGCAAAACAAACACACGATCATCGAAATATTCATTCAGGAAATTAAAGACGTGGCCGTGCGATGTGGCCGGGCACCATCTTGCATAAACCACGAGGTGTTCGCAGTGTCGTCTAAGGCAGTTTGTACCGCCACAAATTCAAGAAGAATGTCCAGATAGCGTGATGCAGTAATCGTTTCGGATCTGAAAAATGGGCCAATGATTCCTTTGGAAGAAATGGCGGCCCAGACCAGTACTTTTTGAGGATGCAGGGACGATGGGACTGCAACATGGGGCTTTTCGGTTCCCCATATGCGCCAGTTCTGTTTATTGACGAAGCTGTCCAGGTAAAAATAAGCTTCGTCAGTAAACCGAATGCTGCCCACATGCATATCGCCGTCATCAATCCTGTGCACTATATCGTTAGCGAATGTCTCTCGTGCAGCAATGGTAGCGGCGCTGAGGGGTTGCCGCGTTTGAATTTTGTATGGATAGAGGTGTAAACTCTGGCGCACGAGACGATACGTGGACGTTGGCGTCATTTGGACCGCAGCTGCTACACGGCGAACGGAAACCCGAGGCCGCTGTCGGCTCACCTGCTGCACTAGCTGCGCGTTGCCCTCTGTGGTTGCCGTACGCGGTCGCCCTACCTTTCCAGCACGTTCATCCGTCACGTTCCCAGTCCGTTGAAATTTTTCAAACAGATCCTTTATTGTATCGCTTTTCGGTCCTTTGGTTACATTAAACCTCCGTTGAAAACTTCGTCTTGTTGCAACAACACTGTGTTCTAGGCGGTGGAATTCCAACACCAGAAAAATCCTCTGTTCTAAGGAATAAACCATGTTGTCTACAGCACACTTGCACGTTGTGAACAGCACACGCTTACAGCAGAAAGACGACGTACAGAATGGCGCACCCACAGATTGCGTTGTCTTCTATATCTTTCACATCACTTGCAGCGCCATCTGTTGTTGAAAATTGTAACTACTGTAATTTCGAAAGTTTGTCCGCCTGAAAATGCACTGTTGTCCCAAGCATATTGCAACAAACGGTGTATTTCTATCGCTGCTCGTTTAGTTTTTATTGCCGTTTCAAATATACCGGTCATTTTTGAAACACCCTGTAGATGGTGGTCACAGGGTGTGTATTGACGGATCAAAAGTGCAGGGGGATGTCGCCAGCGATGTAAGCTTGTAATAGAATCACCAAATTTAGAAAGTAATTAGAATAAGAAACGTGGTATTAAGCCAATATCTGCACCTCCCTCTTGCTACTGTTAGATACATCCCACGCTATGAAACAGTACTTGTAGTGTATTCCGTATCGATACCATGTCGACAGTGTAACAGAGGTTCTGTAATATATCCACAAGGTTACAGACGAAGAAGGATGACGGTTGACTGAGAATGATCACATACAGTAGATGGTGTCCTATGTGAGGAATAGCTAAAGAAATGCATCTCTAGATTGAAGTTGTCAGAAATGTACAAAATCCTATGATCAGTACACTGACTTTTCAGATGTATAGAAATGCAGTCTGCGATTTGAAACCAAGTCTATTCATTCAAATATATACTTGCTTTGGATCCTAAGTAAACGTCTCTTAATGATTACAACCACTGGTGAGTCATATTGTAACACATTCATATCTCGAAATGAGTCACGTTTTTTAAACCTATTTGCTAAGGACCTCGTACGACAAAACTCCACTGTGGTTTTGTAGGCAGTCGCTCTACATCTTGTAGCTGTTCCTCAGTCTCTGCTTCACGCTCCCTGCAGCTTTTCCCGATATGATCGTTCCAGTTTAAGTCAGAACTGTACAGACGTTAGAGAGCGCTCTATCCAAGACATTCTTCATCCTGTGGTCAAAGAGGCCGAGCTGAGTTAATGCGACAGGACTGTGTATTGACCACTCAGTGGGTATGGAAACATGTTGTCGTAGGTCCACCAATTGCATACAATGTGCAAGGCCTCTGCCAAACCAAGCTTTCTTATGCAACACAAGGTAGCAGAAAAGATAATACAGTGGTGTTTCTCATTGGAAAAATTAGAAAGACTTTACATCATATGGGGACTGGAAGAAGGACGAGGATTTTGCTATTGCATTGAGGTGCATCTTCAAACTACATACAGGTAGTGCAGGGTGAAGGAGATTGGCGTCTCTCAGGGTGCAATCATACGCAAGCAGTCTCAACATCCTCATTATTTTGTACCATCCAATAGAGAAAAATTGCGAAGTATAAAAACTCTGCTAAATCATCTGCTAGAGAGTTTGCTAAGATATTACCACCTCCTTCTCTTCTGATATATCAAAAACAAATACTGTCTGCGTGTTGGCATCGAGTATATGTGGCGATCCTATTAAATATGGTGTTGATCCATTGGAGCAGACAGCCAGTGACTGAAGTCGCTTGCACACACCAGTGCACAGTTTCATTGCCTGTACTGTAGGAGGACCATATCCCACAGACTATCGATCACAAGACAGGGTCCCTGTGTTGTTGTTTGATACATTGCTTTTTCTGCTGTAACACAGCCAAGCAGTGTATGACTAGACTGCATACAATGTCATACTTATTGTTTTTCTCCACCAAAACGTCGAGTTCTGTGTCGGGCGGTAAACTGACATTAACATGGCTCGACCTATTGGCTGTCACTGAAGGCTGTACATTACTTGGTGTAGACTGTGCTGCTCCCACAACACACAGCACAGTTGACATAAAAGGCAGAGGCAGTGTTTGTTATTGACACAAATGTGGAAGACATCGCAACATACGGAAGCTGAAGAAGTTTCTGACATGTGGAGCGTTTCCAAACAGCTGTGCAATGCTGAACTTTCAGCAGAGGGCTTTCAACATGTATGTGATGAATCATGTTCATCGATGGAAAACCTATTTCAATACCCTCCTCTAGACGAACGATAATGTATGCGAAGTACTCAATTTCTGTCGTATCTTGGACATAAATCGAGTCTTCACTTTTATATAGGTACAAAGCAACTGTTATTATACTTTCCATGTTCGAGCTATCCAAAGTGCATGTATGTTGATCATAGGGGAAAGGATGACTCTTACAAGGGAACCTCCCCATCGCACCCTCCTCAGATTTAGTTGTAAGTTGGCACAGTGGATAGGCCTTGAAAAACTGAACACAGATCAATCGAGAAAACAGGAAGAAGTTATGTAGAACTATGAAAAAAAAGCAAAATATACAAACTGAGTAGTTTATGCGAAGATATGCAACATCAAGGATAATGTGAGCTCACGAGCGCCGTGGTCCCGTGGTTAGCGTGAGCAGCTGCGGAACGAGAGGGTTTTGGTTCAAGTCTTCCCTCGACTGAAAATTTTAATTTATTTATTTTCGCAAAGTTATGATCTGTCCGTTCGTTCATTGACGTCTCTGTTCACTGTACTAAGTTTAGTGTCTGTGTTTTGCGACCGCACCGCAAGACCGTGCGATTAGTAGACGAAAGGACGTGCCTCTCCAATGGGAACCGAAAACATTTGATCGCAAGGTCATAGGTCAACCGATTCCTCCACAGGAAAACACGTCTGATATATTCTATACGACACTGGTGACAGCATGTGCTTCACATGACAGGAATATGTTGTCGACTCACCTAACTTGTACACTTGGCGAATGGGTAAAAAGATTCTTCTACCTTGCCCGATTTAGGTTTTCTTGTGGATGTGATAATCACTCCCAAAAAAGTGATGAAAACATAAGAGTTTGTCACATAAACTGCAACAAATGAATGCAACGGTTTCACAGTCGCACAGTTTTCCCCTCTGCTGTGTCAAAACATATGTTTTTAACGTTTTCAAATTTTTCCTTGTGTAGACCGTCAAATCCTGCATATGTCCAAGCAAATCTGAACATGTCCTGGAATTTTGGAGAGCGAAGTTGATTATCTGTGAGTGCCTGAACATTGATAATTGTCTGAAAACAAAAAATTAAACTTTTCACTCGAGGATAGACTTGAACCAAGGACCTCTCATTCCGCAGGTGCTCACGCTAACCATGGGACCACGGCGCTCCTGAGCTCACATTATCCTTGATTTGCCTATCGTGTGCATGGACTACTCAGTTTGTATATTTTGCTTATTTTTTTCGTAGTTACACACAACTTCTTCCTATTTTCTCGATTGATCTGTGTTCAGTTTTTCAAGGCCTATACACTGTGCCAACTTATAACTAAATCTGAGGGGGGTGCGATGTGGAGGTTCCCTTGTTAGGATTTTTTAGTAGGTTGGTATATAAGATGTACAATTATTCTTGTAGAAAATCAAACAGCACATGGCTATGTCAGCAGTGTGAGCGTAAACAATGGAAAACTGTGGAAAAAAATATGAAAAATGACATGAAATCAGTATAATTAAAGGAAAACCTGGTATAATCACGAAAATTTGATGTGAAATACGTAAAAATTGAGGGAAATACAATGAAATATGTAAAATCACGAAAACCTAGTAAAGTTATGAAAATTTACTAAGAATACATAAAATTAGAGGAAAGTACCATGAAATGAGTACTGAGCAAAAGCACTGAAATTGCGCGTTGTGGAGGAGGAGAGTAGGCTGATACTACATATACACGCCTTAATAGTGGGAAGAGGAGGCATTCTATGGATGTGGCGTCGAGGCGAAGAGGCAGTAGTATCCTGCACACGAGCAATACAGCCTAACCTCACACCATGGCATCTGTGTGCAAGAGGAGGGTGGTAAGCAGTGACAAAATTGTTACATCTCCTCTGGCTGCTGGTCATGGTGTTTATTCCCTTGTAAGATGTCACTGTTTATTTGTATGAATTTTAGGCTGCCAACAATCATTTTATAAGACTGTTGGTGAACATATCAAAATTTCTGAGCAGTAATTGGGCTTGAACTTTGTAAACAGTGAGAGGTGGCATGAGCCCCCTCTCATATTTCTATCTTACGGTTCTCCTCTATAATTGCATGCGGTGGAAAGTTGCTATTCCTTCACGCGCGGACTTCCCACGCAGCGTCTCTCGTCACCCGGGTGGTCCGGTGACAGGCGGGCTCTGCTGATCTGGAAAGCTTTAAGCCGACGGGTGTGAGGAAGTCGAGTGAATGCTTTGCAGACACCGACATTGTCAAGAGGCACGCCCGCAGAGCTTGAAGTAGTGGCTGGGCTAGAGGTTCCGTTACTTCGCAGAAACTTAGCGAAAACACTTTCTGGCGGGCTACCAGCGAGGCGTGGGAATGACTTGTGTACCCAGGCAGCTGTGGCGGGAAAATTCCCGCACTTTCTGCAAAATAGTAACTGTGATTGGCTTGCTCAGGGCATAGCTCCGTGACGTAGCAAGATCGGCGCAGAAATTGGCGCCAAGAATCTCCATTGGTGGAATGGTAGCGTTCCGGCAATGGAGTGGAATTTCCGC